>NC_058524.1:549681595-550308428 GCF_904849725.1 Hordeum vulgare subsp. vulgare | reverse complement strand
AGACGGAGAGCTAGTCAGGGGCTGCACCAGTGGGCCACCAGCCCTGGAGGCGCGGGCACCCCCTTGGCCGCGCCTCCCAAGCTTGTGGGGCCCACGTGTACCCCCTCCACTTATTCTAGCTCCCATTTGCTTCTCCTACCTCCAGAAAAAATCGTTTCGCAGCTCAAACCCGTGTTCTTGCTCTTCTTGCTGTGATTTTTGATCTCATTGTGCAAAACACCATTCAGCAAGCTGTTTTGGGGAAATTGCTCCTTGGTAAGTGACTCCTCCATTCGTCCAATTAGTTTATGCTCTACTGCCTTATATGTCGTGTATTTTTGCTTTCTTGGTGACCCTGTTCTTGAGCTTTGCATGCTAATTTTAGCTGATCGCAAGTACTTTTGATGCGTGATATGGTCTCTAGGCACTTGTCGGAGTAGTTGCTATGAGTTTCGTTGAGCCTTGTTCAATTTTTCTTTGAGTCACTGAAAAATTTCAGAAAAGGAAGATGTTCAGGAGAAACTATCATGGTGGTTCCTCAAGCAAGAGGGGTCCCCGTCTCGCGATTCGGGAGCCCGATCCTTACCAACAAAGGGACGCACAGGTACAACCATGTGAATGGCCTTCAGATGAATTCATGATTGACGCAGGTTTGAAAGACGAGTTTGATACATTTGTTCGCAACGTCGGACTCGTAGAATTTATCTCCGATAAATGTGAACAGTATGTTACTCTCACTGCCTCTTTTGTTCGTAGATTCAAATTTTCAACTGGTTGTGACACATCCGTACTGTTTGATCTCGATGACAAATCGTATACCATGGATTTAGAGGATTTCAATAGAATTTGCAAGATACCTGGTTGGGTTAGTCTCAATGATCCTCCTAAATCTTCGGTTAGAGATTTTTTCTCTAGTATAATTGTTGGAGAAACTAGAGATATTACGCAGGCTACCATGGTGAGCATTCATTTTCCTGCCTTGCATTACTTTGCCCTCTTCATAGGTAGATGCATTAACGGCAAGATTGAGCATTGTCACCTCTGCGCACCCGACCTTAGTATTCTTAAGAGCGCAGTAACGGGTGATAGAAGTTTCAACATGGGAGCTATAATAGCAAGGAGACTGAATAATAATGCTAATCAAGGGGATTTCTTTGGTGGGATCTATGCCACTCGCATAGCAAATTTTCTTGGAGTACCCATCCGCGAAGGAGATCCCCCGCTCCATAAAACTTTCCTTGATCGCGCCGCTTTGACACGCTATCAGTTCCTTGAGGGGATGATGAATCCCTCCTATACTGGTTAATATTTAACCGATAGCGTGTTTTCCATATTACCCTTCCTGCTCCTGCCTTCTTTGACTTTCAGGTAAAACGGAGATATTACCTAACCAGAGGAGAGGCAGAGGAGTATGAGAGGGAGGCAAAGGCTGCTCGTCTCCGTGAGGCAGTGCTACTGCAACAGAAGACCTTCCAATGGCGCCAGAAATAAGCGTGTTGACGGGAGACTATTCTTATCTTGATACTCCTCAGCAACGGCGCCAGGAATCCTTGTGCTACGGCTACGCCTTTAGGGACTTCCTTGGAAAATATGCAAAGGATTCCCCCGTGGCCTTGGAGCCTTGCGTTGGTGTTCCCTCAAAGCGGAAAGGGTGATGTAGCACAGCGGCGGTAAGTATTTCCCTCAGTTTTGAGAACCAAATTATCGATCGAGAGGGAGGATCGCGTCAAGTCACAAGTACGTGCACAAACACAAAGAGCTTGCACCCAACACTATGAAGGGGTTGTCAATCCCTTATAAATTGTTTGCAAAGTGAGAAGTGAAAGCAAAAAGTAAACAAAGCAAAGTAAAAGTGAAAGTGGAAATGATAGTTGTGAATAGACCCGGGGGCTGTAGTGTTCACTAGTGGCTTCTCTCATGAAAGCAAGTAGACGTTGGGTGAACGAATTACTGTCGAGCAATTGATAGAACCGCGCAAAGTCGTGACGTTATCTATGGAAGTGATTATATCTATAGGCATCACGTCCAAAACAAGTAAACCGATACTTTCTGCATCTACTACTATTACTCCACACGTCGACCGCTATCCAGCATGCATCTAGTGTATTAAGTTCATAAGAACAGAGTAACGCCTTAAGCAAGATGACATGATGTAGATGGACAATCTCATATCTATGATAAAAGCCCATCTTGTTACCCTTGATGGCAACAACACGATGCGTGCCTTGCTGCCCCTTCTGTCACTGGGAAAGGTCACCACACGGTATGAACCCAAAACCAAGCACTTCTCCCATTGCAAGAATCATAGATCTAGTTGGCCAAACAAAACCCAAGACTCGGAGAGACTTACAAGGATATCAAATCATGCATATAAGAAATCAACAAAGACTCAAATATAATTCATAGATAATTTGATCACAAATCCACAATTCATCGGATCTCGACAAACACACCGCCAAAGAGGATTACACCGGATAGATCTCCATGAGGATCATGGAGAACTTTGTATTGAAGATGCAAGAGAGAGAAGAAGCCATCTAGCTACTAACTACCGACCCGTAGGTCTGAAGTGGACTACTCACGAGTCATTGGAGAGGCGATGATGTTGATGTAGAAGCCCTCCAACTCCAAAGTCCCCTCTGGCAGGGCACCGGGAAGGGTCTCCAGATGAGATCTCGTGGAAACGGAATTTTGCGGCGGCGGAAAAGTGTTTTCGTGGATGCCTTGATTTTTTTTCTGGATTTTAGGGAATATATAGGCGAAAGAGCTTGGGCAGGGGGCGCAAGGGAGGCCACAAGCTTGGTAGCCGCCGGCCCCCTAGTGGCGGCTACAGGGCTTGTGGGCCCCCTGTGGCTCTCCTGCCTTGGCCCTCAAGTCCCCCGATCTTCTTCTGTTCTGGAAAAATTTATTTCGGGGATTTTATTCCGTTTGGACTCCGTTCCAAAATCAGATCTGAAAAGAGTCAAAACACAGAAAAAACAGGAACTGGCACTTGGCACTGAATTAATAAGTTAGTCCCAAAAAGATATAAAAGGTACATAAAACATCCAAAGTTGACAAGATAACAACATGAAACCATCAAAAATTATAGATACGTTTGAGACGTATCAGGCAGTTATTCAGGCAGTGGCTGTAGCACTCCCGTACAACCCCCATTACGATTTTGGGTATCGCCTGGACCATCCATGGGAGTAGACCAACTTAGGCCAAAATCCTAAGCTTTGGGGAGTACATGTTTCTCACCGACTTTATATTCTTGCTTACGCTTTCACTTTGTTAGTCGGTGTTCACACTTTGCGACTGTATCATCCATGCTAGTTTATTTATTTTTCTCGTGTTCTTCTCGTGTGTTTGTCTAGTTTGAGAAAACCCAAAAATATTTCTCGTTCTTCTTTTGCTTGTTGGGAGCTTTCCCGTGTAAATAGTTTTCTTTTTCTTTGGGTCAAGGTAGAAGATCATGGTTACAATGTTTAGTGGCTCTCGCATGCATATTTGTTTATCTGTCAAAGAGCCATATTACTTTGTCTTCTCCTTTGTGTTTTCCTGTAGATTCCAGCTTAGTACAATGCACGAACACTCCCATTATGATTCTCATCATTCGGTCATGCAAGTGAAAGGCAATAATGACGATATATCATGAAGTGACTGAGCCTGGAAAAGTTGGTATGAACTCGATCTATTTTGTTTTTGTAAATATGACTAGCTCATCGTTCCTAATTCAGCTTTGTTATGAGAAAAACATGTTTGCAATGACAACTTAGAGATCATAGTTTCTGATGCCATGCTTAATTAGCTAGGATCTTATAATGGTTTGTCTTGGATGCCAACATGAATCTCAAGATGATTATGATGTAGTATGATAGGATGGTATCCTCCTTTGAATGATTCAAGTGGCTTGACTTGGCGCATGTTTACGCATGTAGTTGAAAGAAAATCAACATAGCCTCTATGATATTCATGTTTATGGTGATTTTTGTCCTACTCATGCTTGCACTCAATGTTGGTTAATTTCAATGCATATTGATGACTGTTGTCGCTCTCTAGTTGGTCACTTCCCAGTCTTTTGCTAGCCTTCACTTGTACTAAGCGGGAATATTGCTTGTGCATCCACTTCCATAAACCCAAAGTTGTTCCATATGAGTCCACCATACCTACCTATATGCGGTATCTACCTGCCGTTCCAAGTAAATTTGCATGTGCCACTCTCTAAACCTTCAAGTAATAATCTGTTTTGTATGCCCGAACTGCTCATGTGGTGACAAGGGGCGATCGGTATCTTCCATGCTAGGCGTGTTATCCTCGATACGTGTTTATTCACTATCTTTCACGAGAAAGGTGCCGATAATTGGAATGCCCAGTTCCATGCTCAAATCGAAAAGATAATTGCAAACAAAACTCCCCATAGATTGTTGTTGGTATGGATGACACCCGAGTATTCAGCTAGTCGTGGAGTGTGATTGATCGGTGGTGGGGGAGTCAAAACTTTACTTTTCTGTTTGGGAACCGCCTATAGCATGTGTAGCATGGAAGATGGTGAAAAATCTTGGTCATCGCGTTGACAATGAAAGCATGCCACCCCAAATTATTTATCTCTGTTTTAAAAACTTGAGCTCTGGCACCTCTGCAAATCAATGCTTCCCTCTGCGAAGGGCCTTTCTATTTATGTTTCTGTTGAGTCATCCTCTCCTTATAAAGGCACCAATTAGAGAGCACCTCCGTCATTTTTATGCTTTGCTTTTAATTGTTATTGAGTATGACTGTGACTGGATCTTCTTTGCCATGAACTACAATGTTATGTCAGCCCTTGGTCTTTGAAGGTGCTCTGTATTTATGTTTTGCGGTCTCAGAAAGAGCTAGCGAGATACCATATGTTCATATTGCTTCATTATTGTTTTGATTGAAGTGTTGATGCTTGAAACTTATTATTATTGCTCGCTAGTTGATTATGCCATTGATATGAGTACATCTTGAGACCTAAATGTCATTGCTTATGTGGTAATCTTATGATCTTGCTGAAAATCTGAATATGAGTTAGACATACTTACATCCACAAGATCAAACAGAGTTCGTAAAAGTTTTTCTTTTGTCTCTTTGAGTTTGTCAACTGAATTGCTTGAGGACAAGTAAGGCTTTAAGCTTGGGGGAGTTGATACGTCTCCATCGTATCTACTTTTCCAAACTCTTTTGCCCTTGTTTTGGACTCTAATTTGCATGATTTGAATGGAACTAACCCGGACTAACGCTGTTTTTAGCAGAATTGCCATGGTGTTGTTTTTGCGCAGGAATAAAAGTTCTCGGAATGACCTGGAAATTTACGAGGATTTTTTGTGGAATATATAAAAAATACTGGCGCAAGAATCAACCGGAGACGTGGAGCGAGGAGCCCACAACCAGGAGGCGCGGGCCCCCCTGGCCGCGCCTAGCAGGCTTATGGGGCTCTCGGGGCTCCGCCGCCTCCAACTCCAGCTATATTTAGTCCCTTTCGCCCAGAAAAAAATCAAGGAGAAGAGTTCATTGCGTTTTATGATACGGAGGTGCTGCCACCACCTGTTCTTCCTATGGGGACAGATCTGGAGTCCGTTTGGGCTCCGGAGAGGGGAGATCGTTCATACGTCTCCGTCGTATCTACTTTTCCAAACTCTTTTGCCCTTGTTTTGGACTCTAATTTGCATGATTTGAATGGAACTAACCCGTACTAATGTTGTTTTCAATAGAATTGCCATGGTGTTGTTTTTGTGCAGAAATAAAAGTTCTCGGAATGACCTAAAAATTTACGAAGAATTTTTCTGGAATTAAAGAAAAATACCTACGCAAAGATCCACCGGAGGAGGTGTGCTAGTGGGACACATGCCCTTGGGCCACGACCACCCCCCTAGGCCACGCCGTGAGGGCTTGTGGGGCCCACGTGGCACCACCGCCTCCAAACTCAGCTCTATTTATTCCGTCTCGTCCGGAAAAAAAATCAGGGAGAAGGATTCATCGCGTTTTACGATACGGAGGCGCCGCCACCTCCTGTTCTTCATCTGGAGGGCAGATCTGGAGTCCGTTCTGGGCTCCGGAGAGGGGAAATCGTCGCCATCATCATCATCAACCTTCCTCCATCGACAATTCCATGATGCTCTTCACCGTTCTTGAGTAATCTCATCATAGGCTTGCTAGACAGTGATGAGTTGGATGAGATCTATCATGTAATCGAGTTAGTTTTGACGGGGATTGATCCCTAATATCCACTATGTTCTGAGATTGATGTTGCTAGTACTTTGCCATGCTTAATGCTTGTCACTAGGGCCCAAGTGCCATGATTTCAGATCAAAACCTATTATGTTGTCGCCAATATATGTGTGTTTTAGATCCTATCTTGTAAGTTGTAGTCACCTACTATGTGTTATGACCCGGCAACTCCGGAGTGACAATAGCCGGAACCACTCCCGGAGATGACCATAGTATGAGGAGTTCATGTATTCACTAAGTGTTAATGCGTTGGTCCGGTTCTTTATTAAAAGGAGAACCTTAATATCCCTTAGTTTCCATTAGGACCCCGCTGTCACGGGAGGTATGGACAATAGATGTCATGCAAGTTCTTTTCCCTAAGCACGTATGACTACATACGAGATACATGCCTACATTAGATTGACGAATGGGAGCTAGTTACTTATCTATCGTCACTGTCGTCATCACCAACCTTCCTTCATCACCAATTCCATGATGCTCTTCACCGTTCGTGAGTAATCTCATCGTAGGCTTGTTGGACGGTGATGGGTTGGATGATATCTATCATGTAATCGAGTTAGTTTTTATGGGGATTGATCCCTAGTATCCACTATGTTCTGAGATTGATGTTGCTACTACTTTTCCATGCTTAATGATTGTCACTAGGGCCCAAGTGCCACGATCTCAGATCTGAACCTATTATCCTATCTTGCAAGTTGTAGTCACCTACTATGTGTTATGACCCGGCAACCCCAGAGTGACAATAGCCGGAACCACTCCCGGAGATGACCATAGTATGAGGAGTTCATGTATTCACTAAGTGCTAATGGTTTTATCCGGTTCTCTATTAAAAGGAGAACCTTAATATCCCGTAGTTTCCATTAAGACCCCGCTGCCACGGCAGGGATGGACAGTAGATGTCATGCAAGTTCTTTTCATAAGCACGTATGACTATATACGGAATACAGGCCTACATTACATTGATGAACTAGAGCTAGTTACATATCTCCCCATGTTATAACTCTTGCCTGATGAATGTCATCCGGCATAATTGGCCATCACCGATCCAATGCCTACGAGTTTTTCCTACTGGTCCTTGCTATGTTACTTTGCCGCTACTGCGATCACTGCTGCTACTGTTACTACTACTTCTGTCACTGCTACTATTGTTAATGTTCCTATTGTTGCTATCACACTACTCTGTTACTAAAACTTTGCTGCAGATACTAAGTCTTTCAGGTGTGGTTGAATTGAAAACACAACTGCTAATACTCGAGAATATTCTTTGGCTTCCCCTTGTGTCGAATCAACAAATTTGGGTTGAATACTTGATGTATACTACGCAACCTTCTCCTTGTAGACATTGTTGGGCCACCAAGTGCAGAGGTTTGTAGGACAGTAGCAATTTTCCCTCAAGTGGGTGACCTAAGGTTTATCAATCCGCGGGAGGCGTAGGACCAAGATGATCTCTCTCAAGCAACCCTGCAACCAAATAACAAAGAGTCTCTTGTGTCCCCAACACACCCAATACAATGGTAAATTGTATAGGTGCACTAGTTCGGCGAAGAGATGGTAATACAAGTGCAATATGGATAGTCGATATGGGTTTTTGTAATCTGAAATTACAAAAACATCCAGGTAACTAATAGTAAAAGTGAGCACGAACGGTATTGCAATGCGTGGAAACAAGGCCTAGGGTTCATACTTTCACTAGTGAAGTTCTCTCAACAATGATAACATAATTGGATCATATAACTATCCCTCAACGTGCAACAAAGAGTCACTCCAAAGTAACTAATAGCGGAGAACAAACGAAGAGATTATTGTCGGGTACGAAACCACCACAAAGTTATTCTTTCTGATCGATCTATTCAAGAGTCCGTAGTAATATAACATGAAGCTATTCTTTCCGTTCGATCCATCATAGAGTTGGTACTAGAATAACACCTTAAGAGACATATCAACCAAGACCCTAATGTCACCTAGATACTCCATTGTCACCTCAAGTATCCGTGGGCATGATTATACGATATGCATCACACAATCTTAGAATCATCTATTCAACCAACACATAGAACTTCAAGGAGTGGCCCAAAGTTTCTACCGGAGAGTCAAAACGTGTGCCAACCTATATGCATAGGTTCCCGATGTCACGAAACCCGCAAGTTGATCACCAAAACATACAACAAGTACTCACATGAATATCCCATTGTCACCATAGATAGACACGTGCAAGACATATATCAAGTGTTCTTAAAGACTCAATACGATAAGATAACACCAAAGGGAAAACTCAATTCATTACAAGAAGGGAGAGAGGGAAGAACATCATAAGATCCAACTATAGTAGCAAAGCCCGCGGTACATCGAGATCAAGACATCTCAAGAACACGAGAGAGAGAGAGAGAGAGAGAGATCAAACACATAGCTACTGGTACATACCCTAAGCCCCGAGGGTGAACTACTCCCTCCTCGTCATGGAGATTGCCGGGATGATGAAGATGGCCACTCGAGATGGATTCCCCCTCTGGCAGGGTGCCGGAACGGGCTCCAGGTTAGTTTTTGGTGGCTACAGAGGCTTGCGGCGGCGGAACTCCCGATCTAGGTTTCTTTTGGGGGGTTTCTGAATTTATAGGAATTTATGGCGGTGGAATTACGTCGGTTGGGCCCACGAGGAGGTCACAAGTCTGGTAGGTGCGGCCTACGGGGGTGGGGGCGCCTCCTGGGCTTGTGACTCCTTCGTGGCTCTTCTGGCCTTCTTCCAAAGCTTCGGGGGTCTCTTTTGGTCCAAAAAAATCATCGCGAAAGTTTTATTCCATTTGGACTCCGTGTGAAAAAGGGTAAAAAACACGGAAAAAACAGAAACTGGCACTTGGCACTGAGTTAATAGGTTAGTCCCAAAAAAGGATATAAAATAGCATATTCATGCATATAAAACATCCAAAGTTGACAAGATAATAGCATGGAACCATCAAAAATTATAGATACGTTGGAGATGTATCAAGCATCCCCAAGCTTAACTCCCGCTCTTCCTCGAGTAGGGAAGTGATAAAGACCGATTTTTTTGATGTGGAATGCTACCTAACATATTTGTCCTTTGTAACTTCTTTCTTGTGGCATGAATGTTCAGATCCGTAAGATTCAAAACAATAGTTTACTATTGACATGAAAACAATAATACTTCAAGCTTACTAGCAAAGTGATCATGAACTTTTGTAATAACAAGGCCAAAGAAAGTATCCCTACAAAATCATATAGTCTGGCTATGCTCCATCATCCCCACACAACGAATTTAAATCATGCACAACCCCGGTATTGGCCAAGTAATTGTTTTTGCACTCTTACTTTCTCAAACTTTTTCAACTCTCACGCAATACATGAGTGTGAGCCATGGATATAGCACTATAGGTGGAATAGAGTGTGGTGGAGGTTGTGAGGAAAAAAGGAGGAGATGGTCACATTGACTCGGCGTATCAATGGGCTATGGAGATGCCCACCAATAGATATCAATGTGATGAGTAGGGATTTCCATGCAACGGATGCACTAGAGCTATAAGTGTGTGAAAGATCACAAAGAAAACTAGTGGGTGTGCACCCAACTTGCTTGCTCACGAAGACCTAGGGCAATTTTGAGGAAGCCCGTCATTGGAATATACAAGCCAAGTTATATAATGAAAATTCCCACTAGTATGTGGAAGTGACAAAACAAGAGACTCTCTACCATGAAGAACATGGTGCTATTTTGAAGCACAAGTGTGGAAAAAGATAGTAGCATTGTCCCTTCTCTCTTTTTCTCTCATTCTTTTGTTTGGGCTCTTTGGCCTCTTTTTTCATTTTTTTGGTGGGCATCTTTGGCCTCTTTTTTTTTATTTCCTCACATGGGACAATGCTCTAATAATGATGATCATCACACTTTTATTTACTTAAAACTCAATACTTAGAACAATGATGACTCTATATGAAATGCCTCCGGCAGTGTACCGGGATGTGCAACGATCTAGCTTAGCGTATGACGTTGAAACATCTCACTAGCTATCTTACGATCATGCAATGGCAATATGAAAGTGACGGCACATGTCATGAGACGGAATGGTGGGAGTTGCATGGCAATATATCTCGGAATGGCTATGAATATGCCATAATAGGTAGGTATGGTGCCTATTTTGAGGAAGGTATATGGTGGGTTTGTGCACCGACGAAAGTTGCGCGGCACTAGAGAGGCTAGCAATGGTGGAAGGTGAAAATGCATCTATACCATGGACTCACATTAGTCATGAAGAACTCATATACTTATTGCGGAAGTTTTATTAGTAATCGAAACAAAGTGCTAAACGCATACTCCTAGGGGAAGGGTTGGTAGGTGTTAACCATCGCACGATCCCGACCGCCACACAAAGGATGACAATCAATAAATCAATTATGCTCCGACTTCCTAACATAGCGGTTCACCATACATGCATGCTATGGGAATCACTAACTTCAACAGAAGTTTTTTTAGATTCACAACACCCTACTAACATGACTCTAATATTACCATATCCATATCTCAAAACTAATTGTGAGGAATCGAACTTCTCTTACTAATCGTTGCACTTGAATATGGAAGTTTTTATTATATCCTCTTTGGATGCCTATCATATTTAGGACTAATTTCATAGCACATGCCAATTACCAAGTGACTTAGAGAGAGCACTATCAAAAAGATATAAGTGAAGATCGAGAGTTTTTATTTCTACAAAATAGGACACCGTCGTGCTCTAAAAAGATTTAAGTGAAGAACTAGAGCGAAATTATCTAGCTCAAAAGATATAAGTGAAACACATGCGAGCTAAATTGCCTAACTCAAAAGATATAAGTGAAGCTCATTGCGTATTCTAGCAAATTCACGATGAGTGCATGTCCCTCTCAAAAAGGTGTGCAGCAAGGATGACTGCGACAAAACAAAAAGCAAAGACTCCTATAATACACGACGCTCCAAGCAAAACACATATCATGTGGTGAATAAAAATATATCCCTGAGTAAAGTTACCGATGGTTTGAAGACGAAAGAGGGGATGCCTTCCCGGGGCATCCCCAAGCTTAGGCTCTTTGGTGTCCTTGAATATGGCTTTGGAGTGCCTTGGGCATCTCCAAGCTTAGGCTCTTTCCACTCCTTGTTCCATAGTCCATCGAAACTCTACCCAAAACTTGAAAACTTCACAACACAAAACTTAACGGAACTTCGTGAGATGGGTTAGTATGATAACGAGCAAATCAATCACTCGGTTACTGTCAAAACAAGACTCATAATCATTTTCACACAATGCCTACTGTATGTCCGTATCTTACTATTTCCACAAGATATATTACTCAATATAATCTATGGAAACACCAAAACAAGCAAACTATGCATTGAAAACAGAATCTGTCAAAAATAGAACAGTATGTAATGATCTGAATGCTAACCATACTTCTGCACCTCCAAAAATTCTGGAAACTTATGACAATTAGGGAAATTGTCATATCAATCAGCAGCAAAAAGAATCAGCTCAATATCTCTCTCTGGATAGGAATGAAAAATAATTGCGTGAGTGCAAAGTTTCTGTCTTTTTCAGCATGATCAAACAACTTTCACCCAAACTAATCATAAAGGCTTTACTTGGCACTTTATTGAAACTAAGGTAATAAAACATGATTAATACAGTAGCTTAATCATGTGAACACACAAAAACAGTAAGGATGCATATTGGGTTGTCTCCCAACAAGCACTTTTCTTTTTTGCCTTTCAAGCTAGGCATGATGATTTCAATGATGCTCACATAGAAGATAAGAATTGAAACATAACGGGAGCATCATGAAGCATATGACTAACACATTTAAGTCTAACCCACTCCCTATGCATAGGGATTTTGTGAACAAACAACTTATTGGAGCAAGAATCATCTAGCATAGGAAGGCAAAACAAGCATAGCTTCAAAAATTTCAACACATCGAGGGGAAACTTGATATTATTGCAATATGTAGAAGCACATGTTCCTCTCTCATAATAACTTTCAGTAGCATCATGAATGAATTCAACAATATAACTAGAACCTAAATCATTCTTTTCATGATCTACAAGCATAGAAATTTTACTACTCTCCACATAAGGAAATTTATTCTCATCAAGAGTAGTGGGAGTATCGTAAAAGACTTGAACACTATGAATTGTTTCCACATTAAAAGAGTAGTGTTCAGTAAGAGGGTACTCATAATTGTGACAAGTTTTATCATTTTTATTCTTTATAACATAAGTATCATCACAATAATCATCATAGATAGGGGGCATGCTTTCGTCATAATAATTTTTATCATTCAAAGTGGGGGGACTAATGACCCACAAGTATAGGGGATCAATCGTAGTCCTTTCGATAAGTAAGAGTGTCGAACCCAACAAGGGGCAGAAGGCTCTGATAAACGGTTTTTAGCAAGGTAATAACTGCAAGCACTGAAAGTAGCGGTAACAAGTGATGGTGTAGTGAGGTGAAACGTAGCAGGTGAAAAGTAACAAGTAACAAGTAGTGGCAACGGTGCAGCAAAGTGGCCCAATCCCATTTGTAGCAAGGGACAAGCCTGAAAAAAGTCTTATAAGAGGAAAAATGCTCCCGAGGACACACGGGAATTTCTGTCATGCTAGTTTCCTCATGTTCATATAATTCGCGTTCGTTACTTTGATAGTTTGATATGTGGGTGGATCGGCGCTTGGGTACTGCCCTTACTTGGACAAGCATCCCACTTATGATTAACCCCTCTCGCAAGCATCCGCAACTACGAAAGAAGAATTAAGACAATGTCTAACCATAGCATTAAACTAGTGGATCCAAATCAGCCCCTTGCGAAGCAACGCATAGACTCGGGTTTAAGCTTCTGTCACTCTAGCAACCCATCATCTACTTACTACTCCCCAATGCCTTCCTCTAGGTCCAAATAATGGTGAAGTGTTATGTAGTCGACGTTCACATAACAAGAAAACATACAACATATCAAAATACCGAACAAATACCAAATTCACATGACTATTAATAGCATGACTTATCCCATGTCCTCAGGAAAAAAAGTAACTACTCACAAAGCATAATCATAATCATGATCAGAGGTGTAATGAGTAGCATCAAGGATCTGTACATAAACTCTTCCACCAAGTAATCCAAGTAGCATCAACTACAAAGAGTAATCAACACTACTAGCAACCTTACAAGTACAAATCGGAGTCGCGAGACGGAGATTGGTTACAAGAGATGAACTAGGGTTTGGAGAGGAGATGGTGCTGATGAAGATGTTGATGGAGATGACCCCCCTCCGATGAGAGGAGTGTTGGTGATGACGATGGCGATGATTTCCCCCTCTGGGAGGGAAGTTTCCCCGGCAGGATCGTCCTGCCGGAGCTCTAGATTGGTTCTGCTCAAGTTCCGCCTCGTGGCGGCAGAGAATCCACGAAGAAGCCCCACCCTGATTTTTTTTCTGGATGAAACCTTTCATATAGAAAAAGAGGGGTCCAGTGGGCCACCAGGGTGCCCACAAGCCCTGTTTCCGCGGCTAGGGGGGTAGGTCGCGGCCACCAGGCTTGTGGGCCCCTGGCAACTCCCCTCTGGCACTTCTTTTGACCAATATTTTTTATATAATCCCAAAAAAATCCACGTTGATTTTCAAGGCATTTGGAGTTGTGCAGAATAGAGGACTCAGACTTGCTCCTTTTCCAGTCTAGAATTCCAGCTGCCGGTATTCTCCCTCTTCAAATAAACCTTGAAAAATAAGAGAGAAAAGGCATAAATATGGCACCACAAAGTATAATAACAGTCCATAGAGCGATAAATATCAACATGAAAGTATGATGCAAAATGGACGTATCAACTCCCCCAAGCTTAGACCTCGCTTGTCCTCAAGCGAAAACCAAGACCCATAACATGTCCACATGTTTAGGGATGAAGGTGTCGATAAAACATAATACGGACATGAGGGCATCATGATCACACATAGAAAAGCAATACATCATAAAGATTCTTATGGGAAAGTAACAATTCCTTCACAAAGCAAAGTATGAAACAAAAACATTACCTAGAAGTAGCCAACAACAGTCCATAGTCATTGAAGCAATTGCAATTTATCATATCATCAGAAAGAGTCAAATAAGAGCTTGTAAAGCAAATCCACATACTCAATCATCTCTTTTGTTTTCCACAATTGTTACAACTCACGTGGTACTCATGGTATCAAAGTTTCAGTTGGACACAGAGAAAGATAGGGGCTTATAGTTTTGCCTCACAACCATTTACCTCAAGGGTAAAGTCAACAATAATAAAGCATAAGTACTCATCTCCAAGTTTATATATGAATATAGATCTTTCCCAAGCATATGACGTTCACCGAGATGAAGATGGAATAGGGAATTGGTGTTGATCACCAAGACTTTCACGAGGACAAAAGTAAAGGTACAAGATAGGCCCTTCGTAGAGGGAAGCAGAGGTTGTCATGCACTTTTGAGGTTTGGATGCGTGTCTTCTTAGTGCGGAGGAACGTCACTTTATATTGCCTCCTGTGATAAAGAACTTTATTATGCAGTCTGTCGCTTTTATGTCTTCCTCATCACAAGTTCGTATAAAGCTTATTTTCCACACACTAATAGATCATACATATTAGAGAGCAATTTTTATTGCTTGCACCGATGACAACTTACTTGAGGGATCTTATTCAATCCATAGGTAGGTATGGTGGACTCTCATGGCAAAACTGGGTTGGAGGTTTATGGATGCACAAGTAGTATTCCTACTTAGTACGGAAGTTTTGGCTAATATGAGGTGGAAGCAATCGTCACATGCTAAGGGATCTCTATTCATATAGCATTGTTGGAAATCAAGCAAACATAATTCATTATGTTGTCTTCCTTGTCCAACATCTACTTCAAAGCATGTAATAGTTTGGTGAGTGCTCACAATTATAGAAAGTGTCTAAGATGGTATATTTATATGTGAACTTCTCTTTCCTTATTACTTCTTATTAATTGCAACAATGACTGGGGTCTATGTTGGTCTATTCTCAACAAGTTTCAATCATCATACTTGTTATATGTGAAGCTATCACTTTCCATAAGATCATCTCATGATCTTTCATGCTATCGTTCTTTTCATACTTTTGATCACGGCACAAAAAAAGCCCTTGACTAAGATACTCTTTATTATATAGCTCGCAAGCTCGAATACATCGGGGGAGACACAAGGCAAAAGACTCAAACTAAACACTAAAGACTTATTCCACTAAGAAAAGAAATAAAAACTGAAAAGGAAAGAACTAAAACAAAGGTAAAAGCAAAAGATATAAAGGTGATACGATACCAGGGCAACTCCCCCAAGCTTGGCATAAGACTAGGGAGTTGCCCATACCAATGCTTAGTTGCCTTCCTTTGGCGGTGATGGTGGTGGAGTCTTTGCCTTTGATTCCAAGAGAGCTATCAATATTTGATTTATACCTTGGAGATCTGCGACATGGTTTTCTAGCAAAACAACTTCACGAGAAAGGGAAATATTGCGAGCACAAGTTATTTCACAAAACCTCAAGAGTTCAATCAAGGATGGAGACATCACGTGGAGGAAGGGTTGGAGAAAATCCACTCCTTCAACGTCTTCAATGTTGAACATAGGTTGAACTTCCTCCCTAGCTTGGGTTTTCTCCTTAGCTTTGTCCCTGGCTTCCGTGACTTCTACTCTTTTCAGATCAGCATCTACTTCTTCATGAACTTGAGGGAGATTATTCTCCCCAATAGATTCCTGAGACATCTTTGCTCTAAATCTGCGGCAGACAACAGGCTCGAAATGAAAACAGAGGAAAACTACGCGATACGGAGATCAAAACCCTCGGGCGTACATATAATGATTTTTTCTGGACCAGAAGGAGTGCTCCGCAAGAAAACGGAGTCCGGGATGCACACGAGGTGCCCACAAGCCCTGTTGCCGCGGCCAGGGGGGAGGCCGCAGCGACCAAGCTTGTGGCCGCCTCGTGCGCTCTCCGGACTGCTTTTATTTTTCTATTTTTCCATAAATTCCAAAACGGAGAAAATTTCCTACTGGAAAAGTTTCGGAGTCCAATTTCTTACCGAAACACATACCTCTTCGTTTTGAGGGTCTGAAACAGGCTGATAAACATCCCTTATGTACTCCTATGGAGTTATGATATTGGTCTCAACATTTATGGGAGTACCAGAGATATAATGCTTGATTCTTTGCCCATTTACCACTCTAGGAAAATCACCTTCCGTGTTATTGATTTTGATGGCACCGGAACGATATACTTCTTCGACAACGTAGGGACCTTCCCATATAGAGAGAAGCTTGCCTGCGAAGAATCTTAAGCGAGAATTGTATAGCAGGACATAATCACCTACATTGAACTCTCGTTTTTGTATTCTTTTATCGTGCCATCTCTTAACCTTCTCCTTGAACAACTTGGCATTCTCATATGCCTGGGCCCTCCATTCATCTAATGAGCTGATATCAAACAACCGCTTCTCACCGGCAAGTTTGAAATCGAAGTTGAGCTCTTTGGTTGCCCAATAAGCTTTGTGTTCCAGCTCAAGAGGTAAATGACAGGCCTTACCGTAAACCATTTTATACGGTGACATGCCCATGGGATTCTTATAAGCGGTCCTATAAGCCCATAGTGCATCGTCAAGTTTGCTAGACCAATTCTTTCAAGGTCTATTGACAGTCTTTTGTAAGATCAATTTGACCTCCCTATTACTCAACTCCACTTGACCACTAGACCGAGGATGATAAGGAGATGAAACTCTATGGTTGACATCATACTTAGTGAGCATCTTGTGGAAAACTCCATGAATGAAGTGTGAACCACCATCAGTCATCATATATCTAGGGACTCCAAATCTTGGGAAAATGACTTCTTTAAGCATCTTAATAGAGGTGTGGTGATCAACATTTCTAGTGGGGATAGCTTCTACCCACTTAGTGACGTAATTCACAGCAATTAAGACGTGAGTGTACCCATTGGAACTCGGGAAAGGTCCCATATAATCAAAGCCCCAGACATCAAATGGTTCAATGACAAGTGAATAGTTCATAGGCATTTCCTGATGCTTACTGATGTTCCCTATTCTTTGGCATTCGTCACAAGACAAGACAAACTTACGGGCATCCTTGAAGAGAGTGGGCCAATAAAACCCGATTGCAATACCTTATGAGCAGTTCTGTCTCCAACATAGTGTCCTCCGTAGGCCTCGGAATGACACTTCTGCAGGATCTGTCCCTGTTCATGTTCAGGCACACAACGTCTAATAACACCATCTACTCCTTCCTTATAAAGGTGAGGATCATCCCAAAAGTAGTGTCTCAAATCAAAGAAGAATTTCTTCTTTTGCTGGTAGGTGAAACTGGGTGGTATGTATTTGGCTACAATATAGTTTGCGTAATCAGCATACCAAGGTGCACTATGTGAAGTACGGATGACATTCAGTTGCTCATCAGGAAAGCTGTCATCAATAGGTCGTGGGTCATCAAGGACATTCTCTAGCCTAGACAAGTTATCTGCTACAGGGTTATCAGCACCCTTTCGGTCAACAATGTGCAAATCAAATTCCTGTAGCAGGAGAACCCATCTAATTAGCCTAGGTTTAGCGTCCTTCTTCTCCATAAGGTACTTAATAGGAGCGTGATCAGAGTGAATAATGACTTTGGAGTCAACTATATAAGATCTGAACTTTTCACATGCAAACACGACTGCTAAAAATTCCTTCTCCGTAGTGGCATAGTTTCTTTGGGCACTGTCTAGAGTTTTACTAGCGTAGTGAATGACATTCAACTTCTTGTCAACTCTTTTTCCTAGAACAACACCAACAACATAATCACTAGCATCGCACATGATTTCAAAGGGCAAGTTCCAATCAGGTGGTTGAACAATAGGTGCGGTTATCAAGGCCTTCTTAAGTAGTTCGAAAGCTTCCTCACAATCCTCATCAAAAACAAAAGGAACATCCTTCTGCAAGAGGTTGGTAAGAGGTCTAGAAATCTTTAATGGACCTTCTATAGAAACCAGCATGACCTAGGAAACTTCGTATACCTCTGATATCTGTGGGGCAAGGCATTTTCTCAATTGCATCATCCTTAGCCTTATCAACTTCAATGCCTTTCTCAGATATTTTGTGTCCTAAGACGATGCCTTCATTAACCATGAAGTGGCACTTCTCCCAGTTCAAGACGAGGTTGGTATCTTTGCATCTCTGTAAGACTCGATCAAGGTTGCTGAGGCAATCGTCAAAGGAAGAACCGTAAACGGAGAAATCATCCATGAAAACCTCAACAATCTTTTCACAATAGTCAAAGAATATTGCCATCATACATCTTTGAAAGGTGGCAGGTGCATTGCATAAGCCAAAAGGCATACATCTATAAGCAAAGGTACCGAAGGGGCAGGTGAAAGTGGTTTTCTCCTGATCAGATTGTGCAACAGGTATTTGCGAGAAACCTGAATAACCGTCTAGAAAGCAGAAGTGTGTGTGTTTAGATAGCCTTTCTAGCATTTGGTCGATAAACGGCAAAGGATAATGGTCTTTCCTGGTTGCCTTGTTCAGTTTTCGGAAGTCTATCACCATCCTATAGCCAGTAATAATCCTCTGTGGGATTAGTTCATTCTTATCATTAGGAACGACGGTGATACCTCCCTTCTTAGGTACGCAATGTACTGGACTTGCCCAATCACTATGAGCAATAGGATAAATGATTCCTGCTTCCAGAAGCTTTAATATTTCTTTTCTCACGACCTCTTTCATCCTCGGATTTAATCTCCGTTGGTGATAAGCAACTGGTTTAGAATCATGATCGGTTTTAATCTTGTGCTAACATAGAGTGGGACTAATACCCTTAAGATCCTCAAGAGTATATCCAATAGTAGTACGGTGCTTCCTCAAAGTTTTTAATAACTTCTTCTCTTCGTGATTCGAGAGGTGAGCACTAATAATAACAGGATATTTCTCCTTCTCATCAAGATAGGCATACTTAAGTGTATCTCGTAACTGTTTTAGCTTGAACAGAGGATCAACCTTTGGTGGGGGAGGATCCCCAAGCAGTTCAACAGGCAGATTATTCTTGAGAATAGGATATTGTTCTACAACAATTTTATCTATCTCATCTCTTTCATCCATATGCATATCATTTTCATGCTCAAGCAGATATTGCTCTAATGGATCCGTAGGAGGTACGACAATAGAGGCAAGAGCAATGATATCATCCCAACCAGACGACTCTTTTTCATGAGGTTGTCTTCCAAACTTGGAGAAGTTAAATTCATGAGACACACCCTCGAAACTAACAGTGACACTCTGTTTAACGCAATCAATATGAGCATTGACAATGTTGAGAAAGGGTCTACCAAATATGATGGGACAAAAGCTATCTTGTGCAGTAGCAAGGACGAGGAAATCAGTAGGATACTTCGTCTTACCACACAGGACTTCTACGTCTCTCACAATTCCCACAGGGCAGATAGTGTCTCTATTAGCTAGCGTAATAGTGACATCAATGGGTTCTAACTCAGCAGGTGCAATCTCATCTTTGATTTCATCATATAGGGACCGGGGTATTGCACTAACACTAGCACCCATATCACATAAACCATGATAACAGTGATCTCCTATCTAGACAAAAACAACGGGCATGCCAACTACATGTCCGTATTTGTCTTTCATGTGAGGTTTAGCAATTCTAGTGGAGTCCTCACAGAATTTGATAACATGCCAGTATATGTCTTCGGTTAAGAGATACTTGATAATAGAAACACTAGGTTCAACTCTAATTTCCTCAGGGGGTGCAAGTGGTCTAATGTAACCCCTACGTATCACAGTTGGAGCTTTAGAATAATCCTTTTTCCTAGCAGGGTAAGGTGGTTTTTGAGTGTAGGCACAAGGAACAATAGGATCATTATAGGCAATGACTTTCTCTTCAACTAGATTGGGTTTAACTATGTTGACTTCTATAGGGGGATGATACTTAAACCACTTCTCTTTAGGAAGATCAACAGGAGCAGCAAAAGATTCACATAGTGAAGCTACTATCTCAAAGTCAAGTCCATACTTAGCGCTAAAATCTCTAGAAGTGTTTGTTTCAACAAAAGATTTAACGCAATCAAACTGGAAATTCATACCTGACTCCTTACCTTCTTCAAGCTCTCAATCTTCAGAGTTACGTTTGATTCTTTCCAATAAATTCCACTTGTGGTCAATATCCTTCTTCATAAAAGAACCGGTACAAGAAGTGTCAAGCATGGTACGATCTTCATGAGAAAGCCGAGCATAAAAGTTTTGAGTGATAATTTCTCTCGAGAGCTCATGATTGGGGCATGAATATAGCATTGATTTAAGCCTCCCCCAAGCTTTAGCTATGCTTTCCCTGTCACGAGGCCAAAAGTTATAAATATAATTCCGATCATGATGTATTAAATGCATAGGATAAAACTTTTGATGAAATTCCAATTTCAACCGATTGTAGTCCCATGATCCAGTATCATCACATAGCCTATACCATGTCAACGCCTTATCCTTCAAAGATAAAGGAAAGACTTTCTTCTTTACCTCATCCTCGGGCAAACCTGCAAGCTTAAATAAACCACAAACTTCATCTACATAGATTAGATGCAAGTCTGGATGTGATGATCCATCTCCTGTAAAAGGATTAGCCAGCAGTTTCTCAAGCATACCCAAAGGAATTTCATAAAAGATATTTCAGTAGATACCTCAGGTTGAGGAGCAACCCCTCGTGCTTCCGTTCGTGGTGAAGATACCCCGAACAAATTCCTCAAAGGAACAGTTTCCATAGTGACAAGTGATAATAAATTTTAGCACAGTATATAAATGTTTCCTTACCAAATTCCACTTACCAAAGGCGCTTTCCTCCCCGGTAACGGCGCCAGAAAAGAGTCTTGATGACCCACAAGTATAGGGGATCAATCATAGTCCTTTCGATATGTAAGTGTGTCGAACCCAACGAGGAGCAGAAGGCTCTGATAAACGGTTTTCAGCAAGGTAATAACTGCAAGCACTGAAAGTAGCGGTAACAAGTGATGGTGTAGTGAGGTGAAATGTAGCAGGTGAAAAGTAACAAGTAACAAGTAGTGGCAATGGTGCAGAAAAGTGACCCAATCCCTTTTGTAGCAAGGGACAAGCCTGAACAAAGTCTTATAAGAGGAAAAACGCTCCCGAGGACACACGGGAATTTCTGTCATGCTAGTTTCATCATTTTCATATGATTCACGTTCGTTACTTTGATAGTTTGATATGTGGCTGGACCAGCGCTTGGGTACTGCCTTTACTTGGACAAGCATCCCACTTATATTAACCCCTCTCGCAAGCATCCGCAACTACGAAATAAGAATTAAGACAGCGTCTAACCATAGCATTAAACTAGTGGATCCAAATCAGCCCCTTGCGAAGCAACGCATAGACTAGGGTTTAAGCTTCTGTCACTCTAGCAACCCATCATCTACTTACTACTCCCCAATGCCTTCCTCTAGGCCCAAATAATGGTGAAGTGTTATGTAGTCGACGTTCACATAACACCACTAGAGGAAAAGACAACATACAACATATCAAAATACCGAGCGAATACCAAATTCACATGACTATTAATAGCATGACTTATCCCATGTCCTTAGGAACAAAAGTAACTACTCACAAAGCATAATCATAATCATGATCAGAGGTGTAATGAGTAGCATCAAGGATTTGAACATAAACTCTTCCACCAAGTAATCCAACTAGCAGCAACTACAAAGAGTAATCAACACTAGTAGCAAACTTACAAGTACCAATTGGAGTCGCGAGACGGAGATTGGTTACAAGAGATGAACTAGGGTTTGGAGAGTAGATGGTGGTGATGAATATGTTGATGGAGATGACTCCCCTCCTAAAAGGACGTGGATGTCGCCTAGAGGGGGGGGGGTGAATAGGCGCTTTAAAATAATTAAGGTTTAGGCTTGAACAAATGCGGAATAAAACTAACGTTTAATATGTCAAGAACAAAACCTCAAACAACTAGGCTCACCTATGTGCACCAACAACTTATGCTAAGCAAGATAAACAACTAAGTGATAGCAAGATATATGACAAGAGAAAATATGGCTATCACAAAGTAAAGTGCATAAGTAAAGGGTTCGGGTAAGAGATAACCGAGGTACGCGGAGACGATGATGTATCCCGAAGTTCACACCCTTGCATATGCTAATCTCCGTTGGAGCGGTGTGGAGGCACAGTTCTCCCTAAGATGCCACTAAGGCCACCGTAATCTCCTCATGCCCTCGCACAATGCAAGGTGCCGTGATTCCACTAAGGGACCCTTGAGGGCGGTCACCGAACCCGTACAAATGGCAAACCTTGGGGGCGGTCACCGAACCCGTACACGTGGTAACCCTTGGGGGAGGTTACCGGTACCCGTACAAATTGCTCGGGGCAATCTCCACAACCTAATTGGAGACCCCGACGCTTGCCCGGAGCTTCACACCACAATGATTGAGCTCCAAGACACCACCAAGCTTCTAGGACGCCAAAGCATCCACGAAGAACAATATCTAGGATACTAAGTACCAAAGGTAATAAGCTTCTCAAACTTCACTTCCACGTATCACCGTGGAGAACTCAAACCGATGCAACCAATGCAATGGCAAGAACACACGAAGTGGTCAAGTCCCACACCCTGAAATCCCTCCACAACAACGAAAGCTATGGAGAAATATGAGAGGAAGAACAAGGAGCTCACAAAGAACTCCAAGATCTAGATCCAAGGGGTTCCCCTCACATAGAGGAGAAAGTGATTGGTGGAGATGTGGATCTAGATCTCCTCTCTCTTTTCCCTCAAGAACAAGAAAGAATCATTGGAGGGATTGAGAGTAAGCTGTTGGGGAACGTCGCATGGGAAACACAAATTTTCCTACGCGCACGAAGACCTATCATGGTGATGTCCATCTACGAGAGGGGATGAGTGATCTACGTACCCTTGTAGACCGTACAGCAGAAGCGTTAGAGAACGCGGTTGATGTAGTGGAACGTCCTCACGTCCCTCGATCCGCCCCGCGAACAATCCCGCGATCAGTCCCACGATCTAGTACCGAACGGACGGCACCTCCGCGTTCAGCACACGTACAGCTCGACGATGATCTCGGCCTTCTTGATCCAGCAAGAGAGACGGAGAGGTAGAAGAGTTCTCCGGCAGCGTGACGACGCTCCGGAGGTTGGTGATGACCTTGTCTCAGCAGGGCTCCGCCCGAGCTCCGCAGAAACGCGATCTAGAGGAAAAACCGTGGAGGTATGTGGTCGGGCTGCCGTGGAAAAGTCGTCTCAAATCAGCCCTAAAACCTCCATATATATAGCTGGGAGGGAGGGGGCCTTGCCTTGGGGTCCAAGGACCCTCAAGGGGGTCGGCCGAGCCAAGGGGGAGGACTCTCCCCCCCCAAACCGAGTTGGACTAGGTTTGGTGGGAGGGAGTCCTCCTCCCTTCCCACCTCCTCCTCTTTTTTTTTCCTCTTGATTTTTCTTCTCTTGGCGCATAGACCACTTGTGGGCTGTCCCACCAGCCCACTAACGGCTGGTGTGTCTCCCCCAAGGCCTATGGGCTTCCCCGGGGTGGGTTGCCCCCCTCCGGTGAACTCCCGGAACCCAGTCGTCATTCCCGGTACATTCCCGGTAACTCCGAAAACCTTCCGGTAATCAAATGAGGTCATCCTATATATCAATCTTCGTTTCCGGACCATTCCGGAAACCCTCGTGACGTCTGTGATCTCATCCGGGACTCCGAACAACATTCGGTAACCAACCATATAACTCAAATACGCATAAAACAACGTCGAACCTTAAGTGTGCAGACCCTGCGGGTTCGAGAACTATGTAGACATGACCCGAGAGACTCCTCGGTCAATATCCAATAGCGGGACCTGGATGCCCATATTGGATCCCACATATTCTACGAAGATCTTTATCGTTTGAACCTCAGTGCCAAGGATTCGTATAATCCCGTATGTCATTCCCTTTGTCCTTCGGTATGTTACTTGCCCGAGATTCGATCGTCAGTATCCGCATACCTATTTCAATCTCGTTTACCGGCAAGTCTCTTTACTCGTTCCGTAATACAAGATCCCGCAACTTATACTAAGTTACATTGCTTGCAAGGCTTGTGTGTGATGTTGTATTACCAATTGGGCCCCGAGATACCTCTCCGTCACACGGAGTGACAAATCCCAGTCTTGATCCATACTAACTCAACTAACACCTTCGGAGATACCTGTAGAGCATCTTTATAGTCACCCAGTTACGTTGCGACGTTTGATACACATAAAGCATTCCTCCGGTGTCAGTGAGTTATATAATCTCATGGTCATAGGAATAAATACTTGACACGCAGAAAACAGTAGCAACAAAATGACACGATCAACATGCTACGTCTATTAGTTTGGGTCTAGTCCATCACGTGATTCTCCCAATGACGTGATCCAGTCATCAAGCAACAACACCTTGTTCATAATCAGAAGACATTGACTATCATCGATCAACTGGCTAGCCAACTAGAGGCATGCTAGGGACGATGTTTTGTCTATGTATCCACACATGTAGATGAGTCTTCATTCAACACAATTATAGCATGGATAATAAACTTTTATCTTGATACAGGAATTATAATAATAACTATATTTATTATTGCCTCTAGGGCATAATTCCAACAGTCTCCCACTTGCACTAGAGTCAATAATCTAGCCCTCACATCACCATGTGAATTACATTGTAATAAATCTAACACCCATACAGTTCTGGTGTCGATCATGTTTTGGCCGTGGAAGAGGTTTAGTCAGCGGGTCTGCTACATTCAGATCCTTGTGCACTTTGCATATATTTACGTCCTCTTCCTCGACGTAGTCGCGGATGAGGTTGAAGCGTCGTTTGATGTGTCTGGTCTTCTTGTGAAACCGTGGTTCCTTTGCTAAGGCAATGGCACCCGTGTTGTCACAGAACAAGGTTATTGGATCCAGTGCACTTGGCACCACTCCAAGATCCGTCATGAACTGCTTCATCCAGACACCCTCCTTAGCCGCCTCCGAGGCAGCCATGTACTCCGCTTCACATGTAGAATCTGCTACGACGCTTTGCTTGGAACTACACCAGCTTACTGCACCCCCATTAAGAATAAATACGTATCCGGTTTGCGACTTAGAGTCGTCCGGATCTGTGTCAAAGCTTGCATCGACGTAACCTTTTACGGCGAGCTCTTCGTCACCTCCATACACGAGAAACATCTCCTTAGTCCTTTTCAGGTACTTCAGGATATTCTTGACCGCTGTCCAGTGATCCACTCCTGGATTACTCTGGAACCTACCTGCCATACTTATGGCCAGGCTAACATCCGGTCTAGTGCACAGCATCGCATACATGATGGAACCTATGGCTGAAGCATAGGGGACGGAGCGCATATGCTCTCTATCTTCTTCAGTTGCTGGGCACTGAGTCTTACTCAATCTCGTATCTTGTAAAACTGGCAAGAACCCTTTCTTGGACTGTTCCATTTTGAACCTCTTCAAAACTTTATCAAGGTATGTGCTTTGTGAAAGTCCTATCAGGCGTTTTGATCTATCCCTATAGATCTTAATGCCTAGAATGTAAGCAGCTTCTCCTAGGTCCTTCATAGAGAAACTTTTATTCAAGTAACCTTTTATGCTCTCCAAAAGCTCTACGTTGTTTCCAATCAGTAATATGTCATCCACATATAATATTAGAAACGCCACAGGGCTCCCACTCACTTTCTTGTAAATACAAGATTCTCCAACCACTTGTATAAACCCAAATGCTTTGATCACCTCATCAAAGCGTTTGTTCCAACTCCGAGATGCTTGCACCAGTCCATAAATGGATCGCTGGAGCTTGCACACCTTGTCAGCATTTTTAGGATCGACAAAACCTTCGGGTTGCATCATATACAACTCTTCCTTAAGGAAACCGTTAAGGAACGCTGTTTTGACATCCATCTGCCAGATTTCATAATCGAAAAATGCAGCTATTGCTAACATGATTCTGACGGACTTAAGCATCGCTACGGGTGAGAAAGTCTCATCGTAGTCAACTCCTGGAACTTGTGAAAAACCCTTTGCCACAAGTCGAGCTTTATAAACGATCACATTACCGTCAGCGTCCGTCTTCTTCTTAAAGATCCATTTGTTCTGAATAGCCTTGTGGCCCTCAGGTAGTATCTCCAAAGTCCACACTTTGTTCTCATACATGGATCCTATCTCGGATTTCATGGCTTCCAGCCATTTGTTGGAATCTGGGCCCACCATTGCTTCTTCATAATTTGCAGGTTCATTGTTGTCTAACAACATGATTGATAAGACGGGATTACCGTACCACTCTGGAGCAGCGCGTGATCTCGTCGACCTGCGTGGTTCAGCAGAAACTTGAACTGGAGTTAAATGATCATCATCATTAACTTCCTCCTCAACCGGCGTCGCAATGACAGAGGTTTCCCCTTGCCCTGCGCCACCATCCAGAGGGATGAGAGGTTCGACAACCTCGTCAAGTTCTATCTTCCTCCCACTCAATTCTCTCGAGAGAAACTCCTTCTCGAGAAAATCTCCGTTTTTAGCAACAATCACTTTGCCCTGGGATTTGAGATAGAAGGTGTACCCAACTGTCTCTTTTGGGTAACCTATGAAGACGCACTTTTCCGCTTTGGGTTCCAGCTTTTCAGGCTGAAGCTTTTTGACATAAGCATCACATCCCCAAACTTTAAGAAATGACAACTTTGGCCATTTGCCATACCACAGTTCGTATGGTGTCGTCTCAATGGATTTTGATGGTGCCCTATTTAAAGTGAATGCAGCTGTTTCTAATGCATAACCCCAAAATGATAACGGCAAATCAGTAAGAAACATCATAGATCGCACCATCTCTAACAAAGTACGATTACGATGTTCGGACACACCATTACGCTGTGGTGTTCCAGGCGGTGTTAACTGCGAAACAATTCCACATTGTCTTAAGTGAGCACCAAACTCGAAACTCAGATATTCACCCCCACGATCAGACCGTAGGAACTTCATCTTCTTGTTACGATGATTTTCTACTTCACTCTGAAATTGCTTGAACTTTTCAAATGTTTCAGACTTGTGCTTCATCAAGTAGACATAACCATATCTACTTAAATCGTCAGTGAAGGTGAGAAAACAACGATATCCGCCGCGTGCCTCTACGCTCATTGGACCACACACATCGGTGTGTATGATTTCCAACAAGTCACTTGCACACTCCATTGTTCCGGAGAACGGAGTCTTAGTCATCTTGCCCATGAGGCATGGTTCGCACGTGTCAAGTGAATCAAAGTCAAGTGACTCCAAAAGTCCATCAGCATGGAGTTTCTTCATGCGCTTTACACCAATATGACCCAAGCGGCAGTGCCACAAAAATATGGCGCTATCATTGTTTACTCTAACTCTTTTGGTCTCAATGTTATGTATATGCGTATCGCTATCAAGATTCAATATGAATAATCCTCTCACATTCGGTGCATGACCATAAAAGATGTTACTCATAGAAATAGAACAACCATTATTCTCAGACTTAAAAGAGTAACCGTCTCGCAATAAACAAGATCCAGATATAATGTTCATGCTCAACGCAGGCATTAAATAACAACGATTTAAGTTCATCACTAATCCCGATGGTAGCTGAAGTGACACTGTGCCGACGGTGATTGCATCAACCTTGGAACCATTTCCTACGCGCATCGTCACTTTGTCTTTTGCCAGCCTTCGTCTATTCCGCAGTTCCTGCTTCGAGTTGCAAATGTGAGCAACAGAACTGGTATCGAATACCCAGGCACTACTACGAGAGCCGGTTAAGTACACATCAATAACATGTATATCAAATATACCTGATCTTTCTTTGCCCGCCTTCTTATCTGCCAGATACTTGGGGTAATTGCGCTTCCAGTGACCCATACCCTTGCAATAGAAGCACTCTGTTTCAGGCTTAGGTCCAGCCTTGGGTTTCTTCGGCGGATTGGCAACAGGCTTGCCGCCCTCCTTGAATTTCCCTTCTTGCCTTTGCCGTTTCTCTTGAAACTAGTGGTCTTGCTCACCATCAACACTTGATGCTCTTTACGGAGTTCAGACTCTGCGACTTTCAGCATCGCAAACAACTCGCCGGGAGACTTGTTCATCCCTTGCATGTTGTAGTTCAACACAAAGCCTTTATAGCTTGGCGGCAGTGATTGAAGGATTCTGTCAGTGATAGCTTCTTGCGGGAGTTCAATCCCCAGCTCAGCTAGACGGTTTGAGTACCCAGACATTTTGAGCACATGTTCACTGACAGACGAGTTTTCCTCCATCTTGCAAGCATAGAATTTATCGGAGGTCTCATACCTCTCGATCCAGGCGTTCTTCTGAAAGATAAACTCCAACTCCTGGAACATCTCAAATGCTCCATGACGCTCAAAGCGACGTTGAAGTCCCGGTTCTAAGCCATACAAGACTGCACATTGAACTATTGAGTAGTCCTCCTTACGTGCTAGCCAAGCGTTCTTAACATCCTGATCAGCCGTAGCGGGTGGTTCATCTCTTAGCGCAGCATTAAGGACATAATCCTTCTTCCCAGCTTGTAAGATTAGCTTAAGATTACGAGCCCAGTCTACAAAGTTGCTTCCATCATCTTTCAACTTAGCTTTCTCTAGGAACGTATTAAAATTCAGGATGACTGTCGCGTGAGCCATGATCTACAACACAAATATATTCAAAGTGGACTTAGACTATGTTCAAGATAATTAGAGTTCAACTTAATCAAATTATATGCTAAACTCCCACTCAAAAAGTACATCTCTCTAGTCATTTGAGTGGTTCATGATCCACTTACACTATCCCAAGTCCGATCATCACGTGAGTCGAGTATAGTTTCAGTGGTAAGCATCCCTATGCTAATCATATCAACTATATGATTCATGATCGACCTTTCGGTCTCATGTGTTCCGAGGCCATGTCTGCACATGCTAGGCTCGTCAAGCTTAACCCGAGTGTTCCGCGTGCGCAACTGTTTTGCACCCGTTGTATGTGAACGTTGAGTCTATCACACCCGATCATCACGTGGTGTCTCGAAACGACGAACTTTAGCAACGGTGCACAGTCGGGGAGAACACAATTTCGTCTTGAAATTTTAGTGAGAGATCACCTCATAATGCTACCGTCGTCCGAAGCAAAATAAGGTGCATAAAAGGATTAACATCACATGCAATTCATAAGTGACATGATATGGCCATCATCACGTGCTTCTTGATCTCCATCACCAAAGCACCGGCACGATCTTCTTGTCACCGGCGCCACACCATGATCACCCATCAACGTGTTGCCATCGGGGTTGTCGTGTTACTTATGCTATTACTACTAAAGCTACATCCTAGCAAAATAGTAAACGCATCTGCAAGCACAAACGTTAGTATAAAGACAACCCTATGGCTCGTGCCGGTTGCCGTACCATCGACGTGCAAGTCGATATTTCTATTACAACATGATCATCTCATACATCCAATATATCACATCACATCATTGGCCATATCACATCACAATCATACCCTGCAAAAACAAGTTAGACGTCCTCTAATTTTGTTGTTGCATGTTTTACGTGGTGACCAAGTGTATCTAGTAGGATCGCATCTTACTTACGCAAACACCACAACGGAGATATATGAGTTGCTATTTAACCTCATCCAAGGACCTCCTCGGTCAAATCCGATTCAACTAAAGTTGGAGAAACCGACACTTGCCAGTCATCTTTGAGCAAAGGGGGTTACTCGTAACGATGAAACCAGTCTCTCGTAAGCGTACGAGTAATGTCGGTCGAAGCCGCTTCAATCCAACAATACCGCGGAATCGAGAAAAGACTAAGGAGGGCAGCAAAACGCACATCACCGCCCACAAAAACTTTTGTGTTCTACTCGAGAAGACATCTACGCATGAACCTAGCTCATGATGCCACTGTTGGGGAACGTCGCATGGGAAACAAAAATTTTCCTACGCGCACGAAGACCTATCATGGTGATGTCCATCTACGAGAGGGGATGACTGATCTACGTACCCTTGTAGACCGTACAGCAGAAGCGTTAGAGAACTCCGTTGATGTAGTGGAACGTCCTCACGTCCCTCGATCTGCCCCGCGAACAATCCCGCGATCAGTCCCACGATCTAGTACCGAACGGACGACACCTCCGCGTTCAGCACACGTACAGCTCGACGATGATCTCGGCCTTCTTGATCCAGCAAGAGAGACGGAGAGGTAGAAGAGTTCTCCGGCAGCGTGACGGCGCTCCGGAGGTTGGTGATGACCTTGTCTCAGCAGGGCTCCGCCCAAGCTCCGCAGAAACGCGATCTAGAGGAAAAACCGTGGAGGTATGTGGTCGGGCTGTCGTGGAAAAGTCGTCTCAAATCAGCCCTAAAACCTCCGTATATATAGCTGGGAGGGAGGGGGCCTTGCCTTGGGGTCCAAGGACCCTCAAGGGGGTCGGCCGAGCCAAGGGGGTGGACTCTCCCCCCCCCAAACCGAGTTGCACTAGGTTTGGTGGGAGGGAGTCCTCCTCCCTTCCCACCTCCTCCTTTTTTTTCGGTAACCAACCATATAACTCAAATACGCATAAAACAATGTCGAACCTTAAGTGTGCAGACCCTGCGGGTTCGAGAACTATGTAGACATGACCCGAGAGACTCCTCGGTCAATATCCAATAGCGGGACCTGGATGCCCATATTGGATCCCACATATTCTACGAAGATCTTTATTGTTTGAACCTCAGTGCCAAGGATTCGTATAATCCCGTATGTCATTCCCTTTGTCCTTCGGTATGTTACTTGCCCGAGATTCGATCGTCAGTATCCGCATACCTATTTCAATCTCGTTTACCGGCAAGTCTCTTTACTCGTTCCGTAATACAAGATCCCGCAACTTACACTAAGTTACATTGCTTGCAAGGCTTGTGTTTGATGTTGTATTACCGAGTGGGCCCCGAGATACCTCTCCGTCACACGGAGTGACAAATCCCAGTCTTGATCCATACTAACTCAACTAACACCTTCGGAGATACCTGTAGAGCATCTTTATAGTCACCCAGTTACGTTGCGACGTTTGATACACACAAAGCATTCCTCCGGTGTCAGTGAGTTATATGATCTCATAGTCATAGGAATAAATACTTGACACGCAGAAAACAGTAGCAACAAAATGACACGATCAACATGCTACGTCTATTAGTTTGGGTCTAGTCCATCACGTGATTCTCCCAATGACGTGATCCAGTCATCAAGCAACAACACCTTGTTCATAATCAGAAGACACTGACTATCATCGATCAATTGGCTAGCCAACTAGAGGCATGCTAGGGACGGTGTTTTGTCTATGTATCCACACATGTAGATGAGTCTTCATTCAACACAATTATAGCATGGATAATAAACTATTATCTTGATACAGGAATTATAATAATATCTATATTTATTATTGCCTCTAGGGCATAATTCCAACATAAGCAAGCTGTAAGAATGTCAACAATGGAGGTAGAACAACAGCTCAACGGATGGATAAGACCAAGGGGGAAGAAGACCCCTTTATATAGTGGGGGAAGGAATCAGACCGTTACCCCCACTTACAGCCCGAGCCCAACGGTACTACCGCTGGCTCCAGCGGTACTACCGCTGGCTCTAGCGGTACTACCGCTGACCCTCCGGCGGTACTACCGCTGGCTGCAGCGGTACTACCACTGAACATCCAGCGGTACTACCGCTGGCTGCAGTGGTACTACCGCTAAGCCCATGGTAGCGCAAAGATACTACCGGGCCAACCACCGCCAAGAAAGTCTTCGCAAAAATGTCCGACGCAGTACAACCGCAAAAATGACGGTACTAAAATCTTGGAGCGGTACTACCGCTGACCAGAAGCGGTACTACCGCTGGGACAGCAGTACTACCGCCAGCTCTAGCGGTACTACCGCTAGGGCCAGCGGTACTACCGCCAACTCTAGCGGTACTACCGCTAGGTCCAGCGGTACTACCGCTCGCCACTGAAACAGCCATAACTTTCGCATACGAGCTCCGAATCGAGCAAACCCAAGCTTGTTGGAAATCTTAAGACCATGCAGATATGAAAATGCCAATGATATAGAGATGTGAGTCCTCTATGTATGAAGAACTGGCAAAAACTCCAACATCGAAAACATCATAGTAGATGCATATGGACTCCATTTTCAATGAACTCGAGCTTGTCATGAAGATGACCATAAGCTCTAAAACTCACAAAGAGAAACACCAAACAAGAACCAAGAAGTATGATGCAAGGATGCGAATGGTTTGAGCTCTCAACGAACGATACGATCAAGCTACTCACTTGAGAGCCCCCCTTGATAGTACAGCAATCTATCCTAAACAGAAAACCTATCAAGGGCAAACCTATACCTTGCACCTCGTCCTCTTGAGCTAGATGATGATGATCTTGGCTTCCTCAAGATGAAGACTAGTTGATTGCTTGGCTTCCCCATGGACCACCTTTCTTGATTGCGTCGTCTTGATGAAGACTAGTTGATTGCTCCCCCATACTCACTATGGGTGAGCCACCCTTTGACGCAAGCCCATGGAAACACACCTAACCCCCACATAGAACTCTCACGAAGACCATGGGTTAGTACACAAACACGTAATGGACAATGCTTACCATACCATGGGATCACTTGATCCCTCTCGGTACATCTTGTACGCTTTGTGTGTTGATCATCTTGATTTACTCTTTGTTTGAGATCTTGATCAACCATGTGTCTCTATGACCATTCTTTGGATAATACCTTGAATACCATCTTGGTCATCATATAAACTCCTTGAACCCAACAGATGGACTTCCAGAAGTGCCTATGGACAAATCCTATAAATGTAACTTAAGGAAACCATTAGTCCATAGGAATTGTCATCAATTACCAAAACCACATATGGAGATATATGCTCTAACACCTCCGACGAGAGGAGTGTTGGTGATGACGATGGCGACGATTTCCCCCTCCGGGAGGGAAATTTCCCCCGCAGGATCGTCCTGCCGGAGCTCTAGATTGGTTCTGCTCAAGTTCCGCCTCGTGGCGGCGGATAATCCACGAAAAAGCTCCACCCTGATTTTTTTTCCGGACGAAACCCTTCATATAGAAAAAGAGGGGGGCGGTGGGCCACCAGGGTGCCCAGAAGCCCTATTGCCACGGCCAGGGGGGTAGGCCGCGGCCACCAGGCTTGTGGGCCCCTGGTAGCTCCCCTCTGGCACTTCTTTCGCCCAATTTTTTTTATATAATCCCAAAAAAATCCACGTTGATTTTCAGGGCATTTGGAGTTGCGTGGAATAGAGGACTCATACTTGCTCCTTTTCCAGTCCAGAATTCCAGCTGCCGGTATTCTCCCTCTTCAAATAAACCTTGCAAAATAAGAGAGAAAAAGTATACGTATGGCACCACAAAGTATAATAACAGTCCATAGAGCGATAAATATCAACATGAAAGCATGTTGCAAAATGGACGTATCAGGGACTAAAAAGATCATCTTCATCAAACATAGCATCCCCAAGCTTGTGGCTTTGCATATCATTAGCATCATGGGTATTCAAAGAATTCATACTAACGACATTGCAATCATGCTCATCATTCACATATTTTATGCCAAGCATTCTCTGTAATTCTTCTTTTAGCACTTGAGCACAATTTTCCTTTCCATCATGCTCACGAAAGACATTATAAAGATGAAGCATATGTGGCCAACTCAATTCCATTCTTTTGTAGTTTTCTTTTAGTAAAGTAAACTAGTGATAAAACAAGAAACTAAAAGATTCGGTTGCAAGATCTAAAGATATACCTTCAAGCGCTAACCTCCCCAGCAACGGCGCCAGAAAAGAGCTTCGTTGACGGGATCTTAGTGCCGCTTTCCTAGCCTCCCCGACAACGGCGCCAGAAAAGAGCTTGATGACTACTACGCAACCTTCTCCTTGTAGACGTTGTTGGGACTCCAAGTGCAGAGGTTTGTAGGACAGTAGAAATTTTCCCTCAAGTGGGTGACCTAAGGTTTATCAATCCACAGGAGGCGTAGGATGAAGATGGTCTCTCTCAAGCAACCCTGCAACCAAATAACAAAGAGTCTCTTGTGTCCCCAACACACCCAATACAATGGTAAATTGTATAGGTGCACTAGTTCGGCGAAGAGATGGTGATACAAGTGCAATATGGATAGTTGATATAGGTATTTGTAATCTGAAACTACAAAAACAGCAAGGTAGCTAATAGTAAAAGTGAGCACGAACGGTATTGCAATGCGTGGAAACAAGGCCTAGGGTTCATACTTTCACTAGTGAAGTTCTCTCAACAATGATAACATAATTGGATCATATAACTATCCCTCAACGTGCAACAAAGAGTCACTCCAAAGTAACTAATAGCGGAGAACAAACGAAGATATTATTGTCGGGTACGAAACCACCACAAAGTTATCTTTCTGATCGATCTATTCAAGAGTCAGTAGTAAAATAACATGAAGCTATTCTTTCCGTTCGATCCATCATAGAGTTCGTACTAGAATAACACCTTAAGACACATATCAACCAAGACCCTAATGTCACCTAGATACTCCATTGTCACCTCAAGTATCCGTGGGCATGATTATACGATATGCATCACACAATCTGAGAATCATCTATTTAACCAACACATAGAACTTCAAAGAGTGCCCCAAAGTTTCTATCGGAGAGTCAAAACGTGTGCCAACCCATATGCATAGGTTCCCGATGTCACGAAACCCGCAAGCTGATCACCAAAACATACATCAAGTACTCACATGAATATCCCATTGTCACCACAGATAGACACGTGCAAGACATACATCAAGTGTTCTTAAAAACTCAATCCGATAAGATAACTCCAAAGGGAAAACTCAATTCATTACAAGAAGGGAGAGAGGGAAGAACATCATAAGATCCAACTATAGTAGCAAAGCCCGCGGTACATCGAGAACAAGACATCTCAAGAACACGAGAGAGAGAGAGATCAAACACATAGCTACTCGTACATACCCTCAGCCCCGAGGGTGAACTACTCCCTCCTCATCACGGAGATCGCCGGGATGATGAAGATGGCCACCAGAGATGGATTCCCCCTCCGGCAGGGTGCCGGAACGGGCTCCAGATTGGTTTTTGGTGGCTACAGAGGCTTGCGGCGGCGGAACTCCCGATCTAGGTTTCTTTTTGGGGGTTTCTGAATTTATAGGAATTTATGACGGTGGAATTACGTCGGTTGGACCCACGAGGAGGTCACAAGCCTGGTATGTGCGTCCTAGGGGGGTGGGGAGCCTCCTGGGCTTGTGACTCCCCCCTGGCTCTTTTGTCCTTCTTCAAATCTTCGGAGGTCTCTTTTGGTCCAAAAAAATCATCGCGAAAGTTTTATTCCATTTGGACTCCGTTTGAAAAAGGGTCACAAACACGGAAAAAAACACAAACTGGCACTTGGCACTGAGTTAATAGGTTAGTCCCAAAAAATATATAAAATAGCATATTCATGCATATAAAACATCCAAAGTTGACAAGATAATAACATGGAACCAGAAAAAATTATAGATACGTTGGAGACGTATCAATACTCTACCCTCGAAAACTATTGTGATCCCCTATACTTGTGGGTTATGAGTGTTGGATTCATTGCAACCACATTGTGAATAGTACTAGATTATTGACTCTAGTGCAAGTGATATACTGCTGGAAATATGCCCTAGAGGCAATAATAAATTGGTTATTATTATATTTCCTAGTTCATGATAATTGTCTATTATTCATGCTATAATTGTATTAACCAGAAACCGCAATACATGTGTGAATATATAGATCACAATGTGTCCCTAGTAAGCCTCTAGTTGCCTAGGTCATTGATCAATAGATGATCATGGTTTCTTGATCATGGAAATTGGTTGTCATTTATAGCGGGATCACATCATTGGGGAATGATGTAATGGACAAGACCCAATCCTAAGCATAGCACTAGATCGTGTTGTTCGTATGCTAAGGCTTTTCTAATGTCGAGTATCTTTTCCTTAGACCGTGCGATTGTGCAACTCCCGGATACCGTAGGAGTGCTTTGGGTATACCAAACGCCACAACGTAACTGGGTGATTATAAAGTTGCACTACAGGTATCTCCGAAAGTGTCTGTTGAGTTGTACGAATCGAGACCGGGATTTGTCACTCCATGTGACGGAGAGGTATCTTTGGGCCCACTCGGTAATCCATCATCATATTGAGCTCAGTGTGACCAAGGGGTTAGCCACGGGATGATGTGTTATGGAACAAGTAAAGAGACTTGCCGGTAACGAGATTGAACAAGGTATAGGGATACCGACGACCGAATCTCAGGCAAGTATCATATCGATAGACAAAGGGAATTGCATATGGGATTGATTGAATCCTTGACATCGTGGTTCATCCGATGAGGTCATCGTGGAACATGTGGTAACCAACATGGATATCCAGACCCCGCTGTTGGTTATTAGCCGGAGAGATGTATCGATCATGTCTGCACGTCTCCCGAACCCGTAGGGTCTACACACTTAAGGCTCGATGCCGCCAGGGTTATAGGGAAATAATGTACGTGGTTACCGAAGGTTGTTCGGAGTCCCGAATGAGATCCCGGACGTCACGAGGAGCTCCAGAATGGTCCGGAGGTAAAGATTGATATATAGGATGTGAGGTTTCGGACAACGGAAGTGTTTCGAGCGTCACCAGTAACGTAGCGGGACCACCGGAAGGGTTCGAGGGGTCCACCGGGAAGGTGCAATCAGCCCCAAAGCCTACATGGGACGAAAGGTGTAAGGGAACCAGCCCATAGTGGGCTGGTGCGCCTCCCACCCCAGCCCAAGGCGCAAGAAGGGCCAAAGAGGGGCAGCCCTAGGGCGTGGGGGCTTGCCTTGGGTGGCAAGCCACCCCCTAGCGCGCCACCCCTCCATGCCCTAGCCGCCGCACCTCCCATCTAGGAGGGATGCCGTGCCACCTAGGGGAAACCCTAGGGTGGCTGGCTCCTCTCCCTCCCTCCTATATATATTGGGGTGATGGGGAGGGCTAGGAGACACAAAATATCTCTCTCGGCGTAGTCCTGCTCCTCCTCTTCCTCCTCTTCCGCGGTGCTTGGCGAAGCCCTGTCGGAATACCTCGTAGCTCCACTGCCACCACGTCGTCGTGCTGCTGGAGCTCTCCCTCAACCTCTCCCTCCTCCTTGCTGGATCGAGGTATGGGAGACGTCACCGGGCTGTACGTGTGTTGAACGTGGAGGTGCCGTAATTCGACACATAGATCGGAACCGACCGCGATCTGAATCGCTGTGAGTACGACTCCATCAACCGCGTTCTAGTAACGCTTCCGCTTAGCGATCTTCAAAGGTATGAAGATGCTCTACAACCTCTCTCGTTGCTGGTTTCTCCATAGATAGATCCTTGTATTGCGTAGGAAAATTTTAAATTTACTACGTTCCCCAACACCTATAAATATGGAAAAAGGCATCAATAATGACTAAACCATATGAAATTCCAGTGAGTCTCTTGTAAGCACTGGGACCAAAGAGATCCATGTGAAGTAGCTCGAGTGGCCTTCTTGTAGTCATGATGTTCTTCACGGGATGACTTCCACCGAGTTGTTTTCCTGCTTGACAAGCACTACAAAGTCTATCTGTGTCAAAGATAACATCTTTAACACCAAGAATATGATCACCTTTGGTAAGCCTGTCAAGATTAGGTATACCCACATGTCCTAGCCTTCTCTGCCATAACCAACCTTTAGAAGATTTTGCAATTAGACATGTATGGGGTTTGGATTTCTTAGTGAAATCGACAATGTATAGATCACCTTTATGAAAACCAGTAAAGACCATGTTATGATTGTCGCCACGAAACACTTGGCAGTCAACTTTCGTAAATATCACATTGAAACCAAAGTCTCCTAGTCTAGATACAGAAAGAAGATTGTAGCCAAGGGATTCAACAATCATGACATTTTGAATGGAACTATCATGAGATATGGCCACCTTACCGAGACCAAGAACCTTATCCTTGGAGTTGTCACCAAAGGTCACATACATTCGTGGTCCATGGTTTGGTGTTATCTCATGAAACATGTCTTTATCTCCGGTCATGTGATCGGTGCATCCAGTGTCAAGTATCCACTCATTTCCTCCAGCCATGTAGTCTATACGGTTTGCCATAAGACTAAGGCTCCTCATGGTATTCTCATACTCTATGTCAAGATATTTGTCTTCATCGTAGTATCCATGCTCCACATTGTCATCGTCAGAGGGGATATCCTTGTCATAAGAATCAAGATTTTCATCAGAATTTCGACTATGACAATGTTCATGTTTATGCATGCAAATGGATTGAGCAATGCTATTGTTAATTGTAATGACATCTCTTTAGCATGCATGAGGTCACGAAGCTCAAATAGATATTTATCAAAATTAGGATCATTTGGCTTCATTTTGTGAAAGGCAATTAATTTTTGAAAAATGATATCAGGAGTTTTAAATGAGTATTCGGGATATCTTTTCTCCAAATCTTTCCACAAGGTATAAGCACATTCAAAGTTCTTCATTTCATTAAACACATTTCTTGTCAATGCTCTAATGATGAGATTAACAATTTTAACATTACCAAGCATATTAGCTTCCTCATCATGAGAAGGATGTAAGGTATCAATGGGAAGCACATAGGAATCTTCGACATACTTGCGCAAATGGAATTAATTAAATATATCAAGCATTTCACCTTTTCATTGATTAAACCAAGGCTATGGAGACCAAAGCTCGGATACCAATTGTAGGACCGATAGAAGGGATGACTAGAGGGAGGGTGAATAGACTACTTGCATAAATTAAAATCCTAGCCTTTTCCCAATTTTAGCGGTTAGCAGATTTTAGCAATTCTAACAAGTCTAGTACACCCTACACAAGCTAGTCAACATACATGGCAGCAAAAAGTAAAGACATTTCACATGTAAGTAAGGAGTAGAGTTTAGGAAGATCAAACACAAAGACTACACAGTGATTTTTGGTGACTGTTGGAAATATGCCCTAGAGGCAATAATAAAATGGTTATTATCATATTTCCTTGTTCATGATAATCGTCTATTGTTCATGCTATAATTGTATTAACAGGAAACAGTAATACATGTGTGAATAAATAGATCACAATGTGCCCCTAGCAAGCCTCTAGTTGCCTAGCTCGTTAGCCAATAGATGATCATGGTTTCCTGATCATGGGCATTAGATGTCATTGATAACGGGATCACATCATTGGGAGAATGATGTGATGGACAAGACCCAATCCTAAGCATAGCACTAGATCGTATTGTTCGTATGCTAAAGCTTTTCTAATGTCAAGTATCTTTTCCTTCGACCGTGAGATTGTGCAACTCCCGGATACCGTAGGAGTGCTTTGGGTGTATCAAACGTCACAACGTAATTGGGTGACTATAAAGGTGCACTACGGGTACCTCCGAAAGTGTATGTTGGGTTGGTACGAATCGAGATCGGGATTTGTCACTACGGGAACCCTAGGGGTGGCACCCCCTCTCCCTTCCCCCTATATATATTGGGAACTTTTGGCCATTGAGAGATAGACTTTTCCCTCTCCCTCGGCGCAGCCCTGCTCTTCTTTCTCCTCCTCTCTGCCGGTGCTTGGCGAAGCCCTGCCGGGAGACCTCGTCTCTCCATCGACACCACACCGTCGTGCTGCTGGAGTTCTTCCCCAACCTCTCCCTCCTCCTTGCTGGATCAAGGTGCGGGAGACGTCACCGGACTGCACGTGTGTTGAACACGGAGGTGCCGTAGTTCGGCACTAGATCGGAATCGCTGCGAGTACGACTCCATCAACCGCGTTCTAGCAACGCTTCCGCTTAGCAATCTTCAAAGGTATGAAGATGCTCTTACCCCTCTCTCGTTGCTGGTCTCTCCATAGGAAGATCTGAATATGCGTAGGAAAATTTTGAATTTATGCTACGTTACCCAACAGTGGCATCCGAGCCAGGTTTTCTATGCGTAGATTCTATGCACGACTAGAACACAAAAGTTGTGGGCGATGATTTGTCAATTTGCTTGCCGCTACTAGTCTTATTCTTTTCCGGCGATATTGTGGGATGAAGCGGCCCGGACGGACTTTACACATACGCTTACGTGAGACTGGTCCACCTACAGACATGCACACCGTGCATAAAGGTGGCTAGCAGGTGTCTGTCTCTCCTACTCTAGTCGGATTGGATTTGATGAAAAGGGTCCTTATGAAGGGTAAATAGCTTTGGCATATCATCGTTGTGGCTGTCACGTAGGTAAGAAGGCGTTCTTGCTAGAAACCCAAATCAGCCACATAAAACTCGCATTAACAATTAGAGGACGTCTAACTTGTTTTTGCAGGGTTTGACATGTGATGTGATATGGCCAAAGTTGTGATGTTGCATGTATGATGTATGAGATGATCATGTTATTGTAATAGGTTTCACGACTTACATGTCGATGAGTATGACAACCGGCAGGAGCCATAGGAGTTGTCTTAATTTATTGTATGAGATGCAACGCCATGTGCTTACTACTTTTACTTCATTACTAACGGTTAGCTATAGTAGTAGTGATAGTAGTAGTTGGCGTGATGACTTCACGGAGACACGATGATGGAGATCATGGTGTCACGCTGGTGACGATGATGATCATGCGATGCCTGAAGATGGAGATCGAAAGAGCAAAGATGATAATGGCCATATAATGTCACTATATGATTGCATTGTGATGTTTATCATGTTTTTCATCTTATTGCTTAGAACGACAGTGGCATAATAAGATGATCCCTCTCAAAATTTTGAGAACGTATTCCCCTAAGTGTGCAACGTTGCGAAGGTTCGTTGTCTCGATGCACCACGTGATGATCGGGTGTGATAGATTCTAACGTTCGCATACAACGGGTGTAAGCCAGATTTACACACGGGAAACACCTAGGTTGACTCGACGAGCTTAGCATGTACAGACATGACCTCGAATAAAAGAGACCGAAAGGTCGAACATGAGTCGTATGGTTGAATACGATCAGCATGAAGTTGCTCACCATAGTGACTAGTCCGTCTCACGTGATGATCGGACACGGGTTAGTCAACATGGATCATGTATCACTTAGATGACTAGAGGGATGTCGATTTAAGTGGGAGTTCATACTTAATTTGATTAAATGAACTTAATCATCATGAACTTAGTCTAAAAGGTTTGTCTTTATAAATATTGTAGATGGCCAACGTGAACCTCAATTTCAACGCATTCCTAGAGAAAAACAAGCTGAAAGATGATGGTAGCAACTATGCGGACTGGGTTCGCAACTTGAAGCTCATCCTTGAAGCAGCTAAAAAGGCTTATGTCCTTGATGCGCCGCTAGGTGACCCTCCCGCTCCCGCAGCAGCCTAGGACATTCTGAACGTCTGGCAAGCGCGGAGTGATGACTACTCTCTGCTTAGGTGTGGCATGTTATACAGTTTAGAAACGGGGCTCCAAAGGCGTTTTGAGCAACACGGAGCATATAAGATGTTCCAGGAGCTGAAGCTAGTTTTTCAAGCTCATGCCCGTGTCGAGAGATATGAAGTCTCCGACAAGTTCTTTAGCTGTAAGATGGAGGAGAACAGTTCTGTCAGTGAGCACATACTCAAAATGTCTGGGTTACACGGTCGTCTCACTTCACTTGGAGTCGAACTTCCGGATGATGCTATAATTGAAAAAATCCTCCAGTCTCTCCCACCAAGCTACAAAGGCTTTGTGCTTAACTACAACATGCAAGGGATGGAGAAGACCATTCCCGAGTTGTACTCGATGCTCAAGTCTGCAGAGGTAGAAATCAAGAAATAGCATCAAGTGTTGATGGTCAACAAGACCACTAGTTTCAAGAAAGGCAAGGGTAAGAAGAACTTCAAGAAAGACGGCAAAGCTGTTGCCAGGCCCGGTAAGCCAGATGCCGGGAAGAAGAAAAAGAACGGACCCAAGCCTGAGACTGAGTGCTTCTATTGCAAGGGAAAGGGTCACTGGAAGCGGAACTGCCCCAAATACTTAGCGGACAAGAAGGCCGACAACGTTAAAGGTATATGTGATATACATGTTATTGATGTGTACCTTACCAGCGCTCGTAGTAGCTCCTGGGTATTTGATACCGGTGCTGTTGCTCACATTTGCAATTCAAAGCAGGAACTGCGGAATAAGCGGAGACTGGCCAAGGACGAGGTGACGATGCGCGTCGGGAATGGTTCAAAGGTCGATGTGATCGCCGTCGGCACGCTACCTCTACATCTACCATCGGGATTAGTTTTAAACCTTAATAATTGTTATTTAGTACCAGCTTTAAGCATGAACATTGTATCAGGGTCCTGCTTAATGCGAGACGGCTACTCATTTAAGTCAGAGAATAATGGTTGTTCTATTTATATGAGAGATATGTTTTATGGTCATGCTCCGCTGGTGAATGGTTTATTCTTGATGAATCTCGATCGTGATGTTACACATATTCATAGTGTGAGTACCAAAAGATGTAAAGTTGATAATGATAGTCCCACATACTTGTGGCACTGCCGCCTTGGTCATATCGGCGGTAAGCGCATGAAGAACCTCCATACTGATGGACTATTAGAGTCTCTTGACTTTGAATCATTTGACACATGCGAACCGTGCCTCATGGGCAAGATGACTAAGACTCCATTCTCAGGAATAATGGAGAGAGCAACCGACTTATTGGAAATAATACATACTGATGTGTGTGGTCCAATGAACGTTGAAGCTCGCGGTGGTTATCGTTATGTTCTCACTCTCACCGGTGATTTGAGTAGGTATGGGTATATCTACTTGATGAAGCACAAATCTGAGACGTTTGAAAAGTTCAAAGAATTTCAGAGTGAGGTAGAGAATCAATGTGACAGAAAAATTGAATGTCTACGATCTGATCATGGAGGAGAATATTTGAGTCACGAGTTTGGCACACACCTAAGGAAGTGTGGAATCGTTTCACAACTGACGCCACCTGGCACACCGCAACGCAACGGAGTGTCTGAACATCGAAATCACACTTTATTAGATATGGTACGATCTATGATGTCTCTTACCGACTTACCGCTATCATTTTGGGGATACGCATTAGAAACTGCAGCATTCACTTTAAATAGGGCACCGTATAAATTTGTTGAGATGACACCGTATGAACTATGATTTGGAAAGAATCCTAAGTTGTCGTTTTGTAACATCCCGATTTTCCTAATTGGGAATGTTTTACATTGTAGCTAAGCATCTATGCATATTGGTTGAAATAAATTTGGCACATGAATTCCTTCGCCTTTTTGATTTGCATTTCCATTTTTTTCCTCGCACGAAAAGCCCGGGGAAATACTCTCTTGCATGCAAGAGAGAGAGCGGAGGAAAATGACCCTCCAAAGTACGGGCATTTCTGAAATATTGGAGCCAAGAGAATACAAAGTTTATTGCAAAAATATTTACAAAAAGAAAATAAAGCATTTTGGGGTATTTCTGAAAAAATATTTTTTAAAAGTTTTTATTTTTGCTTTGGAAAAATGTTATTCGGGTAGAGGATATTTTTCTGATTTTTTGGTATATAATACCCTATATTAAATATTTTTATTTATTTACTTTTATTCGCTTTTGTTTTCTATTTCGGAAAAGAGTTATAAAATAGGAAAGTTTTAGCCGCCGCCCGAGCGCATTATAGGCCATTGGGCCGAATCCCCCGCCGCCAGGGACGAATCCCTTAATAGCCGGCCGCCCTTCCCAACCGCACCCGCCTCCCTCTCTATGACCGGCGGACCCCACCGACCAACCCCTCCTCCCCGTCGGCCATCTTCTTCCTCCCCCTTCCTAATTCCTGCCCGACACCGAGCCCTCCCAGGAACTCGGGATTCCCTCCCCGATCCACCTCTCCCCTTCCTTTCCTCTCCCCTCCTGGCCTATATAAGAGCCCCAGCGGCCGCAGCCCCGTTCCCACCGCCTCGCCGAGCCGCCGCCGCCCCGGAGCCTCCCCTGCCACAGCCCACCAGCAGCCAAAGCTCCTGCAGCTTTCGGTCCCTCCTGGAGCAGCGCCCCGTCCTCTCCACCGCTCCGCCCGACGCCTCCCCTTGGAGGAGGACCACCGCCGCCGCCTCCCCGTCTCTCCACCGCCCCCCGGAGCCCCCTCACCCTCGCCGGCGACGCCACCTCGCCGGAGATGCCCCCACTGCCGGTAGACTTTCTTTTCTCTCTGTTATGTCTCTTTTCTTGTTTTGTAGCCATTAGATCTCTACCCAATGGTCTAGATTAGATCCTAGAATAACCCTTCGGTTTAGAGTAGAAAACCGGCTGTTTTTAATTCACTTATTCATTTAGCGAGCGAGTTTGCTAGTCCTCGGCCGTTTGTTCCTAACCTTGCAACAAACATACCCCGCAGCCTATCGTAGCGCGCCACGTCTACCCCCTATTTGTTAGCTAGTCAACTTCAGTTTTTCTGTCTAAATTGCAAAAACAGAAAAGTTTCTGTTTTTTTTTGCCACAACTTTTGATCCCGAAGTCCAATGATATTGATTCTTGTTCCAGTAGACTCCAATTTTTCTGTAGTTTTTAAAAACATATAATTTGTCTATGTTTGAAATTTTCAAATATAAGTTAGATCAGATTTAGTTTAAATCTTGTTTTGCCTATTCCAGGAATTTAAAAAATGATTTTGAGTTGATTCTTTTTGCTACTGCTTCCTAGTGATTAAATATTACTGTAGTAGAAGTTTCAAAATTTGTAAAGTATGTTTACTTGTGTTTTCAACAGAAACAAGTTTCTGCCTTAATAACGCGCGTTGGATTCTTTTACTTAGGCTTTAGCAAATCCTTACTTGTGATGTTATTTTTACTTGTGGCTTGATTGAAGTGCTTATGGTGTGTTTTGTGTTTGTATCGGTAGATCATCCGGAGTGCGAAGGGTATTACTTAGAAGCGCTCGAGCAAGACAACTATCATCAAGGCAAGTCATTTTGATCATGTTATTTTACCTATGTTTTCGATGCATGGTAGATCACCTTTCTTTGCCCAATTGCATGCTGCCTAGGTACTTGGAAACTTTAGTATAAGTTGTAGTATCATGTGGTAGGCACACAACAACCCCGATACTTGGCCCCGGGACGACAATTTCTTAATGCTATGCTTGAGTAGACGGGTTTTCAGTTGAGTGTATATCACGAGTGATGCGAGGTTGATTAAATAATCAAGACCGTCTAAGACAAGACTTTCAATACCTCGGACGAAATGCAACTCTGGGTGAAGGACGGTTGATCGGCTCCCTGAAGAACCCAGTGGATGCCCGGGATGCTGGAGAGGCCATGTCATCCTGCGGAAAGCTTCACCGAGGCTCGAAGAGACGGACGGAGACTTCAAGACTCAAGGCTTACCTGCACAGCCACAAGTCATTATGGGCTCTGGCTTGGTTGGACAACGCGGCGACTCTGGACAGGCGGTGCTAGCAGATGTAGAAGAACGGTAGGAATGGATGGGCACCGACAGGGATTCAGAGGGACCCGTTGAAAGACCATGTTTTGATCATCCGGTCTTCAAACACCTTGAAGTGCGAGGACATACTCGAAGGCGGTCAAATCTTGTGGGGAACGTGTGCAAAACTCTGCAGAGTACTCAAACCTAATCAATTAGCCGTGTCCACAGTCATGGACAACTTGAGCCGAAGGCATTGAATTTCCCCTGAACTCTCGACACAACTTAATAATGATGTGGGTGTTAACAACTATTCGGGCACGAGAATTGGTTGGCGGAACCATCTCATTAACAACAAACAATGTAGTAATATTTTGCTTCCAACCCCTCTTGTTGTAGGATAAAACTGGCTTTATGCAATACTTAGCCCCACCGGCCAAATATGCATGTAGAGATAGTTGATTATTATTTTACTCCTCTCTTTGATGACTTGCCGGCATATTCAATATGCTGACCTACATGGATGCAACGTATCATGTTGCAGAGTACTTTTCCGACCAGGAGTGAGGCTACGATCTACGCTCAGCGACATGCCCTTGGAATCGGATGGACTCGTCTACCTGATGCTTCCGCTAGTCTTCGTTAGATATCTCATGAGTTGGCCTTCAGCCACATTATTGTAATCCTTTATTGTAATAAAGTACTATTTATGATATTTCGATTAATAAAGCTGTATGATTGAACTCTTGAATATATACATTATGTACTGTGTGTGTACCAGCATGATCTTGGGATGGTACGGAAACACCAGAGGCTTGACTCATCTTGAGTCGGGTCGCTACAGAAATGGTATCAGAGCACACGCTCACCTTAGGACGTAACCTCTAGGAATGGAAAAGCCTTAGGAAGAAAACTATTTTCTCTTATGTCTATAAATCTTCTATTTCCTCTTCTGATCATTTCTGACTTCTCTCCGATTTTCCAATGTTTAGATGGCCACCTTCATCCCTGTTAAGTTCACAGAGTTTTGCCAGCCCGACGCCACTATGCCATTCGGAAAGGAGCTGGTGCAGATCACCAAGGACTTGAGGATTTCTCTGACGACTATCACAGGGAAGCCAACTTCGTCTTACACGGAGGATTCACGCTACAGGATCGAGGTGCACGTTCCCGGAAGGACATTCCAGCCGCGCACTGAGCCGATGGATTTCAAGTTCATCACACCCAACTGGATTCTCGGAAGGGACATGGCGATCCATTGTGCACTCGGACGTATCAAGGAAGAATACAAAGGCTGCCCTATTTCTCTAGACCTATTCACCGTATCCCGGGGAAATGAAGACGGAGAAATCATCTCAAGCAAGACCAAGGACGCTCTCTTGTCTTATGCCCAGACCTTGGAGAAGCACAGCGGGACTCTGGAGCATCGTGTGATCAAGGACACCAGGAAGATCAAGCAACTGTCACTCCGCGAGCTTGAACTCGAAGAAGCAGCCCGGGAAGCCCACTATGAGCATGAACTGGAGGTGAAGGACTTTCTGGAGCGGATCGAGAAGCTGAAGACTCGAGTTGCATACCTGGAGGAGGAACTGGACATGGGCGAGAACCTTCATCCCGAAGGAGACGTAGCCCCCTTGATCAGCAACGACGAGGACTATGAAGAAAGCTCCACCGAAGGACCCATCACCATGCTTTACTGAGGAGGACATTTAGACTAGACCACCAAATTTACTTTATCGTTATACATTTTAGGCCGATGTTGAGGATTATCGAATTTTGTATCCCCGTGTGAACCTTGTGATGATATTGAATAAAATGTGTGGTGTGATACTTGTGTGTTGCATTCATATGGGTAGTGTAATTACTCCTAGACCATTGTTCTATGCTAATCTCACCTCTCCACAAACATCGGATGCCTCCGAGACGCGCCCCTGAGTCCAACTTTCCGCCAGAACTCACCCAGTTGATCCAGCAACAAAACACCCTAATGCAGCTGATCATCCAGAACCAGAACAATAACAACAACCATCATCCACCCCAGGCTGACAATCTCACCCGTTTCCAGAGGTTGAACCCTCCAACTTTCTCCAGCAGCATTGAGCCCATTGTGGCAGATGATTGGCTCCGCAAGATGGAGCGTGAACTTATCACTGCTGGTTGTACTGAAGCTGAGAAGGTGCGTTTTGCCGCGCATCAACTTGAAGGCCCTGCAGCTGCTTGGTGGGAGAACTACACCACCACTTATCCCATTGCTGGAGTCACTTGGGAGCAATTCAAGCAAGCCTTCCGCACCGCGCATGTGTCAGCTGGTGCAATGAGTCTGAAGAAGTGTGAGTTTCGTAACTTATGCCAAGGGAATCGCTCTGTGGCCCAGTACGTTGATGAATTCAGCATGCTCGCCCGTTATGCACCTGGAGATGTGGCCGATGATGCGGCCAAGCAGGAAAAGTTCTTGGAAGGACTCAATGATGAGCTGAGCATTCAGTTGACTATAGCCACCTTCAACAACTACCAGGAGCTGGTTGATAAGGCCCTCATCTTGGAGGGGAAACACCAGCAGATGGAGAACCGCAAGCGAAAGTATGGGGTTGGAAAGTTCAACTCCGGCACTCAGCAGAAGCCTCGCTACACCCCCTATCCAGGGAATACCGGGACTGGATCTGGTAAGTTTGGAGGACACGTTCAGCATAACCACCCAATGCACAACCATGGAGGCCACCACCATGGAGGAAATGGGAACCACCGCAACAACAGCAACTTCAAGAATGGCGGTACCGGCACTCAGCAGCATTCAGCTCCAGCTCAGAAGGATCTGACTCACATCACTTGCTTCAAGTGTCAGAAGACGGGACACTATGCCACCAAATGTCCCCAGAACAAGCAGGGAAATGGAAACGGCAACGACAACTCTGCAGCAAAGAAGCCCAATCCTTTTCCTCGAGCTCAGGTGAACCACATTGTTGTTGAAGAGGTCTATGATCACCCCGATACTGTGGTTGGTAAGTTTTTGCTAAATTCACGTCCAGTATTGGTACTTTTTGATTCTGGTGCAACACATTCATTCATATCAAGGGTAGTTGTGGAAAAGTATAGTTTGCCAACTAGAACCCTCAGCCAGCCTATTAAGGTCAGTTCCCCAGGAGGCATGATGACAGCCGGGATAGGATGCCATGCATTGAGTCTCAACATCGGGAACCATAATTTTCCCACCGACCTAATCGTATTAGAGTCCCAGGGATTGGATGTAATCCTAGGCATGGATTGGTTGGCCAAGTATGAAGGGAATATTGATTGTGCCCTTAAGTCTATTTTGCTCACCACCCCCGAGCAGAAGCGGATTAAGTACGTGTCTCAGCGCCCGACACGGAGTAAGCGAGTAAACTCTCTCACGGGAGTAGTCCAGGAGGAAGTACCGATTGTACAGGAGTACCCAGATGTATTTCCGGAGGAATTGCCGGGCATGCCACCCGATAGAGAGATTGAGTTCTTGATTGAGCTATTACCCGGAACAACCCCGATTTCCAAGAGACCCTATCGGATGCCCGCAAATGACTTGATAGAAATCAAGAAGCAAATTAAGGAGTTATTGGACAAAGGGTATATTCGCCCAAGTTCTTCACCTTGGGGAGCCCAGTGCTCTTGGTTGAAAGGAAGGACAAATCCTTGAGAATGGTTGTCGATTATCGTGCATGGAACGATGTGACCATCAAGAACAAGTACCCTTTGCCGATGATCAATGATCTGTTTGATCAGTTAGTTGGAGCTCACGTATTCTCAAAGATCGATCTTCGATCCGGGTATCATCAGTTGAAGATTCATGAACAGGATATACCCAAGAAAGCCTTCACCACTCGGTACGGCTTGTATGAGTACACGTTCATGTCATTTGGACTGACTAATGCTCCGGCATATTTCATGAATCTGATGAACAAGGTATTTATGGAATACTTGGACAAGTTTGTTGTGGTGTTCATCGATGACATACTGATATTCTCCAAGAACGAAGAGGAACACAAGGAACACCTGCGTCTAGCTCTGGAGAACCTTCGAGAGCATAAGCTATAGGCAAAGTTTAGCAAATGTGAGTTTTGGTTGAAGGAAGTCGGATTCCTCGGACACGTCATCTCAGGAGAAGGAATAGCAGTGGACCCTGCCAAGGTCGCAGCAGTCACCGAATGGGTAGCACCCACTTCAGTCAAGGAGATCCGCAGTTTCCTCGGACTTGCCGGATATTACCGGAGGTTCATTGAGAATTTCTCAAAGATTACCAAGCCCATGACAGAGTTATTGAAGAAGGAATCCAAGTATGTTTGGACTGAGGAATGTGAAACCAGTTTTCAAGAGCTGAAGAAACATCTTGTTACAGCCCCTGTGCTGATATTGCCAAACATTCGGAAGGATTTCCAGGTTTACTGTGACGCTTCTCGTCAAGGACTCGGAGGAGTGCTCATGCAAGAAGGCAAAGTGGTAGCCTATGCATCCAGACAGCTCAGACCTCATGAGTTGAATTATGCCACACATGACTTGGAACTAGCAGCCGTAGTGCACGCTCTCAAGACCTGGAGACATTTCCTGATCGGAAATAGTTGTGATGTTTACACTGATCACAAGAGCCTGAAATATATCTTCACGCAGAAGGAGTTGAACCTCAGGCAGAGGCGATGGCTAGAGTTGATCAAGGACTATGACATGAGATTGCATTATCACCCAGGCAAGGCAAATGTTGTAGCCAATGCGTTGAGCCGCAAGAGTTATGTGAACACGCTCACAGCTGGAGGATTACCCCAGGAGTTAGTCGATGACCTCCGAGAGCTCAAATTGGAGATAATTCCAAGAGGATTTGTTGCCACACTGGAAATTCAGTCCACCTTGACCGAAAAGATCTGCGAGGCACAGAAATCAGACAAGGAGATAGCTGAGATTAAGAAGAAAATGGAAGACGGGAAGGCTAAAGGTTTTCGTGAGGATGAACACGGAACTTTATGGTTTGAGGATCGCATCTATGTGCCCAATGATCCCGAACTCAGGAAGTTGATACTTCAGGAGGCCCATGATTCCCCATACTCTATACACCCCGGCAACACCAAGATGTATCTGGATCTGAAAGAAAGTTTCTGGTGGACAAGATTGAAGAAAGACATTGCCGAGTTCGTAGCAATATGCGATGCTTGTCAGCGAGTAAAAGCCGAGCATCAGAAGCCACCAGGTTTGCTCCAACCTCTGCCGATACCCGAGTGGAAATGGGAAAATCTTGGTATGGACTTCATCACAGGATTACCCAGGACCCGTTCTGGCTATGATTCTATTTGGGTTGTGGTCGATCGTTTGACCAAGGTAGCTCACTTTATTCCGGTGAAGACTACTTACACGAGTGCCAAGCTGGCCAAGATATATATGACGAGGATCGTATGTCTGCACGGAGTACCGAAGAGCATTGTGTCAGATAGAGGGACTCAGTTCACATCAAATTTTGGTACCAACTGCATGAAACCTTGGGAACGAGATTGGAGTTCAGTACAGCTTTTCACCCGCAGACAGATGGACAGACCGAGAGAGTCAATCAGATTCTGGAGGACATGTTGAGAGCTTGCGCACTAGACTATGGATCTAGTTGGGATGACAATTTACCTTATGCCGAGTTCTCATACAACAACAGCTACCAGACCAGTTTGAAGATGGCCCGTTTCGAAGCTCTATACGGAAGGAGGTGCAGAACACCGTTGATGTGGGATGGAGTTGGAGACCGACAACTTTTTGGTCCCGACCTTATCCGAGATTCTGAAGAGAAGGTCAAGCTAATTCGTGACCGACTCAAGATAGCTCAGTCCAGGCAGAAGAGTTATGCTGACAGCAAACGCAAGGAAGTAACGTACGAAGTGGGAGACCGAGCATATTTTCGGGTGTCTCCACTTCGAGGAATCAAGAGATTCGGTGTGAAAGGAAAATTAGCACCTCGTTTCATTGGCCCCTACAAAATTCTTGAACGTAGAGGCGAAGCTGCATACAAACTGGAACTGCCGGAAGGATTGTTCGGAGTTCATGATGTCTTCCATGTTTCCCAGTTGAAGAAATGCCACGCTGAGATGGCCGATGTTCCGTTGAGAGATACAGTGCCCCTAGAGGCCATACAGCTTGACAGTGATCTGACGTATGAGGAGAAACCCGTCAGGATTCTCGAGACTACCAACAGAGTTACCCGCAGCAAGATCATCAAGTTCTGCAAGGTGTTGTAGAGCCACCACACCGAGGAAGAAGCCACCTCGGAACGAGAAGAGGATCTTCGTCGAGATCACCCGCACCTATTTTCTAGCCAACCCGAATCTCGAGGGCGAGATTCATCTTAAGGTGGGTAGGTTTGTAGCATCCCGATTTTCCTAATTGGGAATGTTTTACATTGTAGCTAAGCATCTATGCATATTGGTTGAAATAAATTTGGCACATGAATTCCTTCGTCTTTTTGATTTGCATTTCCATTTTTTCCTCGCACGAAAAGCCCGGGGAAATACTCTCTTGCACGCAAGAGAGAGAGCGGAGGAAAATGACCCTCCAAAGTACGGGCATTTCTGAAATATTGGAGCCAAGAGAATACAAAGTTTACTGCAAAAATATTTACAAAAAGAAAATAAAGCATTTTGGGGAATTTCTGAAAAAACATTTTTTAAAAGTTTTTATTTTTGCTTTGGAAAAATGTTATTCGGGTAGAGGATATTTTTCTGATTTTTTTGGTATATAATACCCTATATTAAATATTTTTATTTGTTTCCTTTTATTCGCTTTTGTTTTCTGTTTTGGAAAAGAGTTATAAAATAGGAAAGTTTTAGCCGCCGCCCGAGCGCATTATAGGCCATTGGGCCGAATCCCCCGCCGCCAGGGACAAATCCCTTAATAGCCGGCCGCCCTTCCCAACCGCACCCGCCTCCCTTTCTATGACCGGCGGAACCCACCGACCGGCCCCACCTCCCCGTCGGCCATCTTCTTCCTCCCCCTTCCTAATTCCTGCCCGACACCGAGCCCTCCCAGGAACTCGGGATTCCCTCCCCGATCCACCTCTCCCCTTCCTTTCCTCGCCCCTACTGGCCTATATAAGAGCCCTAGCCGCCGCAGCCCCGTTCCCACCGCCTCGCCGAGCCGCCGCCGCCCCGGAGCCTCCCCTGGCGCAGCCCACCAGCAGCCGAAGCTCCTGCAGCTTTCGGTCCCTCCTGGAGCAGCGCCCCGTCCTCTCCACCGCTCCGCCCGACGCCTCCCCTCGGAGGAGGACCACCGCCGCCGCCTCCCCGTCTGTCCACCACCCCCCGGAGCCCCCTCACCCTCGCCGGCGACGCCACCTCGCTGCAGCTGCCCCCACTGCCGGTAGACTTCCTTTTCTCTCTGTTATGTCTCTTTTCTTGTTTTGTAGCCATTAGATCTCTACTCAATGCTCTAGATTAGATCCTAGAATAACCCTTCGGTTTAGAGTAGAAAACCGGCGGTTTTTAATTCACTTATTCATTTAGCCAGCGAGTTTGCTAGTCCTCGGCCGTTTGCTCCTAACCTTGCAACAAACACACCCCGCGGCCTATCGTAGCGCGCCACGTCTACCCCCTATTTGTTAGCTAGTCAACTACAGTTTTTCTGTCTAAATTGCAAAAACAGAAAAGTTTCTGTTTTGTTTTGGCCACAACTTTTGATCCCGAAGTCCAATGATATTGATTCTTGTTCCAGTAGACTCCAATGTTTCTTTAGTTTTTAAAAACATATAATTTGTCTATGTTTGAAATTTTCAAATATAAGTTAGATCAGATTTAGTTTAAATCTTGGTTTAACTATTCCAGGAGTTTAAAAAATGATTTTGAGTTGATTCTTTTTGCTACTGCTTCCTAGTGATTAAATCTTACTGTAGTAGAAGTTTCAAAAAATTTAAAGTATTTTTACTGGTGTTTTCAACAGAAACAAGTTTCTGCCTTAATAACGCGCGTTGGATTCTTTTACTTAGGCTTTAGCAAATCCTTACTTGTGATGTTATTTTTACTTGTGTCTTGATTGAAGTGCTTATGGTGTGTTTTGTGTTTGTATCGGTAGATCATCCGGAGTGCGAAGCGTGTTACTTAGAAGCGCTCGAGCAAGACAACTATCATCAAGGCAAGTCATTTTGATCATGTTATTTTACCTATGTTTTCGATGCATGGTAGATCACCTTTCTTTGCCCAATTGCATGCTGCCTAGGTACTTGGAAACTTTAGTATAAGTTGTAGTATCATGTGGTAGGCACACAACAACCCCGATACTTGGCGCCGGGACGACAATTTCTTAATGCTATGCTTGAGTATACGGTTTTCGGTTGAGTGTATATCACGAGTGATGCGAGGTTGATTAAATAATCAAGACCGGCTAAGACAAGACTTTCAAGACCTCGGACGAAATGCAACTCTGGGTGAAGGACGGTTGATCGGCTCCCTGGAGAACCCAGTGGATGCCCGAGATGCTGGAGAGGCCATGTCATCCTGCGGAAAGCTTCACCCAGGCTCAAAGAGACGGGCGGAGACTTCAAGACTCAAGGCTTATCTGCACAGCCACAAGTCATTATGGGCTCTAGCTTGGTTGGACAACGCGGCGACTCTGGACAGGCGGTGCTAGCAGATGTAGAAGAACGGTAGGAATGGATGGGCACCGACAGGGATTCAGAGGGACCCGTTGAAAGACCATGTTTTGATCATCCGGTCTTCAAACACCCTGAAGTGCGAGGACATACTCGGAGGCGATCAAATCTTGTGGGGAACGTGTGCAAAACTCTGCAGAGTACTCAAACCTAATCGATTAGCCGTGTCCACGGTCATGGACAACTTGAGACGAAGGCATTGAATTTCCCCTGAACTCTCGACACAACTTAATAATGATGTGGGTGTTAACAACTATTCGGGCACCAGAATTGGTTGGCGGAACCATCTCGTTAACAACAAACAATGTAGTAATATTTTGCTTCCAACCCCTCTTGTTGTAGGATAAAACTGGCTTTATGCAAAACTTCGCCCCACCGGCCAAATATGCATGTAGAGATAGTTGATTATTATTTTACTCCTCTCTTTGATGACTTGCCGGCATATTCAATATGCTGACCTACACGGCTGCAACGTATCATGTTGCAGAGTACTTTTCCGACCAGGAGTGAGGCTACGATCTACGCTCAGCGACATGCCCTTGGAATCGGATGGACTCGTCTACCTGATGCTTCCGCTAGTCTTCGTTAGATATCTCATGAGTTGGCCTTTAGCCACTTTATTGTAATCCTTTATTGTAATAAAGTACTCTTTATGAGATTTCGATTAATAAAGTTGTGCGATTGAACTCTTGAATATATACATTATGTACTGTGTGTGTACCAGCATGATCTTGGGATGGTACGGAAACACCAAAGGCTTGACTCGTCTTGAGTCGGGTCGCCACACGTTTCTTAAAGTTTGGGGCTGCGATGCTTATGTGAAGAAACTTCAACCAGAAAAGCTCGAACCCAAAGCGGAGAAATGCGTATTCATAGGATACCCTAAGGAAACTATTGGGTATACCTTCTATCTTAGATCCGAAGGTAAAACCTTTGTTGCCAAGAACGGATCCTTTTTAGAGAAAGAGTTTCTCTCGAAAGAAGTAAGTGGGAGGAAGGTAGAACTTGATGAGGTAATTACACCCCCTCTCGAACAGGATAGTAGCGCAGCGCGGGAAGTTGTTCCTATGGCGCCTACACCGACTGAAGAGGAAGTTAATGATGACGATCATGAAGCTTCGTATCAAGTTACTACTGAACCGTGATGGTCCACAAGGGCGCGTTCCGCACCAGAGTGGTACGGCAACCCTGTGATGGAAATCATGTTGTTAGACAACGGTGAACCTTCGAACTATGAAGAAGCGATGGCGGGCCGGGATTCCAACAAATGGCTTGAGGCTATGAAATCCGAGATAGGATCCATGTATGAGAACAAAGTATGGACTTTGGTGGACTTGCCCGATGACCGGCGAGCCATAGAAAATAAATGGATCTTCAAGAAGAAGACTGGTGCAAACGGTAATGTAACCGTTTACAAAGCTCGACTTGTCGCAAAGGGTTTTCGACAAATTCAAGGAGTTGACTACGAAGAGACTTTCTCTCCCGTAGCGAAGCTGAAATCAGTCTGAATCATGTTTGCAATTGCCGCCTTTTATGATTATGAAATTTGGCAAATGGACGTCAAAATAGCGTTCCTTAACAGGAACCTTAAGGAAGAGTTGTATATGATGCAACCAGAAGGTTTTGTCGACCCTAAGGGTGCTAACAAAGTGTGCAAGCTCCAGCGCTCCATCTATGGGCTAGTGCAAGCATCTCGGAGTTGGAACATTCACTTTAATGAGGTGATTAAAGCGTTTGGGTTCATACAGGTTTACGGAGAAGCCTGTCTGTACAAGAAAGTGAGTGGGAGCTCTGTAGCTTTCCTCATACTGTATGTGGATGACATATTATTGATGGGGAATAATATAGAGATGTTGGATAGCATAAAGGCCTATTTGAACAAGAGTTTTTCAATGAAGGACCTTGGAGAAGCTCCATACATATTAGGCATCAAGATCTATAGAGATAGATCAAGACGCCTCATAGGTCTTTCGCAAAGTACATACCTTGACAAGATATTGAAGAAGTTCAATATGGAAAACTCAAAGAAAGGGTTCTTGCCAGTTTTGCAAGGTATGAGATTGAGTAAAACTCAGTCGCCGACCACGGCAGCAAATAGAGAGAAGATGAGTTCTGTCCCCTACGCTTCAGCCGTGGGCTCTCTAATGTATGCCATGCTGTGTACCAGACCTGATATAAACCTTGCCATAAGTTTGGTAGGGAGGTACCAAAGTGATCCAGGCATGGAACACTGGACAACGGTCAAGAATATCCTTAAGTACCTTAAGAGGACTAAGGAAATGTTTCTCGTTTATGGAGGTGAGGAAGAGCTCGTCGTAAAGGGTTACGTCGACGCTAGCTTCGACACAGATCCGGATGACTCTAAGTCACAAACCGGATACGTATATGTGTTGAATGGTGGGGCAGTGAGCTGGTGCAGCAGCAAGCAAGAAGTCGTGGCAGCATCTACATGTGAAGCGGAGTACATAGCTGCTTCAGAACCGACTCATGAAGGAATTTGGATGAAGGAGCTCATCACCGACCTTGGAGTGGTTCCAAGCGCGTCGGGTCCAATGACACTCTTCTCTGATAACACTGGAGCCATTGCCATAGCCAAGGAGCCCAGGTTTCACCGGAAGACGAAGCACATCAAACGCCGCTACAACTCCATCCAGGACCATGTCCAGAGTGGAGTGATAGATATTTGTAAAGTACACACGGATCTGAATATTGCAGACCCGTTGACTAAACCTCTTCCACGAGCAAAACATGATCAACACCATAATGCTATGGGTGTTCGATACATCACAATGTAACCAGATTATTGACTCTAGTGCAAGTGGGAGACTGTTGGAAATATGCCCTAGAGGCAATAATAAAATGGTTATTATCATATTTCCTTGTTCATGATAATCGTCTATTGTTCATGCTATAATTGTATTAATAGGAAACAGTAATACATGTGTGAATAAATAGATCACAATGTGTCCCTAGCAAGCCTCTAGTTGGCTAGCTCGTTAGTCAATAGATGATCATGGTTTCCTGATCATGGGCATTAGATGTCATTGATAACGGGATCACATCATTGGGAGAATGATGTGATGGACAAGACCACATCCTAAGCATAGCACTAGATCGTATTGTTCGTATGCTAAAGCTTTTCTAATGTCAAGTATCTTTTCCTTCGACCGTGAGATTGTGCAACTCCCGGATACCGTAGGAGTGCTTTGGGTGTATCAAACGTCACAACGTAATTGGGTGACTATAAAGGTGCACTACGGGTACCTCCGAAAGTGTCTGTTGGGTTGGTACGAATCGAGATCGGGATTTGTCACTCCGTGTGACGGAGAGGTATCTGTTGGAAATATGCCCTAGAGGCAAAAATAAATTAGTTATTATTATATTTCTTAGTTCATGATAATCGTTTATTATCCATGCTATAATTGTATTGATTGGAAACACAATACTTGTGTGGATACATAGACAAAACACTGTCCCTAGTAAGCCTCTAGTTGACTAGCTCGTTGATCAAAGATGGTCAAGGTTTCCTGGCCATAGGCAAGTGTTGTCACTTGATAACGGGATCACATCATTAGGAGAATCATGTGATGGACTAGACCCAAACTAATAGACGTAGCATATTGATCGTGTCATCTTGTTGCTACTGTTTTCTGCGTGTCAAGTATTTGTTCCTATGACCATGAGATCATATAACTCACGGACACCGGAGGAATGCTTTGTGTGTATCAAACATCGCAACGTAACTGGGTGACTATAAAGATGCTCTACAGGTATCTCCGAAGGTGTTCGTTGAGTTAGTATGGATCGAGACTGGGATTTGTCACTCCGTGTGACGGAGAGGTATCTCGGGGCCCACTCGGTAATACAACATCACACACAAGCCTTGCAAGCAATGTGACTTAGTGTAAGTTGCGGGATCTTGTATTACGGAACGAGTAAAGAGACTTGCCGGTAAACGAGATTGAAATAGGTATGCGGATACTGACGATCGAATCTCGGGCAAGTAACATACTGAAGGACAAAGGGAATGACATACGGGATTATATGAATCCTTGGCACTGAGGTTCAAACGATAAGATCTTTGTAGAATATGTAGGATCCAATATGGGCATCCAGGTCCCGCTATTGGATATTGACCGAGGAGTCTCTCGGGTCATGTCTACATAGTTCTCGAACCCGCAGGGTCTGCACACTTAAGGTTCGACGTTGTTTTATGCGTATTTGAGTTATATGGTTGGTTACCGAATGTTGTTTGGAGTCCCGGATGAGATCACGGACGTCACGAGGATTTCCGGAATGGTCCGGAAACGAAGATTGATATATAGGATGACCTCATTTGATTACCGGAAGGTTTTTGGAGTTACCGGGAATGTACCGGGAATGACGAATGGGTTCCGGGAGTTCACCGGGGGGGCCCACCCACCCCGGGGAAGCCCGTGGGTGTATTGGGCGCATAGGAAATAAAATCAAAGAGGAAAGGGAAAAAAAGAAGGAGGTGGGAAAGGGAAGAAGGACTCCACCTTCCAAACCAAGTGGATTTCGGTTTGGGAGGGAGAGACCTTCCCCCTTTGCTCGGCCGACTCCCTTGGGAGTCCTTGGACCCCAAGGCAAGTCTCCCCCCTCCTCCTCCTATATATAGTGGGGTTTTAGGGCTGATTTGAGACGACTTTTCCACGGCAGCCCGACCACATACCTCCACGGTTTTTCCTCTAGATCGCGTTTCTGCGGAGCTCGGGCGGAGACCTGCTGAGACAAGGTCATCACCAACCTCCGGAGCGCCGTCACGCTGCCGAAGAACTCTTCTACCTCTCCGTCTCTCTTGCTGGATCAAGAAGGCTGAGATCATCGTCGAGCTGTACGTGTGCTGAACGCGGAGGTGCCGTCCGTTCGGTACTAGATCGTGGGACTGATCGCGGGATTGTTCGCGGGGGGGATCGAGGGACGTGAGGACGTTCCACTACATCAACCGCGTTCACTAACGCTTCTGCTGTACGATCTACAAGGGTACGTAGATCACTCATCCCCTCTTGTAGATGGACATCACCATGATAGGTCTTCGTGCGCGTAGGAAATTTTTTGTTTCCCATGCGACGTTCCCCAACAGTGGCATCATGAGCTAGGTTCATGCGTAGATGTCTTCTCGAGTAGAACACAAAAGTTTTTGTGGGCGGTGATGTGTGTTTTGCTACCCTCCTTAGTCTTTTCTTGATTCCGCGGTATTGTTGGATCGAAGCGGCTCGGACCGACATTACTCGTACGCTTACGAGAGACTGGTTTCATCGTTACGAGTAACCCCCTTTGCTCAAAGATGACTGGCAAGTGTCGGTTTCTCCAACTTTAGTTGAATCGGAATTGACCGAGGAGGTCCTTGGATGAGGTTAAATAGCAATTCATATATCTCCGTTGTGGTGTTTGCGTAAGTAAGATGCGATCCTACTAGATACCCATGGTCACCACGTAAAACATGCAAACAACAAAATTAGAGGTCGTCTAACTTGTTTTTGCAGGGTATGCTTGTGATGTGATATGGCCAACGATGTGATGTGATATATTGGATGTATGAGATGATCATGTTGTAATAGTTAATATCGACTTGCACGTCGATGGTACGGCAACCGGCAGGAGCCATAGGGTTGTCTTTATAACTAACGTTTGTGCTTGCAGATGCGTTTACTATTTTGCTAGGACGTAGCTTTAATAGTAATAGCATGAGTAGCACGACAACCCCGATGGCGACACGTTGATGGAGATCATGATGATGGAGATCATGGTGTGACGTCGGTGACAAGAAGATCGTGCCGGTGCTTTGGTGATGGAGATCAAGAAGCACGTGATGATGGCCATATCATGTCACTTATGAATTGCATGTGATGTTAATCCTTTTATGCACCTTATTGTGCTTAGAACGACGGTAGCATTATGAGGTGATCTCTCACTAAAATTTCAAGACGAAATTGTGTTCTCCCCGACTGTGCACCGTTGCTACAGTTCGTCGTTTCGAGACACCACATGATGATCGGGTGTGATAGACTCAACGTTCACATACAACGGGTGCAAAACAGTTGCGCACGCGGAACACTCGGGTTAAGCCTGACGAGCCTAGCATGTGCAGACATGGCCTCGGAACACATGAGACCGAAAGGTCGAGCATGAATCGTATAGTTGATATGATTAGCATAGAGATGCTTACCACTGAAACTATTCTCGACTCACGTGATGATCGGACTTGAGATAGTGGATTTGGATCATGTACCACTCAAATGACTAGAGAGATGTACTTTTTGAGTGGGAGTTCTTAAGTAATATGATTAATTGAACTAATTATCATGAACATAGTATAATGGTCTTTGCGAATTACGATGTAGCTTGCGTTATAGCTCTACTGTTTTTATATGTTCCTAGAGAAAATTTAGTTGAAAATTGATAGTAGCAAAACTTTGCAGACTGGGTCTGTAAAACCGAGGATTGTCCTCGTTGCTGCGCAGAAGGATTATGTCCTTAATGCACCACTCGGTGTGCTGCACCTCGAGCGTCGTCTGTGGATGCTATGAACATCCGACATACACGTTTCTGATGACTACACGATAGTTCAGTGCAAAATACTTAATGGCTTAGAAGCAAGGCGCCGAAAACGTTGTAAAACGTCACGGAACATAAGTGATGTTCTAAAGAGATGAAATTGTGATTTTATGCTTGTGCCCTTGTTAAGAGGTACGAGACCTCCGACAAGATTCTTTGTCCACAAAGTAAAGGAGAAAGGCTCAATCGTTGAGCGTGTGCTCAGATTGTCTGAGTACGACAATCAGTTGAATCAAGTGGGAGTTAATCTTCCAGATGAGATAGTGATAGTTCTCCAAAGTCACTGCCACCAAGCTGTAAGAGCTTCGTGATGAACTATAACATATCAAGGATACATACAATGATCCTTGAGCGATTCGCGATGTTTGACACTACGAAAGTAGAAATCAAGAAGGAGCATCAATAGTTGATGGTTTGTAAAACCACTAAGTTTCAAGAAAGGCAAGGGCTAGAAGGGATACTTCGTGAAACGGCAAAACAGTTGCTGCACTAATGAAGAGACCCAAGATTAAACCCAAACCCGAGACTAAGTGCTTCTGTAATGAGGGGAACAGTCACTGAGGCGGAGCAACTCTAGATACTTGGTAGATAAGAAGGCTGGCAAAAGTCAAGAGAAGTATATTAGATATACATGATGTTGATGTGTACTTTACTAGTACTCCTAGTAGCATGAGGGTATTGGATACCGGTTCGGTTGCTAAGTGATTAGTAACACGAAATGAAAGTTACGGCATAAACGGAGACTAGCTAAAGGCGAGGTGACGATACGTGTTGGAAGTGTTTCCAAGGTTGATATGATCAAACGTCGCACGCTCCCTCTACCATCGGGATTGGTGTTAAACCTAAATAATTGTTATTTGGTGCTTGCGTTAAGCATGAACATGATTGGATCGTGTTTATTGCAATACGATTATTCATTTAAAGAAAATAATGGTTACTCTATTTTCTTGAATAATCACCTTCAATGGTTTATTGAATCTCGATCGTAGTGTTACACATGTTCATAATATTGGTGCCAAAAAGATACGAGTTAATGATGATAGTACCACTTACTTGTGGCACTGCCGCTTGAGTCATGTTAGTATAAATTGCATGAAGAGGCTCCATGCTGATGGATCTTTGTACTCACCTGATTTCGAATCACTAGTGACATGCAAACCATACCAATGGGTACTGAGGCACGCAGTGGATATCATTATGTTCTTACTTCACTGACGATTTGAGTAGATATAGGAGTATTTACTTAATGAATCACAAGTCTGAAATGTTGAAAAGTTCAAATCCGTTTCAGAGTGAAGTTCGTCGTAACAAGAGGATAAACTGTCTATGATATGATCATAGAAATGAATATCTGAGTTACGAGTTTTGGCACGCAGTTAAGACAATGTGGAAATTGTTTCGCAGTTCATGCCACCTGGAACATCATAGTGTGATGATGTGTCTGAACGTCATAGCCACGCACTATTTGTTATGGTGCATACTATGATGTCTCTTATCGAATTACCACTATCGTTTATGGGTTATGCATTAGAGACAACCACACTCACTTTAAATAGGGCACCGCGTATTTCCGTTGAGATGACACAGTATAGACTGAGGTTTAGAGAAATCTAAACTGTCGTTTCTTGAAAGTTTGGGGTTTCGACACTTATGTGAAAAAGTTTCAGTCTGATAAGCTCGAACCCAAAGCGGATAAATGCTTCTTCATAGGGTATCCAAAACAGTTGGGTACATCTCCTATCTCAGATCCGAAAGCAAAGTGTTTGTTTCTAGAAACGGATCCTTTCTCGAGGAAAGGTTTCTCTCAAAAGAATTGAGTGGGAGGGTAGTAGAACTTGATGAGGTTATTGAACCATCACTTCAACCAGTGTGTAGCAGGGCGCAGGAAGTTGTTCCTGTGGCGCCTACACCAATTGAAGTGGAAGCTGATGATGGTGATCATTGAGCGTCGAATCAAGTTACTACAAACCTCGTAGGTCGACAAGGTCGCGTACTGCTGCAGAGTAGTACGGTAACCCTGTCTTGGAGGTCATGTTGTTGAGCAACAGTGAACCTACGAGTTATGGAGAAAGCAATGGTGGGCCCAGATTCCGACAAATGGCTGGAAGCCATGAAATCCGAGAGAGGATCCATGGATGAAAACAAAGTGTAGACTTTGGAAGAATTACTTGATGGTCATAGGACTATTGAGTAAAGATGGATCTTTAAAGGAAAACAGACGATGATGGTGATAAGTCACTATTAAGAAAAGCTCGACTTGTCGCAAAGATGTTTTCGACAAGATCAAACAGTTGACTATGATGAGACTTTCTCACTCGTAGCGATGCTAAAGGTCTGTTAGAATTATGTTAGTTGTTGATGCATTATTTATGAAATATTGCACGTAGGATGTCAAAACATTGTTTCCTCGACGGTTTCCTTGAGCAAACATTGTATGTGATACAACCAGGAGGTTTTGTCGATCCTAAAGATACTAGCAAGTATGCAAGCTCCAGCGATCCTTCAATGGACTAGTGCAAGCATCTCGGAGTTGGAATATATATACTTTGATGAGATGATCAAAGATTTTGGGTTTGTACAAGGTTTATGAGAAACTTGTATTTCCAAAGAAGTGAGTGGGAGCTCTATAGAATTTCTGATAAGTATATGTGGTTGACATATTGTGGATCAGAAGTAATGTAGAACTTCTGTAAAGCATACAAGGTTGTTTGAAAGGAGTTTTTCAAAGGAATACCTAGATTGCGCTACTTGAACGTTGAGCATCAAAGATCTATGGAGATAGATCGAAAGCGCTTAATAGAAGTTTCAACAAGATGCATGCCTTGACAAGTTTTTGAAGGAGTTCAAAATAGATCAGAAAGAAGGAGTTCTTGGTTGCGTTGTAAGGTGTGAATTTGAGTAAGACTCAAAACCCGACCACAGCAGAATAAAGAGAATAGACGAAGGTCGTCTTCTATGCCTTAGCCGTAGAATCTAAAGTATGCCATGCTGTGTACCGCACCTGATGTGTGCCTTGACTCAAAGTCTGTTGAGAGGTATAGAGAGTGATCCATGATTGAATCACTAGCAGCGGTCAAAATTTATCCTTAGTAACAAATGGACTAAGGAATTTTTCTCGATTATGGAGGTGGTTAAAGAGTTCGTCGTAAAGGGTTACGTCGATGCAAGCTTTGACACTAATCCGAATAACTATGAGTAGTGAAACGGATTCATATAGTAGAGTAGATATTTGGAGCATTTCCGAATAGCACGTAGTAGCAGCATCTATAAGATGACATAAAGATTTGTAAAGAACGCACGGATCTGAAAGTTTCAGAACCGTTGACTAAAACCTCTCTCACGAGCAAGACGTGATCAGACCCCATAACTATATGGGTGTTGGATTCGTTGGAATCACATGGTGATGTGAACTAGATTATTGACTCTAGTGCAAGTGGGAGACTGTTGGAAATATGCCCTAGAGGCAATAATAAATTAGTTATTATTATATTTATTAGTTCATGATAATCGTTTATTATCCATGCTATAATTGTATTGATTGGAAACACAATACTTGTGTGGATACATAGACAAAACACTCTCCCTAGTAAGCCTCTAGTTGACTAGCTCGTTGATCAAAGATGGTCAAGGTTTCCTGGCCATAGGCAAGTGTTGTCACTTGATAACGGGATCACATCATTAGGAGAATCATGTGACGGACTAGACCCAAACTAATAGAGGTAGCATGTTGATCGTGTCATTTTGTTGCTACTGTTTTCTGCGTGTCAAGTATTTGTTCCTATGACCATGAGATCATATAACTCACGGACACCGGAGGAATGCTTTGTGTGTATCAAACATCGCAACGTAACTGGGTGACTATAAAGATGCTCTACAGGTATCTCCGAAGGTGTTCGTTGAGTTAGTATGGATCGAGACTGGGATTTGTCACTCCGTGTGACGGAGAGGTATCTCGGGGCCCACTCGGTAATACAACATCACACACAAGCCTTGCAAGAAATGTGACTTAGTGTAAGTTGCGGGACCTTGTATTACGGAACGAGTACAGAGACTTGCCGGTAAACGAGATTGAAATAGGTATGCGGATACTGACGGTCGAATCTTGGGCAAGTAACATACCGAAGGACAAAGGGAATGACATACGGGATTATATGAATCCTTGGCACTGAGGTTCAAACGATAAGATCTTCGCAGAATATGTAGGATCCAATATGGGCATCCAGGTCCCGCTATTGGATATTGACCGAGGAGTCTCTCGGGTCATGTCTACATAGTTCTCGAACCCGCAGGGTCTGCACACTTAAGGTTCGACGTTGTTTTATGTGTATTTGAGTTATATGGTTGGTTACCGAATGTTGTTTGGAGTCCCAGATGAGATCACGGACGTCACGAGGGTTTCCGGAATGGTCCGGAAACGAAGATTGATATATAGGATGACCTCATTTGATTACCGGAAGGTTTTCGGAGTTACCGGGAATGTACCGGGAATGACGAATGGGTTCCGGGAGTTCACCGGGGGGGCCACCCACCCCGGGGAAGCCCATGGGTGTTTGGGGTGCCACACCATCCCTTAGTGGGCTGGTGAGACAGCCCAAGAGAGGCCTATGCTCATAGGAAAGAAAATCAAAGAGGAAATGAAAAAAAAGAAGGAGGTGGGAAAGGGAAGAAGGACTCCACCTTCCAAACCAAGTGGATTTCGGTTTGGGAGGGGGAGACCTTCCCCCTTGGCTCGGCCGACTCCCTTGGGAGTCCTTGGACCCCAAGGAAAGTCTCCCCCCTCCTCCTCCTATATATAGTGGGGTTTTAGGGCTGATTTGAGACGACTTTTGCACGGCAGCCCGACCACATACCTCCACGGTTTTTCCTCTAGATCGCGTTTCTGCGGAGCTCGGGCGGAGCCCTGCTGAGACAAGGTCATCACCAACCTCCGGAGCACCGTCACGCTGCCGGAGAACTCTTCTACCTTTCCGTCTCTCTTGCTGGATCAAGAAGGCCGAGATCATCGTCGAGCTGTACGTGTGCTGAACGCGGAGGTGTCGTCCGTTCGGTACTAGATCGTGGGACTGATCGCGGGATTGTTCGCGGGGCGGATCGAGGGACGTGAGGACGTTCCACTACATCAACCGCGTTCACTAACGCTTCTGTTGTACGATCTACAAGGGTACGTAGATCACTCATCCCCTCTCGTAGATGGACATCACCATGATAGGTCTTCATGCGTGTAGGAAAATTTTTGTTTCCCATGCGACGTTCCCCAACAGTATCTCTGGGCCCACTCGGTAGAACATCATCATGAGCTCAATGTGACTAAGGAGTTAGTCACACGATGACGTGCTACGGAACGAGTAAAGAGACTTACCGGTAACGAGATTGAACAAGGTATAGCTATACCGACGATCGAATCTCGGGCAAGTTCTATACCGACAGACAAAGGGAATCGTATACGGGATTGATTGAATCCTTGACATCGTGGTTCATACGATGAGATCATTGTGGAGCAAGTGGGAGCCACCATGGGTATCTAGACCCCGCTGATGGTTATTGGCCAGAGAGGTGTCTCGGTCATGTGTGTCTGTCTCCCGAACCCGTAGGGTCTACACACTTAAGGTTCGATGACGCTAAGGTTATAGGGAATTGTTATACGAGGTTACCGAAAGTTGTTCGGAGTCCCGGATGAGATCCCGGACGTCACGAGGAGCTCCGGAATGGTCCGGAGGTAAAGATTGATATATAGGACGGATGGTTTTGGATACCGGAAGTGTTTCGGGCATCACCGGTAACGTACGGGGACCACCGGAGGTGGCCCCGGGGGACCACCGAAGGGGGGCAACGACCCCGGGAGGTAAGGTGGGCCAATTGGGGGTGGGAACCAGCCCCTAGGTGGGCTGGTGCGGCTCCCCACTCAGCCCAATGCGCAGGGGAGAGAAAAGGGGGGGGGGCAAACCCTAAGCCAGGTGGGCCTAAGGCCCACCAGATGGTGCGCCACCCCTTCCTCCCCCTTCTGGACGCCGCACCCCCTAGGGTGGGAATCCTAGGGGTGGCACCCCCTCTCCCTTCCCCCTATATATATCGGGCACTTTTGGCCATTGAGAGATAGACTTTTTCCTCTCCCTCGGCGCAGCCCTGCTCTTCTTTCTCCTCCTCTCTGCCGGTGCTTGGCGAAGCCCTGCCGGGAGACCTCGTCTCTCCATCGACACCACGCCGTCGTGCTGCTGGAGTTCTTCCCCAACCTCTCCCTCCTCCTTGCTGGATCAAGGTGCGGGAGACGTCACCGGGCTGCACGTGTGTTGAACGCTGAGGTGCCGTAGTTCAGCACTAGATCGGAATCGTTGCGAGTACGACTCCATCAACCGCGTTCTAGCAACGCTTCCGCTTAGCGATCTTCAAAGGTATGAAGATGCTCTTACCCCTCTCTCATTGCTGGTCTCTCCATAGGAAGATCTGAATATGCGTAGGAAAATTTTGAATTTATGCTACGTTACCCAACAGTTCTGATAGGTGGTGCTATCGTACGCCCACGTTAGTGGAGACTTCAACCCATGAAGGGTAACAACTCTCAGAGTCCATGGATGGCTCCACCCACAAGTGGTCCACGAAGAAGCGGCCTTATCTATTCCACCATGACTTATGTCCACATAGGACAAGCCTCACTTAGGGTAGATTTTCATGAAGTAGGCGATCTCCTTGCCTCTACAAACTTCTTGGTTCAACTCCACAACATGAAGTAGGAGACTCTCAAGCGACACCTAACCAATCTAGGAGGCACCACCCTCCAAAAGGTAATAGATGCGGTAGAACGATGAATCCTTGCTCTTGTGCTTCAAAGATAGTCTCCTCAACACTCAATCACTCTCTCACGGATTTGGCATGGGTAGGAGAGATTGATTTGGTGGAAAGCAACTTGGAGAGGCTAGAGATCAAGTTTCAAATGGATGGATTGAAATCTTTTGATCCCAACACATGAGTAGGTGGCTCTCTCTCAGAAAAATGGATATGGCAAATGTGTGTGTGTTCTGAGTGCTTCATCTAGGAATGAGAGGTGGTGAAGGGATATATATAGGCATCTCCCAAAATCTAACTGTTACAACATTATTGCCCAACTCGGTGACACCGAAATGAATCTCGGTGTTACTGAGTTGCACTAAATGTGGCAACTTTTGAATTCTCGGTGAGACCGATGTATAAATCTCGGTGGTACCGATTTGATGACCTAGGGCAGTTTCCATTTCTCGATGGGATTGATTTCAAAATTCAGAATTTACGATTCTTGAAATCGACATACCATAAAGTTGGTCACTGTCTTTTGGTGGCACCGATATGAAAGTCTGTGGTACCGAGAGATTAGGGTTTGGCAAAGGTTCCGTCTCTCGGAAAATTGATAGGGCAGAATTGGAATTCTTGGTGGCACCAATTTTTGATGTTTAGGCCTTTGATAGAGATTTTGTGGGAGAATGGCTAAATATTTTTGGTGGTTATCTCTAGGCACTTGAGCAACCAATTCATCGTATATACCTCACCTCCCTTTTAATAGTATTGACTCTCCTATGGACTCAAATATGATTTCTCACATATATAAAATGCAGAGTCTTGTAGTTTGAGGCTTAGCCAATCCTATTCCTTTTCTTGGGGGCTTCTCCACACAATCCTTTAGCCAATCATCTCTATGGACTATACCCGAAATATGCTAAATAAAATTGTTATTCCAAAAAACAGTGTATGTTGTCATGAATTATCAAAACCATCAAGGGAGCATATATGTGCTTTCAGCATGCTCTTACTCATAGTGCGCCCCTTCCTTACAGCGCATCACATCACCGTTGACACTCCCTCGCAACATCGCCGACGGCTATGCAACATCGCCTTGCAGCACATCGATTTCTAGTGTCGAATGCTTCCGGCGAGCACATCGCACCACCGGCGCTCTCATCGACGAACGCCTTGCAACACTTGATACTTCCGGTGCAGTCCTTGCAGCATGGGATGCTTCGGCGAGCAACACCGACGTTCCCATGGACGAGTGGCCTTGTAGCATGAGATGCTTTCGGCAAGCATCGGCGCTCCAGCTGGCGAGTGACCTTGCAGCACCAGACGCTTCCCACGAGTAGTGTCGCAACATCGGCTCACAGCACATAAGCGCGTCGCAACATCGGCTCGCGGTAGGTCATCGGTTGTCGCAGCATCAGCATGAAGCACGGCGTCGTTGGAGCCAGGGACGATTCTAGGGGGGGCGAGGGGGGCCAGACCCCTATCAAATTGATTTTTTTCTACTATGATAGTAGTTATTATGGTAAAAAAAAATTCACTTCATATGAATTTTGCCCCTTCATAAATAAACTTACCGTCCTATGCTTACATGCTGGCTCCGTCCCTGGCTGCAGCACTGCCTCGCTGTACGCACTGGTCGTTGTAGCACGGGCGGTGGCGTCGCGGCACCGGCGTTACCGCATCCGGCTAGCCGCTGACCTCCAGCAGCTCGGCCTCGTAGCACAGCTCCGCGAACATCTCGTGTGTCTGTGTAACAAGAAAAGAGGATATGAAAATAAGAGGAGCACGGAGGAAAGGGATAAGAATGGAGATAGCAGGATGTAGGAGATAAGAGAGAACGGGACACGTGGGTGGGACTGACAGGCCACGCGTTGACATCCGATTCTTGGGAAACAATTTCCTTTTTTTTCTAGGAATTACCATTTTTTTAGCATTTTCGTCATTTTGTTAAAGCAGGAGATAAATGAAAACTATGCTCCTTCGGGACCCTCCAGTGTTCTGTGTTCAATATAAAAAATAAAAAATAGAAACAGAAAATCAGATGGTCAGTCGAACATTAAAAGACCACATGATTAGCAGTGCTGCCAGTGCAATTAATAAACAATAACATAAACACGCTACATGCCATGAATGGCCATCAACATCTCAAGAAGCACCGACTATTGATTTTCCAGGAAAGTACACTGTCTCCACTGTAGTAGTACTACTGGGAAAGTAACACAACTAGACATCAGAACACAAGGAAAGAAAAAACCCACAACCGACACATCTTAACCAGGAAAGTAAACCGACTTAACCAGTCGTCGTCACGAAGGATCCAATCCAATACAACCGACAGCAGTATTGTTTATGCAGCAAAGCAAGCCATCGTCGACCATGAATGATTTAGTAGTTTGTTGGTTGATCCGATGGATGCCTTGCCTTGGCGTGCAACCCTGGTCCGCTCGGTGCTCACTCGCGTGGCTGTGCGGCCATGGGCGGGATGCTCTGCTCGTTCCTGAAGTAGTTGGTGGGATCGACGGCGGCCTTCACCTTGGCGAGCTTCTCGTAGTTGTTGAGGAAGTAGCGCTGGCCCCAGAACCTGGCGTTCTCGGCGGCGCCGACCCCGAAGTCGTCCTCCAGCGCGTTCTGCCCGATGTCCAGGTCCCGGAAGTTGACGTACGCCTCCCTCGGGTGCTTGGTCACGTGGTGCGCCATGAACCCGTAGAAACCGTCCAGCCAGCTCGTCGCCGCCGGCCCGCCGTCGGCGCTCATCCAGAACGCGATGTACTGGATCACGTACAGCACCCCCCTCCGGTGCGGGTACGGGGTGGCGTCATCGGGCACGCCGCACATGAACCCGCCGTGGGGCTCCAGCACGATCACCCCGGCGCCCTTCATCGTGAACCAGCTGGCGTAGACCTCCTTCCACACCGCCTTGGGGATGGCGCGCCGGACGTAGTCCGACTTGCCCTTGCTGAAGGTGCTCGGGCTGGCCGGCCTCGGCAGGAGCACGTCCTCCACCGGCTTGCTGTTGGTGAAGCTGAAGAAGGACAGCGCCGCGGACTGCAGCCAGGTCATGGGCTGGCAGTCGGCGCTCGTCATGTTGAGCTCCGGGAAGCGGTCGCGCATCGTCGACGCCAGCGAGGCGCACTCGCCGAGGTACAGGGCCCGGAACACGGCCTGCTGCCCCGTCACCATCACCGTTATCGTGAGGTCGCTGGGGAGCGCCGGCGCCACGTCCTGCCATTTGGTCAGGATGTCGATGGCGCCCTGCTCCAGCGTCTTGGCGATGTTGAACACCGTCACCGTGGCCGGGACCGGCACGAGCTGCACCTTCCACGAGAGCACGACGCCGAAGTTGCCGCCGCCGCCGCCACGGATGGCCCAGAAGAGGTCGTCCCCCATGCCGGATCTGTCGAGGAGGTCCCCGTTGGCGTTCACCAGCTTGGCGTCCACCACCCTGTCGATGGAGAGCCCATACTTGCGCATCATCATGCCGATGCCGCCGCCGCTGAAGTGGCCGCCCACGCCGATGTTGGGGCACTCGCCGGACGGGAACGCGAGGCGGGGGTTGTTCTTGGCGACGGCGTAGTAGAGCTCCCCGATGGTGGCACCGGAGTCGACCCACGCCGTGGACGCCGCCTCGTCGACGCTGATGGCCCGGAGGGCCGCGAGGTCGAGCAGGCCGAACACCTCCTGCCGCGCTGACCGGTAGGAGAGGCCCTCGTAGTCGTGGCCGCCGCTGCGCACGCGGAGGCGCACGCCGTGGCCACGGCCGCACCGGATGGCGGCCTGCACGTGCGACGCGTCGGTGGGCGTCACGATGCAGAGCGGCTTGGCCGTGGCGTTGACGAACTTGGCGTTCTTGATGTAGTTGACAAGCACGCCGTCGAATTTGCTGGAGCACTGCGTGTACACCAGCTCGCCGGGGATCTTGTCCCTCACGCACTGGAGGAAGTCGTCGGAGGATGCCATGGAAATGGAAGGGACCGCGGCCACCCAGACGAAGCTCGCGAGAAACGCCAGCGCCACGCCTCTGCCTCTGCCTCTCAGCGTACCCATCTTTCGCTTCTTCTCTGGTCTGGCAGCGAAGAGAGAGAGCAGTGGTGTGTGTGTGTGCCTGAACCGGCTGCAGCTAGCTCCTCCTTATATACTGCTCTGCTGTGCTCTGCTCGAACACTATCTATATGTATGTCCCACTGGCTCACTGCGTGTGCAAGGAAGGAGCTTGGGATGGTTTTGCGTGCACGTCAGGCGAAGGCGTCGATTCTGGTTAGTTTCTACTACTAACTAATACTCCACATCCTATGGCGCGCACGTTAAACATCTTATTACGAAGAGATTCGCAGCCGATTGATTGGCAATGGCAAGCTTAAGCTTGAGCTTCACTCCGGGGCGAGCTTGCGCTTGGCGTCGACGCTTCAACCGACCGGCCGGCCGCCGCTTTTGGCGATTGATTTCGTTTCTTGGCCACGCGACGGCGCTTGCAAGTTCACAACGACTAAACTGGTTTGGTTTGCTTTCGTTTGGCCGATCTCCAAGCATACTCCAGTGACAGTCCATACACGCACGCTGAATGCGACCCAAGATTGAACCGCTTTTGACGGTGACACATGCTACATACATATATGGTACATGCAGCCATCAGTAAGGACGTTCGTTTTAGATTAAACGAGTTGGATCATCAGGATATTGGGTGACAGAATTCTGGTTGAAGCAGACAGACGCAAATGAATAATCTCTTCTTCTTCTTTTGCGTGTGGCAAATGAATAAACTCGCACGCTAATTGGCTAGCCAAGGCTGCACGAACAAACTATGTGAAACTTCGTTCCAGGTACTGCCAGAGTGCATTAGGTCTGGCGTAGGCACAACAAATAAAGATGACGACGGCCCATCAAAGCTCAGGTCGTGACTACTCTTGCAAAGACAATGCATGGATTTTATGAAAAATCTATATGATGTGAAAGTACATTCAATAATGAACCAATGGTATTTATTTGTTATTGTATATGTTAATAATTTTTCTGTAAACTTTGTTGAAATTCATAAATCTTGATTTTGACCAAAGCTAATACGTGTAGTAAAATAAAAACACAGGGAGTATTATCTTCGTCCACGTTTACTAGCCCCCTCATATTTTGAGTCATATATTTAATCATAACTTTATTAGAAAAATAAAATATAAGTTATACATAGAAAAAATAATATCATCAAAAACTACTCCAAAATAGGAATCCAAAATATAATTTTTGGTGGCATGCATTAATATTTTGCCCTTTAAATGTATGGTCAAAGTTTGACCCAAAATACAATGACGACTAATAAGTCCGGAGACACGAGTTGAAGATAGCATAAATAGCACGGCAACCTCGATGGCGGCACGATGACGGAGATCATGGTGTGGCGTCGGTGACGATGAAGATCATGTCGGTGCTTTGGTGATGGAGATCAAGAAGCACAAGATTATGACCATATCATGTCACTTATGATTTGTATGTGATGTTAATCCTTTTATGCACCTTATTTTGCTTAGAACGACGGTAGCATTATAAGGTGACCCCTCATTAAAATTTGAAGATAAAATTGTCTTCTGCCCGACTGTGCACCGTTGTGACAGTTCGTCGTTTCGAGACACCACGTAATGATCGGGTGTGATAGACTCAACGTTCACATATAACGGGTGCAAAACAGTTGCACACTCGGAACACTCGGGTTAAACTTGACGAGCCTAGCATGTACAGACATGGCCTCAGAACACAAGAGACCGAAAGGTCGAGCATGAATCATATAGTTGATATGATCAACATGGAGAAGTTCACCACTGAAACTATAGTCAACTCACGTGATGATCGGACTTGAGTTAGTGGATTTGGATCATGCGCCACTCGAATGACTAGAGGGATGTGTTGGAAATATGCTCTAGAGGCAATAATAAATTAGTTATTATTATATTTCTTTGTTCGTGATAATCGTTTATTATCCATGCTATAATTGTATTGATTGGAAACACAAGTACATGTGTGGATACATAGACAAAACAATGTCCCTAGTAAGACTCTAGTTGACTAGCTCGTTGATCAAAGATGATCCAGGCTTCCTAACCATAGACAAGTGTTGTCACTTGATAACGGGATCACATCATTAGGAGAATCATGTGATGGACAAGACCCAAACTATGAACGTAGCATATTGATCGTGTCCTTTTATTGCTATTGTTTTCTGCATGTCAAGTATTTGTTCCTATGACCATGAGACCATATAACTCACTGGCACCGAAGGAATACCTTGTGTGCATCAAACGTCGCAACGTAACTAGGTGACTATAAAGGTGCTCTACAGGTATCTCCGAAGGTGTCCGTTGTGTTAGTATGGATCAAGACTGGGATTTGTCACTCCGTGTGACGGAGAGGTGTCTCTGGCCCCACTCGGTAATACAACATCACAGACAAGCCTTGCAAGCAATGTGACTAAGTGTAAGTCACGGGATCTTGTATTATGGAACGAGTAAAGAGACTTGCTGGTAATGAGATTGAAATAGGTATGCGGATACCGACGATCGAATCTCGGACAAGTAACATACCGAAGGACAAAGGGAATGACATACGGGATTATATGAATCCTTGACACTGAGGTTCAACCGATAAGTTATTCGGAGAATATGTAGGATCCAATATGGGCACCCAGGTCCCGCTGTTGGATATTGACCGAGGAGTGCCTCGGGGCATGTCTACATAGTTCTCGAACCCGCAGGGTCTGCACACTTAAGGTTCGGCGATGTTTTTGTATAGTTGAGTTATATGCGTGGTTACCGAATGTTGTTCGGAGTCCCGGATGAGATCACGGACGTCACGAGGTTTCCTAAATGGTCCGTAAACGAAGATTGATATGTAGGTTTGTCTCATTTGGTTACCGGAAGGTTTTCGGGCATTACTGGCATCGTGCCGGGAGTGACGAATGGGTTTCGGGTATTTACCGGGAGGGGGGCAACCCACCGGGAGTGGCCCAAGGCCTTGAGGGTGGCGCACCAGCCCTTAGTGGGCTGGTGGGACAGCCCAAGAAAGGCTAGGCGCCACAAGGAGAAAAACCAAGAGAAAAGGAAAAAAAGGAAAGGTGGGAAGGTGGAGAAGGACTCCACTTTCCAATCCTAGTTGGACTAGGATTGGAGGTGGACTTCTCCACCTCCTTGGGCAGCGCACCTTGGGGTCTTGGACCCCAAGGCAAGCCTCCCCTCCCCTCCTCCTATATATAGTGGAGTTTTAGGGTTGATTTGAGAAAAAACTTTTGCCACGGCAGCCCGACCACAAACACCACGGTTTTTCCTCTAGATCGTATTTCTGCGGAGCTCGGGCGGAGCCCTGCGGGAGTAGATCCTTCACCAACACCGGAGCGCCATCACGCTGCCGGAGAACTCATCTACTTCTCCGTCTTGCTTGCTGGATCAAGAAGGCCGAGATCATCGTCGAGCTGTACGTGTGCTGAACGCGGGAGGTGCCGTCCGTTCGGCACTGGACCGGAGTGGATCGTGGGACGGTTCGTGGGACGGTTCGCGGGGCGGATCGAGGGACGTGAGGATGTTCCACTACATCAACCGCGTTTCTTAACGCTTACTGCTGTGCGATCTACAAGGGTATGTAGATCCAAACCTCCTCTCATAGATGGACATCACCATGACAAGTCTTCGTGCGCGTAGGATTTTTTTTGTTTCCCATGCGACGTTCCCCAACAGTGGCATCATGAGCTAGGTTCATGCGTATATGTTATCTCGAGTAGAACACAAAGGGTTTTGTGGACGGTGATGTTCGATTTGCTACCCTCCTTAGTATTTTCTCGATTCAGCGGTATTGTTGGATTGAAGCGGCCCGGACCAACATTATTCGTACGCTTATGAAAGACTGGTTTTCATCGATTGACATGCAACCTCGTTGCATAAAGATGACTGGCGGGTGTCGGTTTCTTCAACTTTAGTTGACTTGGTTTTGACCGAGGCGGTCCTTGGAGAGGTTAAATAGCAATTTGCACATCTCCGTTGTGGTTTTTGCGTAAGTAAGATGCGATCTACTAGATACCCATAGCAGCCACGTAAAACATGCAACAACAATTAGAGGACGTCTAACTTGTTTTTGCAGGGTATGCTTGTGATATGATATGGCCAATGACGTGATGTGATATATTGGATGTATGAGATGATCATGTTCTAATAGTTAATATCGACTTGCACGTCGATGGTACGGCAACCGACAGGAGCCATAGGGTTGTCTTTAAACTAATGCTTATGTTTGCAGACGCGTTTACTATATTGCTAGGACGTAGCTTTAGTAGTAATGGCATAAGTAGCACGACAACCCCGATGGCGACACGTTGATGGATATCATGATGATGGAGATCATGGTGTGGCGCCGGTGACAAGAAGATCATGCCGGTGCTTTGGTGATGGAGATCAAGAAGCACATGATGATGGCCATATCATGTCACTTATGAATTGCATGTGATGTTAATCCTTTTATGCACCTTATTTTGCTTAGAATGATGGTAGCATTATGAGGTGATCTCTCACTAAAATTTCAAGACGAAATTGTGTTCTCCCCCACTGTGCACCGTTGCGACAGTTCGTCGTTTCGAGACACCACGTGATGATCGGGTGTGATAGACTTGATACGTCTCCAATGTATCTATAATTTTTTATGGTTCCATGCTATTATCTTGTCAAACTTTGGATGTTTTGTATGCCTCCTTTTATATCTTTTTTGGGACTAACTTATTAACTCAGTGCCAAGTGCCAGTTCCTGTTTCTTTCCGTGTTTTTGACCCTTTTCAGAGGAGGATTTTAAATGGTGTCCAAACGGAATAAAACTTTCGAAAAGATTTTTTTCGGAACAGAAGATACGCACGGGACGTGAGAACCAAGGAAGAAGCCACCAGGGGACGCCACAAGCCCCCTAGGCGCGGCTAGGGGGGTCCGCGCCTAGCATGCTTGTGGGCCCCATGTGGCTCATCTGCCCTACCTCTTTCGCCTATAAATTCCCGAAAAATCCAAAACAGCGAGAGAGATCCACGAAAATACTTCTCCGCCGCCGCAAGCTTCTGTCTCCGCAAGATCTCATCTGGGGCATGTTGTGGTGCCCTGCCGGAGGGGGGATTCGGATACGGAGGGCTTCTTCATCAACACCATGACCTCTCTGATGATGCGTGAGTAGTTCACCATAGACCTTCGGGTCCATAGCTAGTAGCTAGATGGTTTCTTCTCTCTCTTGGATCTTCAATACAAAGTTCTCCATGATCTTCATGGAGATCTATCCGATGTAATCTTCTTTTGTGGTGTGTTTGTCGAGATCCTATGAATTGTGGATTTATGATCAGATTATCTATGAATCTTATTTGAGTTTCTTCTGATCTCTTATATGCATGATTTCATATCCTTGTAATTCTCTTCGAGTTGTGGGTTTTGTTTGGCCAACTTGATCTATGATTCTTGCAATGGGAGAAGTGCTTGGTTTTGGGTTCATACCATGCGGTGACCTCACCCAGTGACAGAAGGGGTAGCGAGGCACACATCGTGTTGTTGCCATCAAGGGTAAAAAGATGGGGTTTACATCATTGGTTTGAGTTTATCCCTCTACATCATGTCATCTTGCTTAAGGCGTTACTCTGTTCGTCATGAACTCAATACACTAGATGCATGCTGGATAGTGGTCGATGTGTGGAGTAATAGTAGTAGATGCAGAAAGTATCGGTCTACTTGTCTCGGACGTGATGCCGATGTGTATGATCATTCCCTTAGATATCGTCTTGACTTTGCGCGGTTCTATCAATTGCTCGATAGTAATTTTTTCACCCACCATAATATTTGCTATTTTGAGAGAAGCCTCTAGTGAACACTATGGCCCCCGGGTCTACTTCACATTATATTTTCAGCGTTACACTTTTACTTCGTTGCACTTTCCGCCTTCAGATCTCACTTTGCAATCAATCTTGAAGGGATTGACAACCCCTTTATAGCGTTGGGTGCAAACTCGTTTGTGTTTGCGCAGGTACTCTAGACACTTGGCTTGACTCTCCTACTGGATTGATACCTTGGTTCTCAAACTGAGGGAAATACTTATTGCTCCTTGATGGCCCACAAGCGTATGGGATCGCAGCAGTTTTCGAGGGTAGAGTATTTGACCCAAATTTGTTGATTCGCCAAGACGGGAAGCGAAAGAATATTCTCAAGTATTAGCAGCTGAATGTGTCAGATTCAACCACACCTGAAAGATTAGTGTCTGCAAGCAAACTATCAGTAGCAAGGTAGTATGATAGCAACGGTGCGAGAAACAATCTGTTGACATGACAGACTATTCCTAAGTGTTGTATCAATGGCGCCAGAAAAGGGTACGTGACGAGCAACTATTCTTCCCCGACAACAGTGTCAGAAAAGATCTTGCAACAAGTAACAACGGAGTAGCAAGGAACAGCAGTAGCAGCAGCAGCAAAGTAACAAGTAACAGCTGTAGTGACAGCAGCAGCAAAGTGGCCCAATCCCTTTTGTAGCAAGGGACAAGCCTAGACAAAGTAACATAGCGAGAACCAGTAGTAAAAGACTCGTAGGCAGCGAATAGGTGATGGATGAGTATGACGGATGTAATTCATCATGTAACACCTATAACACGGAGAGATATGTGACTAGCTCCCGTTCGTCAATCTAATGTAGGCATGTATTCCGTATGTAGTCATACGTGCTTAGGGAAAAGAACTTGCATGCCATCTATTGTCCATCCCTCCCGTGGCAGCGGGGTCCTAATGGAAACTACAGGATATTAAGGTTCCCCTTTTAATAAAGAACCGGACCAATGCATTAACACGCGGTGAATACATGAACTCCTCATACTATGGTCACCTCCGGGAGTGGATCCGGCTATTGTCACTCCGGGGTTGCCGGGTCATAACACATAGTAGGTGACTACAACTTGCAAGATAGGATCTAAAACACACATATATTGGCGACAACATAATAGGTTCAGATCTGAAATCATGGCACTCGGGCCCTAGTGACAAGTATTAAGCATAGCCAAGTAGTAGCAACATCAATCTAGAACATAGTGGATACTAGGGATCAATCCCCATCAAGAACTAACTCGATTACATGATAGATCTCATCCAACTCATCACCGTCCAGCAGGCCTACGATGAGATTACTCATGAACGATGAAGAGCATCATGGAATTGTCGATGGAGAAAGGTTGATGATGACGATGGCGACGATTTCCCCTCTCCAGAGCCCGAAACGGACTCCAGATCTGCCCTCCAGATGAAGAACAGGATGTGGCGGCACCTCCGTATCGCAAAACACGATGAAACCTTCTCTCTGATTTTTTTTCCAGGCGAAATGGAAGATATAGAGCTGAGATTGGGGTCGGTGGTGCCACGTGGGCCCCACAAGCCTGCATGGCGCGGCCATAGGGGGTGGCCGCGACCTGTGGGCTTGTCGCCCACTCACACGCCCCCTCTGGTGGATCTTTGCGCAGGTATTTTTCTTTTATTCCAGAAAAAATCTCCGTAAATTTTCAGGACGTTCCGAGAACTTTTATTTCTGCACAAAAACAACACCATGGCAATTGTGCTGAAAACAACGTTAGTCCGGGTTAGTTCCATTCAAATCATGCAAATTAGAGTCCAAAACAAGGGCAAAAGAGTTTGGAAAAGTAGATACGACGGAGACATATCAACTCCCCCAAGCTTAAAGCCTTGCTTGTCCTCAAGCAACTTGGTTGACAAACTGAGAGAGACAAAAGAAAAACTTTGATGAACTCTGTTTGATCTTGTTGTTGCAACTATGCCTAACTCACAACCAGAATTTCAGCAAGATCACAACCAAACCACATAAGAAAATGACATCTAGGTCTCACGGTAAACTCATATCAATGGCATAATTAACTAGCGAGCAAATAATAATAAGCCTCAAATGTCAACACTTCAATCAAAACAACATGAAGCAGTACGAATAGATGGTATCTCGTTAGCTCTTTCTGAGACTGCAAAACATAAATGCAGAGCACCTTAAAAGACCAAGGGTTGACTAAACATTGTAATTCATGGCAATGAAGATCCAGTCATAGTCATACTCAACACATTTAAAAGCAAAACATAAAAATGACAGAGATGCTCTCTAATTGGTGCTTTTGTAAGAGGAGGATGACTCAACAGGAACATAAATAGACATGCCCTTTGCAGAGGGAGGCATTGATTTGGAGAGGTGCCAGAGCTCAAGCTTTTAAAACAGAGATAATAATTTTGGGTGGCATGCTTTCAATGTCAACGCAATGACTAAGAGTTCTCAACATCTTCCACGCTACACATGCTATAGGCGGTTCCCAAACAGAAAAGTAAAGTTTTGACTCCCCCACCACCAATCAATCACACTCCACGGCTAGCCGAATCCTCGGGTACTGTCCATACCAACATCAATCCTGGGGGAGTTTTGTTTGCAATTATCTTTTCGATTTGAGCATGGAACTGGGAATTCCAATTACCGACCCCTTTCTCGTGAATGATAGTGAATAAACACATATCGAGGATAACACGCCTAGCATGGAAGATACCAATAGCCCCCTGTCACCACATGAGAGGTTTGGGCATGCAAAACATATTATTTCTTGAAGATTTAGAGAGTGGCACATACAAATTTACTTGGAACGGCAGGTAGATACTGCACATAGGTAGGTATGGTGGACTCAAGTGGAACAACTTTGGGTTTATGGAGGTGGATGCACAAGCAGTATTCCCGCTTAGTACAAGTGAAGGCTTGCAAAAGACTGGGAAGCGACCAACTAGAGAGCGACAACAGTCATCAAAATGCATTGAGATTAACTAACATTGAGTGCAAGCATGAGTAGGAAACAAATCACCATGAACATGAACATCATAGAGGCTATGTTGATTCTGTTTCAACTACATGCGTGAACATGCGCCAAGTCAAGCCACTTGAAACATTCAAAGGAGGATACCATCCTATCATACTACGTCATAGTCATCTCAACATTCACGTTGCCAACCAAGACAAACCATTATAAGCTCCTAGCTAAGTAAGCATGGCATAAGCAACTATGATCTCTAAGTTGTCATTGCAAACATGTTTCTCTCACAACAAAGCTGAATCAGGCATGATGAGCAAGTCATATTTACAAAAAAAAATAGATCGATTTCATACCAGCTTTTCCAGGCTCAGTCACTTCATCATATATCATCATTATTGCCTTTGACTTGCACGACCGAACGATGTGAACAATAGTAAGAGTGCTCGTGCATTGGACTAAAGCTGGAATCTGTAGGCAAACACAAAGGAGAAGACAAAGTAATATGGCTCTTTGAAAGCTAAAGAGGTATCGATGCAAGAGCCACTAAACATTGTAACCAATATCTTCTACCTTGACCCAAAGAAAAACAAAACTATCTACACCAGAAAGCTCCCAACAAGCAAAAGAAGAAAAAGAAAATCTTTTTATTTTTTCTCAAACTAGACAGACACACGAAAAGAAAACGAGAAAAAGAAAATAAACTGGCATGGATGATACAGTGGCAAAGTGTGAACACCGGCTAACAAAATGAAAGCATAAGCAAGAATGTAAAGTTGGTGAGAACACATACTCCCCCAAGCTTAGGCTTTTGGCCTAACTTGGTCTACTCCCAAGGATGGTCCTGGCGAAACCCAAAATCATAATCAGGGTTATACAGGAGCGCTGCAGCCACTGCCTGAATAGGTGCCTCACGGAGACGAGCAGCCTTTGCCTCCCTCTCATACTCCTCTGCCTCTCCTCTGGTTATGTAATATCTCCGTTTTACCTGAAAGTCAAAGAGAGCAGGAGCAGGAAGGGTAATATGGAAAACACGTTGCCGGTTAAATATCAAACGGTATAGGAGGGATTCGTCATCCCTCTCAAGGAACTGGTAGCGTGTCAAAGCGACGCGGTCAAGGAAAGCTGTATGGAGCGAGGGATCTCCTTCACGGATGGGTACTCCAAGGAAATTTGCTATGCGAGTGGCATAGATCCCACCAAAGAAATCCCCTTCAATAGCATTCTTATTCAGCCTCCTTGCTATAATAGCTCCCATGTTGAAGCTTTTGTCACCCATCACTACGCTCTTAAGGATACTAAGGTCGGGCGCGTAGAGGTGACAATGTTCAATCTTGCCATTAATGCTTCTGCCTATGAAGAGGGCAAAGTAATGCAAGGCAGGAAAATGAATACTCCCCATGGTAGCTTGCGTAACGTCTCTAGTTTCTCCAACCGTTTAATACCAGCGCAAAAATCTCTAACCGAAGATTTAGGAGGATCATTGAGGTTACCCCAAGTAGGTATTTTGCAAATTCTACTGAAATCCTCTAAATCCATGGTATACGATTTATCATAGAGATCAAACAGTACCAATGGCTCACGACCAGCTGAAAATTTGAATCTACGAACAAAATAGGCAGTGAGAGCAACATACTGTTCACATTTATCGGAGATGAATTCTTCGAGTCCGACGTTGCGAACAAATGCATCAAACTCATCTTTGAAGCCTGCCTCAATCATAAATTCATCAGAAGGCCATTCACATGGTTGAACCTGTGCGTCCCTAGGTTGGTAAGGATCAGACCCGAATCGCAAGACAGGGACCTCTCTTGCTTGAGGAACCACCATGAAAGTTTCTCCTGAACATCTTCCTTTTCTGAAATTTTCAGTGACCCAAAGGAAAGGTGAACAAGGTTCAACTAAACTTGTAGCAACTACTCCCACAAGTGCCTAGAGACCATATTACGCATCAAAACTACTTGGGACCAGCTAGAATCAGCATACAAAGCTCAAGAACATGGTCACCAAGGCAGCAAAAATACGCGGAGTATAAGGCACTAGAGCAAAAACTAATTGGACCAATGGAGGTGTCACTTACCAAGGAGTAATTTCCCCCAAAACAGTTCGGAGAACGGTGATTTGAGCAAAGAGATCGAAAATCCCAGCAAGAGGGGCAAGAACACGGGTTTGAGCTGCGAAACAATTTTTTCTGGAGGTAGGAGAAGCAGATGGGAGCAAGAATGAGTGGAGGGGGTGCCTGCGAGCCCCACAAGCCTGGGTGGCGCGGCTAGGGGGTGCCCGCGCCCCTAGGTCTTGTGGCCCACTGGTGTGGCCCCCAGACAGACTCTTTGTCCCAGTATTTTCAAATATTCCAGAAAAAATCATACTAGATTTTCACAGCGTTCAGAGAACTTTTATTTTCGGGGTACTTTTCCACCGGACGCTAAAACAGAAAATAGGGAAAACTAAACTAAATCTATCATTTTTCTTCTAAGCAACCTAAAGTGAAAGCTTGTAACAGAGGTTTGTGACTCCTCAATTCATCCATCCCGTGGTCTTCGAAAGAAATCCGTCAATGGGGTTGATCAAATCCCCTCGACAAAACTTTCTCGAATCGCAAAAGAGAGCGGAGAATTTTTGAATAGTCACTAGGTCACCTCAATGGGGATGTGTATCTCCCCGACCATCAAATCATACTTCATCTTGGCACGAGGAATAGGGCATTCAAAGCTCCCAATAAGAATCGATGAAGTTTTTTCGATAGCATTGATGCAATGTACTCGATATTGTTTCTTCGGAAAGTGCACCGTATGCTCATTACCGTTGACATGGAAAGTGACATTGCCTTTGTTGCAATCTATAGTATCCCCTGCAGTGTTTAAAAAGGGTCTTCTGAGGATGACCGCCATGGCATCGTCCTCGGGAATATCCAAGATAACAAAGTCTGTTAAGATAGTGGTGTTAGCAACCACAACAGGCACATCCTCGCAAATGCCGATAGGGAAAGCAGTTGATTTGTCGGCCATTTGCAGAGAGATTTCAGTGGGTGTCAACTTATCCAGTTCAAGCCTACGATAAAGAGAGAGAGGTATAACACTAACACCGGCTCCAAGGTCGCATAAAGCAGTTCTAACGTAGTTGCCTTTAATGGAGCAAGGTATAGTGGGTACACTGGGATCACCTAGTTTCTTCGGAGTTCCACCCTTGAAAGTGTAATTAGCAAGCATGGCAGAGATCTCAAGATCAGGTATCCTCCTCTTATTAGTCACAATATCTTTCATGTACTTAGCATATGGAGACATCTTGAGCATATCCGTCAAACGCATTTGCAGAAAGACAGGTCTGATCATCTCAACGAATCGCTCAAAATCCTCATCATCCTTTTTCTTGGATGGTTTAGGAGGAAAGGGCATAGGTTTCTGAACCCATGGTTCCCTTTCTTTACCGTGCTTCCTAGCAGCGAAATCATTCTTATCGTATCTCTTAGTCTTAGGCTGTGGGTTATCAAGATCAACACTAGGTTCAATCTCCACATCCTTTTCATTGCTAGGTTGAGCATCTTCATGAACATCACTATTGATATCATCATTAGGCTCATGTTCATCACCAGATTGTGTTTTAGCATCAGAGATAGAGACATCGTTTGGACTCTCAGGTGTAGCATCAACAGGGTTGCTAGCGTGCAGGTTCCTATCATCTTTCTTCTTCTTTCTAGGATGACTAGGTGCATCAGTGCTAACTCCTTGAGAATCTTGTTCAATTCTCTTCGGATGACCCTCAGGATACAGAGGTTCCTGGGTCATTCTACCGCCTCTAGTGACGACTCTAACAGAATTGTCATTCAACTCATTGAGCAAGTCATTCTGAGCTTTAAGTACTTGTTCTACCTGAGTAGTAACCATAGAGGCATGTTTACTCAGAAGCTTAAGGTCGTTGACATTTCTGTCCACACAAGCACTTAAATGACTAAGCATACGAGCATTCTTTTCCAATTGTCTGCTAACATAATCATTGAAACTCTGTTGTTTGGCACCGAAGTTATCAAATTCATCCAAGCATAGGCTAGCAGGTTTATCAAAAGGAATATCACTCTCATCAAACCTACGCAGAGAATTTACTTCTACTACCTGTATCGGGTTATCTAGACCATGGATCTCTTCGATACATGGTAGATTTTTGACATCTTTAGATTTAATGCCTTTCTCTCGCATAGATTTCTTGGCTTCTTGCATATCTTCAGGACTGAGGAATAGAATACCTCTTTTCTTCGGAGTTGGCTTAGCAGGTGGTTCGGGAATAGTCCAAGCATTCTCATTGCACAAGATGATATTCAATAGGATCTCTGCTTGTTCTACGGTTCGTTCCCTAAAAACACTACCAGCACAACTATCTAGATGGTCTTTGGAAGCATCGGTAAGTCCATTATAGAAGATATCTAGTATCTCATTCTTCTCAAGAGCGTGATCAGGCAAAGCATTCAGTAGCTGGATGAGCCTCCCCCAAGCTTGTGGGAGACTCTCTTCTTCAGCTTGAGCAAAGTTGTATATTTCCTGCAAGGCAGCTTGCTTCTTATGGGCATGGAAATATTTTTCAGAGAAGTTGTAGACCATATCCTGGGGGCTACGCACACATCCAGGAGTAAGAGAAGTGAACCAGGTCTTAGCATCATCCTTTAGCAAGAAAGGAAACAGCTTGAGCATATAGTAGTGGCGGATATTTTCCTCACTAGTGAATAGGGTGCCTATATCGTGCAGTTTGGTAAGATGGGCTACAACCATTTCAGACTCGTAACCGTGAAAGGGATCAGATTCGACAAGAGTGATTAACTCAGGGTCGACAGAGAATTCATAATCCTTACCGGTCACACAGATAGGTGAAGTGGCAAACTTCAGGTCGTATTTCATCCTAGCGTTCAGAGATTTTTCTTTCCACTTGCGCAAAAGTTTCTCAACATCATAGCTATCCTTACATGCAAGAAAATCCTCAGCTATCTCTCCCTCCATAACATAGCGTGTATCACACATAACAGGCAATTCAGGCATAGTAGCAGGTTCTACTTCAATATTATCAGTAGTTTCAGAAGTATCATCACATCTAGCAGCAACTCTAGCAATATGTGCATCAAGGAATGCACCAAGTGGCAAAGCAGTATCAGGCATAGCAGGCATAGTATCAAGCATAGCATCATCAGGCATAGTATCAAGCATAACATCATCAGGCATAGTATCAAGCATAGCATCATCAGGCATAGTATCAAGCATAGCATCATCAGTCATAGTATCAAGCATAGCATCATCAGGCATAGTATCAAGCATAGCATCATCAGGCACAGGTGACATATCAAGATTTCTAGCAGGAGGCGAAGTCGCAAACTTACTCAAAACTGAAGGTGAATCAAGTGCAGAGCTAGATGGCAGTTCCTTACCTCTCCTCGTAGTGGAAGGTAATATTTTAGTTCTTGGATCTTTCAGATTCCTCATAGTGATCGGCAGATGTCAATCCCAAGTGACTCAGAGAATATAGGTGTGCTTCCCCGGCAACGGCGCCAGAAAAAGCCTTGATGGCCCACAAGCGTATGGGATCGCAATAGTTTTCGAGGGTAGAGTATTCGACCCAAATTTGTTGATTCACCAAGACGGGAAGCGACAGAATATTCCCAAGTATTAGCAGTTGAATGTGTCAGATTCAACCACACTTGAAAGATTAGTGTCTGCAAGCAAAGTATCAGTAGCAAGGTAGTATGAACGGTGCCAGAAACAATCTGTTGTCACGGCAGACTATTCCTAATTGTTGTATCAATGGCGCCAGAAAAGGGTACGTGATGAGCAACTATTCTTCCCCAACAACAGTGTCGGAAAAGATCTTGCAACAAGTAACAACGGAGTAGCAAGGAATAGGAGTAGCAGCAGCAACAAAGTAACAAGTAACAGCAGTAGTGACAGCAACAGCAAAGTGGCCCAATCCCTTTTGTAGCAAGGGACAAGCCTAGGCAAAGTAACATAGGGAGAACCAGTAGTAAAAGACTCGTAGGCAGTGGATCGGTGATGGATGAGTATGACGGATGTGATTCATCATGTAACAGCTATAACACGGAGAGATATGTGACTAGCTCCCGTTCGTCAATCTAATGTAGGCATGTATTCCGTATGTAGTCATACGTGCTTAGGGAAAAGAACTTGCATGACATCTATTGTCCATCCCTCCCGTCGCAGCGAGGTCCCAATGGAAATGTCACATCCCTAAACCTTAAGCTAGATAGCATTGTGCTCATGTCTTCTTTGCATTTGCATCTAAGAAGTTTCAACAAAACCAACAAAGTGGCAAAGGAAAAACTCAAAACCCTAGCCACCATTTCAATTAAAGGAAATTTCAACTAGTTCAAAATCAATGAACCCAAAATGGCCTCAAGAAATGTTCAAACTTTCTGATAAATCATGAAAGTAAATGAGCATTGGAGAAAACTATTTTCTTGACTCTTTAAGCATTTGAAATAAATGCAAAAGCCACTGGTTTCAAATTTTAAAATTTGAAATCAGAAACTATAATTTTCCAAAAATGTTGAAAGTCTTGGAAATGAGTGGGGATATTATAACAAATATTTTAGGAGGTTTAAAATAGTTTTTACTTTTTGTTTTGGAGCTGAAATAATTAGCAAAGCAATTAATAGCAAAACAGAAAAACAAAAGCAAAAAAAAGGGAAAAGACTTACCTGACGCCCACGCCAGGCCCAGCCCATCTCGCCGCTCGTCCCCTTCCCCGCGCCAGTAGGCAGCAGGAGGTGGCCGCCGCCTCCTCCGGCGCGGCCACGCACCTGCGTGCCTGCCTAGCCGCCGGTTCGCGCTGGCGACGGCGGGGATAAGCTCCCCAGAGCCTCCCCTATCCATTCCCCGCCTCGGTTCTCCTCCTCCGCCCGGATCCCCTCCTTCTCCCTGCTGCCGCCATTAGAGCCGAGCTCGAGCTCGAGCTGGCCGTGCTCCTGGCCATAGGATCTCCTCCACGAGCACGCCATTAGCTCCGCCTCATCGCCCTGGTCGTCTCTGCAGAAGCCGAAGTCCCCTCGAGCCCTGCAACGCCCGTAACGCCATCGACTTCTTCCTCCGGCCGCCGGACCTCTCCCGTCGATTCGTCGCCCCCAGGCCTCCCCCGAGCCGTCTGAGCCCTGCGCTACTCCCCCTGTGAGCATGCAGTGGTTTTCCCTAAGTTTCCCCCCTCGATCCCCTCCTCTAGCCTTAGTTTCACCGGAGCCCGACGAGCACCGCCGCTGTCGCTCGTCGCCGGTAGCCCTCCGATGTCCAGCTCGTCCTTCCGAGAGCACCAGCAGCTCCAGGATGACGCGTAGATGCCGTAGCAGCTAAGATCTAAGCGTGGAACCCTCTGATTCGAAGCCCCCGACGACGCCCGAGCTTCGGCCGCCGCTCCGGCTCGTCGCCGACGCCTCTTCCGGCGACCCTAGCCTCCCCAGTTGGTCCTGCCAGATCGGCCGCTTCGCGAGCTTGCTGTAGCTGCCATCCGCGTGCGATTTGGTGCTGTGCAGCGCCGTCTAGGTCGCCTCCGGCGAGCCCTCCGCCGCGGGTTTGGTCGCCGGCGACCACCCTCCGGTGGCCGTCGACGTGGCCGGCCATTAGGGCCTAATCGCCCTCCTCTGAGTCGCTAACAGAGGGCCCCAGCCTGGTCAAACCCCAATTAGGGGCTGGTCAGCGCGGGATTAGTCCCAGAGAGGCTGACCAGTGGGGCCCCCTTGTCAGGTTTGACCTGCATAGGTCGGCTGACCTGCTGACGTCAGCCTGACGCAATAAAAGGAATTTCCAGTATAAAAATAATTCAGGAAATTGCTAAAATTTGCAAAAATCATAGAAATTAATCTGTAACTCCAATGAAAATAAATTATATATGAAAAAGTATCAGAAAAATTCAAGGATTCTGATTATGCTATTTTCAACTATGTTTGAAAAAGTTACAGAACCCTAAATTGTGAAATAAGGAATAATTCAATTCTTTAATCACTTTATAAATGGAATTTGCAAAAATATCCAAATTTCATTATAAATGCAATGATCACAAACTGCCCTAGATGTAAATCAGTACCATAACATGACATTTCATGCATGTTAACATTAGGTTGATCTGAGCATCAGGTCGAATCAATTAAACCGGTATCCGGGAATACCCGTTTGAATTGCTATTCGAAGGTGATTCAAATCAACGCTAAACCTAAAACATCTTGATTATAATAACCTATCATTTGCATTCTCATGCCATGCTCATGCATCATTTTGATTGCATATGATTGTTATTGAATGTTGCCATTCATTTCGGTAGGCTCCGCACCCCCGGATTCCACCGAATATCCGTCTGACGGATATCGTTCCTCCTCTGAGCAACAAGGCAAGCACCCCTTTTGATCATCCCGATAACTCCTATGTTCCTGCTCCCGCATCTAATTATTGCATTAGGATCAAATGCTTTAACTGCTTTTGCCACGATAGTTGAACCCACTTCCTTTGCATGACTTAACCTTGTCACAGTAAATAGCCGAACCTTGCAACCTAGCATACCTGGTAGTTGCTTGAGCTATGATGTGCCCTATCCTGCTATGCATGCTATGCTTAGAGTTGTGTATGGTCTGTCATCTGGGAGATGAACAGAAATGTGGAATGTGTTCGGTGAGCAAAGGTCGTGTGTTGAACTTGTTTTGGTAAAGGTACCGGTGAAAGGCTGTGTAGGAGTACATGGCGGGTTGTTTCATTGGAACCGTCCTTAGGAACTGAGTTCCGTGTATGTAATCCAAGACTAGATACTACCACATGCTGGGCCCTGAAATATGACCCCGCTCGGCCTATTAATCGCGTAGTACTCGGTCCAGGAGTTGCAAGTAGTTTCTGGTGTTTATAGAAATGCTGGAGGCGGTGCATGGTGCTGACCTGAGAGGTGGGCCGTGATGCGGTAGGCAGTGGCACGGTGTACCAAGTGGCACCCGGATGGTGGGCTTGGGAACCCTGCGCACATCGTTTGAGGCCGTGGCGGAAACCTCGGCCGGACTTCCGTACGGGTTACTCTCAGATAGGCGATAAACCTGGACTAGGTACTAGTGTGGTTAACGGTCGTGGCCGACTCCCTCGCTGGGCTTCCGCTTGAAGGTTGCCGAGGTGCATGACGTGCACGTGGCGATAAGTGGCGGAAGCGTGTGTGACGAAGTACACCCCTGCAGGGTTATGATCTATTCGGATAGCCGCGTCCGCAGATATGGACTACTTGGAGACATATATTGTTCATAGATAACTTCAATGGCTACTCATAAAATTGTCAAGATAAGCGTGAGTGTCGTGGACGGCATTTCCGTATGGAGACGGAATGATTCCACGATAGGGTATTGTTGTGGTGTTAGTGGACTCGTGTGCGAGAAATCGAATTGTCAAAACTAATTACAAAAAGCAAGTTGTCTAGCCACGAGTCAAATGCTGGCTTCCCGCATGAAACCCCACAATACCTTTTGACACCTTGCATGAGTAGTTAGTTCTCCTAAAGTCTTGCTGAGTGCCTTCGTACTCATGTTTGCTTAATAAATGTTGCAGAGGTTGCTAATGACCCTAATGGAGGGTTCTTCGTAGACATCGACGACGACGAGTAGCTGGTGTCCCAGCTACGATCTGGCCCTACGTCGGCTCTGTAGTATAGTCAGGCCATGTGCCTTCTAGTTGCACTGTCTGTACCCAGACAGTTTATAACACTTCCGCTGGCTTGTAATTGTATGACTGCTATTACGGGTCATGAGACCCTTGATGTATAATATTACGTGTGTGGCTCTTCTGAGCCTCTTAAATAAAGGTTGTATGTTTATGGTTATGTTGTGATGCCATCGATGTATCTATACATATCGATATGTCATGCGTACGTGTGTCGTACTTGATATGTATGGGGTTCGATTACCTAGTCGTGAACTTTAGTAGCACTCCTTACAAGGAAATGCCCCTTTGTGATCCAACGAGCCTTGGTAGTTCGCTACTGCTCCGGACACATTGGTTGACCGGCATGTGTCCTTCTTAGCTGCTGTGTCTGTCCCTTTTGGGAAATGTCACGCGACGTAATGGAGTCCTTGTAGCTTGCTACGACTCGTCTACGTTCGTTGATGACCGACACCTGCTTTGTTGGGTCATGTATGCCTGTCCTTGTGCGGAACTGCCACTTTGGTTTATGACTAGACATGTCGATCCGGGTTCTCTGACATTGGGATGCTAGCGACACTATCGCATACGTGAGTCAAAAGACGCAAACGGTCCCGGCTAAGGTAAGGCTGCAGCCGTGGAGTTAACCGTGCGTGAGACCACAAAGAGATGCGATGTGTTACAGGCTGGATTCCTATGGCTTAGGATCGGGGCCCCGACAGGAAACTACGGGATATTAAGGTTCTGCTTTTAATAAATAACCGGACCAACGCATTAACACGCGGTGAATACATGAACTCCTCATACTATGGTCATCTTCGGGAGTGGTTCCGGCTATTGCCACTCCGGGGTTGCCGGGTCATAACACATAGTAGGTGACTACAACTTGCAAGATAGGATCTAAAACACACATATATTGGCGACAACATAATAGGTTCAGATCTCAAATCATGGCACTCGGGCCCTAGTGACAAGCATTAAGCATAGCCAAGTAGTAGCAACATCAATCTAGAACATAGTGGATACTAGGGATCAATCCCCGTCAAGAACTAACTCGATTACATGATAGATCTCATCCAACTCATCACCGGCCAGCAAGCCTACGATGAGAGTACGCACGAACGATGAAGAGCATCATGGAATTGTCAATGGAGAAAGGTTGATGATGACGATGGCGATGATTTCCCCTCTCCGGAGCCCGAAACGGAGTCCAGATCTGCCCTCGAGATGAAGAACAGGATGTGGCGGCGCCTCCGTATCGCAAAACGCAATGAAACCTTCTCTCTAATTTTTTTCCAGGCGAAACGGAAGATATAGAGCTGAGATTGGGGGCGGTGGTGCCACGTGGGCCCCACAAAGCCTACATGGCGCGGCCATAGGGGGTGGCCGCGGCCTGTGGGCTTGTGGCCCACTGGCACGCCCCCTCCGGTGGATCTTTGCGCAGGTCTTTTCTTTTATTCTAGAAAAAATCTCCTTAAATTTTAAGGATGTTCCGAGAACTTTTATTTCTGCATAAAAACAACACCATGGCAATTCTGCTAAAAACAGCGTTAGTCCGGGTTAGTTCCATTCAAATCATGCAAATTAGAGTCCAAAACAAGGGCAAAAGAGTTCGGAAAAGTAGATACGACGGAGACGTATCACTCCTATGCTGCATCACCCTTTCCTCTTCAAGGGAAAAACCAACGCAAGCTCAAGAGGCAGCAGCAGGATTTCCCGCGCCTTTGTCGTGGATTTCTGACGCTGTAGCAGAAGGATTCCTGGCGCTGTTGCCGGGGATTTCTGGCGCCGTAGCAGAAGGATTTCTGGCACTGTTGCCGGGGAGGATCAAGTTCTAGGTGAAGCTCATCCAAGTAAGTGTCGCAAACTCATCTCTTGCATTTACTTTTTTGCCTCTCGTTTTCCTCTCCCCCACTTCTGAAAAACAAAAATTTACAAAAATATTTGCCTTTTTCGTTTGCCCTTTTCTCTCGCTTGCTTTCTGTTCGCTTGTGTGTTTGTTTTCTTGCTGAAGTCGCCATGACTGAAAACACCTAACTTTGTGACTTCTCGAATACTAATAATAATGATTTTATTAGTACTCCGATTGCTCCCACCACTAGTGTGGAATCATACGAAATCAATGCTGCTTTGCTGAATCTTGTTATGAAAGAGAAATTCTCCGGCCTTCCTAGTGAAGATGTCGCATCCCATCTTAATACCTTCATTGAGCTTTGCGATATGCAAAAGAAGAAAGATGTGGATAATGATGTGATTAAATTGAAGCTTTTTCCTTTCTCGTTGCGAGATTGAGCAAAAACTTGGTTTTTCATCTTTGCCCAAAAATAGTATTGATTCTTGGAACAAGTGCAAGGATGCTTATATATCCAAGTATTTTCCGTCGGCTAAGATTATCTCTCTCCGTAATGATATCATGAATTTTAAGCAACTTGATCATGAACATGTTGCACAATCTTGGGAGAGAATGAAATTGATGATTAGAAATTGTCCCGCTCATGGCTTGAGTCTTTGGATGATTATACAAATCTTCTACGCTGGCTTGAATTTCTCTTCTAGAAATATCTTGGACTCTGCCTTAGGTGGAACGTTCATGGAAATCACATTAGGAGAAGCCACAAAACTCCTAGACAATATCATGACAAACTACTCTTAGTGGCACACTGAAAGGTCACCTACTAGTAAGAAGGTACACGCTATAGAAGAAATTAACTCATTGAGTGATAAGATAGATGAGTTAATGAATTTGGTTGCTAGTAGAAGTGCTCCTTTGGATCCTAATGATATTCCCTTTTCTTCCTTGATTGAGAGTAGCAATGCGAGCTTGGATGTTAATTTTGTTGGTAGGAATAATTTTTGCAACAACAATGCTTTTAGAGGAAACTATGTTCCTAGGCCTTTTCCTAGTAACCCCTCTAATAACTTTGGCAACTCCTACAAAAATACTCATGGAAATTACAATAAATTACCCTCTGATCTAGAGAGTAATATCAAAGAGTTTATCAACTCGCAAAAGATTTTCAATGCGTCCATAGAGGAAAAACTACTCAAAATGGATGATTTGGCTAGGAGCGTTGATAGAATGTCTATTGATATTCATGCTTTGAAAGTTAGATGTGCTCCTCCCAAGATCAATATGGATGAAACTTTGAAAGCTATGCGTGTTTCCATGATTGAGAGCAAAGAAAGAACCGCCCAAATTCGTGCTAGACATGAATGGCTTAAAAAGGCATGTTCTCGTGATAAGAATCACGAAGATCTTAAAGTGCTCGGTGTGACTCCCATTGAATCCTTGTTTTCTAGCCCAAACCGAATGATGATGGGGCTGGGTATGAATCCACTTTGGTTGAAAAATGCCCAAATGATTCGGAGTCCATCTATCTTGATGCTAAAAGCATTGAAAGTGGAGTAGAAGATATCAAAACTTTGAGTAGTAATGAAACTACTACTTTGGATTTCAAGGAATTCAATTATGATAGTTGCTCCTTGATTGAATGCATTTCCTTGATGCAATCCATGCTAAACTCTCCACACGCTTATAGCCAAAAGAAGGCCTTTAACGATCATATCGTCGATGCTATGATAAAATCTCTTGGAGAGAAACTTGAGTTGGAAGTTTCTATTCCTAGAAAGCTTCATGATGAGTGAGAACCTACTATCAAAATCAAAATCAAAAACTATGAATGCAATGCTTTGTGTGATTTGGGTGCTAGTGTTTCCGCGATTCCAAAGTCTTTATGTGATGTTCTAGGCTTTAATGAGATTGAGGAGTGCTCTCTCAATTTGCATCTTGCGGATTCTACTGTCAAGAAACCCATGGGAAGGATCAATGATTTTCTTATTATTGCAAATAGGAACTATATATCCATGGATTTCATTGTGCTTGATATTGATTTCAATCCTACATGCCCTATCATTCTTGGTAGACCTTTCCTAAGGACTATTGGTGCTATCATCGATACGAAGGAAGGGACTATTAGGTTTCAATTTCCTTTAAAGAAGGGCATGGATAATTTTCCTAGAAATAAAATAAGATTGCCTTATGAATCCATGATGAGGGCTACTTATGGTTTGAGTACCAAAGACGACGATACGTGATTCCATCACCTTATGCCTAGCTAAGGGCGTTAAACAATAGCGCTTGTTTGGAGGCAACCCAATGAATTTATCCTTTTTATTTATGTTTTATTGCATCCACACCATCATAATTCTGTTATGATTGTGTTTTTTGTGTTTCTTTTTGTGTTTGAGCCAAGCAAAACCTTTATGATTAGTTTGGTGATGGTTGTTTGATCCTGCTGGAAAAAGACAGAAACTTTTCGCTCACGAAATTATTTTTAATTTTTATTAAGAAAGAGATTTTGAGTTGATTCTTTTTTGCTGCTGGTTTATATGCCTTTTTCCCAGGCTGTCGTAATGTTTCAGAATTTTGGAGGTACCAGAAGTATACGAAGTATACAGATTGCTACAGACTGGTCTGTTTTTGACAGATTCTGTTTTTGTTGTGTTGGTTGCTTGTTTTGATGAAACTATGGATATTATCGGGGGGGGGGGGGGGGTACTAGCCATGGAAAAGTGAGAATACAGTAACCTAACACCAATATAAATAGAAATCAAGATTTCTACAGTACCTAAAGAGGTGGTAGTTTGTTTTCTTGTGCTAATGATATCACGAGTTTCTGTTTAAGTTTTGTGTTGTGAAGTTTTCAAGTTTTGGGTGATGTTCTCATGGACAAAGGGATAAAGAGTGGAAAAGCTCAAGCTTGGGGATGCCGAAGGCATCCCAAGCCAAATTCAAGGACACCGAAAATCCTAAGCTTGGGGATGCCCCGGGAAGGCATCCTCTCTTTCGTCTTCAATCCATCGGTAACATCACTTGGAGCTATATTTTTATTCACCACATGATATGTGTTTTTCTTGGAGCGTCTTATATCGCAGGAGTCTTTTATTTTTGTTGTGTCACAATGTTCCTTGCTGCACACCTTTTGATAGAGACACACACTCATCGTGAATTTGCTAGAATACTCATTGTGCTTCACTTATATCTTTTGAGCTAGGCAATTTTGCTCTTTGTGCTTCACTTAGATCTTTTAGAGCACAGTGGTGCGTAACTTGGTAGTCGGCTTGTGCTATGAAATTAGTCCCAAAGGTGATAGGTACCCAAAGAGGATACAATAAAACTTCCATCTTCATGAGCGTTGAGTAGAAAGAGAAGTTTGATTCCTCTCAATTAGTTTTGAGACGTGGATTTGGTAATATTAAGAGTTATGTTAGTAGGGTGTTGTGAATCTAGAAATACTTGTGTTGAAGTTAGTGATTCCCGTAACATGTACGTATGGTGAACCACTATGTTAGGAAGTCGGAGCATAATTGATCTATTGATTGTCATCCTTTGTGTTCCGGTCGGGATCGCGTGATGGTTAACACCTACCAACCCTTCCCCTAGGAGTATGCGTTTAGCACTTTGTTTCGATTACTAATAAAAACTTCCGCAACAAGTATGTGAGTTCTTCATGACTAATGTGAGTCCATGGTATAGATGCACTTTCACCTTCCACCATTGCTAGCCTCTCTAGTACCGCGCAATTTTCGCCGGTGCACAAACCCACCATATGCCTTCCTCAAAACAGCCACCATACCTACCTACTATGACATTTTCATAGCCATTCCGAGATATATTACCATGCAACTCCCACCGTTCCGTCTCATGACTTGTGCCGTGATATGTCTCAAACGTATCTATAATTTTTGATGGTTTCATGCCGTGATCTTGTCAACTTTGGATGTTTTATGTACCTTTTATATCTTTTTTGGGACTAACTTATTAATTCAGTGCCAAGTGTCAGTTCCTGTTTTTCTGTGTTTTTGACTCTTTTCAGATCTGATTTTGGAACGGAGTCCAAACGGAATAAAATCCCCGAAATAAATTTTTCCAGAACGGAAGAAGATCAGGGGACTTGAGGGCCAAGGCAGGAGAGCCACAGGGGGCGAACAAGCCCTGTAGCCGCCACCAGGGGGGTGGGGCGGCGGCTACTAGGCTTCTGGCCTCCCTCGCGCCCCCTGACCCAGCTCCTTCCCCTATATATTCCCTAAAATCCAGAAAAAATTGAAGAATCCACGAAAACACTTTTCTACCACAGCAAGCTTCCGTTTCCGCGAGATGTCATCTGGAGACCCTTCCCGGTGCCCTGCCGGAGGGGACTTTGGAGTTGGAGGGCTTCTACATCAACATCATCGCCCCTTCAATGACTCATGAGTAGTTCACCTCAGACCTACGGGTCCGTAGTTAGTAGCTAGATGGCTTCTTCTCTCTCTTGGATCTTCAATACAAAGTTCTCCATGATCTTCATGCAGATCTATCCGATGTAATCCTCTTTGGCGGTGTGTTTGTTGAGATCCGATGAATTGTGGATTTGTGATCAGATTATCTATGAATTATATTTGAGTCTTTGCTGATTTCTTATATGCATGATTTGATATCCTTTTAAGTCTCTCTGAGTCTTTGGTTTTGTTTGGCCAACTAGAAATATGATTCTTGCAATGGGAGAAGTGCTTGGTTTTGGGTTCATACCGTGTGGTGACCTTTCCCAGTGACAGAAGGGGCAGCAAGGCACGCATCGTGTTGTTGACATCAAGGGTAAAAAGATGGGCTTTTATTGTAGATATGAGATTGTCCATCTACATCATGTCATCTTGCTTAAGGCGTTACTCTGTTCTCATGAACTTAATACACTAGATGCATGCTGGATAGCGGTCGACGTGTGGAGTAATAGTAGTAGATGCAGAAAGTATCGGTCTACTTGTTTTGGACGTGATGCCTATAGATATAATCATTGCCTTAGATAACATCACAACTTTGCGCGGTTCTATCAATTGCTCGACAGTAATTCATTCACCCACCGTCTACTTGCTTTCATGAGAGAAGCCACTAGTGAACACTACGGCCCCCGGGTCTATTCACAACTATCGTTTCCACTTTCGCTTTTACTTTGCTTTGTTTCTTTTTGCTTTCAGTTCTCACTTGGTAAACAATCTATAAGGGATTGACAACCCCTTCATAGCGCTGGGTGCAAGATCTTTGTGTTTGTGCAGGTACTTGTGACAATCCTTCACTGGATCGATACCTTGGTTCTCAAAACTGAGGGAAATACTTACCACCGCTGTGCTACATCACCCTTTCTGCTTCGAGGGAACACCAACGCAAGGCTCCAAGGCCACGGGGGAATCCTTTGCATATTTGCCAAGGAAGTCCCTAAAGGCGTAGCTGTAGCACAAGGATTCCTGGTGCCGTTGCTGAGGAGTATCAAGACAAGAATAGTCTCCCGTCAACACGCTTGTTTCTGGTGCCATTGGAAGGTCTTTAGTTGCAGTAGTAGAAGTATTTCTGGCGCCGTTGCCGGGGAAGGAGATATCTATCCAAGTAGGTGTCACAAACTCAGTTCTTGCATTTACCTTTTTTGCAAGTTGCCTCTCGTTTTCCTCTCGCCCACTTCACATTTACCGTTTTCATTTGCCTTTCTCCTTTGCCTTTTTCGTTTGCCTTTTTTGTTCGCCCTTTTCTTTCGCTTGCTTTCTATTCGCTTGTGTGCTATGTGCCTTAAATATGCTTGCTTCTTCGCTTGCTGAAAATCTAGTGATATGGATCCTCATCCACTTGCTAATCTCTTTAAGAGATCCACTTATGTGGAACCAATTGCTAGTGAATTGAGTGCACTTGACTATCTTTATGGAGTTTTGGTTGAGATGCGTGAATCTGAAAATCGTGATGAAGAAATTTATGAAGTGATTCACGAGGGCTCCTTGAATGAAAAGAATGATTACAATGGTTTCGCTATAAATTCTATTAGTGACAATCATTCTAAAAATATGCAAAACCCTAAGCTTGGGGATGCTAGTTTTTCTATGTCCACTACTTGTTGCAATAATCATGATTGGGGTGATGATCTTTCTTATGATCTTGAAAATTTGTTCAAACCTCATGATGAATATGATATTTGCAATAATATTGAAAGTGGGTTTGGAGAAGTCATGACTTTAGTTGATGATAATCCCACTATTTTTGAAGAGTGTCAACTTTGCATGCATGTGGATCATGAAAAGAATATCCTATGGGATAGCTATATTGTTGAATTTGAATATGATCCCACATGTAATTGCTTTGAGAGAGGAAAATATTGTGGTAGAAACTCTCACGTTACCAAATTACCTCTCGTTATGTTGAGATTGCTATTGTCTCTTTCTTCTTCCTTGCATTTGGTAACTATTGGTTGTCTTGCCAATTTGTTTTCCTATAAAATGCCTATGCATAGGAAGTATGTTAGACTTAGATTCTATCGCCTTATGCCTAGCTAAGGGCGTTAAACAATAGCGCTTGTTGGGAGGCAACCCAATGAATCTATCCTTTTTCTTTCTGGTTTGTGTATTCCACACTTTCATAATTCTGTTATGATTGTGTTTTTTGTGTTTCTTTTTTGCGTTTGTGCCAAGCAAAACCGTTATGATTAGTCTTGGGGATGATCGTTTGGTCATGCTGGAAAAGAAAGAAACTTTCTGGTCACGAAACGAATTTTCATTTTTTTCTGTAAGATATTTTGAGTTGATTATTTTTTCTGCTGATTGCTATGCAAATTCTTCAGACTGTCGGAAGTTTTTAGAATTTTTGAAGTACTAGAAGTATACTAAGTATACAGATTTCTACAGACTTGTCTGCTGTTAACAGATTCTGTTTTTGTTGTGTTGGTTGCTTATTTTGATGAAACTATGGATAGTATCGGGGGGTATTAGCTATGGAAGATTGCAAATACAGTAACCCAACATCAACGTAAGTAGAATTTAAGTTTTCTACAGTACCTAAGGAAGTGGTGGTTTGTTTTCTTATACTAATGTTTTAACGAGTTTCTGTTTAAGTTTCGTGTTGTGAAGTTTTCAAGTTTTGGGTGAAGTTCTTATGGACAAAGAGATAAAGAGTGGCAAGAGCTCAAGCTTGGGGATGCGCAAGGCACCCCAAGATGATTCAAGGATGCCGTAAAAGCCTAAGCTTGGGGATGCCCCGGGAAGACATCCCCTCTTTCGTCTTCAATCCATCGATAACGTTACTTGGGGCTATATTTTTATTCACCACATGTTATGTGTTTTTGCTTGGAGCGTCTTGTATCGTAGGAGTCTTTTATATTTGTTGTGTCACAATCATCCTTGCTGCACACCTAGAGAGAGAGAGACATGCACTCACCGTGATTTTGTTGAGCTTCACTGATATCCTTTGGTAGATAATTCAGCTCACATTTGCTTCACTTATATCTTTTAGAGCACGGAAGCGCGTGGCTTGGTAGTTGATCTATGGTATGAAAGTAGTCTAAAAAAGGGGTAGTTATCCAAAGGGATATGAAAACTTCCACCTTCATGTGCATTGAATAGTTAGAGAAGTTTGATTCATCTCAATTAGTTTTGAGTTGTGGTTGTGGTAATATTGAAGTTATGCTAGTAAGGTGTTGTGGATCTAGAAATACTTGTGTTGAAGTTAGTGATTCCCGTAGCATGCACGTATGGTGAACCGCTATGCGATGAAGTCTGAGCATGATTAGTCTATTGATTGTCATCTTTTGTGTGGCGGTCGGGATCGCGCGATGGTTTATACCTACCAACCCTTGCCCTAGGAGTATGCGCTCAATGCTTTGTTTCGATTACTACAAAAACTTTCGCAACAAGTATATGAGTTCTTCATGACTAATGTTGAGTCCATGGTTTAGATGCACTTTCACCTTCCACCATCACTATCTTCTTAGTGCCGTGCAACTTTCGCCGGTGCACAAAACCCACCATTAGCCTCCCTCAAAACAGCCACCATACCTACCTACTATGGCTTTTTAAAAGTCATTCCAAGATATATTGCCATGCAACTACCACCATGACATGTGCCACCACGTCTACATTGCCATTGCATGATCGTAAGATAGCTAGCATGATGTTTCCGTTAATGTCTATGCCATGCTAGATCATTGTCACGGTACACTACCGAAGGCATTCCATATAGAGTCATCATTGTTCTAAGTTTTGAGTTATAAGTGTGATGATCATCATTGATGGAGCATTTTCCCATGTGAGGAAATAAAAGAGGCCATCGAAGCCCATATACAAAAAGAGGCCAAAGATGCCCACCAAAAAAAAGAGGCCAAAGAGCCCACCAAAAAAATGAGAGAAAAAGAGAGAAGGGACAAGGCTACTATCCTTCCACACTTGTGCTTATTAAGCACCATGATATTCATGATTGAGAGTCTCTCGATTTGTCACCACCATATAGCTAGTGGGAAATTTTCATTATATAACTTGGCTTGTATATTCCAATGATAGGCTTCCTCAAATTTGCCTTAGGTCTTCGTGAGCAAGCAAGTTGGATGCACACCCGCTAGTTTTCTTTGAGAGCTTTCACTTACTCTTAGCTCTAGTGCATCATTTGTATGGCAATCCCTACTCATTCACATTGATATCTATTGATGAGCATCTCCACAACTCATTGATATGCCTAGTTAATGTGACCATCTTCTCCTTGTTTGCCTTGCAACCTCCACCACACTCCATTCCACTTATAGTGCTAAAACCATGGCTCACGCTCATGTATTGCGTGAGAGTTGAAAAGGTTTGAGAAAGTAAAAGTGTGAAAACAATTACTTGGCCAATACCGGGTTTGTGCATGATTTAAATTCGTTGTGCAAGGATGATAGAGCATAGCCAGACTATATGATTTTGTAGGGATAACTTTCTTTTGGCCTTGTTATTTTGAAAGTTCATGATTACCTTGTTAGTTTGCTTGAAGTATTATTGTCTCCACATCAATAGCAAACTATTGTTTTGAATCTAATGGATCTGAACAATCACGTCAAATAAGAGGAGTTACAAAGGACATCTATGCTAGGTAGCATGAAAGCATCAAAAATTCATTCTTTATCACTTCCCCACTCGAGGACGAGCAGGAGTTAAGCTTGGGGATGCTTGATACGTCTCAAACGTATCTATAATTTTTGATGGTTTCATGCTCTTATCTTGTCAACTTTGGATGTTTTATGTACCTTTTATATCTTTTTTGGGACTAACTTATTAATTCAGTGCCAAGTGTCAGTTCCTGTTTTTTCTGTGTTTTTCACTCTTTTCAGATCTGATTTTGGAACGGAGTCCAAACGGAATAAAATCCCCAAAATAAAATTTTCCAGAACGGAAGAAGATCAAGGGACTTGCGGGCCAAGGCAGGAGAGCCACACGGGGCCTACAAGCCCTGTAGCCGCCACCATGGGGGGGGGGCAGCTACCAGGCTTGTGGCCTCCCTGGCGCCCCCTAGACCTAGCTCCTTCGCTTATATATTCCCTAAAATCCAGAAAAATAGGGGAATCCACGAAAACACTTTTCCGCCGCCGCAAGCTTCCGTTTCCGCGAGATCTCATCTGGAGACCCTTCCCGGTGCCCTGCCGGAGGGGACTTTGGAGTTGGAGGGCTTCTACATCAACATCATCGCCCCTCCAATGACTCATGAGTAGTTCACCTCAAACCTATGGGTCTGTAGTTAGTAGCTAGATGGCTTCTTCTCTCTCTTGGATCTTCAATACAAACTTCTCCATGATCTTCATGGAGATCTATCTGATGTAATCCTCTTAGGCGGTGTGTTTGTCGAGATCCGATGAATTGTGGATTTTTGATCAGATTATCTATGAATTATATTTGAGTCTTTGCTGATTTCTTATATGCATGATTTGATATCCTTGTAAGTCTCTCGGAGTCTTGGGTTTTGTTTGGCCAACTAGATCTATGATTCTTGCAATGGGAGAAGTGCTTGGTTTTGGGTTCATACCGTGTGGTGACATTTCCCAGTGACAGAAGGGGCAGCAAGGCACGCATCATGTTGTTGCCATCAAGGTTAACAAGATGGGATTTTATCGTAGATATGAGATTGTCCATCTACATCATGTCATCTTGCTTAAGGCATTACTCTGTTCTCATGAACTTAATACACTAGATACATGCTGGATAGCGGTCAACGTGTGGAGTAATAGTAGTAGATGCAGAAAGTATCGGTCTACTTGTTTTGGACGTGATGCCTATAGATATAATCATTGCCTTAGATAACGTCACAACTTTGCGCGGTTCTATCAATTGTTCGATAGTAATTCGTTCACCCACCGTCTACTTGCTTTCAACAGAGAAGCCACTAGTGAACACTACGGCCCCCGGGTCTATTCACAACTATCGTTTCCACTTTTGCTTTTACTTTGCTTTGTTTCTTTTTGCTTTCTGTTCTCACTTGGCAAACAATCTATAAGGGATTGACAACCCCTTCATAGCATTGGGTGCAAGCACTTTGTGTTTGTGCAGGTACTTGTGACAATCCTTCACTGGATCGATACCTTGGTTCTCAAAACTGAGGGAAATACTTACTGCCGCTGTGCTACATATCCCTTTCCGCTTCAAGGGAACACCAACGCAAGTCTCCAAGGCCACGGGGGAATCCTTTGCATATTTTCCAAGGAAGTCCCTAAAGGCGTAGCCGTAGCAGAAGGATTCCTCGTGCCGTTGCTGAGGAGTATCAAGACAAGAATAGTCTCCCGTCAACACACTTGTTTCTGGCGCCATTGGAAGGTATTTTGTTGCAGGAGCATGCCGTCACTCTCATATTGCCATTGCATGATTGTAAGATAGCTAGCGAGATGTTTCAACGTCATACGCCAAGCTAGATCGTTGCACATCCCGGTACACTGCCGGACGCATTTCCTATAGAGTCATCATCGTTCTAAGCTTTGAGCTGTGAGTAAATAAAAGTGTGATGATCATCATTATTAGAGCATTGTCCCCTGTGAGGAAATAAAAAAAGAGAGGCCAAAGTTGCCCACAAAAAAAGGGAGATATGGAAAGAGGCCAAAGAGCCCACACACAAAAAAAGAGAAAAATAGAGAAGGGACAATGCTACTATCTCTTTCCACACTTGTGCTTCATAATAGCACCATGTTCTTCATGATTGAGAGTCTCTTGTTTTGTCACCACCATATTCTAGTGGGAATCTTCATTATATAACTTGGCTTATATATTCCAATGATGGGCTTCCTCAAAATTTCCCTAGGTCTTCGTGAGCAAGCAAGTTGGATGCACACCCACTAGTTCTCCTTTTGAGCTTTCACATACTTATAGCTCTAGTGCATCCTTTGTATGGCAATCCCTACTCATTCACATTGATATCTATTAATGGGCATCTTCATAGCCCTTTGATATGCCGAGTCGATGTGACCATCTCCTCCTTTTTTGTTTCACAACCTCCACCACACTCTATTCCACCATAGTGTTATATCCATGGCTCACGCTCATGTACTGCGTGAGAGTTGAAAAGGTTTGAGAAAGTAAGAGCGTGAAAACAATTACTTGGCCAATACCGGGGTTGTGCATGATTTAAATTAGTTGTGTGGGGATGATGGAGCATAGCCAGACTATATGATTTTGTAGGGATAACTTTCTTTGGCCTTGTTATTTCAAAAGTTTATGATTACCTTGCTAGTTTGCTTGAAGTATTATTGTTTTCATGTCAATAGCAAACTATTGTTTTGAATCTTACGGATCTGAACATTCATGTCACATGAAAGAAGTTACAAAGGACAACTATGCTAGGTAGCATTCCACATAAAAAATTCAGTCTTTATCACTTCCCTACTCAAGGACGAGCAGGAGTTAAGCTTGGGGATGCTTGATACGTCTCCAATGTACCTATAATTTTTGATGGTTCCAAGCTATTATCTTGTCAAACTTTGCATGTTTTGTATGCCTTTTATATATTTTTTGGGACTAACTTATTAACTCAGTGCCAAGTGCCAGTTCCTGTTTTTTCCGTGTTTTTGACCCTTTTCAGAGGAGGATTTTAAACGGTGTCCAAACGGAATAAAACTTCCGAAAAGATTTTTTCTGGAACAGAAGATACGCACGAGACGTGAGAACCAAGGCAGAAGCCACCAGGGGACACCTCAAGCCCCCTAGGCGCGTCCAGGGGGGCACCGCGCCTAGCAGGCTTGTGGGCACCCTGTGGCTCGTCTGCCCTATCTCTTCCGCCTATAAATTCCTGAAAAATCCAAAACAACGAGAGAGATCCACGAAAATACTTTTCCGCCGCCGCAAGCTTCTGTCTCTGCAAGATCCCATCTGGGGCATGTTCTGGTGCCCTCCCGGAGGGGGGATTCGGATACGGAGGGCTTCTTCATCAACACCATGACCTCTCCGATGATGCGTGAGTAGTTCACCATAGACCTTCGTGTCCATAGCTAGTAGCTAGATGGCTTCTTCTCTCTCTTGGATCTTCAATACAAAGTTCTCCATGATCTTCATGGAGATCTATCCGATGTAATCTTATTTTGCGGTGTGTTTGTCGAGATCCGATGAATTGTGGATTTATGATCAGATTATCTATGAATCTTGTTTGAGTTTCTTCTGATCTCTTATATGCATGATTTCATATCCTTGTAATTCTCTTCGAGTTGTGGGTTTTGTTTGGCCAACTTGATTTATGATTCTTGCAATGGGAGAAGTGCTTGGTTTTGGGTTCATACCGTGCGGTGACCTCACCAAGTGACAGAAGGGGTAGCGAGACACGCATCGTGTTGTTGCCATCAAGGCTAAAAAGATGGGGTTTACATCATTGGTTTGAGTTTATCCCTCAACATCATGTCATCTTGCTTAAGGCGTTACTCTATTCGTCATGAACTCAATACACTAGATGCATGCTGGATAGTGGTCAATGTGTGGAGTAATAGTAGTAGATGCAGAAAGTATCGGTCTACTTGTCTCGGATGTGATGCCTATGTGTATGATCATTGCCTTAGATATCGTCATGACTTTGCTCGGTTCTATCAATTGCTCGACAGTAATTTGTTCACCCACCGTAATATTTGCTATTTTGAGAGAAGCCTCTAGTGAACACTATGGCCCCGGGTCTACTTCACATCATATTTTCAACCTTACACTTTTACTTCGTTGCACTTTCCGCCTTGAGATCTCACTTTGCAATCAATCTTGAAGGGATTGAAAACCCCTTTATAGCGTTGGGTGCAAGCTCGTTTGTGTTTGCGCAGGTACTCTGGACACTTGGCTTGATTCTCCTACTGCATTGATACCTTGGTTCTCAAACTGAGGGAAATACTTACTGCTCCTGTGCTGCATCACCCTTTCCTCTTCAAGGAAAAAACCAACCCAAGCTCAAGAAGCAGCAGAAGTATTTCTGGCACCTTTGCCGGGGATTTCTGGCGCCGTAGCAGAAGGATTTCTGGCGCCGTTGCCGGGGATTTCTGGCGCCGTAGAAAGACTCAACATTCACATACAACGGGTGCAAAACAGTTGCACACGCGGAACACTCGGGTTAAGCTTGACGAGCCTAGCATGTGCAGACATGGCCTCGGAACACATGAGACCGAAAGGTCGAGCATGAATCATATAGTTGATATGATTTGGATAGAGATGCTTACCACTGAAGCTATACTCAACTCACGTGATGATCAGACTTGAGTTAGTGGATTTGGATCATGTACCAATCAAATGACTAGAGAGATGTACATTTTGAGTGGGAGTTCTTAAGTAATATGATTAATTGAACTAATTATCATGAACATAGTCTAATGGTCTTTGCGAATAACGATGTCGCTTGGCTATAGCTCTACTGTTTTTATATGTTCCTAGAGAAAATTTAGTTGAAAGTTGATAGTAGCAACTTTGCGGACCGAGTCCGTAAAACTGAGGATCGTCCTCATTGCTGCACAGAAGGCTTATGTCCTTAATGCACCACTCGGTGTGCTGCACCTCGAGCGTCGTCTGTGGATGTTGCGAACATCTGACATACACGATTTTGATGACTACGTGATAGTTCAGTGCGCAATACTTAATGGCTTAGAAGCAAGGCGCCGAAGACGTTTTTGAAAACGTCCTAGAACATAAGAGATGTTCTAAGAGATGAAATTGAGATTTCATGCTCGTGCCCTTGTTAAGAGGTATAAGACCTCTGAAAAGATTCTGTGCCTACAAAGTAAAGGAGAAAAGCTCAAATTGTTGAGCATGTTCTCAGATTGTCTGAGTACAACAATCGCTTGAATCAAGTGGGAGTTAATCTTCCAGATGAGATAGTGATGGTTCTCCAAAGTCACTGCCACTAAGCTGCTAGAGCTTCGTGATGAACTATAAACAAATCAAGGATATATATGATGATCCTTGAGGGATTCGCGATGTTTGACACTCCGAAAGTAGAAATCAAGAAGGAGCATCAATTGTTGATGGTTAGTAAAACCACTAGTTTCAAGAAGGCAAGGACTAGAAGGGATACTTCATGAAACGACAAACCAGTTGCTGCTCTAATGAAGAAACCCAAAATTGTACCCAAACCCGAGACTAAGTGCTTCTGTTATGAGGGGAACGGTCACTGAAGCGGAGCTACCCTAGATAATTGGTAGATAAGAAGGATGGCAAAGTTGACAGAAGTATATTTGATATACATGATATTGATGTGTACTTTACTAGTACTCCTAGTAGCATAAGGGTATTGGATACCGGTTCGGTTGCTAAGTGATTAGTAACTCGAAATGAAAGCTACGGTATAAACGGAGACTAGCTAAAGGCAAGGTCATGATACATGTTGGAAGTGTTTCCAATGTTGATGTGATCAAACATCGCACACTCCCTCTATCATCGGGATTGGTGGTAAAACCTAAATAATTGTTATTTGGTGTTTGCGTTGAGCATGAACATGATTGGATCGTGTTTACTGCACGATTATTCATTTAAAGAGAATAATAGTTATTATATTTGCTTGAATAATTACCCTCAATGGTTTATTGAATCTCGATCGTAGTGTTACACATGTTCATAATATTGGTGCCAAAAGATACAAAGTAATAATGATAGTACCACTTAGTTGTGGCACTGCCACTTGAGTCATGTTGGTATAAAATGCATGAAGAAGCTCCATAGAGATGGATCTTTGTAATCACTCTTTTTTGAAACGTTTGAGACATGCAAACCATACCTGTTGGTATAAATGCATGAAGAAACTCCATAGAGATGGATCATTTGGACTCACTTGATTTTGAATCACTTGAGACATGCAAAACATGCCACATGAAACAAGAGAGTAACTTGTTGGGAGTAATGCATTTTTGATGTGTGCAGTCCAATGAGTGCTAAGGCACGCAGTGGAGATCGTTATGTTCTTACTTCACTAACGATTTGAGTAGATACAGGAGTATTTACTTGATGAATCACAAATCTGAAATATTGAAAAGTTCAAAGCAATTTCACATTGAAGATCGTCGTGACAAGAGGATAAACTATCTACGATATGATCATAGAGATGAATATGTGAGTTGCGAGTTTTGGTACACAGATAAGACAATGTGGAAATTATTTCCCAATTCATGCCACCTTGAACACCATAGTGTGATGGTGTGTCCGAACGTCATAGCTACGCCCTTTTTGATATGGTGCATACTATGATGTCTCTTATCGAATTACCACTATCGTTTATGGGTTATGCATTAGAGGCAACCACATTCAATTTAAATAGGGCACCGCATATTTGCATTGAGATGACACAGTATAGACTATGGTATAGAGAAACCTAAGCTGTCGTTTCTTAAAATTTTGGGGCTGCGATGCTTATGTGATTTTTTTTTTCTGATAAGCTCGAACCCAAAGCGGATAAATGAATCTTCATAGGATATCCAAAACAGTTGGATACATCTCCTATCTTCATAGCAAAGTGTTCGTTTCTATAAACGGGTCCTTTCTCGAGGAAAGGTTTCTCTCGAAAGAATTGAGTGGGAGGGTGGTGGAACTTGATAAGGTCAGTGAACCGTCACTTCAACCAGTCTGTAGCAGGGCACATGAAGATGTTCCTGTGGCGCCTACACCAATTGAAGTAGAAACTAATGATGGTGATCAGTGAGCTTCGGATCAAGTTACTACAAACCTCGTAGGTCGACAAGGTCGCATACTACCGCAGAGGGGTACGGTAACCCTGTCTTGGAGGTCATGTTGTTAAACAACAATGAACCTACGAGCTATGGAGAAGCGATGGTGGGCCCGTATTCCAACAAATGGCTGGAGGCCATGAAATCCGAGAGAGGATCCATGTATGAAAACAAAGTGTAGACTTTGGAAGAACTACTTGATGGTAGTAAGACTATTAAGTAAAGATGGATCTTTAAAAGGAAGACAGACGATGATGGTGATAAGTCAAAATTAAGAAAGGTTTGACTTGTCGCAAAGATGTTTTCGACAAGATCAAAGAGTTGACTATGATCTGACTTTCTCACTCGTAGCGATGCGAAGTTTGTTGGAATTATGTTAGTAGTTGCTGCATTATTTGTGAAATATTGCACATAGGAGGTCAAAACGTTGTTTCCTCGACGGTTTCCTTGAGGAAAGATTGTATGTGATACAATCAGAAGGTTTTGTCGATCCTGAATATACTAAGAAGTATGCAAGTTCCAGTGATCCTTTTATGGACTGGTGCAAGCATCTCGGAGTTGGAATATATACTTTGATGTGATGATCAAAGCTTTTGGGTTTGTTCAAGGTTTATGAGAAACTTGTATTTCCAAAGAAGTGAGTGGGAGCACTATAGAATTTCTGATAAGTATATGTGGTTGACATATTGTTGATCAGAAGTAATGTAGAATTTCTGTGAAGCATAAAAGGTTGTTTGAAAGGAGTTTTTCAAAGGAAGACCTGGATAGAGCTATTTGAACATTGAGCATCAAGATCTATAGAGATAGATCATTACGCTTAATAGAACTTTCAAATGAAATGCATGCCTTGACAAGTTTTTGAAGGAGTTCAAAATAGATCGACAAAGAAGAAGTTGTTGGTTGTGTTGTAAGGTGTGAATTTGAGTAAGACTCAAAAGCCCGACCACGGCAGAAGGAAGTGAAAGGACGAAGGTCGTCCCCTATAACTTAGCCGTGGACTCTACAGTATGCCATGCTGTGTACCGCACCTGATGTGTGCCTTGCCACAAGTTTGTTAAGAGGTACAGAGAGTGATCCAGGATTGAATCACTGAACATCGGTCAAAGTTATCCTTAGTAACTAATGGACTAAGGAATTTTTCTCGATTATGGAGGTGGTTAAAGAGTTCATCGTAAAGGGTTACGTTGATGCAAGCTTTGACCCTAATCCGAATAGCTATGAGTAGTGAAATGGATTCGTATGGTAGAGTAGATATTTGGAGTATTTCCATATAGCACATGGTAGCAGCATCTATAAGATGACATAAAGATTTGTAAAGCACGCACAGATATGAAGGATTCAGAACCGTTGACTAAAACCTCTCTCACGAGCAAGACGTGATCAGACCCCATAACTATATGGGTCACTACTGGAATTCCTTTATTTGCCGTCCGCCAGATCTTTGCCGTTTGCTGACAGACGGAAAAGAACCTCTTTACCGTGTGTTGGCAGAAAACCGACGATAAAGAGGAGGCTGATGGCAAAATAAACATTTGCCATCAGCCACCTCTTTGCCGTCTGCTGACAGACGGCAAAGGAAGGGATGGCCGACGGCAAAGCTGTCCCACCCCACCCCTCCTCTCTCCCCATCCCACCCCGGCCCCACCCACCCCTTTGCCGTCTGCCTAAGTAGCTTTGCCGTCGGTGGCCGACGGCAAAGGGGATCAGTGGCAGACGGCAAAGGAGATGGACCCCCGAAAAGTTAACGGCGCCGCGCGCCTACCTCTCTCCTCTCTCCCACGCGCTCTCTCTCTCCCACGCACGCCCTGCGCCCCCCCTGCAGGCCTCCTCCTCCTCCCTGCGCCCCCAGCGCCGCCGCCGCCCCACCGCTGCCGCCGCCCCACCGCCGCCGCCCCACCGCCGCCGCCTCCCCCCCACCTCCCCACCGCCGCCCTGCAACCCCCCCTGCGGGCCTCCTCCTCCTCCCTGCGCCCCCAGCGCCAACGCCGCCCCACCGCCGCCGCCGCCCCCCACCTCCCCACCTACACACCCCACCGCCGCCCTGCGCTCCCCCTCCTGCGGCCTCCTCCTCCTCGGTGAGTCCTTTTTTCCTTTTTTCGTTTAATTCATTAATTAGGTTAGTTAGTTAGTTGTTAATTACCTATTGTTAGTTAGGTTAGTTAGGTTAGTTGTTAGTGGTTACGTACTGGTAATTAGGTTAGTTAGGTTACTTGTTAGTTGTTAGTGGTAATTAGGTTAGTTGTTAGTGGTATTACCCCTGGAGCTAGGTTAGTTGTTAGGTTAGTTGTTAATTACCTACCGTGTGTTAGGTTAGTTGTTAGGTTTGTAGTTGACCGTGTAGAGCCCTCCGGTCGCCGCCTATGCTTGCACTAGCCACAATGTTGAGGATATTACAACAGCTCGCAATAGTAGTTGTCGCACCGACACGACATCTCGACGACACCCCTGACACCCGTCACAATGCCCCGAAACCCCGACACGACGCCCCGACACGACATCTCGACGACACCCCTGACACCCGACACGATGCCCCGAAACACCGACACGACGCCCCGACACGACATCTCGACGACACCCCGGCATGAAATATTTTTTTATGGAACCTGGAAAGTTTTATAAAGTAGTATAGGTAACCTGGAAAGTTTTATAGGTAACCTAGAAAGTTTTATAGGTAACCTAGAAAGTTTTATAGGTAACCTCGACCCCCGACCCCCGACCCCCGACAACACTCACCCTCGACCCCCGACCCCCTACCCCGACCCCCGACGCCACTGACCCCCGACCCCCGACGCCCGACGCCACTGACCCTCGACCCCCGACCCCCGACCCCCGACAACACTCACCCTCGACCCCCGACCCCCTACCCCGACCCCCGACGCCACTGACCCCCAACCCCCGAGCCCCGACACCTCTTCCGCCTCTTGTTGACCGAAAAGACCCCAATCCCCGACGCCAGTGACCTTCGACCCCCGATGACACTGACCCACATAGTTATGAGTTAGGTCATATAGTTATGTTAATTACAAAAACATCATATTTGTGTTGATCGGGTGAATTTCAATGTGCAGTTGTTCGACGACCTCCACGTGCGTTGGACGAGCTCCGCCCTTGCATATTTATAACCGCCATCCTTTTGAATTGTCCAACATTATCCATGGACAGCCCGAGTATGTGTAGACTGGGTTCGTTTTCCCGTATGCTGTGCTCTGGATCCGATGCGGAATTTCGTCTGTGCCTCCCTGTTGTTCTCCGGATGCACATCCTCTCTATTTATTGCGGAGACGTGTATCAGGAGAACAGCGGGGAGGTGCTGCCGAAATTTTGCGTTGGATCCGGAGCAGAGCATGGGAAAACGAACCCAATCTACACATACTCGGGTGGGATTAGGACCTATCTTTACCTATTAGCGTGTAGGTTGCCTGGACGTAATAAAAATGGCGAACCTGATTAACCGATGAATATAGATGATGAATTATATATAAATATATTTCTTCTGTCTTTAGTAGCTACGCAAGATGAGTGATCGTGCGTGGATGTATACCGGTCACCCTAGTCAGAAAGAGATGACGAAAGAATGGTTTTTAAAAACAAAGGAATTTGTGAAAGCCGCATTCGCAAATGGCGAGGGAAGAAACTATTGCCCCTGTCCTGGATGCGACAACTATAAAAAGACGACAGAGGCTGTAATGATTAAACACCTGCAGAGGAGGGGTTTTAAGCCTAATTATACGTTGTGGACATTTCATGGTGAGTCTATACAACGCACAAGAGCTGAGGTGGTCCGTCGTCGCACGGACGAGCATGGTACTGGGATCGAAGACATGGTGCAAGACTTTGATGATGCTCGGGATTCGGAAGATGAGATGGAGGAATCTGCAAAGGCCTTTTATGAAATGTTGGAGTCTTCAAAACGTCCTCTCCATGAGCACACCGAGCTCTGTCAGCTGGATGCAATTGCACAAGTAATGGGTCTGAAGGCTCAGTTCAACTTGGGAAGAGAATGCTACGACGCGATGATGACACTATTTGGACGTTTCCTACCCAAAGGCCATGTCATGCCTGCAAACCTGTACTAGTCGGACAAAATACTTCGTGTACTTAAGATGCCCTATGAGAAGATAGATGCATGTGAGAAAGGATGTGTCTTATTTAGGATGGAGTATGCACACTTGGACTATTGTCCCAATTGCGAGTCTTGCAGGTATCTTGTGGTAGACAACGGTATGGGTGAGAAGAGACAGACCAAAATCGCAGTTAGTGTTCTTCGGTATATGCCAATCGTACCAAGGCTTCAACGTCTTTTCATGGTCGAAGAGACAGCCAGACAGATGACATGGCACAAATTGGGCGAAAGAACCGAACTAGATGCGGATGGGAATAAGATGATGGTACACACATCGGATGGGGAAGCGTGGAAACATTTCGATGGATTGCATCAGGATAAAGCGGCAGATCCAAGAAATCCTCGAGTCTGCGCCGCCACGGATGGTTTTAATCCCTTCGGCATGATGGCAACCCAATACAGTTGTTGGCCTGTATTTGTCATTCCACTGAATCTCCCCCCCGGGCAGATTATGCAAAGAAAGAACATATTTCTGACGTTGATAATTCCAGGGCCCAATTATCCGGGGAAGAATATGAATCTGTACCTGCAACCGCTTAAGGATGAATTGGAAGAAGCTTGGGAAAATGGGGTCAAGACATACGATGCCGCTAGAAAAGAAAACTTCAAAATGCATGTGTGGTACATGTACTCTATGCATGACTTGCCAGCGTATGCGCTATTCTCTGGATGGTGTGTGCATGGAAGGTTCCCGTGCCCCCAATGCAAGGCAGCTCTTCAGTTTCATTGGTTGAAGGAGGGTCGGAAGTATTCTTGCTTTGACTTGCATAGACAGTTCATGGATCCTGACCATCAGTTCAGAAAAGACAAGAAGAACTTTACCAAAGGTAAAGTTGTCAAAAACTTGGCACCACATGCGTTCACAGGCCAACAGATCCTGGATCAGTTAAACGCCCTCGAGCCTGATCCAGAGCGTCCAGGGTATTTCAAGGGGTATAATTCAAAACACGCCTAGACTCACAAGCCATGCTTCTGGGATCTGCCGTACTTCAAAGACCTCCTTCTTCCACACAATATCGACATGATGCACACTGAAAAGAATATCGGAGAGGCTATTTTTGGTACATTGTTCGACATAGATGGGAAGACAAAGGATAATATTAAGGCTAGAGTCGATCAAGAGACACTATGTCATAGACCGTTACAAAACATGCGAGAAGGCAAAGGAAAGCAGAAGTGGTCGAAGACAAAGGCCTGGTTCAATCTTGGAAGGCCAGCTATGAGGGAAATTATCTTGTGGGTCAAAATGCACTTAATGTTCCCCGATGGGTATGCAGCGAATCTAAAGAGGGGAGCGAGTCTTGAAAAATTAAAAATCTTTGGTCTCAAGAGTCATGATTGGCACATATGGCTAGAGCCGGTAATGCCGGTGATGTTACGTGGCTTTATTCCTGAGGATGAATGGCTAGTACTGGCGGAGCTGAGCTATTTCTTCCGTGTTCATTGTGCGAAAGGATTGTCGCCTGGCGTGGTAGAAGACATGGAGGAGTTTGCACCGGAGTTGTTGTGCAAGTTAGAGAAGATCTTTCCACCGGGCTTCTTTAATCCAATGCAGCATTTGATTTTACATCTACCGACCGAGGCAAGATTGGGTGGGCCGGTGCAAGATCGTTGGTGCTATGCAACTGAGAGGATGCAGAAGACCCTTCGAGCTAAATGTAAAAATAAGCGTAGAATTGAAGCATCGATGGCTGAGGCATTCATTACTGAGGAGGTGGCAAACTTTGTGACAGCACACTACGAAGCCAAAAATCATCATTTGCATAATCCGAAGCCTCGGCACAATGATGGAGACCCTAAAAAAGGTGGGTCCAACCTCAGCCTATTCAAAGGGAAGCTCGCACCAGCCGGTGCTTCGAAACCAATAACGTTGGATATCGAAGAATGGCGGAACATTTCTTTGTATATCTTCAACAACCTAACAGAAGTGCGGCCGTACATCGAGTGAGTTCTCGACACATTTTCCCGTAACTTCTAATTCATTTGAACTGCTCTTATTCCTGGATATTTCAAACAGCTGTTACGTCGTCAAATTCTCGGATGGAGCGGTGATCGAAAATGATTCCGTCGAAGAGTATGACCTTCTGTCAAAGACAGGAGGCGGCTATCCCGGTTTCATCTCTTGGTTCAAACAAACGGTAATTATCAATAATGGACCATTTCATTCTTGGTCTAACTTGCGGCTAATGCAACAACCGTTTCGTATTAAACTTGTAGGCTAATTCAGAGTCTATGGACGCCGAATTGAGACAAGTCGCTAATGGTTTTGACTATAAGGTCCGTTCATTTGAGAAATACAACATCAACGGGTATCTCTTTCGTACCTTTGGCAAAGATCTATCTATGCCCGACCGGAAATCTACAAATTGTGGTGTCTCTGCTATCGGCGAAGGTGTTATCGGGTATTATGGAAGAGTTGAAGCAATTTATGAACTTCAATTCTATGGTGAAAACCCACCGAACGTCGTAGTCTTCAAATGTTATTGGTTCCAGCCGAAGGAGACTAGAAGGGCTCATGAACATATAGGACTAGTCGAAATCAATCCAAACACCCATTTAGATGTTCCCGATGTCTATATTACGGCTCAACAAGCGACCCAAGTTTTCTACCTACCATGGGCATGCCAAACGGATAAGAATCTGGAAGGTTGGTATGTTGTTTATGAAGTGCCGCCACATGTCAGACCACCTCTCCCAAATGAACAGGATTATGAACCTCACATTAACCCAGACACATATGATGGAGAATTCTTCCAAGAAGCACGTTTTTCCAAGAAACGTTTCAAGAACCGCCGTGCTTCATCCAAGAACATGGAAGTAGACAGCGACAATGAATCCGACTCCAGCCCTGAGCCAGAACCAGAAGACCTGGAACTCGTAGAGGTTACTGATGCGGATGACCTGTCAATGCTTCAACGATTAAAGGAAGGCCTTTCACAAATTCATGCCGTTGAACCCGATGAGCACGTCATTCATGAAGACATGCGTGATAGTGATGATGATGATGCATTTATTGATGATGATTATTAGTTTGTAAGATTCAAAACTTAAATTATATATATTTTAATATTTACTATTCATGTACATATTATTATTCATGTCAGTCATTCAATTTTTTTATGTTGTACTAATTTCTTTTAATCTTTATCATGACAGGTGTTGAAAGATGGTGGGCGCGGGTCCAGAGCCTTCTCCAGGGCAACCGTCTCCAGACGAAGCCGGCGCGAGCAACCGTGGTGTTTCTCCTCCTTGATGACCACTACGGTAAGTTTCTCCTCCAAACTTAGCTTGTTTTCCTCTAAAATGAGATAATTAGCCAATTTAGCTCAAAAAAGACATAATTAGGTAATTTAGCTCCAACAAGAGGAGAAGAGGAGAAGAAATAGGCAAAATGAAAAGAAAGAAGAAGAAGAGATGAAGAAGAAGAGAATAAGGAGGAGGAGGAGGAGGAGGAGGAGGAGAAGGAGGAGGAGGAGGAGAAGGCCTATCCTTCTCCTCCTCCTCCTCCTCCTTCTTCTTCTTGATTTCTTCTTCTTCTCCTCTTCCTCCTCTTTCTTCTTCTTCTCCTCCTCCTCTTTCTCCTCCTCCTCCTCTTTCTTCTTCTTCTCTTCCTCCTCTTTCTTCTCCTCCTCTTTCTTCTTCTTCTCTTCCTCCTCTTTCTCCTCCTCCTCCTCTTTCTTCTTCTTCTCCTCCTCCTCTTTCTTCTTCTTCTTCTCCTCCTCTTTCTCCTCCTCCTCTTTCTTCTTCTCCTCTTCCTCCTCTTTCTTCTTCTTCTCCTCTTCCTCCTCCTTCTTCTTCTTCTTGATTTCTTCTTCTTCTTCTACCATAATAAGCTCAAAATGAGAAGAAAGAAGAAGAAGAGATGAAGAAGAAGAGAAGGAGGAGGAGGAGGAGGAGGAGGAGGAGGAGAAGGGAGGAGGAGGAGGAGAAGGAGGAGGAGGAGAAGGCCTATCCTTCTCCTCCTCCTCCTCCTCCTCCTCCTCCTTCTTCTACTTGATTTCTTCTTCTTCTCCTCTTCCTCCTCTTTCTTCTTCTTCTCCTCCTCCTCTTTCTCCTCCTCCTCCTCTTTCTTCTTCTTCTCTTCCTCCTCTTTCTTCTCCTCCTCTTTCTTCTTCTTATCTTCCTCCTCTTTCTTCTCCTCCTCTTTCTTCTTCTTCTCTTCTTTCTCTTTCTCCTCCTCCTCCTCTTTCTTCTTCTCCTCCTCCTCCTCTTTCTTCTTCTTCTTCTCCTCCTCTTTCTCCTCCTCCTCTTTCTTCTTCTCCTCTTCCTCCTCTTTCTTCTTCTTCTCCTCTTCCTCCTCTTTCTTATTCTTCTTGATTTCTTCTTCTTCTTCTACCATAATAAGATCAAAATGAAAAAAAGAAGAAGAAGAGATGAAGAAGAAGAGAAGGAGGAGGAGGAGGAGGAGGAGAAGGCCCCTGGCCTTCTCCTCCTCCTCCTCCTCCTCCTTCTTCTTCTTGATTTCTTCTTCTTCTCCTCTTCCTCCTCTTTCTTCTTCTTCTCCTCCTCTTTCTTCTTCTTCTTCTACCATAATAAGCTCAAAATGGCATAAGAACCTTGGTTAGCTCATGAATATTATATACTTAGCTTGTTTTCCTCTAAAATGACATAATTGAAATATTTAGCTCAAAAAAGACATAATTAGGTAATTTAGCTCCAACAAGAGGAGAAGAGGAGAAGAAATAGGCAAAATGAAAAGAAAGAACAAGAAGAGATGAAGAAGAAGAGAAGGAGGAGGAGGAGGAGGAGGAGGAGGAGGAGGAGAAGGCCCATGACCTTCTATCCTTCTCCTCCTCCTCCTCCTCCTTCTCCTCCTCCTCCTCCTTCTTCTTGATTTCTTCTTCTTCTCCTCCTCCTCCTATTTCTTCTCCTCTTTCATATTATCCTTGCTTTAATTAACCCAACAATGACATAATTAGCCCATTTAGCTCCAAAATACCATAATAAGCTCAAAATGGCATAAGAACCTTGGTTAGCTCATGAATATAATTTACTTAGCTTGTTTTCCTCTAAAATGACATAATTGGAATATTTAGCTCAAAAAAGACATAATTAGGTAATTTAGCTCCAACAAGAGGAGAAGAGGAGAAGAAATAGGCAAAATGAAAAGAAAGAAGAAGAAGAGATCAAGAAGAAGAGAAGGAGGAGGAGGAGGAGGACGAGGACGAGGAGGAGGAGGAGGAGGAGGAGGAGGAGAAGGAGGAGAATGCCTAGGACCTTCTATCCTTCTCCTCCTCCTCCTCCTCCTCCTTCTCCTCCTCCTCCTCCTCCTCCTTCTTCTTGATTTCTTCTTCTTCTCCTCCTCCTCCTCTTTCTACTCCTCTTTCATATTATCCTTGCTTTAATTAACCCAACAATGACATAATTAGCCCATTTAGCTCCAAAATACCATAATAAGCTCAAAATGGCATAAGAACCTTGGTTAGCTCATGAATATTATATACTTAGCTTGTTTTCCACTAAAATGACATAATTGGAATATTTAGCTCAAAAAAGACATAATTAGGTAATTTAGAGAAGAGGAGAAGAAATAGGCAAAATGAAAAGAAAGAAGAAGAAGAGATGAAGAAGAAGAGAAGGAGGAGGAGGAGGAGGAGGAGGAGGAGGAGGAGGAGAAGGCCTAGGACCTTCTGTCCTTCTCCTCCTCCTCCTTCTCCTCCTCCTCCTCCTCCTCCTTCTTCTTGATTTCTTCTTCTTCTCCTCCTCCTCCTCTTTCTTCTCCTCTTTCATATTATACTTGCTTTAATTAACCCAACAATGACATAATTAGCCCATTTAGCTCCAAAATACCATAATAAGCTCAAAATGGCATAAGAACCTTGGTTAGCTCATGAATATTATATACTTGGCTTGTTTTCCTATAAAATGACATAATTGGAATATTTAGCTCAAAAAGAAGGAGAAGGAAGAATAAGAAGAAGAAGAGAAGAAGAATAGAAGGAGAAGGAGAAGAATAAGGAGGAGGAGGAGAAGAAGAAGAAGGAGGAGGAGAAGAAGAGAAGGAGGAGAAGGAGAAGGAGCCCTCCTTCTTCTCCTTCTTATTCTCTCCTTCTTCTCCTCCTTCTTCTCCTTCTTCTTCTCTTATTTTTTCTCCTTCTCCTTCTCCTTCTCCTTCCCCTTCCCCTCCTCCTCCTCCTTGTTTTTCTTCTCCTTGTTCTCTTATTGCTTCTTCTCTTTCTTCTTCAATTTAGCTTATTTGTCATATATATGTTGTTGTTGTTCTTCTACTTACTTTCTTATTCCCATTTTGCAGATTGGATGTACTACATGCATGGAAGCTGGCGTTGGAGTGCTTTAGTTTCCGTTTTTATTTGAGTTGATGAACAATGTGTTGGTTCTTTGTATGTGTTGATGAACAATATATGTGCAACTATATGTATGTATATATGGATGAAACTTCGTATGTGTTGGTTCTTTTGATATATGGGATGTACGTTGATGAACAAATGGCATTGATGAGCTTTATATGTATATAATATATGTGTTGTGATCTATTTATGATATATGTGCTCTGAATTATATGTATATGTAATGTGAAATAGAAAAAATAAATAAAAAAGAGACAATATAGGCTCTTTGCCGTTTGCCAGCTGATGGCAAAGGCCTTTGCCGTCCGCCGGCAGACGGCAAAGGTGCCATGTGGCGCCCAGCTGTGCAACCTGGGCAGTAGCAGCTGGCCATATAGTCTCTTTGCCGTCTGCCTGATGGGTAGGCAGACGACAAAGAAGAGGGCACAGAGGAGGGGGCAGAATACAAAAGTGGAGAGAGGGGGGAGGGGAGGACACGGCGGACGGCAAAGGTTGCCGAGGAGGCAGGCGACAAAGGTTGCCGAGGAGGCAGACGGTAAAGGTTGCCGAGGAGGCGGACGACAACGGCTCCGTTAACCCCTAACGGAGGCAACGCCTCTCGGCTGCCGTCCCAAACTCTTTGCCGACTGCTCCTCAGGAAAGCTAACGGCAAAGAGCTTTGCCGTCCGCTTTACGGGGGCAGACGGCAAAGAAGGTCCTATGCCGTCGTAGGCTGACGCAGAAAATTTGCCGGCCGTGACAATCTTTGACGTCTGTTCTACGGTCTTTGCCGTCCGGTTATTTGTCTTTGCCGTCTGTGATGGCAGACGGCAAAGAAGGTGATTCCTGTAGTGGGTGTTGGATTCGTTGAAATCACATGGTGATGTGAACTAGATTATTGACTCTAGGGCAAGTGGGAGACTGTTGGAAATATACCCTAGAGGCAATAATAAATTATTTATTATTATATTTCTTTGTTCGTGATAATCGTTTATTATCCATGCTTTAATTGTATTGATTGGAAACACAAGTACATGTGTGGATACATAGACAAAACACTGTCCCTAGTAAGCCTCTAGTTGACTAGCTCAACGATCAAAGATGGTCCAGGTTTCCTAACCATAGACAAGTGTTGTCACTTGATAACGGGATCACATCATTAGGAGAATCATGTGATGGACAAAACCCAAACTATGAACGTAGCGTATTGATCGTGTCGTTTTAGTGCTATTATTTTCTGCATGTCAAGTATTTGTTCCTATGACCATGAGATCATATAACTCACTGGTACCGGAGGAATACCTTGTGTGCATCAAACGTCGTAGCGTAACTAGGTGACTATAAAGGTGCTCTACAGGTATCTCCGAAGGTGTCCGTTGAGTTAGTATGGATCAAGACTGGGATTTGTCACTCCGTGTGACGGAGGGGTGTCTCGGGGCCCACTCGGTAATACGACATCACACACAAGCCTTACAAGCAATGTGACTAAGTGTAAGTCACGGGATCTTGTATTACAGAATGAGTAAAGAGACTTGCTGGTAACGAGATTGAAATAGGTATGCGGATACCGACGATCAAATCTCGGGCAAGTAACATACCATAGGACAAAGGGAATGACATACGGGATTATATGAATCCTTGGCACTAAGGTTCAACCGATAAGTTATTCGGAGAATATGTAGGATCCAATATGGGCATCCAGGTCCCGCTGTTGGATATTGACCGAGGAGTACCTCGGGGCACGTCTACATAGTTCTCAAATCCACAGGGTCTGCACACTTAAGGTTCGGCGATGTTTTTGTATAGTTGAGTTATATGCGTGGTTACCGAATGTTGTTCGGAGTCCTGGATGACATCACGGACGTCACGAGGGTTTTCGGAATGGTCCGGAAACGAAGATCGATATATAGGTTTGTTTTATTTTGTTACTGGAAGGTTTTCGGGCATTACCGGCATCGTGCCGGGTGTGACGAATGGGTTCCGCGTATTTTTCGGGAGAGGGCAACCCACCCGGGAGTGGCCCAAGGCCTTGAGGGTGGCGCACCAGCCCTTAGTGGGATGGTGGGACAGCCCAAGAGAGGCTAGGCGCCACAAGGAGAAAAACCAAGAGAAAAGGAAAAAAAAGGAAAGGTGGGAAGGTGGAGAAGGACTCCACTTTCCAATCCTAGTTGGACTAGGATTGGAGGTGGACTCCTCCACCTCCTTGGCCGGTGCACCCGTGGGGTCTTGGACCCCAAGGCAAGCCTCCCCTCCCCTCCTCCTATATATAGTGGAGTTTAGGGTTGATTTGAGACAACTTTTGCCACGATAGCTAGACCACAAACACCACGGTTTTTCCTCTAGATCGTATTTCTGCGGAGCTCGGGCGGAGCCCTGCAGGAGTAGATCCTTCACCACCACCGGAGCGCCGTCACATTGCCGGAGAACTCATCTACTTCTCCGTCTTTCTTGTTGGATCAAGAAGGCCGAGATCATCGTCGAGCTGTACGTGTGCTGAACGCAGAGGTGCCGTCCGTTCGGCACTAGACCGGAGCGGATCGTGGTACGGATCGCGGGACGGTTCGTGGGCCGGTTTGCGGGGCGGATCGAGGGACGTGAGGACATTCCACTATATCAACCGCGTTTCTTAACGCTTCCTGCTGTGCGATCTACAAGGGTATGTAGATCCAAACCTCCTCTCGTAGATGGACATCACCATGACAGGTCTTTGTGCGCGTAGGAAATTTTTTGTTTCCCATGCGACGTTCCCCAACAGTGGCATCATGAGCCAGGTTCATGCGTAGATGTTATCTTGAGTAGAATACAAAAGGTTTTGTGGACAGTGATGTTCGATTTGGTGCCCTCCTTAGTCTTTTATCGATTTTGCGGTATTGTTGGATTGAAGCGGCCCGGACCGAGATAACTCGTACGCTTACGAGAGACTGGTTTCATCGACTCACATGCAACCTCGTTGCATAAAGATGACTGGCGGGTGCCTGTTTCTTCAACTTTAGTTGAATTGGTTTTGACCGAGGCGGTCCTTGGAGAGAGGTTAAATAGCAATTTTCACATCTCCGCTGTGGTTTTTGCGTAAGTAAGATGCGATCATACTAGATACCCATAGCAGCCACGTAAAACATGCAACAACAAATTAGAGGACGTCTAACTTGCTTTTGTAGGGTATGCTTTTGATATGATATGGCCAATAACGTGATGTGATATATTGGATGTATGAGATGATCATGTTGTAATAGTTAATATCGACTTCCACGTTGATGCTACGGCAACCGGCAGGAACCATAGGGTTGTCTTTAAACTAACGTTTGTGTTTGCAGAAGCGTTTACTATATTGCTAGGTCGAAGCTTTAGTAGTAATAGCATAGATAGCACGACAACCTCGATGGCGACACGTTGATGGAGATCATGGTGTGGCACCGGTGACAAGAAGATCATGCCGGTGCTTAAGTGATGGAGATCAAGAAGCACAAGATGATGGCCATATCATGTCACTTATGAATTACATGTGATGTTAATCCTTTTATGAACCTTATTTTGCTTAGAACGATGGTAGCATTATAAGGTGATCTCTCATTAAAATTTCAAGATGAAATTGTGTTCTCCCCGACTATGCACCGTTGTGACAGTTTGTCGTTTCGAGAAACCATGTGATGGTCGGGTGTGATAGACTCAACGTTCACATACAACGGGTGCAAAACAGTTGCACACGCGGAACACTCGGGTTAAACTTGACGAGCCTAGCATGTGCAGACATGGCCTCGAAACACATGGGACCGAAAGGTCGAGCATGAATCGTATAGTTGATATGATTAGCATAGAGATGCTTACCACTGAAACTATTCTCAACTCACGTGATGATCGGATTGGAGTTAGTGAATTTTGATCATGTAGCACTCAAATGACTAGAGAGATGTACTTTTTGAGTGGGAGTTTATTAAGTAATTTGACTAGTTAATCTCTGATTATCATGAACATAGTCAAAAGGTCTTTGCTAATTTTAGTTGAAAGATTTTATATGTTCCTAAAAAAATTTTAGTTGAAAGATGATAGTAGCAACTTTGCGGACTGAGTCCGTAAAACTGAGGATTGTCCTCATTGTTGCAGAAGGCTTATGTTCTTAATGCACCACTCGGTGTGCTGCACCTCAAGCGTCGTCTGTGGATGTTGCGAACATCTGACAAACACGTTTTTTTATGACTACGTGATAGTTCAGTGCGTAACACTTAATGGCTTAGAAGCAAGGCGCCGAAGATGTGTTGAAACGTCACGAAACATAAGAGATGTTCTAAGAGATGAAATTGAGATTTCATGCTCGTGCCCTTGTTGGGAGGTATGAGACCTCCTACAAGATTCTTTGTCTACAAAGTAAAGGAGAAAATCTCAATCGTTAAGCATGTTCTCAAATTGTCTGAGTACAACAATCGCTTGAATCAAGTGGGAGTTAATCTTCCGGATGAGATAGTGATGGTTCTCCAAAGTCACTGCCACTAAGCTGCTAGAGCTTCGTGATGAACTATAACATACCAAGGATATATATGATCATCCTTGAGGGATTCGCAATGTTTGACACTGCGAAAGTAGAAATCAAGAAGGAGCATCAATTGTTGATGGTTAGTAAAACCACTAGTTTCAAGAAGGGAAAGGGCTAGAAGGGATACTTCATAAAATGGCAAACCAGTTGCTGCTCTATTGAAGAAACCCAAGATTGAACCCAAACCCGAGACTAAGTGCTTCTGTTATGAGGGGAACAGTCACTGAGGCGGAGCTACCCTAGATACTTGGTAGATAAGAAGGCTAGCAAAATCAACAGTAGTATATTTGATATACATGATATTGATGTGTACTTTACTAGTACTCCTAGTAGCATGAGGGTATTAGATACCAGTTCGATTCCTAAGTGATTAGTAACTCGAAATAAAAGCTACGGAATAAACGGAGACTAGCTAAAGGCGAGGTGACGATAAGTGTTGGAAGTGTTTCCAAGGTTGATGTGATCAAACATCACACGCTCCCCTACCAGGGATTGGTGTTAAACCTAAATAATTGTTATTTGGTGTCTGCATTGAGCATGAACATGATTGGATCGTGTTTATTGCAATAGGATTATTGATTTAAAGAGAATAATGGTTATTCTATTTGCTTGAAAAATTACCTTCAATGGTTAACTGAATCTCGATCGTAGTGTTACTCATGTTCATAATATTGCTGCCACAAGATACAAAGTAATAATGATAGTACCACTTACTTGTGGCACTGTCGCTTGAGTCATGTTGGTGTAGAATGCATGAAGAAGCTCCATGTTGATGGATCTTTGTAATCACTCATTTTTGAAACGTTTGAGACATGCAAACCATACCTGTTGGTATAAACGTATGAAGAAAATCCATGCAGATGGATCGTTTGTACTCACTTGATTTTGAATCACTAGAGACATGCAAAATCATACCACATGGGATAAGAAAGTAACTTGTTGGATGCAATACATTTTTGATGTGTGCAGTTGCTACTTCTCAAACAGCAGCGCCAAAAATTGACACGTTGATGGAGACTTGCTTGCGTCGTTTTTTCCCTTGAAGAGGAAAGGGTGATGCAGCACAGGAGCAGTTAGTATTTCCCTCAGTTTGAGAACCAAGGTATCAATCCAGTAGGAGAATCTCGTCAAGTCCAGAGTACGTGCACAAACACAAACGAGCTTGCACCCAACACTGTAAAGGGGTTGTCAATCCCTTTAAGATTGATTGCAAAGTGAGATCTGAAGGAAGAAAGTGCAACGAAGTAAAAGAGTAAAGCTGAAAATATGGTGTGGCGTAGACCCGGGGGTGATAGTGTTCACTAGAGGCTTCTCTCAAAATAGCAAATATTACAGTGGGTGAACAAATTACTGTCGAGCAATTGATAGAGTCGCGCAAAGTCATGATGATATCTAAGGCAATGATCATACATATATGCATCACATCCAAGACAAGTGGACCGATACTTTCTGCATCTACTACTATTACTCCACACATCGACCGCTATCCAGCATGCATCTAGTGTATTGAGTTCATGATGAACAGAGTAACGCCTTAAGCAAGATGACATGATTTAGAGGGATAATCTCAAACCAATGATGAAAACCCCATCTTTTTACGCTTGATGGCAACAACATGATACGTGCCTCACTACCCCTTTTGTTACTGGGTGAGGTCACCGCATGGTATGAACCCAAAACCAAGCACTTCTCCCATTGCAAGAATCATAGATCAAGATGGCCAAAGAAAACCCACAACTCAAAGAGAATTACAAGGATATGAAATCATGCATATAAGAGATCAGAAGAAACTCAAATAAGATTCATAGATAATCTGATCATAAATCCACAATTCATCGGATCTCGACAAACACACCGCAAAAGAAGATTACATCGGATAGATCTCCATGAAGATCATGGAGAACTTTGTATTGAAGATCCAAGAGAGAGAACAAGCCATCTAGCTACTAGCTATGGACCCGTAGGTCTATTGTGAACTACTCACGCATCATCGGAGAGGTCATGGTGTTGATGAAGAAGCCCTCCGTATCCGAACCCCCCCTCCGACAGGGCACCAAAACAAGCCCCGGATGGGATATTGCAAAGACAGAAGCTTGTGGCGGCGGAAAAATACTTTCGATGATCTCCTGATTTTTTATGGAATATATTGGAATATATAGGCGAGAGACCTAGGGCAGGGGAGGCCCAGGGAGCCCACAAGCCCGGGAGGCGCGGCCCCCGTGGCCGCGGCTAGGGGGCTTGTGGGGTCCCTGTAGACCCCCTGCCTTGGTTCTCAAGCTTCCCGATCTTCTTCTGTTTCGGAAAATATCTTTTTGGAAGTTTTGTTCCGTTTGGACTCCGTTTAAAATCCTTCTCTGAAAAGGGTCAAAAACACGGAAAAAACAGGAACTAGCACTTGGCACTGAGTTAATAAGTTAGTCCCAAAAAAGATATAAAAGGCATACAAAACATCCAGAGTTTTACAAGATAATAGCATGGAACCATAAAAAATTATAGATACGCTGGAGACGTATCAAGCATCCCCAAGCTTAACTCCTGCTCGTCCTCGAGTAGGGAAGTGATAAAGACTGAATTTTTGATGTGGAATGCTACCTAGCATAGTTGTCCTTCGTAACTTCTTTCGTGTGACATGAATGTTTAGATCGTAAGATTCAAAACAATAGTTTGCTATTGACATGAAAACAATAACACTTGAAGCAAACTAGCAAGGTAATCATGAACTTTCAAAATAACAAGGCCAAGGAATTTATCCCTACAAAATCATATAGTCTGGCTATGCTCCATCATCCTCACACAACTAATGTAAATCATGCACAACCCCGGTATTGGCAAAGTAATTGTTTTCGCACTCTTATTTTCTCAAAGTTTTTATAACTATCACACAATACATGAGCGTGAGCCATGGATATAGCACTATAGGTGGAATAGAGTGTGGTGGTGGTTGCAAGACAAAAAGGAGGACATGGTCACATTGACTCGGCGTATCAAAAGGCTATGGACATGCCCATTAATATATATCAATGTGAATGAGTTGGGATTTTCATACAAGGGATGCACTAGAGATATAAGTATGTGAAAGCTCAAAAGGAGAACTAGTGGGTGTGCATCCAACTTGCTTGCTCACGAAGCCCTAGGGCAATTTTGAGGAAGCCCATCATTGGAATATACAAGCCAAGTTATATAGTAAAGATTGCCACTAGCATGTGGTGGTGACAAAACGAGAGGCTCTCAATCATGAAGAACATGGTGCTATTATGAAGCACAAGTGTGGAAAAAGATAGTAGCATTGTCCCTTCTCTCTTTTTCTCTCTTCTTTTTTTAATTTGGGCACTTAGGCCTCTTTTTTCTCTTTTTTTTATTTGGGCGCTTTGGCCTCTTTTTTTTATTTCCTCACATGGGACAATGCTCCAATAATGACGATAATCACACTTTTATTTACTCATAGCTCAAAGCTTAGAACGATGATGACTCTATAGGAAATGCCTCGGTAGTGTACCGGGATGTGCAACGATCTAGCTTGGCGTATGCCGTTGAAACATCTCGCTAGCTATCTTACGATCATGCAATGGAAATATGAGAGTGACGGCACAAGTCATGAGACGGAACGGTGGGAGTTGCATGGAAATATATCTCGGAATGGCTATGAAAATGCGTTAGTAGGTAGGTATGGTGGCTGTTTTGAGGAAGGCATATGTGGATTTGTGTACCACGAAAATTGCGCGACACTAGAGAGGCTAGTAATGGTGGAAGGTGAAAGTGCATCTATACCATGGACTCACATTAGTCATGAAGAACCCACATACTTGTTGCGAAAGTTTTTATTAGTAATGGAAACAAAGTGCTAAACGCATACTCCTAGGGGAAGGGTTGGTAGGTGTAAACCATCGCGCGACCCCGACCTCAACACAAAGGATGACAATCAATAGATCAATTATGCTCTGACTTCCTAACATAGCGGTTCACCATACGTGCATGCTACGGGAATCACTAACTTCAACACAAGTATTTCTAGATTCACAACACCCTACTAACATAACTTTAATATTACCACAACCACATCTCAAAACTAATTGAGAGGAATCAAACTTCTCTTTCTACTCAATGCACATGAAGATGGAAGTTTCCGTATCCTCTTTGGGTACCTATCACCTTTGGGACTACTTTCATAGCATAAGCCAACTACCAAGTATCGCACCGCCGTGCTCTAAAAGATCTAAGTGAAGCACATACATCAAAATTATCTTTCTCAAAAGATATAAGTGAAGCACGATGAGCATTCTAGCAAAATCATGATGAGTGCATGTCTCTCTCTAAAGGTGTGCAGAAAGGATGATTGCCACACAACAAAAAGAAAAGACTCCTACGATACAAGACGCTCCAAGCAAAACACATATCATGTGGTGAATAAAAATATAGCTCCAAGTAATGTTACCGATGGATTGAAGACGAAAGAGGGGATGCCTTCCCGGGGCATCCCCAAGCTTAGGCTTTTTGGTGTCCTTGAATATGGCTTGGGATGCCTTGGGCATCCCCAAGCTTGAGCTCTTTCCACTCCTTATCTCTTTGTCCATGAGAACATCACCCAAAACTTGAAAACTTCACAACACAAAACTTAAACAAAAACTCATGATTTCATTAGCACAAGAAAACAAACTACCACCCCTTTAGGTACTATAGCAATCTTGATTTCTATTTATATTGGTGTTAGGCTACTGTATTCTCACTTTTCCATGGCTAGTACCCCCCGATACTATCCATAGTTTCATCAAAACAAGCAACCAACTCAACCAAAACATAATCTGTCAAAAACAGACTAGTCTGTAGCAATCTGTACACTTCGTATACTTCTGGTACCTCAGCAATTCTGAAAAATTACGACTGCCTGGGAAAAAGGTATATCAACCAGCAGAAAAAAGAATCAACTCAAGCTCTTTCTTAATGAAAATTAAAAATCATCTCGTGAGCGAAAAGTTTCTATCTTTTTCCAGCAGGGTTAAACAACCATCACTAAGACTAGTCGTAAAGGTTTTGCTTGGCTCAAACACAAAAAGAAACACAAAAGACACAATCATAACTGAATTATGATGGTGTGGACGCAACAAAACAAAAAGAAAAAGATAAATTCATTGTGTTGCCTCCCAACAAGCGCTATTGTTTAACGCCCTTAGCTAGGCATAAGGCGATAGAATCACGTATCGTCGTCTTGGGTGCTCAAACCATAAGTGGCGTGATCACTCATCATCTTAAGGTCTTCATCTTTCTTACTAGATGATTCACCACTTTTTTTCGGAACAAAAACAGACTTGGTGACCTTATTGTGGGCACAATTTGGAGTATTCTGCACAGCGGCAAAAGTGGAACCCAAGTTGGTTATAACATCCTCTAGTTTGCCAATCTTAGCGGAATCATGACCTAGTTTTTCGTTAACCGTGGGTTCCTTCTCCTTCAGATTTTTCAAAACCATTCCCACCTTGGATCCGTACTGAGTGGTTTGGTTGTGGATCTTTTTATCCAAACTCTCAATGAGTTCGATCGTAACAACTTCATTTTCAATGACGTCCAGCCTACGCATCACATGTTCCAGAGTTAAGGTAGTTCCATTAACCATGAGTGGGGGTGAGCCTACCAAATTTATTACAGCTCCGTAAGAATCACCGGTATGGCTACCCAAGAAATTTCCACCTACGATGGTGTCAAGAATATACCTATTCCAAGGAGAAACACCAACAGAAAAACTGCAAAGCGGGACGGTAGTAGATTGCTTATGAGTAGATCTAGTCCGAGCATTGCAAATCCTATACCAAGCGTCCTTTAAGTTTTCTTCCTCAATTTGTTTGAAATTGAGGACTTCGTTCTCGGTAGTATCGTTCGAAGTGGTGGATCTAGCCATCAGGACAAGTAGACTCTCCCACACAAACGAACAGAAAGCAAGCGGGAGAAAAGGGCGAACGAAAAGGAAAACGAAAAAGGGAAACGAAGAAAAGGGCAAATCTTTTTGTAAATTTTTGTTTTTCAGAAGTGGGGGAGAGGAAAACGAGTGGCAAAAAAGTAAATGCAAGAGATGAGTTTGCGACACTTACTTGGATGAGTTCTTGACTTGATCCTGCCCGGCAACGGCACCAGAAATTCTTCTTGCTAATTCTCAAACAAGAGCGCCAAAAATTAACACGTTGACAGAGACTTGCTTGCGTCGGTTTTTCCCTTGAAGAGGAAAGGGTGATGCAGCACAGGAGCAGTAAGTGTTTCCCTCAGTTTGAGAACCAAGGTATCAATCCAGTAGGAGAATCTCATCAAATCCAGAGTACCTGCACAAACACAAACGAGCTTGCACCCAATGCCGTAAAGGGGTTGTCAATCCCTTCAAGATTGATTGCAAAGTGAGATCTGAAGGCGGAAAGTGCGACGAAGTAAAAGAGTAAGGCTGAAAATATGGTATGGAGTATACCCGGGGGCCATAGTGTTCACTAGAGGCTTCTCTCAAAATAGCAAATATTACGGTGGGTGAACAAATTATTGTCGAGCAATTGATAGAACCGCGCAAAGTCATGACGATATCTAAGGCAATGATCATACATATAGGCATCACATCCGAGACAAGTAGACCGATACTTTCTGCATCTACTAGTATTACTCCACACATCGACTGCTATCCATCATGCAACTAGTGTATTGAGTTCATGATGAACAGAGTAACGCCTTAAGCAAGATGACATGATGTAGAGGGATAATCTCAAACCAATGATGAAAACCCTATCTTTTTACCCTTGATGGCAACAACATGATGCGTGCCTTACTACCCCTTCTGTCACTGGGTGAGGTCACCGCACGGTATGAACCGAAAACCAAGCACTTCTCCCATTGCAAGAATCATAGATCAAGCTGGCCAAACAAAACCCACAACTCGAAGAGAATTACAAGGATATGAAATCATGCATATAAGAGATCAGAAGAAACTCAAATAAGATTCATAGATATTCTGATCATAAATCCACAATTCATCGGATCTCGACAAACACACCGCAAAATAAGATGACATCGGATAGATCTCCGTGAAGATCATGGAGAACTTTGTATTGAAGATCCAAGAGAGAGAAGAAGCCATCTAGCTACTAGCTATGGACCCGTAGGTCTATGCTGAACTACTCACGCATCATCAGAGAGGTCATGGTGTTGAAGAAGAAGCCCTCCATATCCGAATCCCCCCTCCGGCAGGGCATCAGAACGTGCCCCAGATGGGATCTTGCGGAGACAGAAGCTTGCGGCGGCGGAAAAGTACTTTCGATGATCTCCTGATTTTTTCTGGAATTTATGGGAATATATAGGCGAAAGACCTAGGGCAGGGGAGGCCCAGGGAGCCAACAAGCCTCGGAGGCGCGGGCCCCCCTGGCCGCGGCTAGGGGGCTTGTGGGGTCCCTGGAGACCCACTGCATTGGTTCTCAAGCTTCCCGATCTTCTTCTATTTCGGAAAAAATCTTTTTGGAAGTTTCGTTCCGTTTGAACTCCGTTTAAAATCCTTCTCTCAAAAGGGTCAAAAACACGGAAAAAACAGGAACTGGCACTTGGCACTGAGTTAATAAGTTAGTCCTAGAAAAGATATAAAAGGCATACAAAACATCCAGAGATTGACAAGATAATAGCATCGAACCATCAAAAATTATAGATACGTTGGAGACGTATCAACAGTCAGATGAATGTTGAGGCACGTAGTGGATATCATTATGTTCTTACTTCACTGACAACTTGAGTAGATACATGAGTATTTAGTTGATGAATCACAAGTCTGAAATATTGAAAAGTTCAAAGCTATTTCAGAGTGAAGATCGTTGTGACAAGAGGATAAACTATCTACGATATGATCATAGAGATGAATATCTGAGTTGCGAGTTTTGGTACACAGTTGAGACAATGTGGAAATTGTTTCGCAATTCATGCCACCTGGAACACCATAGTGTGATGGTGTGTCCGAACGTCATGGCCACGCCCTATTTGATATGGTGCATACATTGATGTCCCTTAACGAATTACCACTATTGTTTATGGGTTATGCATTAGAGACAACCACATTCACTTTAAATAGGGCACCACGTATTTCTGTTGAGATGACACAGTATAGACTATGGTTTGGAGAAACCTAAGCTGTTGTTTCTTAAAAGTTTGGGGCTACGATGCTTATGTGGAAAAGTTTCAGCCTGATAAGCTCGAACCCAAAGCGAATAAATGCATCTTCATAGGATATCCAAAACGGTTGGGCACATCTCCTATCTCAGATCCGGAAGCGAAATGTTTGTTTCTAGAAACAGGGTCCTTTCTCGAGGAAAGGTTTCTCTCAAAAGAATTGAGTGGGAGGGTGGTGGAACTTGATGAGGTTAGTGAATCATCACTTCAACGAGTGTTTAGCAGGGCGCAGGAAGTTGTTCCTGTGGCGCCTACACCAATCGAAGTAGAAACTGATGATGGTGATCACTGAGCTTCGAATCAAGTTACTACAAACCTCGTAGGTCAACAAGGTCGCGTACTACTACGGAGTGGTACGGTAACCTTGTCTTGGAGATCATGTTGCTAAACAACAATGAACCTAAGGGCTATGGAGAAGCGATGGTGGGCCCGGATTTCGACAAATGGTTGGAGGCCATGAAATCCGAGAGAGGATCCATGTATGAAAACAAAGTGTAGACTATGGAAGAACTACTTGATGGTCGTAGGACTGTTAAGTAAAAATGAATCTTTAAAAGGAAGATAGACGATGATGGTGAAAAGTCACTATTAAGAAAAGCTCGACTTATCGCAAAGATGTTTCCGACAAGTTATAAGAGTTGACTATGATGAGACTTTCTCACTCGTAACGATGCTAAAAATCTGTTGGAATTATGTTATCAATTGCTGCATTGTTTGTGAAATATTGCACATAGGGTGTCAAAACATTGTTTGCTCGACGGTTTCCTTGAGGAAAGGTTGTATGTGATACAACCAGAAGGTTTTGTCAATCGTAAGGATGCTAACAAGTATGCAAGCTCCAGCAATCCTTCTATGGACTGGTGCAAGCATCTCGGAGTTGGAATATACGCTTTGATGAGATGATCAAAGCTTTTGGGTTTCTACAAGGTTTATGAGAAACTTGTATTTCCAAAGAAGTGAGTGGGAGCATATTGTAGATCGGAAGTAATGTAGAATTTTTGTGAAGCATAAACGGTTTTTTGAAAGGAGTTTTTCAAAGGAAACCTGGATAGATCTACTTGAACATTGAGCATCAAAATCTATAGAGATAGATCAAAACGCTTAATAGAACTTTCAATGAAATGCATGCCTTGACAAGTTTTTGAAGGAGTTCAAAGTAGATCAGCAAAGAAAGAGTTCTTGGCTGTGTTGTAAGGTGTGAATTTGAGCAAGACTCAAAAGCCCGGCCACAACAGAAGAAAGAGAAAGGACGAAGGTCGTCCCCTATGCCTTAGCCGTAGGCTCTAAAGTATGCCAAGGTGTGTACCGCACCTGATGTGTGCCTTGTCATGAGTTTGTCAAGGGGAATCAAAAGGTGATCCAGGATTGAATCTCTAAAACAGCGGTAAAAATTATCCTTAGTAACAAGTGGACTAAGGAATTTTTCTTGATTATGGAGGTGATTAAAGAGTTAGTCGTAAAGGGTTACGTCGATGCAAGCTTTGACACTAATCCCAATAACTCTGAGTAGTAAAACGGATTCGTATGGTAGAGTATATATTTGGAGTATTTCCGAATAACGTAGCAGCAGCATCTATAAGATGACATAAAGATTTGTAAAGCACAAACGGATCTGAAATATTCAGAACCGTTGACTAAAACCTCTCTCACGAGCAAGACGTGGTCAAACCCCAGAACTGTATGGGTGATGAATTCGTTAGAATCACATGGTGATGTGAACTAGATTATTGACTCTAGTGCAAGTGGGAGACTGTTGGAAATATGCCCTAGAGGCAATAATAAGTTAGTGATTATTATATTTCTTTGTTCATGATAATCGTTTATTATACATTCTACAATTGTATTGATTGGAAACATAGATACATGTGTGGATACATAGACAAAACATTGTCCCTAGTAAGCCTCTAGTTGACTAGCTCATTGATCAAAGATGGTCAAGGTTTCCTGACCATAGACAAGAGTTGTCGCTTGATAACGGATCACATCATTAGGAGAATCATGTGATGGACTAGACCCAAAGTATGTAAGTAGCATATTCATTTTATTGCTATTGTTTTCTGCGTGTCAAGTATTTATTCCTATGACCATGAGATCATATAACTCACTGGCACCGGAGGAATACCTTGTGTGTATCAAACGTCGCAACGTAACTGGGTGACTATAAAGGTGCTCTACAGGTATCTCCGAAGGTGTCCCTTGAGTTAGTATGTATCAAGACTGGGATTTGTCACTCCGTGTGACACAGAGGTATCTCGGGGCCCACTCGGTAATACAACATTACACACAAGCCTTGCAAGCAATGTGGCTAAGTGTAACTGACAGGATCTTGTCTTATAGAACGAGTAAAGAGACTTGCCGGTAACGAGATTGAAATAGGTATGCGGATACCGGCGATCGAATCTTGGGCAAGTAACATACCAAAGGACAAAGGGAATGACATACGGGATTATATGAATCCTTGACACTGAGGTTCAACCGATAAGATCTTCGGAGAATATGGCCATCCAGGTCCCGCTATTGGATATTTACCGAGGAGTGTCTCGGGTCATGTCTACATAGTTCTCGAACCCGCAGGGTCTGCACACTTAAGGTTCGATGATGTTTTAGTATAGTTGAGTTATATGTGTGGTTACCGAATGTTGTTTGAAGTCCCGGATGAGATCACAGATGTCACGAGGGTTACCAGAATGGTCCGGAAACGAATATTGATATATAGGATGTTTTCATTTGGTCACCGGAAAGTTTTGGGCATTACGGGGAGTGTACCGGGAGTGACGAATGGGTTCCGGGTGTTTACCAGGAGGGGCCCACCCACCCGGGAGTGAGCCCAAGGCCCTAGGGTGGCGCACCAACTCCTTATTGGGCTGGTGGAGTCAGCCCATGAAGGCTATGGCGCCACAAGCAAAAATACCAAAGGAAAGAAGAACAAAAAGGAGAGGGAGGTGGGAAGGAAGGAGTGGACTCCTTCCCCACCAAACCGAATTGGGGTTGTAGTCCAACTCCTCCCCCTTGGCCGGCGCACCCTTGAGGGCCTTGAGCCCCAAGGCTAACCCCTCCCCTCCTCCTATATATAGTGGTGGTTTAGGGCTTTTTGAGACACAACTTTGCCACGTGCAACTCTAGCCTATTCCACACAGTTTTACCTCTTGATCGGATTTCTGCGGAGCTCGGGCGGAGCCTTGCAGGAGTATATCATCACCACCACCGGAGCGCCGTCACGCTGTCGGAGAAATCATCTACTTATCCGTCTTGCTTGCTGGGTCAAGAAGGCCGAGATCATCGTCGAGCTGTACGTGTGCTGAACGCGGAGGTGCCGTCCGTTCGGCGCTAGATCGGAACGGATCGTGGGACGGATCGCGGGACGGTTCATGGGACGGTTCGAGGGACATGAAGACGTTCCACTACATCAACCGCGTTTCTTAACTGTTCCCGCTGTGTGATCTACAAGGGTACGTAGATCTAATCTCCACTCGTAGATGGACATCACCATGATAGATCTTCGTGTGCGTAGGAAATTCTATTTCCCATATAACGTTCCCCAACGCTTACTTGTGGATCTACCGCTTGAGTCATGTTGGTATAAAATGCATGAAGAAGCTCCATGTTGATGCATCTTTGTACTCACTCATTTTTGAAAACATTTGAGACATGCAAACCATACCTATTGGTATAAACACATGAAGAAACTCCATGCAGATGGATCGTTTGGACTCACTTGATTTTGAATCACTTGAGACATGCAAATCATACCACATGGGCAAGATGAATGAAGGCCTCGTTTTCCAGTGAGATGGAACTAGAAAGTAACTTATTGGAGGTAATATATTTGGATGTATGCATTCTAATGAGTGTGAGGCATGCAGAGGATCGGTGTATAAAAAAAGTGTAGACTTTGGAAGAACTACTTGATGGTTGTAAGACTATTAAGTACATATGGATCTTTAAAAGGAAGACACACGATGATGGTGAAAAATCACCATTAAGAAAAGCTTGACTTGTGGCAAAGATGTTTTCAACATGTTCAAAGAGTTGACTATGATGAGACTTTCTCATTCGTAGCTGATGGGGTCATAGTCCTAGGGTAGGGTCATAGGCCTGCCATACAGGTCCTACGCAAGGACTACCCCATACAAAGGACAGGGCCCTAAGTCTGTCCCGACTGGATTAAGGAGTCCCCATCATCCAATCGGTAACAGATCCTCAATCATCCAGTCGAAGACTAGCATTCGGAAGATACCAAACTAACCGATTCGATACACTCGGTACACCATAACCTCTGTGGAGGGAAACTGCCGTACGTTTCCGGGTGCATTTATTAGCATTTAGGGCATACGTTACTTGTAACGTACGCATTCAACCCCCGTTACTCCACCCCTGTACCGGAACCGTTGTGGAGCACGGCCTCTATATAAGCCGCCCTCCCCCACTGGTAGAGGGGTTAGCAAATCATTGTATTCCATATTACACTCGACAACAAGCTCCGAGAGCACTGAGACGTAGGGCTGTTACCTCCACCGCAGAGGGGCCTGAACTCATACAACCTCGCCGTAGCTAGGACTCTGCCCATCTCATTCGTACCCTACACTTATACTGTTAGGCTTATACCCAAGACAGTTGGCGCCCACCGTGGGGCAGGCGTCTAAGCGACTTCCGGCGAGTTTGCGACTACTTCCTTTCATCATGTCGACCGGTGCAGATTCGAGCATGGGTCACCAGATCCTCTTCGGCGCTCTCTCCTTCTTCGTCGACGATTCGGCATGGCTTCGGGATGCGCCCCTTGACGTCGAGGTGCTTCCCCGTCGCGGGGCTACGCACTTCCGTGCCGGCGCTCGCGGCGTCCTTCTTCTTCAACAGTCGACTCCGGTGTCGACGTGCACCGCAGCCACGCGCCGCAGCAAGCGGTCCCGCCGTCCGCGGCTCCAGCGTTGGGTGCAGCACGCCCAGGCACGCCAGAACGCATCTTCGCAAGTAGCAGTTCTTGAGTCCGTTGTGGTTGCCCCGTCGGCCCAGCATTCGGACTCGGTTCCGACTGAGTTTCCTTCCGAGTATGCGGGTCACGGGCCCGCAGCAGAAGTACACATGGCCAACTCCCATGAAGATCCCCGTCAGGCTGGCCTAAACGAGCACGAGATCGGCGAAGCGTCCGGCGCACGTCGTCCACCTCGCCGTTCCGCTAGTCGGCACACTCGGCGGAGCAACGTGGAGCTGTTCCGCACACCCCTCCTCAACTTGGCTGCGGCTGCCAAGATAGCCGATTCCCTTCAGCCGAGTGATTCGGAAGCTGGAAGAGGGATCGAGCAGATCCGAGCCCTGTTGCACATGACGCAGCAGCAGAATTCGGCAGTCTCCCAGTCGCACAACCGGATCTACAATAGTTCCGTCCACGCAAACACGCATCGGTCGGTTCACAGCCCTGGATCCCATCAGCGCCACAGGGGAGGCAGCCGTTCCGTGATTCATGAAGATCGTCGCTGCTCACGCACCCCTCCGCGGGGTGGGCCCTGTGGGTCCCGACATCATGATGATCGGCGTTCAGTCGGCGACACTTACGACCCAAGACCCGACGCAAGAGGACGTATCGCCCAGCGAAGAGTCGACAGAGGTCGAGCCCACCGCGATGGTCGCGATATGGACCGTCCGAGTGGAAGCAGGGCCATCGTGTCTGGTCCCGAGTGTTTTAGTCGAGCCATCCGCTCGGCTGACATCCCGCCCAACTTCCGATTGGCAGCGGGAATCAGTAAGTTTACAGGAGAGTCCAAGCCAGAAACATGGCTGGATGACTACCGAGTGGCAGTCCATATCGGAGGAGGGGACGACCATGTCGCTATGAAGCACCTCCCTCTGATGCTCGACGGCTCGGCGCGAGCGTGGCTGAACCAGTTGGCCCCCTCGAGCATTTATAGTTGGGCGGATCTGGCCCGAGTGTTCATCAGGACCTTCGAAGGAACGTGCAAACGCCCTGCAGGCCTTGTGGAACTCCAGCACTATGTCCAGAAGCCGAATGAACCCCTGTGCGACTTCATCTAGCGTTGGACAACTCTCTACCACACGGTGGAGAACGTCACCGAGCATCAAGCAGTCTGCGCCTTCAAGGCAGGCGTACGGTACAGAGAGCTGTACCTAAAGTTCGGTCGAACAGGCGACATCTCCATGAGTAAGATGATGGAGATAGCGGCTCGCTACGCAAACGGCGAAGAAGAGGACCGCATCCAGAGCGGCAAGCACAAGACAGTCGGCGATGTTGACGGAGGTAACACTCGGAAGCAGAAACAGAAAGCTCCGCCCACGCCGCAAGCAGAAGCTGCAGCCGTGACCAATGCCAAGTTCAAGGGCAAAGGGAAGGCGCAGTTTACCCCCAAGAAGAAGACGTTCAATAATCCCATCTTGGACCAGCCCTGTCCAATTCACACGAAGATGGACGAAGAAGGCAACCCCATATATGCGAAGCATACCACTCGACAGTGTCGCCTCCTGATCCAGGGGTTCAGCGAAGGGCAACCGAGTGAGAAGGACCATGAGCAGGATGAGGAGGATAAGGAGGATCCGTTCCCCCAAGTCCATGCAACCCTGATGATCTTTGCTGACGTCGAGAGCAAGAGCCGACTGAAGCTGGTGAACAGAGAGGTGAACATGGCCACCCCTTCCAACCCCAAGTTCCTCAAATGGTCCCAGATTGCGATCACCTTTGACGAATCGGATCACCTGATACATGTACCCACCCCGGGAAGACAGGCCCTGGTCGTCGACCCGGTGGTAGAAGGAGTCCGACTGCGCAAAGTCCTCTTGGATGGCGGCAGCGGCTTGAACATCATGTACGCCGACACCCTCAAGGGGATGGGCATCCCGATGTCCAGACTCAGCGAGAGCAGCATGCAGTTCCACGGAGTCGTTCCTGGACGGAAGGCCAAATCACTCGGCCAGATCGCGTTGGACGTCGTTTTCGGCTCCGACAAGAACTTCCACAAGGAGAAGCTGACGTTCGAAGTGGTTGACTTCCAGAGTGCTTATCACGCAATTCTGGGTCGCCCAGCGTATGCGCACTTCATGGCCTGTCCATGTTACGTGTACCTGAAGTTGAAGATGCCAGGCCCGAAGGGTGTGATCACCATCGCAGGCAATCGGCAGCGAGCTGAAGAGTGTCTACAGCAGGGATCAAGGATCGCCGACCAGCAAATGGTCGTCCTCGAGCTGGACGAGTACAAGAAAACAGTCGACCCCGCCAACCTGATGCGCTCGAAAAATCCGGCTTCAGAGTCTGCATTTCAGTCGGCGGGAGAGACGAAGAAAGTCAGCATCCACCCGACGGACGCCACTGCTGCCCCGACGAACATCTCCACCACCCTCGATCCTAAATAGGAAGCCGAGCTCACCCAATTCCTCCGTGAGAACTGGGACATCTTCGCATGGAAACCCTCTGACATGCCACGTGTACCCAGGGAGTTGGCTGAGCACCGACTGCACGTGGATTCCACGGCTCGGCCTGTCCGAGAACGCCTGCACCGGTCCGCCGCGCACAAGAGGAAGGCAATCGGGGAGGAGGTGGCCAAGCTGCTGGCAGCCAACTTCATTCGCGAGGTTCACCACTCCGAGTGGCTCGCCAATGTTGTCATGGTGCCCAAGAAGGACAAGTCGCTCCGAATGTGCATCGACTTCAAGCATCCCAATAAGGTCTGCCCGAAAGACCATTTTCCGCTCCCCCGCATAGATCAAATTGTCGATTCGACTGCGGGTTGCGAGCGTCTGTCATTTCTCGATGCCTACTCGGGCTATCATCAGATCCGTATGTATGGTCCCGATGAGTTAAAGACAGCCTTCATCACCCCATTCGGGTGCTTCTGCTACATCACTATGCCTTTCGGTCTGAAGAATGCAGGAGCTACCTTTATGCGCATGATCCAAAAATGTCTCCTCGACCAGATCGGTCGCAATGTGGAGGCATATATGGATGATATCGTAGTCAAGTCACGCAAAGGTTCCGACCTGCTGACTGACTTGCCAGAAACATTCGCCAACCTTCGTAGGTACGATATCAAGCTCAACCCAGCCAAATGTTCATTCGGTGTTCCCAGCGGAAAGTTACTCGGTTTCTTCGTTTCTGAACGAGGGATCGACGTCAACCCTGAAAAGATCGGGACCATCATCCGAATGGATAGGCCGGTCAGAATACACGATGTTCAATGGCTCACAGGTTGCCTAGCGGCTTTGAGCAGGTTCATCAGTCGACTCGGTGAAAAAGCACTTCCTCTGTACCGACTCATGAAGAAATCAGATACCTTCGAGTGGACAGACGAAGCCCAAGTCGCATTCGACGACCTCAAAGTCCTACTTTCCACCCAGCCGGTTCTTACTGCTCCGCTCAGTAAAGAGCCCCTTCTTCTATATATCGCGGCTACAAATCAAGTTGTGAGTACTGTTCTTATAGTCGAGCGAGAAGAAGAAGGCAAAGCATACAAAGTTCAGCGGCCAGTGTACTACGTCTCCGAAGTCCTGACTCCTTCCAAGCAGAGGTATCCCCATTATCAAAAACTTATCTATGGGATCTATATGACTGCGAAGAAGGTGGCTCATTATTTCCAAGACCACTCGGTATCTGTCGTTTCTGATGCTCCGTTGTCGGAAATTCTCCACAATCGAGACGCATCAGGCCGAGTGGCGAAGTGGGCAATGGAGATGTTGTAGTGTGATATCAAGTTTGAGGCCAAGAAAGCTATTAAGTCTCAAGCCCTGGCTGACTTTATAGCAGAATGGGTAGAACAACACCAACCGACTCACATCTACTCGGCTCATTGGACAATGTTCTTCGATGGGTCTAAGATGTTGAATGGCTCCGGCGCTGGTGTTGTGATCATATCACCAAAGGGCGACAAGCTCAAATACATACTGCAGATACACTTTGATTCCTCCAACAACGAGGCAGAATATGAAGCTCTCCTCTACGGATTGCGCATGGCCATCTCACTCGGCGTCCGTCGCTTGATGGTCTACGACGATTCGGATTTGGTGGTCAATCAAGTGATGAAAGAGTGGGACGTCAGGAACCCCACCATGACCACATACTGCAATGCAGTGAGGAAGCTGGAGAAGAAGTTTGAAGGTCTAGAGCTCCACCATGTTCCAAGACTGAAGAACCAAGCAGCTGATGAGTTGGCAAAACTCGGATCCACTCGGAGACCAGTCCCGAGTGATGTCTGCCTCGAGCACCTCCACCTTCCCTTAGTCAAAGAAGATCCCTTCACAGAGGAACCGGTACAACCCAAGAGCACAACAGATCCGACTGAAGTCGATCTACCTGCTGTGGTTGATCTGGTCATGGAGATTCTGGCTGTCATTCCCGATTGGACTGTGCCGATCATGGCATATATCTTGAGGCAAGAACTTCCAGAAGACAAAGTCCAAGCCAGGAAGATAGTCCGCAGGTCGAAGTCATTCACTGTCATTGAAGGCCAATTGTACAAGGAGAGTATCTCAGGCGTTCTTCAACGATGCATCTCCCCAGAGGAGGGGCAGCTGATTCTGGAGGATATTCACTCGGGAACCTGCGGTCATCACGCTTCTTCAAGGGCAATCGTCGCTGTCGTGGTTTTGTCACGGCAGATGTCCTCGTGAAAGGACTTAGTACTGGAGCCATCGCACCTTGGTGGCGACTCAAAGGGGTTAAGCAGGAGAAACATGGCGATTTACCCAGGTTCGGCCCCTCGAGAGGAGGTAATAGCCTACGTCCTGCTTTGTGTGTATTGATATGGATTCGATTACAAGGGAGGCGTAGCTCGCCTAACCTAGCACTCGATCATTTCTCCCCTCTGTCCCCCGGGACTCGCCTTTATATACAGGTCGATCCCCTAGGGTTTACAAGGATTCTTTCCTTCCTACAACAAGTGACCCCTGCGGTTTCTAAGTCGCCATCTTCCGAAGCTTGGAGACCTTCCAAGAGCCACAACCGTCATACAACCTTGATTCAGCCACAACGAGGCCCAACTAAATGTTTGGGTGAATCGCCCAATGGATGACCCGGCCCAGCTAGGGCGGGTCATCCACAGGTAATATCCCCAACATTAGGCCCCAAATTGACTTGAACCTTTTAGCTTCATGCCAATATTTTTTCTCCATTAAAGGCGATTCATTCCCTATTTTTTCCTTCATCTGTCAAAAAAATGCAGACCCGCCATTGCTTCCCGGATATTGAAAATTCCTTGAGTCGCCAGATCCTTACCAATCGGCCTTTTCTTACTCCCCCTTTTTTTAGGAAGATCACCACAACTCCAACGGATCTTTAGCGCATCATTATCCCGAAATTTTTGGCGCACATTTATAGCGAATCTTTTATCCCCCAACGGTTCCCGCCCATGGTGCCTCGATTCCAGCACCTTCCTCGATAAATAGGCCCGGGGGGGAAACAGAACTGTCACTTCCCACCTACCAGTCCTGTCACCTTCCCCCTCACCGGCGCAACGAGGAAACCGCATCGTCCCGAGGAACACGCCGCCGTCCGCGCCTTCAACCTTCATACGAAGAGTTCTGGTGCTACCTGTGGGCGTCCGCCATCGCCCATCCTCGTGCCGGAGTCATCACCTCTACCACCATCTTCTTCAACCACACCACCGTCGGTCACCTTGTCATTCACCGCGAACCTTGCTGCCGCCGGAAGCTTCTTCGCTCGACGGGACGTTCGTGCTTCTTCAACAAACCCCGTCATCACCGGTTCTTCTCACCCGACAGTATCAGGTTAGGCCTTCATTCACTTTTTAGGAGTAGATTCATTCCTCGCTTGAACTTCCGCCATTGCCGTACCTTTGAAGCTTTTCGCTCATAATCGCTTATCCTTTTCGAATCGATTAGCACGAGTGCCGATTGGATAGCCAGTGCCCCGAATACCTTTACTTATCCGCTGTACTCGCGAATCTTTGGACACAATGTCTCCATCAAACAAGGGGCATCACTTCATAATAAACTGTTCGTGCCCAGTTATATTCCGTAGGTTTTCATATTTGTCTGGTAGATCCACTCCTTATTTACTGTTTGCGAAAAGTTGTTTGTAGTCTTCACCCCCTAGCGCTTCAGGACGAAATGACTTTACCATTCTCAGAGCGTAGCCTTTGGGAATAACCATACTTCCATAAGTCGTCATAATAACCCAACTCAGCCCTTTGGACTGGCGGGTTAAATCTTTCTTTAATCAAAGTATTCGGCGGGTTAAATGAACCGATTCTATCCCATATAGTAGGTGTCCAAGATATGTATTATCATACTTTTACTTACTTGTAGCATGGGCGCCGTCTTAAAGAGTGACTGGCTTCCTACCAAGGTTGATGACGCTGTTTTAGCCAATTATGTGAAAGCGGGCTGTTTGGATTCTCAAGATGCCATTGGCTGGCGCACCGGGTTAGGAGAAGATCTCCCTAACCCCAGAGAAGGGGAAATAGTAGTTTTTGTTGAACACCTGGAACGGGGTTTTAAGCCGCCCGGATCGAAATTTCTTAGGGACGCTTTGACCTTTATGAACGTCCGACTCTAGGATTTGGGACCCAACTCCATAAGCAAATTGAGCCAATTCCAAGTTCTTTGTGAAGCTTATCTGCGGATCGAGCCTTCTGTCCCCCTATTTTGGTATTTTTTCCATCTGAATCGCCAGACGGAATTCCACAATGGCCCTAGTTTGGAACTCGGCGGCGTCAACGTCCAGCGCCGTAGGGATAGTCTGTTCCCTTCACTCACCATGCCTAGCCATCCCAAGGGCTGGGGCGAGTCTTGGTTTTATTGTCAAGAGACGTCTCCTTCTGGTGAGAACAAGCTTCTGGGTTACAGGCCAACTCGCCTTCCGGTCAACTTCAAGCTCCCAGACAAGCTTACCGAGGAAGAGGAGTCGGAGTTCATCCCCATACTATCTGAGCTAAGATCCCTGACGAACAATGGTCTTACCGGGGTCGACCTAATCCGCTGCTGGGTTGAATGGCATATTCTCCCTCTGAGCCGCCGAGATGGTCTGATGTGTGAGTTTGACGGCACCCTGGATCATCCTCAATGCTACTTTCATACAGCTTTAACGGAAAAGGACATTGTTACCATCATCAAAAAATTGACTGGCGAGCCTGCGGGAAAATGCGGCCAAATCGGCCTTAAGCCGTTTTGCAAAATTAACCCAGCGCCCAAGGTAACCAAACCTGACTCGCCCTCGGTATTTATCCCTTATGCTTTACTGCTATCGTGGTTTCATAATATTTGCCATTTCAGAAAGGCGATAAGTTCTGGTCCAGGAGACCCAAAAAGCAAGCCATGAAAAATGTCAAGCCGCCTTCTAAGAAAGCCAAGGGTAAAGGAAAATCTGCTGCGGCTGAGCCATCCGAAGTCGACGAATCTCAAGTCGGCGATGCACTTTCAGAGGTACAAATCCGTCCTCTTTTCACTCGCCACCTGTCACCATTTAACCTTTTATTTACATCTTTCCCTTTCCCTGAAATAGAATGAAGATAACGAAAGCCAGGAAGACTCTGTTGAGGTACTTTCCGTTTCCTCCGATTCATCTCCTTCTCCACCTAAGCCGGCCAGGCGAATTGGTGGGAAGTTCCCCTCTCTCATCCAAATGCTTATCTGGACCCGAATTTCCTACTGAAGAAAGCACATCACTCCTCAAATCGGGAAACGTGAAGTCACTCTGGCGACCTGGTATCCGGCTTACCGGCAACAAACAAAAGAAAACCAAGCGAGGTACTCTTTATGAATAGCCATTCTCCATTTCTCTTTGGGTCACGCTTGTAACCCGCCTGTATGATTGACATATAACTCTTTTGCAGAATTCTCCTCCTACCTCGGGCGACTCAGTGATCTCAACACTTCCGCCAATGATTCGAGTTCCGGGATAAGTCTTTTGATAATCTTGTCGTGACCTTTAAGAATAATGAACTTTCCAATTCCTTAACGTGCTTATTCTCCTTTTTTGTAGGCCACAAGCCAAGAAGAGGAAAGCCAGTGGATCAACTCCTGACGCAGCGCCAGACCCCATGAGGGAAACAACTCCAACTCCCGATCAAGCTGAGCCCGCGACTCAAGTAGATCTCCCTGAGTCGCCGAGAGAAGCAATGGACGCCCCCAAGCCGTCGAGCCCATTGACAACAACGGAAGACCCAGATGCCGTGGTTATTACTGGCTCTGGCTTTTCTAAACCGCCGGCGACAGTTTTATCCAAACATGTGGCATCCTCTTCCCATGGCATTCCCGAGTCTGGACTTTGCAAAGAAAAATTGTCCGAATATGCAAATTTGGATTTTAAGGAACTCTGCTCTGGCTTCGCAAGTCGCCTGGAGGCAAGCTATGAGTTGGAGAAAAACCTGCTGCAGATGCTGAACAAAAAACATGAGGTAAGTTTGTAAGCTTTGCTATACTCCATTACTCCCATTAACCCCCAAGGGCCGGGTCATCAATAAAAACGATGAGCCGGGTCTTAAAATTGTTAGAAAAACATCTTGCGACCAGTAACCCCCAAGGGCCGGGTCATCAGTAAAAAGATGAGCCGGGTCTTGATTTTTGTATAATTTAATCTGAAAAAAATTATACATTAGCCCCCAAGTGTCAGGGATATTGCTTTGCAGTAATTCTGGGACTTGCCCTTATCTTAAATTTTTAAATATGAAAATCTTGCTCAGACCGAATCAGCGCTGGGTGACTTAAAGAAGAATTTAGCTAATCAACAAGACGCCCGAACTCAGTCGGAAGAGAAGTGTCAATTGGCTCTGGACGAACTGGTGAAACTCAAGGCCGAGTTAAAAAAGGCTCAAGCTGATCAAAACGCCGCCTTGAAGAGAGCAGAGAAAGCTGAAGCTAAGCTGGCGACTGTTCAACAGGAGTTATCCGGCTTAAAACGTCATATCTCCAACATGACGCAAGCCGTCTTTGGTAAGCCTTACTTAAATCTTCAACCTCATCCCCCTTTTTTTTTCTTCTTTTTTTTACTCATAATACTGATGTTAAGTCGCTAATCATCATAATTCAGGTCCAAGAGCCGCGAACCTGCAAGAAGACTGTGTGTTGATGCTGAAGGCGATTTATACGCTCACAGAGCAGCTGTACACAGGCAGTGTGTTGATCGTCAAAGCTGTGATGGGTGCCAAAGAACCTATTACTTCCATCAAGAAGGTACTTGGATGCTTGTCTACACTTCCCCCCAGATTGGCGAGTTAACTCGGTCAGCCGCCCGGAAAGGTGTTCTGACTGCCCTGAGTGGCTGCTTAGCGTATGCTCCAGAGATTAACTTAGAAGAAGTAGCCGTTGGCTTCCCTCAGCTCAAGGACGATGGATCAGAATTTGTTGAAGAGGATTACCAAAAAGTCGTCATGGATTCTCGGCTGGCTGCAACTCAACTCGCCGCAAGCCTTGATTTAACAAAATACCAGGTGGCTTACGATAGCAGAAATAAGAAAGTCAGCCCGCCAACCTTCGTGACGACCAGCCTAACTCCTCGGCAGCCCAAGAATCCTTTCGACTTGGAAGCAGACTTGGCATCAATTCTGACCGACGAAGACGACTTTGTTGCTTTGGCCAGATGCAATTGGGTATTGGGCGATTTGCAAATCGAAGTTGGCCAGAGCTCACGCCAGGATGATCCCGAGGCGTTAGCGAAGTAAACTTTATTAAATTTGGCCTGCGAGCCATGTAATAGGTCCTTTTTCCGCAAGTCAGTACTGTTTTTGATGATACCTTCTGCGAGAACCCTTATATCGTCCTTAAGGCAATTTGAAATATTTGACCCGCCTTAATGCTTAATTCACCGAGGATGGAACAATTCTTATCACCCTCCTGTCTTAAACTTTGAAAACATCATATGTGAAAACAAACAAACTATGGATATTTTCAACAAGCATCAGAAAGAAAAGGCTTAAAACCTTCAGGACTATGCCACAACGAAAAATAGCAATAGTAATTTCGTCGGCTCATAAGGTCGTGACAGGGGGAGGCGAGTCAGAAAGCTCGTGCACGCACCCTAAATGCAAGTTTCGTCGGCTCATAAGGTCGCGACAGGGGGAGGCGAGTCCGAAAGCTCGTGCACCCACCGTAAATGCAGGTTTCGTCGGCTCATAAGGTCGCGACAGGGGGAGGCGAGTCAGAAAGCTCGTGCACCCACCCTAAATGCAGGTTTCGTCGGCTCATAAGGTCGTGACAGGGGGAGGCGAGTCAGAAAGCTCATGCACCCACCCTAAATGCAGGTTTCGTCGGCTCATAAGGTCGCGACAGGGGGAGGCGAGTCAGAAAGCTCGTGCACCCACCCTAAATGCAGGTTTCGTCGGCTCATAAGGTCACGACAGGGGGAGGCGAGTCAGAAAGCTCGTGCACCCACCCTAAATGCAGGTTTCGTCGGCTCATAAGGTCGCGACAGGGGGAGACGAGTCAGAAAGCTCGTGCACCCACCCTAAATGCAGATTCTGTCGACTCATATGGTCGCAACATGATGACACAACTTGCTTTTTGATAGAGAAGCCCCCAAGTCGGGGAATATTTTATTACTTCATAATGAAACTGAAAAACTTACAAAGTGTAAAGCTTAAGAGCTTAAGTGTAATAAGGCTGCAAATGGGCAATATTTCAGGGGCGAGTTGACTCAGCCTCTGTGGTCGGTCGATTGGGCCGAAGATCCACAAAATAGTAAGAGCCATTGCGGAGGTTCTTGCCGACGACGAACGGCCCTTCCCAAGGGGGTGACAACTTGTGTATGCCCGCTCGATCTTGTTTTAGACGAAGCACTAAGTCGCCTTCCTGAAAGGTCCGACTCTTAACCCGACGACTATGATAACGCCGCAGATCTTGCTGGTAGATAGCCGAACGGGCCGCAGCCAGGTCACGCGCCTCCTCCAAGGCATCCAAAGAATCTTGACGCGCCAGCTCATTATCTTGTTCCACATATGCGGCGACTCTAAGGGAGTCATGCCTTATGTCCGTAGGAAGAACAACCTCTGCTCCATAGACCAAAAAGAAAGGGGTGAATCCCGTGGACCGGTTCGGGGTAGTCCGAATACTCCACAGTACCGAAGGTAACTCTTCAACCCAACACCCTGGAGTCCTTTCCAGGGGAACCATGAGTCGGGGCTTGATCCCTCGCAAGACCTCCTGATTCGCCCGTTCTGCTTGCCCGTTAGATTGCGGGTGAGCAACCGCAGAAATATCAAGTCGGATATGTTCTCGACGACAAAAATCCTGCATCGCCCCTTGGGACAAGTTAGTACCATTATCAGTAATAATGCTGTGCAGATATCCAAACCCGAAAATCAGCTTCTTCAAAAATTTGACCATTGTCTCCGCATCGCAAGCTCCAACAGGTTCCTCCTCAACCCACTTGGTGAATTTATCATCCGCCACCAATAGGTGGGTCTTCTTGTTGGAGGACATTTTAAAGGGACCAACCATGTCCAGCCCCCAAACTGCGAAAGGCCAAGTAATGGGAATCATGCTCAATTCTTGAGCCGGCGCGTGAGCCTGCCTCCCATAACGTTGGCATCCTTCGCACCGACGAAACTATGTCTTCTGCATCTGCGTGAGCCGTCAGCCAAAAGAAACCATGACGAAAAGCCTTTGATACCAAAGAACGTGACCCGGCGTGATGTCCACACTCTCCGAAATGAATGTCATTTAGGATCGCGCATCCTTCTTCGGGGGAGACACATCGCTGAAAAACCCCAGAAGCGCTCCGTTTATACAACTCGCCATTAATGATGACCATGGATTTGCTGCGCCGAATGATCTGGCAAGCCAAAACTTCGTCGGTGGGTAACTCGCCGCGAGTGAGATAATCCAGATAAGGGAGAACCCAATCCGGAATGACACGGAGAGCTGCCACGAGCTGAGACTCGGGATCTGGTATCGCCAATTCCTCCTCTGAGGGTAAGACCACGAATGGCTTATGCAAGATATCCAGAAAAACATTAGGGGGAACCAGTTTTCTCTATGAGCCAAGTCGCGAGAGGGCGTCAGCTGCCTCGTTGAGTCGCCGGTCAATATGGTCCACCTGATAGCCATGAAAATAACACGCTACGTCAGACACAACTCGTCTGTAAGCCGCCATCATGGGATCCCGAGAGTCCCAGGTACCCGAAACTTGTTGCGCCACCAAATCGGAATCGCCAAAACACCTGACTCGTGTTAGGTTCATCTCTTTCGCGAGTCGTAAGCCATGAAGCAAAGCTTCATATTCCGCCGCATTATTAGTGCAGGGAAACATGAGTCGGAGAACGTAACAGAACTTATCTCCTTGAGGGGATACTAACACCACACCAGCCCCCGAGCCTTCCAGCTGCCTAGATCCATCAAAGTAAATAGTCCAGTAGGTAAGGTCAGGCCGGTCTTCCTGAACCTGTAGCTCGGTCCAGTCGTTAACGAAATCAACTAGTGCCTGGGATTTGATAGCTGTGCGGGGAGTATACTGTATGTGATGAGACCCAAGCTCTATCGCCCATTTGGCGATTCGCCCTGTTGCCTCCCGATTCTAGATAATATCACCAAGGGGAGCAGAACTCACCACTGTGATCGGGTGCTCCTGGAAGTAATGCTTAAGTTTTCGACTCGCCATAAACACCCCATAGACCAGTTTTTGCCAATGCGGGTATCGCTGTTTGGAAAGAGTTAACACCTCGCTGATAAAATATACTGGGCATTGCACTGGGTATTCCTTCCCTTCTTCCTTTCTTTCAACGACCACAGCCACACTTACTGCCTTGGAATTCGCCGCGATATACAGAAGCATAGGCTCCTTTTCAGTCGGGGCTGCCAGGACCGGCGGGTTAACCAATTGGCGTTTTAGGGCCTCAAGCGCCTGGTCTGCCTCATTTGTCCACACGAATCGATCAGACTTCCTTAATAATTGATAAAAAGGAATCGCCTTTTCCCCTAGGCGACTCACAAAACGACTTAAAGCCGCAATGCGACCTGCCAGCCGTTGAACTTGATTAACATTCGCCGGCTTTCCGAGAGAGGTAACCGCTTCAATCTTGTCCGGGTTAGCCTCGATGCTGCGCTCCGATACCAAGAAACCCAACAATTTTCCTGCAGGTACACCAAAAACTCACTTGGTAGGATTTAACTTCATCTGATATACCCATAAATTATCAAAAGTCTCCTTAAGGTCTTCAAGAAGTGTCTCCCCCTGGCGGGTCTTGATCACAATATCGTCGACATAGGCATGAACGTTGCGACCAATTTGGTTACGAAGACAATTCTGGATACAACGTTGATAAGTCGCCCCCGCGCTTTTGTGTCTGAAAGGAATGGACACATAGCAAAAGGCCCCGAAGGGGGTTATGAAGGCCGTCTTCTCCTGATCTTCCACGGCCATCTTGATCTGGTGATATCCTGAATAGGCGTCCAGAAAACACAATCGTTCACATCCCGCCATCGAGTCAATGATTTGATCGATGCGGGGAAGAGCGAAAGGATATTTGGGACAAGCCCTGTTGAGGTCTGTGTAGTCATTGCACATACGGAAAGTGCCATTCTTCTTGAGTACCAACACCGGGTTAGCCAGCCATTTGGGGTGAAAAACTTCCACGATGAACCCGGCGGCTAAAAGGCGGGCGACTTCTTCTCCAATCGCCTTGCATCATTCCTCGTTGAATCTGCGAAGGTACTGCTGGATAGGTTTGCATTTTGGGTCAACGTTAAGATGGTGCTCAGCGAATTCTCTCGGTACACCAGGCATGTCAGAAGGTTTCCATGCGAAGATGTCCCGATTCTCACGGATGAATTCGATGAGCGCGCTTTCCTATTTGGGGTCCAGACCCGTCCCAATGGTAAACTGCTTGGATGAATCGCCAGGCACGAAATCGATTGTCTTAGTGTCATCCATCGGTTTGAACTTGAGGGGCGATTCAGAATCTGTAGTCGGCTTCTTGAGTATTGACATGTCAGCTGGGTCAACATTGGCCCGATGGTGCTTGAGCTCTTCCGCCGCATAGGCGACTTCCGCATAAGCCGCGTCCCCTTCTTCACATTCCTTTGCGATCCTTCTATCTCCATCAACCGTGATGGGTCCTTTAGGACCAGGCATTTTGAGCTTGAGGTAGACGTAGCACGGGCGGGCCATGAAGCGGGCGTATGCCGGTCGCCCGAACAGCGCATGGTATGGGCTTTTCAGCTTGACCACCTCGAAGATTAGAGACTCCGACCTGTAATTTTGTGCAGTTCCAAATGCTACTGAGAGCCTGACCCGGCCTATGGGATAAGCCGACTTGCCTGGGACAATTCCGTGGAAAACCGTGGTCGAAGGCATCAAGTCTTTCTCCAATAGATTCATCCTCTCGAAGGTGTCGAAGTATAGGATATTGATGCTGCTGCCACCATCCATTAATACCTTTGATAGGGTGTAACCCCCCACTTGGGGAGCCACGACTAATGCCAGGTCGCCCGGGTTATCTATTCTTGGCGGGTGATCCTCCCTGCTCCATGTTATGGTCTGCTCGGACCAGTGGAGATATCTGGGAATCGCTGGCTCAGTTACACTGTACGCCCGGTGACTTACCTTTTTATCACGCCTGCAAGCATTAGTGGTGAAAACGTGGTACTTCCCATTACTTAGCTGTTTGGGATTGCTGCAGAAGCCCCCATTGTCATCCTGGTCCTGTGGAGCTCCCTGTGGGGGCGGCTGCTGGAAAACTCCCGGCGGGTTGTACCGCCGCTGGTGGTGCACCGAGTACTGGCCGCCGCCTGGTTGCGCGCCTCCCTGAGCCCCTTGTTCGGGAAAGCCGCCGAAGGGGTTCTGCCTTTGGTTGGACGCGGCGAGTTGGTCCTGGCGCCGGTTTGGATCTTCGTTTTGGCTCTTCTTGATTGCCTCCGCCCAAAATTCTCGCATCACGAAATAGTTTTCCCAAGAATGACTCGCTGGGCCGTCAGCCGTGGCGTGGTGCGGGCAAGGGCCCTTGAGTAACTCTTCCTAGTTACGCGGCCTTTTCCCACTGAAGCCTCGGTTCTTCTTTTTGCCATCATTAGCCTTGGTGTTGGCGACCAAGTCCGAGGGCTCCTCCTGCGGTCTACGCTTGCATTGGTCCCCTGATTGTGACGGTTGCGTCCCTGGAAACGGGTATGGTTTTTGGACGACTCGCCCTTTTTGGGCGAGTTAGCCTTGCCATCCTCGCCGGGATCCTTAGTATGATCGGTCTCGGCATACCTAGTGAGGGTGTCCATTAGTTCGCCCATGTCTTGGACCTACCGTTTGAGTCGCCCCAACTTCTGTACTAAGGGCTCTTAATGACAATTGTGCTCGAGGATGAGCACAGCTTGAGCCGCCTTAATACCATCTGACGAATGAATAATTTCTGCCACCCGCCGCGACCAATGGTCGGCCGATTCGTCCGGGCGCTGAACTCAGTGTTGTAGATCGACAATCGTCATTGGACGTTTGCAGGTTCCCCGGAAGTTTTTGATGAAACGCTCTTTTAACTCGGCCCAGGACTGGATGGAATTGGGAGGCAAATTTTTCAACCAGGTGCGTGCCGACCCCTCGAGCATCATAGTGAAGTATCGGGCGCAAACCGCCTCGTTTACGTCGAGCATGTCCATGGCAATCTCGTAACCCTCGATCCATGACGTTGGTTCGAGGTCTGGTCCTCCGGCCCACTCGGGCGGGTTGTCCTGCGGGAAGTGTCGCGGCCCACTGTTTACGGCAGGCTGGTCCTCCGGCCTGCTCCTGGTATAGCTTGCCTGAGGGGTGGAGTGCAACCTCTCGAGGCTATGCGAGAACTGGGCGTTTTGAACCACCGCTGTTTTCAACAACTCGATGCCGTTCGTCGCTTCAATCTCAGCTGGGGTGTTGCCGTGAATCGGAAGGGACTCCACGTGGCGAGTTGCGGCAAGCACGTTATCCACAGGGTTGGAGAAGTGGCCTTGAGGGGTCCGGAAACGAGGAATTTGACCCTCAATCGGCTGAACCGGCGGGTTAGGTGGGCGGCCCGGTCCTCCTGCCGGGGCGGCTCCCATCTCGGGAGTTCGGGGAGTGTCGAACAGACGGGTCGGGTTGAGGTCATGGGGCGGGCAACCCTGGTGTCTCCGCTGATGGACGGCGTCGGACGCGCGCTGCTGTCTTTCGAGCCGCCAGTTGTCAGTGTTTAATCGCATCCTTTCGGCCCTGATTTGGGCTTGTCGAGTCTCGATCCTGGCAGACTCCATCTCAGCATCCTGGTGGGCCTTTGCCACCGCCTCTCTGAGCTTTGCTAACTCTGCGTTTATCTCCTCTTGGTTCTATGGCGTGAGGGCAGTCGCCATTAGTCTCGTGATTTCCGCCGCTAAATCCACCAGGACTGCGGATGCACTTCTGGATGTCCCGCCGGTCCCATCGCCTCCGGTAGGGTTTTGTGCGGGTTGAGTTGCCCCAGCCATGTAGATGGCGATCTGGCGGCGGGTTCGATCAAGGATTTCCGGATCCATGGCCAGCGACAAGCCTCCGAGACCGTCCCCATGGAGAGACCGGATGGAATCTGAATCGCCCATGGATGACTCGTCGTCAGAGTTGACCGGGGTAACTTCCTGAGTCGCCAAGTGTTCTGGTTCCTCCGATCCCTGCGTGAACCCCACAAAGACCGGGCGAGTTAAATTCTGTTTTATGACTGGGCGGACGTACCTGGCCGGCTCGACGATGTCGATGGAGATGTCCGGCTCAGGAACGGATGATCCGATCATGCCGATGAAGATGTTGATCTTGCCGAAGGGGACCCTGTAGCCAGATTCGATCGAATTCGCTTCAGGTCCCCATCGCTGGTTGTCGATGTAGGTTATCCCGCGGCGGCTCCGAGTCATGAGCGCCGTCGCGTAACTCCCAAACCCTGGTAGGGCTCCCTTTGAGAACTCAACTCCACCGTGCGTAGCCAACTGTCGTGGTTTTGTCACGGCAGATGTACTCGTGAAAGGACTTAGTACTGGAGTCATCGCACCTTGGTGGCGACTCAAAGGGGTTAAGCAGGAGAAACACGGCGATTTACCCAGGTTCGGCCCCTCGAGAGGAGGTAATAGCCTACGTCCTGATTTGTGTGTATTGATATGGATTCGATTACAAGGGAGGCGTAGCTCGCCTAACCTAGCACTCGATCATTTCTCCCCTCTGTCCCCCGGGACTCGCCTTTATATACGGGTCGATCCCCTAGGGTTTACAAGGATTCTTTCCTTCCTACAACTCGTGACCCCTGCGGTTTCTAAGTCGCCATCTTCCAAAGCTTGGAGACCTTCCAAGAGCCACAACCGTCATACAACCTTGATTCGGCCACAACGAGGCCCAACTAAATGTTTGGGTGAATCGCCCAATGGATGACCCGACCCAGCTAGGGCGGGTCATCCACAGGTAATATCCCCAACAGTCGCCAAGGCGTTCAGAGCCGGTTTCTTTTGGCTGCAGGCTAACGAGATGGCTAAGGATATGGTTGATCGATGTGAGGGCTGCCAGTTCTACTCCAACAAGTCCCACAAGCCAACGTCCGCGTTGAAGACGATCCCTCTGGTGTGGCCGTTTGCAGTGTGGGGATTAGATGCAGTCGGCCCGTTCAAGAAAGGCCAAGGTGGATACACACATCTGTTGGTGGCAGTCGACAAGTTCACGAAATGGATCGAAGCGAAGCCCATCAAGAAGCTCGACGCTTCGACAGCCGTCAAGTTTGTCAGGGACATCATCTTCAGATTCGCTGTACCTCACAGCATAATTACGGACAACGGGACAAACTTTGACTCGGACAGATTCAAAGGTTTCTGTACAAGCCAGGGCATCCGAGTGGATTTTGCTTCCGTAGCACATCCTCAGTCCAATGGACAAGCAGAGCGGGCAAACGGGCTTATTTTGCAAGGATTGAAGCCCCGACTCCTGCGAGAGATAGGACATGCCGTTGGCGCTTGGGTTACCGAGCTACCTTCAGTGCTTTGGGGACTTCGCACAACCCCGAACAGATCTACAGGGCGATCACCGTTCTTCCTCGTTTATGGAGCAGAAGCGGTCCTTCCGAGTGACTTGCTTCACAACGCACCACGAGTCGAACTCTTCTCCGAAGCCGAAGCAGAACAAGCAAGGCAAGACGGAGTAGATCTTCTGGAAGAGGAGCGCGAGATGGCGTTAACTCGCTCGACCATTTATCAACAAAATCTGCGGTGTTTTCATGCACTCCACGTCAGAAGTCGGACGTTCCAAGCAGGCGACCTGGTGCTCCGAGTGGATCAACAAAGAACTCACAAGTTGGCTCCGGCCTGGGAAGGACCCTTCATAATCTCCAAGGTGCTGAACAACGGAGCATACAGACTCTACAACATTCAGAGGGAGACAGACGAGCCGCGCGCATGGAACGGAGGCCTCCTGAAGCGCTTCTACACGTGATCGTCGACTGAAGCGATGTAAAGAACAAGTATTGGCGAAATAATATAAAGCAGATTGAGTTTTTTGCAGGTTCAAAGTTCTTCCGCGGTCGCAGACTCCGGTCTCAAAAAAAAAAACTTAGCTGCGATCCAGAATCGCCTAAGTAATAACGTTCTCCGAGTGTGTACTTCACGTCACACTCGGGAGCTTAGCTGCGATCCAGCATCGCCTAAGTACTAACCTTCTCCGAGTGTGCACTACACGTCACACTCGGGGGCTTAGCTGCGATTCAGCATCGCCTAAGTACTAACCTTCTCCGAGTGTGCTCTACACGTCACACTCGGGGGCTTAGCTGCGATCCAGCATCGCCTAAGTACTAACCTTCTCCGAGTGTGCACTACACGTCACACTCGGGGGCTTAGCTGCGATTCAGCATCGCCTGAGTACTAACCTTCTCCAAGTGTGCACTACACGTCACACTCGGGGGCTTAGCTGCGATCCAGCATCGCCTAAGTATTAACCTTCTCCGAGTGTGCACTACACGTCACACTCGGGGGCTTAGCTGCGATCCAGCATCGCCTAAGTACTAACCTTCTCCGAGTGTGCACTACACGTCACACTCGGAGGCTTAGCTGCGATCCAGCATCGCCTAAGTATTAACCTTCTCCTAGTGTGCACTACACGTCACACTCGGGGACTTAGCTGCGATCCAGCATCGCCTAAGTATTAACCTTCTCCGAGTGTGCACTACACGTCACACTCGGAGGCTTAGCTGTGGTCCAGCATCGCCTAAGTATTAACCTTCTCCGAGTGTGCACTACACGTCACACTCGGAGGCTTAGCTGCGGTCCAGCATCGCCTAAGTATTAACTTTCTCCGAGTGTGCACTACACGTCACACTCGGGGGCTTAGCTGCGATTCAGCATCGCCTAAGTACTAAACTTCTCCGAGTGTGCACTACACGTCACACTCGGGGGCTTAGCTGCGATTCAGCATCGCCTAAGTATTAACCTTCTCCGAGTGTGCACTACACGTCACACTCAGGGGCTTAGCTGCGATCCAGCATCGCCTAAGTATTAACCTTCTCCGAGTGTGCACTTCACGTCACACTCGGGGGGCTTAACAGCGATCCAGCATCGACTGTTTGCCTTTGGTTCACCAAGAAACGCCAAACAAAACTTAAATCAACATTGCAACAAAAGAGCAAAAATCGGATTCCAAAATCCTCGCAAAGATAGCTAATTTGGTGCGGATCAAGCTTACCCGCACCGATTTAAAAGTATGACGGCCAACAGAAGTGGCCAAAGTACCTTACAGATAAACACTCAGCATACCGAGGATAAAGTTTTTTACGCGTCAGGTGGGCCCGCGCCAGGACTGGGGGGCTCCACGAAAGTGTCCAAGTCGATTCCATTGCCGATGCGGGTAGCACTCTCAAAGAACGTCTCCATGAAGTCTTCGAACCGAAGCTTCTTCGTGTTGGCGACCTTCAGCGTCTTCAGTTTTTCCTCACACACCTCCTTGCAATGGACTCGGACCTGGGACAGAGCAACATCTGCACCGCAACGAGCTGCAGATTTCTTCCACGACTGCACTCTGTTCGGAAGCTCCGGCAGTCGGGTCATCAGGTTCTCCATCTCCCGTCGCGACTCATCTTCTGACCAAAGGTCCTTGTCGATTCGGCCGACGACTTCTCTCAGTCGACCGATGAAAGGACCAACTTTGCCCACGCGGATGTGCGCACGGAGGAGATCCCGATTGGCGTCGTCGCCGAGTGGAACGTTCTCAAGAATCGAACGCTCCACGTCAGCTGCTTCAGGACAAACAGACAATAAGCGTCGAGTGCTACGCGCATAGCACAACCACTCGGAAAAATAAGGACTTACCAGCCAGACGCGTCATCATCTACCGAGCCCAGTCGCTGACATATTTCTCTTGTGCTCTGCATCGTTTGTTCAGCACATCCATCTGACTCATCAGCGCAGTCCTCTGCTTCCCCATCTTTTCCACTTCCTCAGTCAACACCTTGTTCACTTCACGCGCCTGCTCCAATGACTTCTCCCGTTCCGCCAGAGCTTCCTTCATGCCGACCATTGCAAGCATGGCCGCATCAAGTTCACCAGCGAACTGATTCCTCTCTGCCTTGAGAGCCTCATAGGCCGTCCCCATTTCACAAGTTTTCTGCCAACAAGAAACAAGGGACAATCAGAAAGTTCAACAGTTAACAGTCTAAGTTCTTCAGACCCCTGCCGACGCAAGCAGTCGACAGCGGTCTCGGGGACTACACCCAGTGGGTTCACTAAGAGTGACCCCACTGGCATGCACCTCAAGCAGGCCTGCCCTCTTGAAATGCATGTTATCTCCTACGCCTCCGAGGCCAATACTACCCGACCTGAGTACAACTTACTCTCGGGGACTCTTACCGTAAGTGCACTCCGACTGCAACAACTACTCGCACTCGGTAATCCTATCTACAGACACAACCAAACTCAAGGCAAAGTGCATAAAGACAACTGTCGGTGCAAACACTCGACAGAAATCTCGGGGACTACACCCACTGGGTTCACTCAGAGTGAACCATTGCAAACAACAGCTGATATTCAATAACACCCAGTGGGTTACAGGGGAAAAGTAAATACTTACTAGACCACTTACTCGGATATCATCGCGCAGCTCCAAGCTCCGCTGGTACAAGGCCGCAATGGAGTCATAGGCCCTCTTGGCTTCTCGAGTCATCAGCTCGGCCTGCACCATAGCCCCCTTGTCCGCTCCCACCTGCTCCTCCGGAAGACGCTGGATGCTGAATTCAGCATGCGACGAACCTGGAATCGTCGGAGGTTCCTGACGCATCCCAAGGCCCGCCCCAGTCGGCTCCTCCTCCACCAGCACTGGTTCAGTCGGTGGCGGTGCCTCTGTCGGAAGCACGTCGGCGGCGAGAGGGGCAGCGGGAGGAGCAGCCTCAAGAACAGGCTCCACAGCTGGGTCGGCTCTCCCCTGGTCGCCCTCATCCACGCAAATCGCCCCTGATAGGCCGAATGACACGAGGTCTCAGAAAAAGAAAGAAGCACCTGGTTGGGACGCGATGGTATAAAACACTCGACGTTCCTACAACGCACCTGGCTGAGACGAGACGACGTTGTCCGTGTCCATGGGTCGTCTTCCAGACGCGCCGGGGAGGTGGCAGAAGTAGCGACCGTGTCGAGTGAGATCCAGTCGGCCAGTAAACAGAAGTTCACTCGGATATCAGAAAAAACTGAAAGCTGAGTACACTTACATGGAGGTGACGGGGACAGCGACCCTCATTCGCAGCAGAGCCTTCCGAGGTTTATGCCCACTCGGCTTGGGCGCCTTAGAAGATTGGCTCGCACGCTCAGCGGCGGCATCCCTGGTCCTCTTAGCGCTTCGAACACTCGGGACCACTGGAGCAGTAGGCGGAGCACTCGAAGACGTGGGAGGAGCTGAGGGGACAGCGAGCTCGTGTTGGCGCTTGGTCCGATGCTCCAGTTGTGGAGGTGGCGAGTCGTGCCCTCGTCTTCTTCCTCCTCCTCGCTGGACTCTTCCTCCGACTCCCCACTGTCGGAGACATATTCAGCGCTCTCCACGCCGCCCTCCTGGCTGCCCTCCTCCTCCTCGCCCGAGTTCCGGTTCGAGACGGGAGAAAACCAGTTGGTCCACTCCTGCATAAAATTCAGTCGGCGACATCAAACATCACACAGAGATTCAAGCAAACGACAAGATTAAGACAGTTAGGAGCACTCGACAAGAGTCTCTCACCTGATTCGGCGGAGGATTATCCGCGCAGAAGGGCTTCACTCGCCGTGATCCTTTGGGATTCTCGCAGGGCCCGTGATCTGGAGCACCCATGAGGTCACCCTCTCCTTAGTCACGCCCACAACATTGGTCCGAGTGGAATCCTCGGGCCCCGTGTAATGCCACATGGCATGGTCGCGAGCTTGCAGATGTTGGATCCGCCAACCAAGGAAGACTTCCAGCAGGTCTATACCAGTGACCCCCCTCCTGAGGACGTCCACGAGCGCCTCAACCAAGGGTTGTACGTCGTTCTTCTCCGCCTTCGAGAGCGCGAGCTGCTTAGGCGGGTCGGGCCGGTCTAGACTAAAAGGAGGCAGCCTAGTCGATGCATTCGGACAGGCGATATCCTAGCAGTAGAACCACGTCGACTGCCAATTTCTAACCGACTCACTTAACTTGAGAGCAGGATAATTACTCCGACTCTTCTTCTGGAATCCTAAACCCCCGCAGAGCTGGAGGAGGTCCCTCTTATCATCCGACTGGCTAAGTCGTTTGATAGTTTGGGATCGGGCGGAGAAGATGTGTTTAAACAAACCCCAATGTCGAGGACAACCGATGAAACATTCGTAGAAAACTATAAAGGCAGAAAGATGGGCGATGGCATTCGGAGGAAAATGGTGAAGTTGGGCCCCGAAGTGGTTCATGATGCCCTTGAAGAAAGGATGCGGGGGCAGAGAAAAACCTCAGTGGACATGGCTGAGGAGCAGGACGCGCTCCCCCTCCCGGGGCGCTGGCTCGACCTCGTCCTCCGCCGACAGTCTCCAGGACTTGTGCACGAGCACTCCGTGCTCCACCAGCTGCAGCAGATCTCCCTCCGTCACCGTGGAGGGGAGGAAGTCTCCTTGGATCCACCCCGCCGGCAGCAGCCGCTGCCGCCGCTGAGCAGGCGCCGCCGCCTTGCCCTTCTTCTTCCTCGCCTCCATCTTGCTGGTCTGACCCTTGGTCATGGAGGCGACGGCGAACTCTCGAGAGGAAGGAGAAGGAGGGAGCGTTGGAGCGCTAGAGGTGGCGAGGAAGACGGAGCAGGGGAGAGCGAAAGATTCGGCGAGCGTAACAAAGAAGCCTCGCCGCCCAGATTTAAATAGGGTTCCGACTGGGTCACTGGCGAGTGGCCCCGAAACCTTATCCGCCCGACCGGCCGCGGCGATATCAGTGGAGGACTTGAAGGCGCGAGATTCGAGGCGTCAGGCGCTACTCGAGTGCGCTGACGTCGTCCCCGCTGAGCGCGCGGAACCCGAAATTTGAGATCCCGGAATATCCACCGCTGTCAGTTGACCGGTCGCGTCAAAAGATGCCGCGGAAACTCTCGGCTCCCGACAGTCGGTTTCGCAAGCACTTCCACTCGGATCGTTAGTCAGAAAAGATAAAATGGATAGAGGCAAGCAACGCCCAAGCCGAATCTAATCCAGTCGGATCCGAACTTCAAGCACCGCTTCGTCGTTTCAACCCCAATCCATTCGGGGACTAATGATGGGGTCATAGTCCTAGGGTAGGGTCATAGGCCTGCCATACAGGTCCTACCCAAGGACTACCCCACACAAAGGACAGGCCCTAAGTCTGTCCCGACTGGATTAAGGAGTCCCCATCACCCAGTCGGTAACAGATCCTCAATCATCCAGTCGGAGACTAGCATTCGGAAGATACCAAACTAACCGACTGGATACACTCGGTACACCATAAACTCTGTGGCGAGAAACTGCCGTACGTTTCCGGGTGCATTTATTAGCATTTAGGGCATACGTTACCTGTAACATACGCATTCAACCCCCGTTACTCCACCCCTGTACCGGAACTGTTGTGGAGGGCAGCGGACTCTATATAAGCCGCCCTCCCCCACTGGTAGAGGGGTTAGCAAATCATTGTATTCCATATTACACTCGACAACAAGCTCCGAGAGCACTGAGACGTAGGGCTATTACCTCCACCGCAGAGGGGCCTGAACTCATACAACCTCGCCGTAGCTAGGACTCTGCCCATCTCATTCGTACCCTACACTTCTACTGTCAGGCTTATACCCACGACAGTAGCGATGATAAAAGTCTGTTGGAATTATGTTAGCAGTTGCTACATTATTTATGAAATATTGCACATAGGATGTCAAAACATTGTTTCCTCGACGGTTTACTTGAGGAAAGGTTGTATGTGATACAACTAGAAGGTTTTGTCGATCCTAAGGATGCTAACAAGTATGCAAGCTCAAGCGATCCTTCTATGGTCTGGAGCAAGCATCTCGGAGTTGGAATATACGCTTTGATGAGATGATCAAAGTTTTTGGGTTTATACAAGGTTTGTGAGAAACTTGTATTTCCAAATAAGTGAGTGGGAGCACTATAGTATTTCTGATGAGTATATGTGGTAGACATATTATTGATCAGAAATACTGTAGAATTTCTAGAAAGCATAAAGGGTTGTTTGAAAGGTGTTTTTCAAAGGAAAGTCTGGATTAAGCTACTTGAACATTGAGCATCAAGATCTATAGAGATAGATCAAAATGTTGAATAGAACTTTCAATGAAATGCATGCCTTGACAAGTTTTTCAAGGAGTTCAAAATAGATCAGCAAAGAAGGAGTTCTTGGCTGTGCCGTAAGGTGTGAATAGGAGTAAGACTCAAAGTTGGACCATGGTAGAAGAAAGAGAAAGGACGAAGGTCGCCTCCTATGCCTTAGTCGTGGGCTCTAAAGTATGCCATGCTATGTACCGCACCTGATGTGTCCCTTGCCATGAGTCTGTCAAGGGGTACAAAGAGTGATCCAAGATTGAATCACTGAACAGCGGTCAAAGTTCTCCTTAGTAACTAGTGGACTAAGGAATTTTTCTCAATTATGGAGGTGATTAAGGAGTTTGTCGTAAAGAGTTACGTGGATGCAAGCTTTGACACTAATATGAATAACTATGAGTAGTAAACCGGATTCGTATAGTGGAGCAGTCATTTGGAATAGTTCCAAATGGTGCGTTGTAGCAGCATCTATAGGTGACATAGAGATTTGTAAAGCACACACGGATCTGAAAGGTTTAGACCCATTGACTAAAAATCTCTCTCACAAGCAAGATATGATCAACCCCCATAACTGTACTGGTGTTAGGTTCATTGCAATCACATAGTGATGTGAACTAGATTATTGACTCTAGTGCAAGTGGGAGACTGTTGGAAATATGCCCTAGAGGCAATAATAAATTGGTTATTATTATATTTCTTTATTCATGATAGTCGTTTATTATCGATGCTGGAATTGTATTGATTGGAAACTCAAATACATGTGTGGATACATAGACAACACCCTGTCCCTAGTGAGCCTCTAGTTGACTAGCTCGTTGATCAAAGATGGTCAAGGTTTCCTGACCATAGACAAGTGTTGTCACTTGACAATGGGATCACATCATTGGGAGAATGATGTGATGGACAAGACCCAAAACTATGAACGTAGCATATGATCGTGTTCCTATGACCATGAGATCATTCAACTCCCGGACACCGGAGGAATACCTTGTGGGTTATCAAACGTCGCAACGTAACTGAGTGACTATAAATGTGCTCTACAGGTATCTCCAAAGGTGTACGTTGGGTTGGGATGGATCGAGACTGGGATTTGTCACCCCGTGTGACGGAGAGGTATCCCGGGGCCCACTCGGTAATACAACATCACAACAAGCCTTGCGAGCAATGTGACTAAGGAGTTAGTTACGGGATCTTGTATTACAGAACGAGTAAAGAGACTTGTCAGTAACGAGATTGAACTAGGTATGGAGATACCGACGATCGTATCTCGGGCAAGTAACATACCGAAGGACAAAGGGAACACCATACGGGATTAACTGAATCCTTGACATAGAGGTTCAACCGACAGAGATCTTCATAGAATATGTGGGAGGCAATATGGCCATCTAGGTCCCGCTATTGGTTATTGACCGGAGAGTGTCTCAGGTCATGTCTGTATAGTTCTCGAACCCTTAGGATCCGCACACTTAAGGTTCAGTGACGTTTCGGTATAGTTGAGTTATAAGTGTTGGTGACCGAAGGTTGTTCGGAGTCCCGGATAAGATCCAGGACGACACGAGGACCTCCAGAATGGTCCGGACATAAAGATTGATATATAGGTAGTCCTGTTTTAGTCACCGGAAAAGTTTCGGGCTCATCGATAGTGTACTGGCGGTGAAGGGAGGGTGCCGGGGGACCACCGGGAGGGGTGTGACAACCCAAGAGGCTCATGGTCTATGAGAGGAGGTGGATCAGGCCTTGGTGGGCTGGCCTAAGTCTCTCTCAAGGGCCCATGCGAAAAGGATAAAGGAAAAAAGGCAAAAAGGCCAAATTAGGAAGGAGTCCTAATAGGATTCCACCTCCCTTGTGGGAGGTGGATTCCTCCCTTGTGGGTTCGGCCGAACCTCCTTGGATTGGACGCCAAGGCTGCCACCTATCCTCTCCTCCTCTTATATATACTAGAGGTTTTGAGGGTTTTGGTGCAACAATTGCCACGTGCTCCTTCTACTTCTCTCTAGATCTATTCTTCCTCTATATCGGATTTCTGCGGTGCTTAGGCGAAGCCCTGCAGGAATAGATCACCACCACCACGGGCACGTTGTCACGCTGCTGATGAACTCATCTACATCCCTGTCTCTCTTGCTGGATCAAGAAGGCGGAGATCGTCATCGATTTGTACGTGTGCGGAACGCGGAGGTGCCGTCCGTTCGGCACTTGATCGGGACTGGTCGTGGGACGGTTCGTGGGAGAGATTTTGGGACGGTTCGTGGGACGGATCGTCAAGATGTACCACTACATCAACCGCGTTTATTAAAGCTTCTGCTTAGCGATGTACAAGGGTATGTGGATTGAAACGTCTCCGTCGTATCTACTTTTCCGAACTCTTTTGCCCTTGTTTTGGACTCTAATTTGCATAATTTGAATGGAACTAACCCAGACTAACGCAGTTTTCAGCAGAATTGCCATGGTGTTGTTTATGCGTAGAAATAAAAGTTCTCGGAATGACCTGAAAATTTACGGAGAATTTTTCTGGAATTTATGAAAAATACTGGCGCAAGAATCAGCGGAGGAAGTGGAGCCGTGAGCCCACAAGCCCACCAAGCGCGCCCCCTTCGCCGCGTCTCGCAGGCTTGTGGAGCCCACGACGCTCCACCGCCTCCAATCTCAGCTCTATTTAGTTCGTCTCGCCCGAAAAAAAAATCAAGAAGAAGAGTTCATCACGTTCTACGATACAGAGCTGCCGCCACCTCATGTTCTTCATCTCGAGGGCAGACCTGGAGTCCGTTCTGGGTTCCGGAGAGGGGAAATCGTCGCCATCGTCATCACCATTCTTTCTTCATCGCCAATTCCATGATGCTCTTCACTGTTCATGAGTAATCTCATCGTAGGCTTGCTGGATGGTGATGGGTTGGATGAGATCTATCATGTAATCGAGTTAGTTTTGACGGGGATTGATCCCTAGTATCCACTATGTTCTGAGATTGATGTTGCCACTACTTTGCCATGCTTAATGCTTGTCACTAGGGTCCAAGTGCCATGATTTCAGATCTGAACCTATTATGTTGTCGCCAATATATGTGTGTTCTTGATCCGATCTTGCAAGTTATAGTCACCTACTCTGTGTTATGACCCGGCAACCCCGGAGTGACAATAGCCGGAACCACTCCCGGAGATGACCATAGTATGAGGAGTTCATGTATTCACCAAGTGTTAATGCATTGGTCCGGTTCTTTATTAAAAGGAGAACCTTAATTTCCTGTAGTTTCCATGAGGACCCCGTTGCCATGGGAGGGATGGACAATAAATGTCATGGAAGTTCTTTTCCCTAAGCACGTATGACTACATGCGGAATACATGCCTACATTAGATTGACGAACTGGAGCTATTTACTTATCTCTCCGTGTTATAATTGTTGCATGATGAATCACATCCGGCATAATCATCCATCACCGATCCATTGCCTACGAGTCTTTTCCTACTGGTTCTTGCTATGTTACTTTGCCGCTACTGATGTCACTGCTGCTACTGTTACTCTGTTGCTACTGCTGCTATCACCCTACTTTGCTACTGATACTTTGTTGCAGATACTAAATCTTTCAGGTGTGGTTGAATTGACAACTCAACTGCTAATACTTGAGAATAATCTTTGGCTTCCCCTTGAATTGAATCAATAAATTTGGGTTGAATACTCTACCCTCGAAAATTGTTGTGATCCCCTATACTTGTGGGTTATCAAGACTATTTTCTGGCGCCGTTGTCGGGGAAGCACATCTATATTCTCTGAGTCACTTGGGATTTACGTCTGCTGGTCACTATGAGGAATCCGATAGATCGAAGAACTAAAGCCTTGCCCTCAACTACGAGGACAGGTAAGGAACTGCCATCTAGCTCTGCACTTGATTCACCTTCAGTTATGAGTAAGTTTGCGACATCACCTCCTGCTAGAAATCTTGATATGTCGCCTATGCTTGATGATGCTACTTCTGTTGCCCATGATGCTTATGATGATGCTATGCTTGTTACTGCTTTGCCTGATGATGCTATGTTTGATACTGCTTTGCTTGATGATGCTATGCTTGATACTGCTTTGCCACTAGGTGCATTCCTTGATGCACAAATTGCTAGAGTTGCTGCTAGATGTGATGATACTTCTGAAACTGCTGATACTATTGAAGTGGAACCTGCTATTTTGCCTGCTAGAACTAGATCTCCTAGAAATGAATTGCCTGATATGCCAGAGCGTTATGTTATGGAGGGAGAGATAGCTGAGGATTTTCTTGCGTGTAAGGATAGCTATGATGTTGAGAAATTATTACTCAAGTGGAAAGAAAAATCTCTGAACGCTAGGATAAAATACGACCCGAAGTTTACCACTTCGCCTATCTTTGTGACCGATAAGGATTATGAATTCTCTGTCGACCCTGAGTTGATCACTCTGGTCGAATCTGATCCTTTTCACGGTTATGAGTCTGAAACGGTTGTAGCCCATCTTAGCAAACTGCACGATATAGCCACCCTATTCACTAGTGAGGAAAAGATCCGCCACTACTATATGCTCAAGCTGTTTCCTTTCTCGCTAAAGGATGATGCTAAGACTTTGTCCACTTCTCTTGCTCCTGGTTGTGTGTGTAGCCCCCAGGATATGGTCTACTACTTCTCTTAAAAATATTTCCCTGCCCATAAGAAGCAAGCTGCCTAGCAGGAAATATACAACTTTGCATAAGTTGAAGAAGAGAGTCTCCCACAAGCTTGGGGGAGGCTTGTCGAGCTTCTGAATGCTTTGCCTGATCACCCTCTTGAGAAGAATGAAATACTTGATATCTTCTATAATGGACTTACCGATGCTTCTAGAGACCACCTAGATAGTTGTGCTGGTTGTGCTTTTCGGGAACGAACTGTAGAACAAGCTCAGATCCTATTGAATAACATCCTGTGCAATGAGAATGCTTGTACTATTCCCGAACCACCTCCGAAGCCAACTCCTAGGAAAATAGGTATTCTATTCCTCAGTCCTGAAGATATGCAAGAAGCTAAGAAATCCATGCGAGAGAAAGGCATTAAATATGAAGATGTCAAAAATCTACCACCTATCGAAAAGATCCATGGTCTGGATAACCCGATACAGGTAGTAGAAGTAAATTCTCTACGTAGGTTTGACGAGAGTGATATTCCTTTTGATAAACCTGCTAGCTTATGCCTGGATGAATTTGATAACTTTGTTGCCAAACAACAGAGTTTCAATGATTATGTTAGCAGACAATTGGAACAGAATGCTCGTATGCTTAGTCATTTAAGTGCTTGTGTGGACAGAAATGTCAATGATCTTAAGCTTCTGAGTAAACATGCCTCTATGGTTACTACTCCGGTAGAACAAGTACTTAAGGCTTAGAATGACTTGCTCAATGAGTTGAATGACAATTCTGTCAGAGTCGTCACTAGAGGCGGTAGAATGACTCAGGAACCTTTGTATCCTGAGGGTCATCCAAAGAGAATTGAACAAGATTCTCAAGGAGCTAGCGTTGATGCACCTAGTCATCCTAGAAAGAAGAAGAAAGATGATATGAACTTGCACGCTAGCAACCCTCTTGCTGCTACACCTGAGACTCCAAACGATGTCTCTATCTCTGATGCTGAAACACAATCTGGTTGAACCAGTTGATCTTGATAACCCACAGCCTAAGAATAGAAGATTCGATAAGAATGACTTCTCTGCTAGGAAGCATGGTAAAGAAATGGAACCATGGGTTCAGAAACCAATGCCATTTCCTCCCAAACCATCCAAGAAAAAGGATGATGAGGATTTTGAGCGATTCATTGAAATGATTAGACCTGTCTTTCTGCTAATGCGTTTGACCGATATGCTCAAAATATCTCCGTATGCTAAGTACATGAAAGATATTGTGACTAATAAGAGGAGGATACCTGAGGTTGAGATTTCCACTGTTCTTGCTAATTATACCTTAAAGGGTGGAACTCCTAAGAAACTAGGTGATCCCGGAGTGCCCACTATACCTTGCTCCATTAAAGGAAACTACGTTAGAGCTACGTTATGCGATCTTGGAGCCGATGTTAGTGTTATGCCTCTTTCTCTTTATCATAGGCTTGAACTGGACAAGTTGACACCCACTAAAATCTCTCTGCAAATGGCCAACAAATCAACTGCTTTCCCTATCGGCATTTGCGAGGATGTGCCTGTTGTGGTTGCCAACGTCACTATCTTAAGAGAATTTGTTATTCTGGATATTCCTGAGGACGATGCCATGGCGGTCATCCTTGGAAGACCCTTTTTAAACACTTCAGGGGCTGTTATAGATTGCAACAAAGGCAATGTCATGTTCCATGTCAACGGTAACGAGCATACAGTGCACTTTCCGAAGAAACAATATCGAGTACATTTCATCAATGCTATCTAAAAAACTTCATCGATTCTTATTGGGAGCTTTGAATGCCCTATTCCTCCTGTTAAGATGAAGTATGATTTTCTTGTTGGGGAGATACACATCCCCATTGAGGTGACCTAGTGATTATTTGAAAATTCTCCGTTCTCTTTTGCAATTCCAAAAGTTTGTTAAGGAGACTTGATCAACCTCATTAACGGATTTCTTTCGATGACCATGAGACGGATGAATCGAGGAGTCACAAACCTCTGTTCCAAGCTTTCACCTTCGGTTGCTTAGAAGAAAAATGACAGGTTTAATTTAGTTTTCCCAGTTTTCTGCTTTTAGCGTCCCGTAGAAAAGTACCCCGAAAATAAAAGTTCTCCGAATGTCCTGAAAATAAAGTATGATTTTTTCTCGAATTTTTTAAAAATACTGGGACGAAGAGCTAGTCTAGGGGCTGCACGAGTGGGCCATAAGCCCTAGAGGCGCGGGCACCCCCCTGGCCACACCTATGAGGCTTGTGGGGCCCACGTGCACCCCCTCCACTCATTCTAGCTCCCATCTGCTTCTCCTACCTCCAGAAAAAATCATTTCGCAGCCCGAACCCGTGTTCTTGCTCCTCTTGCTGGGATTTTCAATCTCTTTGCTCAAAGCACCATTCTCCGAACTGTTTTGGGGAAATTACTCCTTGGTAAGTGTCTCCTCCATTGGTCCAATTAGTTTTTGCTCTAGCGCCTTATACTCCGCGTATTTTCCTGCCTTGGTGATCCTGTTCTTGAGCTTTGCATGCTAATTTTAGCTGGTCCCAAGTAGTTTTGATGCATAATATGGCCTCTAGGCACTTGTGGGAGTAGTTGCTACGAGTTTGGTTGAGCCTTGTTCACTTTTCCTTAGAGTCACTAAAAATTTCAGAAAATTTCAGAGATAGAAAAGGGAAAAGATGAGGAGGTTCTTAAGAGGCTCTTCAAGCCGTGACCCCAAGGATGATGGAAGTGAGAAGAAGCCCAAGTATCCGGTCCCTCGAGTCGCAGAAGTTCGAGCGTGGGAGTGGCCAAGCGATGTGTTCTTACGCGTCGCCGGAATTTATGAGGACTTTTACCATTTGGTGCAGAACGCAGGCCTTATCGCCTTCGTTGAAGATAAGTGTCCCTAATACCTCCTCCTCACTAATATCTTCGTACAAAGCTTTAACTTCTATCCGAGGAAGAATTCTCCTATGGTTGAGTTCAAATTATATGATATCCCCCAGCGCATGTCACTCCAGGATTTTTGCAATGTTTGCAAATTGCCTTTTGTTGGGGATATTCATGATCCTCGTCCACGGGACTTGGAGGCTTTCATCGATACAATTGCTGTAGGAGAGGAGAGAGGAGTGTCTTGCGCTAGAGCCGCTAGCATACATTTTCCCGTGCTTCGGTACTTCTCACTATTCGTGGGAAAATGTTTGATTGGTCGTGGGAAAGCTGGGTCCCTTAGCTCACCAGATCTTGCGGTCTTGCACGAAGCCCTTTATAATGATAAAACTTATAGCTTGGGCGCTATAGTAGCTCAACGGTTGAACATGAACCGTTCTAAAGGTGTTGTCTATGGAGGTTTTTATGCTACTCGTCTTGCTAGACACTTTGAGATACCTATTAGACTGGACGAGGAAGAAGAGATTCTTCTTCCCAAGAGATATCTAGATTATGCTAGCATGGTTCGCCATGACTTTCTTGATAGAGATATAAATAGAAGGACGATTTATAACCTGGTATTTAGTCAGGGTACTCGTGAGACTATTACTTTGCCTGCTCCTTCTTTGTTCAATATTCATGCAGGCAGGTACATTATTATGCCCTCGGACATCTACGCATATTGGGGCTTAGCCCAACCACAGGTGCCCGTGCCCGAGCCACCAGTCGAGTACCAGACGCCAGTTTATCAGTGGGAGCCATAGGAGCTCACACAACAGTGTCATCCTCAGTCCACTCCAGAGTACCCCGGAGCTGGTTATTTCCCTCCGTGGGAGTAGACCTACTTAGGCCAAAAGCCTAAGCTTGGCGGAGTACGTGTTTCTCACCGACTTTACATTCTTGCTTATGCTTTCACTTTGTTCGTCGGTGTTCACACTTTGCCACTATATCATCCATGCTAGTTTATTCTCTTTTTCTCGTTTTCTTTTTGTGTGTGTGTCTAGTTTGAGAAAACCCAAAAATATTTTCTTGTTCTTCTTTTGCTTGTTGGGAGCTTTCCCATGTAAATAGTTTTGTTTTTTTTGGGTCAAGGTAGAAGATAATGGTTACAACGTTTAGTGGCTCTCGCAGGCATATCTGCTTATCTGTTAAAGAGCCATATTACTTTGTCTTCTCCTTTATGTTTGCGTGCAGATTCCAGCTTTAGTCGAATGCACGAGCACTCCTATTATTGTTCACATCATCTGGTCGTGCAAGTGAAAGGCAATAATGACGAAATATGATGAAGTGACTGAGCCTGGAAAAGCTAGTATGAACTCGATCTGTTTTGTTTTTGTAAAATGTGACTAGCTCACTATTCCTAGTTCAGCTTTGTTGTGAGAGAAACATGTTTGCAATGACAACTTAGATATCATAGTTCTGATGCCATGCTTAATTAGCTAGGAGCTTATAATGGTTTGTCTTGGATGCCCACATGAATTTTGACATGACTATGATGTAGTATGATAGGATGATATCCTCCTTTGAATGTTTCAAGTGGCTGGACTAACGCATGTTTATGCATGTAGTAGAAATAAAATCAACATAGCCTCTATGATATTCATGTTCATGGTGATTTATGTCCTACTCATGCTTGCACTCAATGTTAGTTAATCTCAATGCATTTTGATGACTGTTGTCGCTCTCTAGTTGGTCGCTTCCCAGTCTTTTGCTAGCCTTCACTTAAACTAAGCGAGAATACTGCTTGAGCATGCACTTCCATAAACCCAAAGTTGTTCCATATGAATCCACCATACCTACCTATATGCGGTATCTACTTGCCGTTCCAAGTAAATTTGCATGTGCCACTCTCTAAACCTTCAAGAAATAATCTGTTTTGCATGCCCGAACCGCTCATGTGGTGACAGGGGGCTATCAGTATCTTCCATGCTAGGCGTGTTATCCTCGATATGTGTTTATTCACTATCATTCACAAGAAAGGGGCCGGTAATTGGAATTCCCAGTTCCATGCTCAAATCGAAAAGATAATTGCAAACAAAACTCCCCCTGGATTGATGTTGGTATGGACGGTTCCCGAGGATTCGACTAGCCGGGGAGTGTGATTGATTGGTGGTGGGGGAGTCAAAACTTTACTTTTCTGTTTGGGAACCGCCTATAGCATGTGTAGCGTGGAAGATGGTGAGAACTCTTGGTCATTCCGTTGACAATGAAATCATGGCACCCAAAATTATTACCTCTGTTTTCAAAGCTTGAGCTCTGGCACCTCTACAAATCAATGCTTCCCTCTGCGAAGGGCATGTCTATTTATGTTCTTGTTGAGTCATCCTCCTCTTAAAAAAGCACCAATTAGAGAGCACCTCTGTCATTTTTATGCTTTGCTTTTAACTGTGTTGAGTATGACTGTGACTGGATCTTCTTTGCCATGAATTACAATGTTTAGTTAGCTCTTGGTCTTTGAAGGTGCTCTGCATTTATGTTTTGCGGTCTCAGAAAGAGCTAGCGAGATACCATCTATACATACTGCTTCATGATTGTTTGATTGAAGTGTCGACGTTAGAGACTTATTATTATTTGCTCGCTAGTTGATTATGCCATTGATATGAGTTTACCGTGAGACCTAGATGTCATTTGCTTATGTGGTTAGCTTGTGATCTTGCTGAAATTCTGGTTATGAGTTAGACATAGTTTCAACAACAAGATCAAACAGAGTTCGTCAAAGTTTTTCTTTTGTCTCTTTCAGTTTGTCAACTAAATTGCTTGAGGACAAGCAAGGCTTTAAGCTTGGGGGAGTTGATAAGTCTCCGTCGTATCTACTTTTCCGAACTCTTTTGCCTTTGTTTTGGACTCTAATTTGCATGATTTGAATGGAACTAACCCGGACTAACGCTGTTTTGAGCAGAACTGCCATGGTGTTGTTTTTGCACAGAAATAAATGTTCTCGGAATGACCTGAAAATTTACGGAGAATTTTTCTGGAATTTATGAAAAATACTGGCGCAAGAATCAGCGGAGAAACTTGAGCCGTGAGCCCACAAGCCCACCAGGCACGCCCCTCCCCCCCCGCCTGGCCGCGCTTGGCAGGCTTGTGGAGCCCACGACGCTCCACCGCCTCCAATATCAGCTCTATTTAGTCCGTCTCGTCCGAAGAAAAATCAGGAAGAAGAGTTCATCGCGTTTTACGATACAGAGGAGCCGCGACCTCCTGTTCTTCATTTGGAGGGCAGATCTGGAGTCCGTTCTGGGCTCCAGAGAGGGGAAATCGTCGCCATCGTCATCACCAACCTTTCTTCATCGCCAATTCCATGATGCTCTTCACCGTTCGTTAGTAATCTCATCGCAGGCTTGCTGGACGGTGATGGGTTGGATGAGATCTATCATGTAATCGAGTTAGTTTTGACGGGGATTGATCGCTAGTATCCACTATGTTCTGAGATTGATGTTGCTACTACTTTGCCATGCTTAATGCTTGTCACTAGGGCCCGTGTGCCATGATTTTAGATCTGAACCTATTATGTTGTCGCCAATATATGTGTGTTCTTGATCCTATCTTGCAAGTTGTAGTTACCTACTATGTGTTATGACCCGGCAACCCCAGAGTGACAATAGCCGGAACTACTCCCGGAGATGACCATAGTATGAGGAGTTCATGTATTCACCAAGTGTTAATGCGTTGGTCCGGTTCTTTTTTAAAAGGAGGACCTTAATATCCTGTAGTTTCCATTAGGACCCCGTTGCCACGAGAGGGATGGAATATAGATGGCATGCAAGTTCTTTTCCCTAAGCACGTATGACTACATACGAAATACATGCCTACATTACATTGACGAACTAGAGCTAGTTACTTATCTCTCCGTGTTGTAACTGTTGCATGATGAATCACATCCGGCATAATCATCCATCACCGATCCAATGCCTACGAGTCTTTTCCTACTGGTCCTTGCTACGTTACTTTGCCGCTACTCCTGTCACTGCTGCTACTGTTACTTTGTTGCTACTGCTGTTACTTTGCTGCTACTGATGTCACTACTGCTATTGTTACTCTGTTGCTACTGCTGCTATCACCCTACTTTGCTACTAATACTTTGCTGCAGATACTAAATCTTTCAGGTGTGGTTGAATCGACAACTCAACTGCTAATACTTGAGAATATTCTTTGGCTTCCCCTTGAGTCGAATCAATAAATTTCGGTTGAATACTCTACCCTCGAAAACTGTTGCGATCCCCTATACTTGTGGGTTATCATGGATCCGATCTCCCTCTCGTAGATGATGATCACCATCATAGGTCTTCGTGTGCGTAGGAAATTTTTTGTTTCCCATGCGACGTTCCCCAACACGCCGGTGCTGGGTAGGGGGCGGTGAACGGGGAGGGGGTCGCCGGCGCGGGGGAGGTGGGTGGGCACGGGGAGGGGGTGATACGTTTCTGTCGTATCTACTTTTCCAAACTCTTTCGCCCTTGTTTTGGACTCTAATTTTCATGATTTGAATGGAACTAACCTGGACTAACGCTGTTTTCAGCAGAATTGCCATGGTGTTGTTTTTGCGCAGAAATAAAAGTTCTCGAAATGACCTGGAAATTTACGGGAAATTTTTGTGGAATATATAAAAAATACTAGCGCAAGAATCAACACAGGAAGTGGAGCGTGGAGCCCACAAGCCTACCAGGCGCGGGCCCCCCTGGCCATGCCTGGCAGACTTGTGGGGCCCATGAAGCTCCACCGCCTCCAATCTCAGCTCTATTTAGTCCCTTTAGTCTGAAAAAAAATCAAGGAGAATTCATCGCGTTGTACGATACGGAGGCGCCGCCACCTCTTGTTCTTCCTCTCGAGGGCAGATCTGGAGTCCATTCTGGGCTCCGGAGAGGGGAAATCGTCGCCATCGTCATCACCAACCTTCCTTCATCGCCAATTCCATGATGCTCTTCACCGTTCGTGAGTAATCTCATCGTAGGCTTGCTGGACGGTGATGGGTTGCATGAGATCTATCATGTAATCAAGTTAGTTTTGACGGGGATTGATCCCTAGTATCCACTATGTTTTGAAATTGATGTTGCTACTACTTTGCCATGCTTAATGCTTGTCACTAGGGCCCGAGTGTCATGATTTCAGATCTGAACCTATTATGTTGTCGCCAATATATGTGTGTTCTTGATCCTATCTAGCAAGTTGTAGTCACCTACTATGTGTTATGACTCGGCAACCCCGGAGTGACAATAGCCGGAACCACTCCCAAAGATGACCATAGTATGAGGAGTTCATGTATTCACTAAGTGTTAATGCATTGGTCCGGTTCTTTATTAAAAGGCTAACCTTAATATCTCGTAGTTTCCATTTGGACCCCGCTGCCACGGGAGGGATGGACAATAGATGTCATGCAAGTTCGTTTCCCTAGGCACGCATGACTACATACGGAATACATGCCTACATTACATTGACGAACTGGAGCTAGTTACATATCTCTCCGTGTTATAACTGTTGCATGATGAATAACATCCGGCATAATCATCCATCACCGATCCAATGCCTACGAGCTTTTCCTACTGGTCTTTGCTATGTTACTTTGCTGCTACTACTGTTACTCTGTTGCTACTGCTGTTACTTTGCTGCTACTGTTGTTACTTTGCTGCTACTGGTTACTGTTGCTATCACACTACTTTGATACTGATACTTTGCTGCAGATAGTAAATATTTCAGGTGTGGTTGAATTGACAACTCAACTGCTAATACTTGAGAATATTCTTTGGCTTCCCCTTGTGTCGAATAAATAAATTTGGGTTGAATACTCTACCCTCGAAAACTGTTGCGATCCCCTATACTTGTGGGTTATCAAGACCTTTTTCTGCCGCCGTTGCCGGGGAAGCATAGCTATATTCTCCGAGTCACTTGGGATTTATGTCTACTGGTCACTATGAGGAATCAGAAAGATCCAAGAACTGAAGTCTTGCCCTCAACTACAAGGACTGGTAAGGAACTGCCATCTAGCTCTACACTTGATTCACCTTCAGTTATTAGTAAGTTTGCGACACCACCTCCTGCTAGAAATCTTGATATGTCGCCTGTGCTTGATGATGCTACTTCTGCTGCCCATGATGCTTATGATGATACTATGCTTGATACTGCTTTGCCACTAGGTGCATTCCTTGATGCACAAATTGCTAGAGTTGCTGCTAGATGTGATGATACTTCTGAAACTGCTGATACTATTGAAGAAGAACCAGCTATTGTGCCTGTTAGAACTAGTTCTCCTAGATATGAATTGCCTGATATGCGTGAGTGTTATGTTATGGAGGGAGAGATAGCCGAGGACTTTATTGCTTGTAAGGATAGCTATGATGTTGAGAAATTACCGCGGAAGTGGAAAGAAAAATCTCTAAACGCTACGATGAAATACGACTCGAAGCTTGCTACTTCGCCTATCTTTGTGACCGATAAGGATTATGAATTCTCTGTCGACCCTGAGTTAAATCACTCTGGTCGAATCTGATCCTTTTCACAGTTATGAGTCTGAAACGGTTGTAGCCCATCTTACAAAACTGCAGGATATAGCCACCCTATTCACGAATGAAGAAAATATCTGCCACTACTATATCCTCAAGTTGTTTCCTTTCTCGCTAAAGGATGATGCTAAGACTTGGTTCACTTCTCTTGCTCCTGGTTGTGTGTGTAGCCCCCAGGATATGATCTACTACTTCTCTAAGAAATATTTCCTTGCCCATAAGAAGCAAGCTGCCTTGCAGGAAATATACAACTTTGCGCAAGTTGAAGAAGAGAGTCTCCCACAAGCTTGGGGAGGCTCGTCCAGCTACTCAATGCTTTGCCTGATCACCCTCTTGAGAAGAATGAAATACTTGATATCTTCTATAATGGACTTACCGATGCTTCTAGAGACCACCTAGATAGTTGTGCTGGTTGTGTTTTTAGGGAATGAACTGCAGAACAAGCTGAGATCCTATTGAATAATATCTTGTGCAATGAGAATGCTTGGACTATCCCCGAACCACCTCCTAAGCCAACTCCGAAGAAAATAGGTATTATATTCCTCACTCCCGAAAATATGCAAGAAGCTAAGAAATCTATGAAAGAGAAAGGCATTAAATATGAAGATGTCAAAAATCTACCACCTATCGAAGAGATCCATGGTCTCGATAACCCGATACAGGTAGTAGAGGTAAATTCTCTTTGTAGATTCAATGAGAGTGATATTCCTTTTTAGAAACCAGCTAGCTTATGCTTGGATGAATTTGATAACTTTGTCGCCAAACAACAAAGTTTCAATGATTATGTTAGGAGACAATTGGAACAGAATGCTCGGATGCTTAGTCATATAAGTGCTTGTGTGGACAGAAACGTCAATGATCTTAAGCTCTTGAGTAAACATGCCTCTGTGGTTACCACTCAAGTAGAACAAGTACTTCAAGCTCAGAATGACTTGCTCAATGAGTTGAATGACAATTCTGTCAGAGTCATCACTAGAGGCGTTAGAATGATCCAGGAACCATTGTATCCTGAGGGTCATCCTAAGAGAATTGAACAAGATTCTCAAGGAGTTAGCACTTATGCACCTAGTCATCCTATGAAGAAGAAGACAGATGATAGGAACCTGCATGCTAGCAACCTTGTTGCTGTTACACCTGAGAATCCAAACGATGTCTGTGTCTCTGATGCCGAAAGACAATCTGGTGATGAACATGAACCTAATGATGATATCAATAGTGATGTTCATGATGATGCTCAACCTAGCAATGATAAGGATGTGGAGATTGAACCTGTTGATCTTGATAACCCACAGCCTAAGAATAATAGATACGATAAGAACGACTTCGCTGCTAGGAAGCATGGTAAAGAAAGGGAACCATGGGTTCAGAAACCCATGCCCTTTCCTCCCAAACCATCCAAGAAAAAGGATGATGAGGATTTTGAGCGCTTTGTTGAAATGATTAGACCTGTCTTTCTGCAAATGCGTTTGACAGATATGCTCAAAATGTCTCCATATGCTAAGTACATGAAAGATATTGTGACTAATAAGAGGAGGATACCTGAGGTTGAGATTTCCAGCATGCTCGCTAACTAACCCTTCAAGGGTGGAACTCCTAAGAAACTAGGTGATCCCGGAGTGCCCACTATGACTTTCTCCATTAAAGGCAACTATTCTAGAACTGCTTTATGCGACCTTGGAGCCGGTGTTAGTGTTATGCCTCTCTCTCTTTATCGTAGGCTTGAATTGGATAAGTTGACACCCACTGAAATCTCTCTGCAAATGGCTGACAAATCAACTCCTTTCCCTATCGGCATTTGCAGGATGTGCCTGTTGTGGTTGCTAACATTACTATCTTGACAGACATTGTTATCCTGGATATTCCCGAGGACGATGCCATGGCGGTCATCCTCGGAAGACCCTTTTTAAATAGTGCAGGGGCTATTATAGATTGCAACAAAGGCAATGTCACTTTCCATGTCAACGGTAATTAGCATACGGTGCACTTTGCGAAGAAACAATATCGATTACATTGCATCAATGCTATCTAAAAAAACTTCATCGATTCTTATTGGGAGCTTTGAATGCCCTATTCCTCCTGTTAAGATGAAGTATGATTTGCTTGTTGGGGATATCCAAATCCCCATTGAGGTAATCTAGTGACTATTTGAAAATTCTCCGCTTTCTTTTGGGATTCGAAAAGGTTTGTCAAGAAGACTTGATCAACGTCATTGACGGAATTCTTTCGATGACCATGAGATGGATGAATCGAAGAGTCACAAACCTCTGTTCGAAGCTTTCACCTTCAGTTGCTTAGAAGAAAAATGATAGATTAGCTTTAGTTTTCCCTATTTTCTGCTTTTAGCGTCCCGTAGAAAAGTACCCCGGAAATAAAAGTTCTCTGAATGCCGTGAAAATCAAGTATGATTTTTTTTTAGATTTTTTGAAAAATACTAAGATGAAGAGCTAGCCAGGGGGCTGCAACAGTGGGCCACAAGCCCTGGAGGCGCGGGCACCCCCTAGCCGCGCCTACCAGGCTTGTGGGGACCACGTGCACCCCCTCCACTCATTCTAGCTCCCATCTGCTTCTCCTACCTCCATAAAAAATCGCTACGCAGCTCAAACCCGTGTTCTTGCTCTTCTTGCTGGGATTTTCGATATCCTTGTGCAAAGCACCATTCACCAAACTTTTTTGGGTAAATTGCTCCTTGGTAAGTGATTCCTCCATTGGTCCAATTAGTTTTTGCTCTAGTGCCTTATAGTTCGCGTATTTTTGCTGCCTTGGTGACCTTGTTCTTGAGCTTTGCATGCTAATTTTAGCTGGTCCCAAGTAGTTTTGATGCGTAATATGGCCTCTAGGCACTTGTGGGAGTAGTTGCTACGAGTTTCGTTGAGCCTTGTTCACTTCTCCTTTGAGTCCCTGGAAATTTCAAAAAAAGGAAGATGTTCAGGAGAAACTATCATGGTGGTTCCTCAAGCAAGATAGGTCCCCGTCTCGCAATTCGGGAACCCGATCCTTATCAACCGAGTAACGCACAGGGACAACCATGTGAATGGCCTTCTGATGAATTCATGATTGAGGCAGGTTTCAAAGACGAGTTTGATACACTTGTTCACAACGTCGGGCTCGAAGAATTCATCTCCGATAAATGTGAACAGTATGTTACTCTCGCTGCCTCTTTTGTTCGTAGATTCAAACTTTCAGCTGGTCGTGACACATCCGTACTGTTTGATCTCTATGACAAATCGTATACCATGGATTTAGAGGATTTCAATAGAATTTGCAAGATACCTATTTGGGGTAGTCTCAATGATCCTCCTAAATCTTCGCTTAGAGATTTTTTCTCTGGTATAACTGTCAGAGAAACTAGAGATATTACGCAGGCTACCATGGGAAGCATTCATTTTCCTGCCTTACTTTGCCCTCTTCATAGGTAGATGCATTAACGGCAAGATTGAGCATTATCACCTCTACGCACCTGATCTTAGTATCTCTAAGAGCGCAATAACGGGTTATAGAAGTTTCAACATGGGTGCTATAATAGCAAGGAGGCTGAATAATAATGCTAATGAAGGGGATTTCTTTGGTGGGAGCTACGCCACTCGCATAGCAAATTTTCTTGGAGTACCCATCCGCAAAGGAGGTCCCCCGCTCCATACAGCTTTCCTTGATCGCGCCGCTTTGACACGCTATCAGTTCCTTGAGAGGGATGATGAATCCCTCCTATACCGTTTAATATTTAACCGACAGCGTGTTTTCCATATTACCCTTCCTGCTCCTACCTTCTTTGACTTTCAGGTAAAATGGATATATTACATAGCCAGAGGAGAGGGAGAGGAGTATGAGAGGGAGGCAAAGGCTACTCGTCTCTGTGAGGCAGCTATTCACACAGTGGCTGCAACGCTCCCGTACAACCCTGATACGTCCATTTTGCATCATGCTTTCATGTTGATATTTATCGCTTCTTGGGCTGTTATTTCACTTCATGGTACAATACTTATGCCTTTTCTCTCTTATTTTGCAAGGTTTACATGAAGAGGGAGAATGCCGATAGCTGGAATTCTAGCCTGAAAACGTAGCAAGTTTGAGATGCCTATTCCGCGCAACTCCAAAAGCTGTGAAAATCAACGTGGATTTTTTTGGGATTTATAAAATACTGGCCAAAGAAGTACCGGAGGGGCGCCAGCAGGGGGCCACAAGCCTGCTAGGCGCGACCACCCCCCTGGCCGCGCCTAGGGGGCTTGTGGGCTCCCAGCTGGCCCTCTGGCTCCCCCCTTTTGCTACAAGAAGGGTTTCGGTCTGAAAAAAAATCAAGAAGAGGCTTTTCGGAGGATTCGCCGCCGCCACGAGGCGGAACTTGAGCAGAACCAATCTAGACGATCCTGCCAGAGAAACTTCCCTCCTGGAGGGGGAAATCATCGCCATCGTCATCACCAACACTCCTCTCATCTGAGGGGACTCATCACCATCAACATCTTCATAAGCGCCATCTCATCTCCAAACCCTAGTTCATCTGTTGTAACCAATCTCCGTCTCGCAACTCCGATTGGTACTTGTAAGGTTGCTAGTAGTGTCAATTACTCTTTGTAGTTGATGCTAGTTGGATTACTTGGTGGAAGAGTTTATGTTCAGATCCTTGATGCTACTCATTACCTCTCTCGTCATGAATATGATTATGGTTTGTGAATAGTTACTTTTGTTCCTAAGGACATGGGATAAGTCTTGCTATAAGTAGTCATGTGAATTTGGTATTGATTCGGTAATTTGATGTGATGTATGTTGTTTTTCCTCTAGTGGTGTTATGCGAACGTCGACTAGATAACACTTCACCATTATTTGGGCCTAGAGGAAGGCATTGGGAAGTAGTAAGTAGATGATGGGTTGCTAGAGTGACAGAAGCTTAAAACCTAGTTTATGCGTTGCTTCGTAAGGGGCTGATTTGGATCCACTAGTTTAATGCTATGGTTAGACTTTGTCGTAATTCTTCTTTCGTAGTTGCGGATGCTTGCGAGATGGGTTAATCATAAGTGGGATGCTTGTCCAAGTAAGGGCAGTACCCAAGCGCCGGTCCACCCACATATCAAACTATCAAAGTAACGAACTTGAATCATATGAACATGATGAAAACTACCTTGACAGAAATTCCCATGTGTCCTCGGGAGCGTTTTACCTCCTATAAGACTTTGTCCAGGCTTGTCCCTTGCTACAAAAGGTATTGGGCCACTTTGCTGCACCGTTGCTACTTTTGTTACTTGTTGCTTGCTACAAATTATCTTGTCACACAACTACTTGTTACCGACAATTTCAGTGCTTGGAGATATTACCTTGCTGAAAAGCACTTGTCAGATCCTTCTGCTCCTCGTTGGGTTCGACACTCTTACTTATTGAAAGGACTACGATAGATCCCCTATACTTGTGGGTCATCAAGACTATTTTCTGGTGCCGTTTCCGGGGAATGAAGTGCCTTTGGTAAGTGGAACTTGGTAAGGAAACATTCATATAGTGTGCCCAAATTTATTGTCACTTGTCACTATGGAAACTAAACCTTTGAGGGGCTTATTTGGGGTATCTTCACCTCGAACGGAAGCAAAGAGAGTTGCTCCTCAATCTGCTGCACCTATTGAAAATATTTTCTTTGAATTTCCTTCGGGTATGCTTGAGAAACTGCTGGCTAATCCTTTTACAGGAGATAGAACATCACATCCAGACTTGCATCTAATATATGTAGATGAAGTTTGTGGTTTATTTAAGCTTGTAGGTTTGCCCGAGGATGAGATCAAGAAGAAGGTCTTTCCCTTATATTTGAGGGATAAGGCGTTGTCATGGTATAGGCTATGTGATGATACTGGATCGTGGAACTAAAATTGGTTGAAATTGGAATTTCATCAAAAGTTTTATCCTATGCATTTAGTACATCGTGATCGGAATTATATTTAAATATTTTTGCCTCGTGACAAAGAAAGCATCGCTCAAGCTTGGGGAAGGCTTAAATCAATGTTATATTCATGCCCCAACCATGAGCTCTCGAGAGAAATTATCATTCAGAACTTCTATGCTCGGCTTTCTCATGATGATCGCACCATGCTTGACACTTCTTGTACCGGTTCTTTTATGAAGAGAGATATTGACTTCAGATGGAATTTATTGGAAAGAATTAAACGCAACTCTGAAGATTGGGATCTTGATGAAGGTAAGGAGTCAGGTATGAATTTCAAGTTTGATTGCGTTAAATCCTTTGTTGAAACAAATACTTTTTATGATTTTAGCGCTAAGTATGGACTTGACTCTGAGATAGTAGCTTCATTGTGTGAATCATTTTCTGCTCATATTGATCTCCCCAAAGAGAAGTGGTTTAAATATCATCCTCCCTTAGAAGTCAATGTAGTTAAACCCAATCCAGTTGAAGAGAAAGTTATTGCCTATAATGATCCTATTGTTCCCAGTGCTTACATTGAGAAACCACGTTTCCGTGTTAGGATAAAGGATCATTCTAAAGCTTCAACTGTGATACGTAGAGGCTACATTAGAACACCTACACCCCTTGAGCAAATTAGAGTTGAACCTAGCATTGCTATTATCAAGGATCTCCTGTCCGACAATGTTGATGGCCATAATATTCACTTCTGTGAAGATGCTGCTAGAATTGCTAAACCACACGCTAGGGACAAACATAGGCCTGTTGTTGGCACGCCTGTTGTTTCTGTTAAGATAGGAGATCATTGTTCTCATGGTTTATGTGATGTTGGTGCTAGTGTTAGTGCAATACCTCAATCCTTATACGATGAAATTAAAGACGAGAATTGCACGTGTTGAGATAGAACCTATTGATGTCACTATTCAGCTTGCCAATAGAGATACTATCTGCCCTGTGGGAATTGTTAGGGATGTTGAAGTCTTGTGTGGTAAAATGAAGTATCCTGCTGATTTCCTCGTTCTTGCTACCAACCAAGATAGCTTTTGTCCCATCATATTTGGCAGACCCTTCCTCAATATCATCAATGCTCATATTGACTATGAGAAGCAAACTGTCACTGTTGGCTTTGAAGGTGTGTCACACGAGTTCAATTTCTCCAAGTTTGGTAGACAACCTCATGAAAAAGAGTTGCCTAGTAGGGATGAAACTATTGCCCTAGCTTCTATTGTCGTGCCTCCTACTGATCCTTTAGAGCAATACTTGCTTGAGCATGAAAATGATATGCATATGGATGAAAGGGATGAGATAGATAGAGTTGTCTTAGAACAATATCTTATCCTTAAGAATAATTTGCATGTTGAACTGCTTGGGGATCCACCCCCACCAAAGGGTGATCCTGTGTTCGAGCTTAAACAGTTGCCAGATACTCTTAAGTATGCTTATCTTGATGAAGAAGAGATATATCCTGTTATAATTAGTGCTAGCCTCTCAGAGCATGAAGAAAAGAAGTTACTAAAAACTGTGAGGAAGCACTGTGCTTCCATTGGATATACTCTTGATGATCTTAAGGGCATTAGTCCCACTCTATGCCAGCACAAGATTCAGACTGATCCTGATTCGAAACCAGTTGCTGATCATCAACGGAGATTAAATCCTAAGATGAAAGAGGTAGTAAGAAAAGAAATACTAAAGCTCCTGGAAGCAGGTATTATCTATCCTGTTGCTCATAGTGATTGGTGAGTCCTATGCATTGCATCCCTAAGAAGGGAGGTATTACCGTTGTCCCTAACGATAAGGATGAATTGATCCCACAGAGGATTATCACTAGCTATAGGATGGTGATCAATTTTAGGAAATTGAATAAAGCCACTAGGAAAGATCATTACCCTTTGCCTATTATCGACCAAATGCTAGAAAGATTGTCTAAACACACACACTTCTTCTTTCTAGACGGTTATTCTGGTTTCTCCCAAATACCAGTTGCACAATCTGATCAGGAGAAACCACTTTCACCTGCCCTTTCGGTACCTTTGCTTATAGACATATGCCTTTTGGCTTATGTAATGCACCTGCCACCTTTCAAAGATGTATGATGGCTATATTCTCTGACTTCTGTGAAAAGATTGTTGAGGTTTTCATGGATGTCTTCTCTGTTTACGGGTCTTCTTTTGATGATTGCCTCAGCAACCTTGATCGAGTCTTGCAGAGATGTAAAGACACCAATCTTGTCTTGAATTGGGAGAAGTGCCACTTTATGGTTAATGAAGGCATCGTCTTAGGACATAAAATTTCTGAAAGAGGTATTGAAGTCGATAAGGCTAAGGTTGATGCAATCGATAAAATGCAATACCCCACAGATATCAAAGGTATAAGAATTTCCTTGGTCATGCTGGTTTCTATAGGAGGTTCATTAAAGACTTCTCTAAGATTTCTAGGCCTCTTACCAATATCTTGCAAAAGGATATTCCTTTTGTTTTTGACGATGATTGTGAGGAAGCCTTCGAAATACTTAAGAAGGCTTTGATAACTTCACCTATTGTTAAATCACCTGATTGGAACTTACCTTTTGAAATCATGCGTGATGCTAGTGATTATGTTGTTGCTGCTGTCCTAGGGCAAAGAGTTGATAAGAAGTTGAATGTTATTCACTATGCTAGTAAAACTCTAGACAATGCCCAAAGAAACTATGCTACTATGGAAAAGGAATTTTTAGCAGTCGTGTTTGCATGTGAAAAGTTCAGGTCTTACATAGTTGATTCCAAAGTCACTATTTACACTGATCACGCTGCTATTAAGTACCTCATGGAGAAGAAAGACGCTAAACCTAGACGTATCAGATGGGTTCTCTTGCTACAAGAATTTGATTTGCATGTTGTCGACAGGAAGGGTGCTGATAACCCCGTAGCAGTTAACTTGTCTAGGTTGGAGAATGTTCTTGATGACCCACAACCTATTGATGATAGCTTTCCTGATGAGCAATTAAATGTCATCAATACTTCACGTAGTGCATCGTGGTATGCTGATTATGCAAACTATATCGTTGCCAAATATATACCACCTAGTTTCACATACCAGCAAAAGAAGAAATTCTTCTTTGACTTAAGACATTACTTTTGGTTTGATCCTCACCTTTATAAGGAAGGAGTAGATGGTGTTATTAGATGTTGTGTACCTGAAGATGAACAGGGACAGATCCTACAGAAGTGTCACTCCGAGGCCTACGGAGGACACCATGCGGGAGATAGAACTGCACACAAGGTATTGCAATCAGGTTTCTATTGGCCCACTCTCTTCAAGGATGCCCGTAAGTTTGTCTTGTCTTGTGAGAATGTCAAAGAATAGGTAATATCGGTAAACGTCAGGAAATGCCTATGAAATATTCACTTGTCATTGAACCATTTGATGCTTGGGGCTTTGATTATATGGGACCTTTTCCAAAATCCAACGGGTATACTCTATCCTAGTTGCTGTTGATTACGTCACTAAATGGGTAGAAGCTATCACAACCAGTAGTGTTGATCACAACACTTCTATCAGGATGCTTAAAGAAGTTATTTTCCCTAGATTTGGAGTCCCTAGATATCTGATGACCGACGGTGGTTCACATTTCATTCATGGTGCTTTTCGTAAAATGCTTGCTAAGTACGATGTCAATCATCGAATTGCGTCTCCCTATCACCCTCAGTTCAGTGGTCAAGTAGAGCTAAGCAATAGAGAGATTAAACTAATTCTGCAGAAGACTGTCAACAGGTCTAGAAAGAATTGGTCTAAGAAGCTCGATTATGCACTGTGGGCTTATAGAACTTCCTATAAGAATCCCATGGGCATGTCCCCATACAAAATGATGTACGGTAAAGCATGTCATTTACCTCTTGAGCTAGAGCATAAAGCTTATTGGGCAATCAAAGAGCTCAACTTTGATTTCAAACTTTCTCGTGAGAAGAGGTTATTTGACAATAGCTCACTTGATGAGTGGAGAACTCAGGCATATGAAAATGCCAAGTTGTTCAAAGAAAAGGCTAAGAGGTGGCACGATAAAAGGATACAAAAGCGTGAGTTCAATGTAGGTTATTATGTCTTGCTATATAACTAGCAGTGTCACCCGCGCATTTGCGCGGCTAGATTTAATGGTTTATTCCATTTGGTATTTTAAATATATGTTAGATTATATTGTATTGACGATTAAATATGATAACTTGTTATTAAAATGAACAATTAAATAATTTGCTTGTCAATAAAAATGGAATCATTTATGAATATATGTTTGAATATCAAATTTGTAAAAAAATAATGGCTCGGTTAATTATTGTGCATTAGAGCTCCAAGTGCCCTTATAAGATGAGTGACGTTCGTGTATTCCATTATTTAAATACTTGTGGGTTCTTAATTAAACAATTTTTGTCACATAGTGTAGGCTGCATTTGGGTGAAGCAATCATTTACATCTTCATTTGTATTATATAGATACTTATCTCTGATCGCTATGTTATTACGTGGAAAAAAGCATTTATGTCTCCATTTTTTCAGTAGCAAGACCATGGTCACTACCTATCAGTCTACTATATTTTTGTAGTGACATGAGACACTATATGTTTTCTATCTCAGCATGGATAAATTAATATTCCTACAACAAATCCCATGTGTTTCTTCTCTTTGTCGCTCCTCTCTTGGCTCCCTCGCCATCTGCCTCATGTAGATCATGCTCCTTTTAGCGAAAGAAGTTCATTGTACGTCTCGTGAATTTGATTTTACATTGTTTTTACTTAATGATTTACTCAAAAACTTTACATGCCTAAGGGAAAGCAAATAGTTTGCATGTTTCTATTTTATTTTGCAAGTTTGAACATGTGTTTTCTATTAATGTGTCGGATATTTTTTGCATTCTTATTTGGAAAATAGCCCTCACATCTGAATACTTTTGTTTTCCTCAGAAAAATGGAATGGTCTAGTTGATAAATGTGACCTCATTAATAATGGTTAGGGGAGTAAATATGATACACTAAGAAAATGCTTATGTTATTGCAAACCTTCAGTAGTTGCAATGTAATTTGAAGTATGAAATGATATTGCTCTGTATTGATGTCGAGGTAAGCCTGCAAGACGACATGGAGAGATCATGCAACTGTTCAACTAAGCTAAAGCAAATACATATTTATATAGATCAATCCCACACACTAAAAAATGGACCTGTCATTATAGTTGGTTCATCTATTTTTTTTCTTTTGCATCTAGCAAAAGACAATTGGAATTCCTGTATTCTTCATAGTATTACTTAGCATTACCTATAAGTCAAACAACTAAAAGTGCAACTCATTTTTTTATTTTTTTTCTTGTTAAAAATTATGGCATGTTTGGATAGGGTTTATTTTTTGTGTGCTCCATGATAACATAGTCTAAGTTTAAGGTAAATATCTTAGGGCACAAAATAATACACTTATTATGATAGAGCGTAAGATATGTTAGTAGGTTCATATATTTATTGATAGAGTTGGTTCAACTCAGAAGATAACAGTAGCGAAAATATGTATTAGGGTGACCTACTCCAGCCTGTGGTGCAGCAGCATACTCAGAACAGTGAACCAATGACGATGAGCTATATAAAAAAATGGTGATGCTCCCAGGGGTACAAAGTGAATGCTGGTTCATGGTCACATCATCGTAGTCTTTTTTTGTCGTGTGGATATAATGCAGTTGCGTGACAAATCGAGTTTAGGAGGAGCGAGGCAAATATAATGGATTCCTGATGTACTCAACATTTTAATTTTCATCGCCGGCAGCACCAAGCCATAAATTAAGTACTGCTATATGCAAGACATGAATATCAATCTTTTTGACTAAGCCGGTCGGCCGAGACGTGCTTTGCTCCCAAGCCAATAATTCCAGTAGATATAGTCCCTATGAGAATTGATGGATTGTGTTTATAGTAGTACGTAAATGTCAAGCTTCTTTCCTTTTAAATTTTTTTTCCTAATCAGAACATGACTTCTTTTAGCGGATGATTTCTTCCCAATTTCCTAGTCAATCACTTCTTCCCTAAGAAAATAATCACAGTCGTGGATATTTGGTGTATTAGAAAAATATTGGTGGGCCATACAGAGTCTGTTTAGAATAATTTAGACGTGCATGCAATAGTCTGGTTCTACACCATTGATGCATGCATGCGTGCATGTCCTAGAACGTTTTCCATTAATACGTGTTTAGTTTACCCCTTTCAATGCTTTTTATAGCTTGCACGCGTCGTACTGCGGAAGGAAAGGTCCATCCCCAATATCACAGTATAAAAAAATAGTACGTGTTTCCTGAAAAAAATAGTTCTGTGTACGTGCTTAATCATCACCGTTGATACATCTTTGTTTTTAGACTGTCAAATCTTCATCGTTCGTTTTCTATTGTTTTAAGTATATAATAAAAGATTCTTGTTTAAGATTTTTTGCAGGCAAGCTTCTCTCTAAATGGGAAGGTCCCTATATTGTTGAGGAAGTATATCGTTCCGGTGCTATCAAGATCAACAACACGGAAGGTAATTGTCCGAGAGTGGTAAATGGGCAGAGAATCAAGCATTATATCTCACGTACTCCCATAAATGTTGAAAGCAATATTATCAATACCATAACTCCGGAGAAATACCTAAGGGATATTTATCAGCCTGTTTCAGACTCCGAAAACAAAGAGGTATGTGTTTCTGTAAGTAAACAGACTCCAAAACTTTTCCAGTAGGAATTTTTCTCCGTGTTGGAATATTTAGAAAAATAGAAAAATTGGAAGTAGTCCGGAAAGTGCACGAGGAGGCGACAAGCCTGCCAGGCGTGTGCCACACCTTGGCCGTGCCTGGGGGGCTTGTAGCCACCTCATGTGCCTCCCGGACTCCGTTTTCTTGCGGAGTACTCCTTCTGGTCAGAAAAAATTATTATATATTCTCCCTAAAGGTCTGACCCTTGTATCACGCGAATTTCCTCTATTTTTGTTTCGAGCCTGTTTCTGTTGCAGATCTAGATTGCTATGACGTCCCCAAAAGCTCCGAAGGACAAGATCTTCGAGAAGGTCATCAATCCCTACCTCACGGGAGTGCTGCAACACCCTCAATCTATCGAGATGCGTGAGGGGATGTTGCACATCCGTGATGTTGAGGGGCCTAAGAAGACTGGAAGCGTGGAGGCGAGGCTCGAAGCAATGGAGCAACATGTCTTCAAGTGCCAAGGGATGGTGGAGCGTGGACTCAACGCCAACCACATGATGATCACGGAGTTCACCAACAAGCACAAGATCGATGCCAATGACACCGGGAAGCACCTCTCCAGGCTCTATGACAGAATTGATCACCTCCAAGCCCAGATCTATGACCTGTAGAACCAAAACTCTGAGTATGAGTATAGATTTAAATGAATATGGTTGGTTGTAGATTTGAGGATTCCGGAGACTCGGTCATCTTTCCATGATCACCTATGCCTTGGAAGACGGAGGATCAAACCTATGTTGCAACAACTCCACCACCATCACCTCCAAAGGAAGACAAATGAGCATGGGTATGGGCAATCCCCTTGGCTTGTGCCAAGCTTGGGGGAGTTGCCCCGGTATCATATCACCATCACATCTTTTGCCTTTACCTTTGTTTTAGTTTGTTCCTTTTCAGTTTTCTCTTTCTCTAATATATTAAATGTCTTAGTGTTTTAGTCTAGAGTTTTTCTTTGTGTCACCCCCGATGTATTCGAGCTCGTGATCCATATAATAAAGAGTGTCTTAGTTGAGGGCTTTGCCTCTTGCCATGATCAAAAGAGTGAGAAAAGAACAAAAGCATGAAAGATCATGTAATGATCTTATTGGAAGTGATGGCTTCACATATAAAAATAATGATGATTGAAACTTGTTGAGGGTAGACAAACGTAGACCTTGGTCATTGTTGCAATTAATAGGAAGTGATAAAGAAGGAGAGGTTCACATATAAATATATCATCCTTAACATCATCTATGATTGTGAACACTCACTAAACTATTGCATGCTTAGAAGTAGATATTGGACAAGGAAGACAACATAATGATTTGTGTTTGCTTGGTTTCGAACAATGTTATATGACTAGAGATCCCTTAGCATGTGACGATTGCTTCCACCTCTTATTAGCCAAACCTCCCGCACCAAGTAGAGATACTACTTGTGCATCCATAAACCTTCAACCCAGTTTTGCCATGAGAGTCCGTCATACCTACCTATGGATTGAATAAGATCCCTCAAGTAAGTTGTCATCGGTGCAAGCAATAAAAATTCCTCCCTAATACGTATGATCTATTAGTGTGTGGAAAATAAGCTTTGTACGAACCTGTGATGAAGAAGATATAAAAGCGACAGACTTCATAATAAAGTTCTTTATCACAGGAGGCAATATAAAGTGACGTTCCCCCACACTAAGAGGACACACATCCAAACGTCAAAAGCGCATGACAACCTCTGCTTCCCTCTGCAAAGGGCCTATCTTGTACCTTTACTTTTTTCCCTTGAAAGATTCATGGTGACCTTCACCAATTCCTTATTCCGCCTTTATCTTAGATAACGTCATATGCTAGGGAAAGATATCTCAACTTGGAGGTAAGCATTCATGAGTTATTATTGTTGACATTACCCTTGAGGTAAATGGTTGGGAGGCAAAACTATAAGCCCCTATATTTCTCTGTGTCCAGCTGAAACCTTGATCTCATGAGTACCACGTGAGTTGTAGCAATTGTAGAGAACTAAAAGATGATTGAGTATGTGGATTTTCTTTACAAGCTCTTATTTGACTCTTTCCGATGTTGTGATAAATTGCAATTGCTGCAATGACTAAAGGCTATCAGTTGTTAATTCTCGGTAAGGTTCTTGATCCATGCTTTACCTTGTGAAGGAATTGTCACTTTAGCATAAGAGTTCATATGATGGTATTGTTGTTCTGATCATGATCATGATGCCTGCATGTTCGTATCTTGTTTTGTCGACACCTCTATCCCTAAACATGTGGGCATGTTTATTGATCTAGGCTTTCGCTTGAGGACAAGCGAGGTCTAAGCTTGGGGGAGTTGATACGTCAATTTTGCATCATGCTTTCATGTTGATATTTATCGCTTCTTGGGATGTTATTTCACTTCGCGGTACAAGACTTATGCATATTCTCTCTTATTTTGCAAGGTTTACATGACGAGGGAGAATGCCGATAGCTGGAATTCTGGCCTGAAAAAGGAGGAAGTTTGAGATGCCTATTCTGCACAACTCCCAAAGCCGTGAAAATCAAGGTGGATTTTTTTGGGATTTATAAAAAATACTGGGCTGAAGAAGTACCGGAGGGGCGCCAGCAGTGGTCCACAAGCCTGTTAGGCGCGACCACCTCCCTGGCCGCGCCTAGGGGGCTTGTGGGCTCCCAGCTGGCCCTCTGGCTTCCCCTTTTGCTACAAGAAGGGTTTCGGTCTGGAAAAAAAATCAAGAAGAGGCTTTCGAAGGATTCGCCGCCGCTACGAGGCGGAACTTGAGCAGAACCAATCTAGAGCTCCGGCAGGACGATCCTGCCGGGGAAACTTCCCTCCCGGAGGGGGAAATCGTTGCCATCGTCATCACCAACACTCCTCTCATCGAAGGGGACTCATCACCATCAACATCTTCATCAGCACCATCTCATCTCCAAACCCTAGTTCATCTCTTGTAACCAATCTCCGTCTAGCGACTCCGATTGGTACTTGTAAGGTTGCTAGTAGTGTTAATTACTCTTTGTAGTTGATGCTAGTTGGATTGCTTGGCGGAAGAGTTTATGTCATGAATATGATTATGCTTTGTGAGTAGTTACTTTTGTTCCTGAGGACATGGGATAAGTCTTGCTATAAGTAGTCATGTGAATTTGGTATTCGTTCGGTAATTTGATGTGATGTATGTTGTTTTTCCTCTAGTGGTGTTATGTGAACGTCGACTACATAACACTTCACCATTATTTGGGCCTAGAGGAATTCATTGGGAAGTAGTAAGTAGATGATGGGTTGCTAGAGTGACAGAAGCTTAAACCCTAGTTTATGCGTTGCTTCGTAAGGGGCTTATTTGGATCCACTAGTTTAATGCTATGGTTAGACTTTGTCTTAATTCTTCTTTCGTAGTTGCAGATGCTTGCGAGAGGGTTCAATCATAAGTGCGATTCTTGTCCAAGTAAGGGTAGTACCCAAGCCCGGTCCACCCACATATCAAACTATCAAAGTAACGAACGTGAATCATATGAACATGATGAAAACTAGCTTGACAGAAATTCCCACGTGTCCTCGGTAGCGTTTTACCTCCTATAAGACTTTGCCCAGGCTTGTCCCTTGCTACAAAAGGGATGGGGCCACTTTGCTGCACCGTTGCTACTTTTGTTACTTGTTGCTTGCTACAAATCATCTTGTCACACAACTACTTGTTACCGACAATTTCAGTGCTTGCAGATATTACCTTGCTGAAAACCACTTGTCAGATCCTTCTGCTCGTCGTTGGGTTCGACACACTTACTTATCGAAAGGACTATGATAGATCCCCTATACTTGTGGGAATCAAACCCCCATTATGATTTTGGGTATCACCCGGACCATCCATGGGAGTAGACCAACTTAGGCCAAAAGCCTAAGCTTGGGGGAGTACGTGTTTCTCACTGACTTTATATTCTAGCTTACGCTTTCACTTTGTTAGTCGGTGTTCACACTTTGCCACTGTATCATCCATGCTAGTTTATTTCTTTTTCTCTCTTTCTTCTCGTGTGTTTGTCTAGTTTGAGAAAAACCCAAAAAGATTTTCCGTTCTTGTTTTGCTTGTTGGGAGCTTTCCCGTGTAAATAGTTTTCTTTTTCTTTGGGTCAAGGTAGAAGACAATGGTTACAATGTTTAGTGGTTCTTGCATGCATATCTGTTTATCTGTCAAAGAGCCATATTACTTTGTCTTCTCCTTTGTGTTTTCCTATAGATTCCAGTGTAGTCCAATGCACGAGCACTCTTATTATTGTTCACATCATTCGGTCGTGCAAGTGAAAGGCAATAATGACGATATATGATGAAGTGACTGAGCCTGAAAAAGCTGGTATGAACTCGATCTATTTTGTTTTTGTAAATATGACCAGCTCATCGTTCCAAATTCAGCTTTGTTGTGAGAGAAACATGTTTGCAATGAAAACATAGAGATCATAGTTTCTGATGACATGCTTAATTAGCTAGGAGCTTATAATGGTTTGTCTTGGATGCCAACATGAATCTTGAGATGACTACGATGTAGTATGATAGGATGGTATCCTCCTTTGAATGATTCAAGTGGCTTGACATGGTGGATGTTCACGCATGTAGTTGAAACAAAATCAACATAGCCTCGATGATATTCATGTTCATGGTGATTTATGTCCTACTCATGCTTGCACTCAATGTTGGTTAACCTCAATGCATCTTGATGACTTTTGTCGCTCTCTAGTTGGTCGCTTCCCAGTCTCTTGCTAGCCTTCACTTGTACTAAGCGGGAATACTGCTTGTGCATCCACTTCCATAAACCCAAAGTTGTTCCATATAAGTCCACCATACCTACCTATATGCGGTATCTACCTACCGTTCCCACTAAATTTGCATGTGCCACTCTCTAAACCTTCAAGAAATAATCTGTTTTGCATGCCCGGACCACTCATGTGGTGACAGGGGGCTATCAGTATCTTCCATGTTAGGCGTGTTATCCTCAATATGTGTTTATTCACTATCATTCACGAGAAAGGGGCCGATAATTGGAATTCCCACTTCCATGCTCAAATCGAAAAGATAATTGCAAACAAAACTCCCCCTGGATTGATGTTGGTATGGACGGCGCCCGAGTATTCGGCTAGTCATGGAGTGTGATTGATCGGTGGTGGGGGAGTCAAAACTTTACTTTTCTGTTTGGGAACCACCTATAGCATGTGTATCATGGAAGATGCTGAAAACTCTTAGTCATTGCGTTGACAATGAAAGCATGCGAGCCAAAATTATTATCTCTGTTTTCAAAGCTTGAGCTCTGGCACCTGTGCAAATCAATGCTTCCCTCTGCGAAGGGCCTGTCTATTTATGTTCGTGTTGAGTCATCCACTTCTTATAAAAGCACCAATTAGGGAGCACCTATGTTATTTTTATGCTTGCTTTTGACTGATATTGAGTATGACTGTGACTGGATCTTCTTTGCCATGAATTACAATGTTTAGTCAGCCCTTGGTATTTGAAGGTGCTCTACATTTATGTTTTGCGGTCTCAGAAAGAGCTAGCGAGATACCATCTGTTCGTTCTGCTTCATGATTGTTTTTGATTGAAGTGTTGACGTTTGAAACTTATTATTATTTGCTCGCTAGTTGAGTATGCCATTGATATGAGTTTACCATGAGACCTAGATGTCATTTGCTTATGTGGTTAGCTTGTGATCTTGCTGAAATTCTGGTTATGACTTAGACATAGTTGCAACACCAAGATCAAACATAGTTCGTAAAAGTTTTTCTTTTGTCTCTTTCAGTTTGTCAACTGAATTTTTTGAGGACCAGCAAGGTTTTAAGCTTGGGGGAATTGATGCGTCTCTGTCGTATCTACTTGTCCAAACTCTTTTGCCCTTGTTTTGGACTCTAATTTGCATGATTTGAATGGAACTAACCCGTACTAACGCTGTTTTCAGCAGAATTGCCATGGTCTTGTTTTTGCGGAGAAATAAAAGTTCTCGGAATGACCTGGAAATTTACGGGGAATTTTTGTGGAATATATAAAAAATACCGGCGCAAGGATCAACGGAGGAAGTGGAGCGTGGAGCCCACAAGCCCACCAGGCGCGGGCCCCCCCTGGTCGTGCCTGGCAGGCTTGTGGGGCCCACGAAGCTCCACCGCGTCCAATCTCAGCTCTATTTAGTCCCTTTCATCCGGAAAAAAATCAAGGAGAAGAGTTCATCGTGTTTTACGATACGGAGGCGCCGCCACCTCCTGTTCTTCCTCTCGAGGGCAGATCTGGAGTCCGTTCAGGGCTCCGGAGAGGGGAAATCGTTGCCATCGTCATCACCAACCTTCCTCCATCGCCAATTCCATGATGCTCTTCACTGTTCGTGAGTAATCTCATCGTAGGCTTGCTGGATGGTGATGGGTTGGATGAGATCTATCATGTAATCGAGTTTGTTTTAACGGGGATTGATCCCTAGTATCCACTATGTTCTGAGATTGATGTTGCTACTACTTTGCCATGCTTAATGCTTGGCACTAGGGCCCGAGTGCCATGATTTCAGATGTGAACCTATTATGTTGTCGCCAATATATGTGTGTTCTTGATCCTATCTTGCAAGTTGCAGTCACCTACTATGTGTTATGACCCGGCAACCCCGGAGTGACAATAGCCTAAACCACTCCCGGAGATGACCATAGTATGAGGAGTTCATGTATTCACTAAGTGTTAATGCATTGGTCCAGTTCTTTATTAAAAGGAGAACCTTAATATCTCGTAGTTTCCATTAGGACCCCGTTGCCACGGGAGGTATGGACAATAGATGTGATGCAAGTTCTTTTCCCTAAGCACGTATGACTACATACGATATACATGCCTACATTACATTGACGAACTGGAGCTAGTTACATATCTTGCCGTGTTATAACTGTTGCATGATGAAGAACATCCGGCATAATCATCCATCACCGATCCAATGTCTACGAGTTTTTCCTACTGGCCCTTGCTACGTTACTTTGCCGCTACTGCTGTTACTCTGTTGCTAGTGCTGTTACTTTGCTACTACTGCTGTTACTCTGCTGCTACTATTACCGTTGGTACTGTTGCTATCACACTACTTTGCTACTGATACTTTGCTGCAGATACTAAATCTTTCAGGTGTGGTTGAATTGACAACTCAACTGCTAATACTTGAGAATATTCTTTAGCTTCCCCTTGTGTCGAATCAATAAATTTGGGTTGAATACTCTACCCTCGAAAACTGTTGCGATCCCCTATACTTGTGGGTTATCAGGGGGCGCCGGTGCATGGGAGGGGGCCGCCGGTGCGGGTGAGGGGGTGGAGCACGAGGAGGGGGTCGCCGACGCGGGTGAGGGGGTCGGGGGGGGGGCAACGCACGGGGAGGGGGTCGTCGGCGCGGGTTGGTTGTGGGTGAGAGAGAGAGAGGTAGTGGTGAGTGGGTGTCGTGGGGGGAGCGTCGGTCGTTATGTGCCCAACCCTTTGCCGTCTGGGGCGGAGGGCAAAGAGGTGAGCAGTGGGAGTGCAAACGGTCGTTATGTGGAACTTATTTGACGTCTGCCTTGAGGATCTTTGTCGTCTACTTTGAGATCTTTGTCGTCTGCTGGCAGACGGCAAAGAACAGGTTGACGGCAAACCATCTCTAGGCCATCAGCCTCCTCTTTGCCGTCTGTTTGTGGTAAGCTGATGGCAAAGAACTTATTTGCCGTCCACCAGCAGACGACAAAGACTAGACAGATGACAAATTCTCTGTTTTCTGTAGTGAGACATTCAACTATGTTGTTGGTGAGTGTGCCCTACAATATAGTTAACAACTTGGCAGACTCCATGTTCAACGAAGGCATGGCAAATTTCACCAGCGCATCAGGGTCATCATGCCATGAAACAACCGCTGCTTGCCTATCGGCATCCTGGTAACTAGAAGAAAAAGAATGATCAGGCTTCATTGCCTGACGGATGGCCTTGTGGACATGAGCGTCGCTCCTGAACACATAGGAGATTTCATCGTGCTTCAAGATAGAGGGGAGACATGTGCTTATAAGTGCGTCCTTCGTCATCTTCTTCAGCATCTTGTTCACGTGAGCTCGGGCATGTAGTGTTTTTGCTTGGCGAGGTAAGATGTCAGACGCCAATCCTCTCCACCGGCTTGCGGAAGTTGTTACGGCAGAATTGTTGTCGCCGCACCCGACCTGTGTAGGCTGATCTATTGATGTATTCAACTTGATTGAAAAACCCACCTTGAAAGCATAGCGATTGTAGTGTTCCCTTGAAACAACCAATGTGTTGAACCGCATGCCAACATAAGGTTTTAGCGGCTGTGACCAAGCTTCTTCGTCTTCCTATTGGAAATATGCCCTAGAGGCAATAATAAAGTGGTCATTATTATATTTCCTTGTTAGTGATAATTGTCTATTATTCATGCTATAATCGTATTAACCGGAAACAGTAATACATGTGTGAATATATAGATCACAATGTGTCCCTAGTGAGCCTCTAGTTGGCTAGCTCGTTGATCAATAGATGATCATGGTTTCGTGATCATGGACACTGGATGTCATTGATAACGGGATCACATCATTAAGAGAATGATGTGATGGACAAGACACAATCCTAAGCATAGCACTAGATCGTGTTGTTCCTCTGCAAAAGCTTTTCTAGTGTCAAGTATCATTTACTTAGACCATGAGATTGTGCAACTCCCGGATACCGTAGGAATACTTTGGGTGCATCAAACATCACAACGTAACTGGGTGGCTATAAAGGTGTACTACAGGTATCTCCGAAAGTGTCTGTTGGGTTGGCACGAATCAAGACTGGGATTTGTCACTCCGTATGACGGAAAGGTATCTCAGGAACCACTCGGTAGAACATCATCATGATGAGCTCAATGTGACTAAGGAGTTAGCCACGCAATGATGTGCTACGGATCGAGTAAAGAGACTTGCCGGTAACGAGATTGAACAAGGTATGGGGATACCGACGATCGAATCTCAGGCAAGTTATATATTGGTAGACAAAGGGAATTGTATACAGGATTGAGTGAATCCTTGACATCGTGGTTCATCCGATGAGATCATCGTGGAACATGTGGGAGACAACATGGATATCCTGACCGTGTTGTTTGTTATTGACCGGAGAGGTGTCTTGGTCATGTCTGCATGCTTCCCGAACCCGCAGGGTCTACACACTTAAGTTTTGATGACGCTAGGGTTGTATGGGAACAATGTACGTGGTTATCGAAGGTTGCTCAGAGACCCGGATGAGATCTCAGAGGTAACGAGGAGCTACGGAATGGTCCGGAGCTAAAGATTGTTATATAGGAAGTCCTGTTTTGGTCACAGGAAAAGTTTCGGCCTTATCGGTAGTGTACCGGAAGTGTCGGGAGGGTGCCGGGGGACCCTCGGGAGGGGTGTTACAACCAAAGGACTTCATGGGCTGTTAGAGGAGGTGGTCCAGCCCTTATTGGGCTGGACAAGTCTTTCCTAAAGGCCCATTCGGCTAGGGATAAATAGACAAGGCAAAAGAGGATTTAAAAGGAAGGGATCCACCTCCCTTGTGGGAGGTGGACTCCTCCCTAGTTCGGTCGAACCTCTCCTCCTTGGAAGAGGGGCCAAGGCAGACCTCCCTCTCCCTCCTCCTATATATACTTGAGGTTTTGGCCCTTTTGAGACACACAATTGATCTCTCCACGGCGCAGCCATACTCCTCCTCCTCGTCGTCCTCCGTAGTGCTTGGCGAAGCTCTGCCGGAGTACCACATAGCTTGCTAGTTCAAGGCTTGGAGACGTCATCGGGCTGCACGTGTGTTGAACAGGGAGGTGCCGTTGTTCGGCACATAGATCGGAATCCACCACAATCTGAATCGCTCCGAGTATGACTCCATCAACCGTGTTCATAACAACGCTTCCGCTTAGCAATCTTCAAAGGTATGAAGATGCTCTACCTCATCACTCGTTTCTGGTTTCTCCATAGATGGATCCTTGCATGACGTACGGAATTTTTGAAATTACTACGTTCGCCAATAGTGGCATCCGAGCCAAGGTTCTATGCGTAGATTCTATGCACGAGTAGAACAAAAAAGTTGTGGGCGATGATTTTGTCAATTGCTTCACGTTACTAGTCTTATCTCTTTTCGGCGGTATTGTGGGATGAAGCGGCCCGTACCGACTTTACACGTACGCTTACGTGAGGCTGGTTCCACCGCCTCACATGCACTTGGTGCATAAGGTGGCTAGCGGGTGTCTGTCTCTCCCACTTTAGTCAAATTGGATTCGATGAAAAGTTTCCTTAGGAAGGGTAAATAGCATTGGCAGATCAACATTGTGGCTGTCACGTAGGTAAGAAGCATTCTTGCTAGAAACCAAATCAGTCACGTAAAACTTGCAACAACAATTAGAGGACGTCTAACTGGTTTTTTTAGGGTATGCTATGCGATGTGATATGGCCAAAAGGATGTGATGTTACATGTGTGATGTATGAGATTGATCATGTTCTTCTAATAGGATTCACGACTTGAATGTCGATGAGTATGACAACCAGCAGGAGTCGTAGGAATTGTCTTAATTTATTGTATGAGATACAACGCCATGTGGTTACTTTACTTTATTGCTAACGGTTAGCTATAGTAGTAGAAGTAATAGTTGGCGAGACGACTTCACGAATACACAATGATGATGGATATCATCGTGTGATGCCGGTGACAATGATGATCATGCGATGTCCCGAAGATGGAGATCAAAGGAGCAAAGATGACAATGGCCATATCATGTCACTATATGATTGCATGTGATGTTTATCATGTTTTTCATCTTATTGCTTAGAATGACGGTAGCAAAGGTAAGATGATCCCTCATAAAATTTCGAGATAAGTGTTCCCCTAAGTGTGCACCGTTGCGAAGAATCGTTGTCTCGAAGCACCACGTGAGGATCGGGTGTGATAGATTCTAACGTTGGCATACAACGGGTGTAAGCCAGATTTACACACGCAAAACACTTAGGTTGACTCGACGAGCCTAGCATGTACAGACATGGCCTCGGAATACGGGAGACCGAAAGGTCGAACATGAGTCGTATGGATGATATGATTAGCATGGAGATGCTCACCATCGATGACTAGTCCGTCTCACGTGATGATCGGACATGAGCTAGTCGACGTGGATCATGTTTCACTTGGATGACTGGAGGGATGTCGATCTAAGTGAGAGTTCATTATATAATTTGATTAAGATGAACTTGTTATCATGAACAAAGTCTAAAATTGTCTTTACAAATATTGTAGGTCACTAGCTCACGTTGTAGCCCCTGTTTTAATATGTTCCTAGAGAAACTAGGTTGAAAGATGATGGTAGCAATGATGCGGACTAGGTCCGTATACTGAGGATTGATCTCATTGCTGCATATAAAGCTTATTTCTTTGATGCACCGCTCGGTGTGCTACACCAAGTGTCGACTATGGATGTTGCGAACATCTGCAGACACGTTTTTGATGACTACATGATAGTTCAGTGTGTCATACTTCACGGCTTAGATAAGAGGCTCAAAATGTTTTTTGAAACGTCACAAAACATGTGAGATGTTCCAAGAGCTGAAATAGGGATTTCAGGTTTGTGCCCGGGTCGAGAGGTATGAGACCTTCGACAAGTTATGTCCCTACAAGATGATCGAGAATAGCTCAATCGTTGAGCGTGTACTCAGATTGTCTGGTTACTATAATCGCTTGAATCAAGTGGGACTTAATCTTCCAGATGAGATAGTGATGATTCTCCAAAGTCACTGCCACCAAGCTACTGGAGCTTCGTGATGAACTATAGCGTATCAGGGATTAATATGATGATCCTTGAGTTGTTCGTGATGTTTGACACCGCGAAAGTAGAAATCAAGTAGGAGCATCAATTGTTGATGGTTAGTAAAACCACTGCTTTCCAGAAGGGCAAAGGGTGAGAAGAGATACTTCATGAATAGCAAATTAGTTGCTTCTCTAGTGAAGAAACCCAAGGTTTAACCCAAACCCGAGACTAAGTGCTTCTATTATGAAGGGGGCGGTCACTGAAGCGGAACTACCCTAGATACTTGGTAGATAAGAAGGCTGGCAATGTCAATAGTAATATATTTGATATTCGTGTCATTGATGTGTACCTTACTAGTAATCCTAGTAGCACTTGGGTATTAGGTACCGGTTAGTTGTTAAGTGTTCGTAACTCGAAATAAAAGCTACGGAATGGATGGATACTAGCTAATGGCGAGGTGACAATGTGTGTTGGAAGTTATTCCAAGGTTGATGTGATCAACATCGCACGCTCCCTCTACCGTCGTGATTAGTGTTGAACTAGAATAAAAGTTATTTGGTGTGTGCGTTAAGCGTAAGAATGATTTGATCGTGCAATACGGTTATTCATTGAAGTCACGTAATAAAGGTTATTCTGTTTACATGAATAATACCTTCAATGGTCATGCACCCAATGTGAATGGTTCATTGAATTTCGATCGTAGTGATACACATATTTATAATATTGATGTCAAAGGATGCAAAGTTAATAATGATAGTACCACATACTTGTGGCACCGCCGCTAAAAGGTCATAGTGGTGTAAAGAGCATGAAGAAGTTCTGTGCTGATGGATTTTTGGAATCAATTGATTTTGAATCACGTGATGCATGCAGACCATGCCTATTGGTGTAAAACACATGAAGAAACTCCATACTGATGAATCTTTGGACTCACTTGATTTTGAATCACGTGAGACATGTGAACCATTCCTCACGGGCGAGATGACTGAAAGCCTCGTTTCTTCAGTAAGATGGAACGGGCAAGTGACTTATTGGAAATAATACATGTTGATGTATGCAGTCCAATAAGTGTTGTAGCACATGGTGGATATCGTTATTTTCTAAACTTTCACTAATGATTTAAGTAAATAGGAGGATGTTCACTTAATGAATTACTAGTCTGAAAAACGTTTGAAAGGTTCAAAGCAAACTTCATAGTGAAGTTGATAGTCGTCAAAACAAGAAGATAAAGTTTCTACGATGTGATCGTGGGAGTGTATGTCTGAGTTATGAGTTTGGCACTCATTTAAGACATTGTCGAAATTTTTTCACAACTCATGCCACCTATAGTGTGATGGTGTGTCCGTACGTCATAGTCGTGCCCTATTGGATATGATGCGTATTGTGATGTCTCTTATCGATTTGCCACTATAGTTTTGGGGTTATGCATTGGAGACAACCACATTCACTTTAAATAGGGCACCATCAATTTCCGTTGAGATAACACCGTATGAACTATGGTTTCACAAGAAACCTAAGCCGTTGTTTCTTAAAGTTTGGGGCTGCGATGCTTGTGTGAAAAAGGTTTCAACCTGATAAGCTCGAACCCAAAGCGGATAAAATGCATCTTCATAGGATACCCAAAGGAGTCAGTTGGGTGTTCCTCCTATCTCAGATCCAAAGGCAAAGTGTTTGTTCCTAGGAACGGGTCGTTTCTTGAGAAAAGGTTTCTCTCGAAACAATTGAGTGGGAGGATGGTGGAACTTGATGAGGTTATTGAACCGTCACTTCAACCAGTGTGTGGTAAGGCGCAGGAAGTTGTTCCTGTGGCGCCTACACCAATTGAAGTGGAAACTGATGATAGTGATCATAATGCTTCAGATCAAGTTACTACAAAACTCGTTGGACGACAAGGTCATGTACCGCTGTAGAGTGGTACAGTAATCCGGTCCTGAAGGTCATGTTGTTGGACAAACGATGAACGTACGAGCTATGAAAAAGCAATGGCGGGCCCGGATTCCGAGAAATGGGTGCGGGCCATGAAATCCGAGAGAGAATCCATGTATGAGAACAAAGTGTGGACTTTGGAAGAACTACTTGATGGTCGTAAGACTGTTAAGTACATATGGATTTTTTAAAAGGGAAGACAGACGATGATGGTAAATGTCACCATTAAGATAGCTCGACTTGTCGCAAAGATGTTTCCGATAAAGTTCTCACCCGTAGCGATGCTAAAGTCTGTTGGAATTATGTTAGCAGTTGCTGGTTTTGAATTATGAAATCTTGCAGATGAATGTCAAAACATTGTTTCCTCGACGGTTTCCTTGCGGAAAGGTTGTATGTGATACAACCAGAAGGTTTTGTTGATCCTAAGGATGCTAACAAGTATGCAAACTCCAGCAATCCTTCTTAAGGACTGGAGCAAGCATCTTGCAGTTGGAATAGGAACTTTGATGAATGATCAAAGCTCTTGGGTTTATACAAAGTTTATGAGAATCTTGTATTTCCAAGAAAGTGTTTGGGAGCACTATAGAATTCCTGATAAGTATATGTGGTTGACATATTGCTGATCGGAAATGATATAGAATTTATAGAAAGCATAAGGGTTGGTTTGAAAAGAGTTTTTCAAAGGAAAACCAGGATTGGGCTACTTGAACATTGAGCTTCAAGATCTATAGAGATAGATCAAGACGCTTGATAGAACTTTCAAATAAATACATACCTTGACAAGATTTTGAAAGAGTTCAAAATGGATAAGTCAAGGAAGGAGTTCATGACTGTATTGTAAAGGTTTGAAATTGAGTAAGACTCAAAGCCTGACCACGGCAAAAGAAAGAGAAAGGACGAAGGTCGTCCTTTATGCATTAGCCACAGGCTCTATGGTATGCTATGTTGTGTACAACACCTGATGTATGCCTTGTTATGAATCGGTCAAGGGGTACAAAAATGATCCAGGAATGAATCACTGGACGGCGGTTAAAGATATCCTTAGTAATTAGTGGACTAAGGAATATTGCTCGATTATGGAGGTGATAAAAGGGTTCGTCGTAAAGAGTTACGTTGATGCAAGTTTTGACACTAATTCAGATGACTATGAGTAGTAAGCCGGATTCGTGTAGTGGGGCGGCCAGTTAGAATTGTTCTAAGTGGAGCGTAGTAGCAACATCTTTAGTATGACATAGAGATTTGTAAAGAGAACACGAATCTGAATGTTTCAGACCCTTAGACTACAATCCTCTCTCGCAAGCAAGATATGATCAAACCTGATACGTCTCCAACGTATCTATAATTTTTGATGGTTTCATGCTATTATCTTGTCAAACTTTGGATGTTTTGTATGCCTTTTATATCTTTTTTGGGACTAACTTATTAACTCAGTGCCAAGTGTCAGTTCCTGCTTTTTTCCATGTTTTTGACCCTTTTCAGAGGAGAATTTTAAACGGAGTCCAAACAGAATAAAATCCCCGAAAAGATTTTTTCTGAAACAAAAGAAGATCGGGAGACGTGAGAACCAAGGCAGGGGGTCCCCAGGGACCCCACAAGCCCCCAACCCCGGCCAGGGGGGAGGCCGGGCCTCACGGGCTTGTGGGCCCCCTGGACCTCCTCTGCCCTAGGTTTTGCGCCTATATAATCCCTAAAATACCAAGAAAAATCAGGAGATCATCGAAAATACTTTCCGCCGCCGCAAGATTCTGTCTCCGCAAGATCCCATCTGGGGAATGTTCTGGTGCCCTGCCGGAGGGGGATTCGGTTACGGAGGGCTTCTTCATCAACACCATGACCTCTCCGATGATGCGTGAGTAGTTCACCATAGACCTACGGGTCCATAGCTAGTAGCTAGATGGCTTCTTCTCTCTCTTGGATCTTCAATACAAAGTTCTCCATGATCTTCATGGAGATCTATTCGATGTAATCTTTTTTTTTGTGGTGTGTTTGTCGAGATCCGATGAATTGTGGATTTATGATCAGATTATCTATGAATCTTATTTGAGTTTCTTCTGATCTATCTTATGCATGATTTCATATCCTTGTAATTCTCTTCGAGTTTTGGGTTTTGTTTGGCCAACTAGATCTATGATTCTTGCAATGGGATAAGTGCTTGGTTTTGGGTTCATAACATGCGGTGACCTCACCCAGTGACAGAAGGGGTAGCGAGGCACACATCCTGTTGTTGCCATCAAGGGTAAAAAGATGGGGTTTTCATCATTAGTTTGAGATTATCCCTCTACATCATGTCATCTTGCTTAAGGCATTACTCTGTTCGTCATGAACTCAATACACTAGATGCATGCTGGATAGCGGTTGATGTGTGGAGTAATACTAGTAGATGCAGAAAGTATCGGTCTACTTGTCTCGAACGTGATGCCTATATGTATGATCAATGCCTTAGATATTGTCATGATTTTGCGCGGTTCTATCAATTGCTCGACAGTAATTTGTTCACCCACCGTAATACTTGCTATTTTGAGAGAAGCCTCTAGTGAACACTATGGCCGTCGGGTCTACTCCACACCATATTTTCAACCTTACACTTTAACTTCGTTGCACTTTCCGCCTTCAGATCTCACTTTGCAATCAATCTTGAAGGGATTGACAACCCCTTTATAGCGTTGGGTGCAAGCTCTTTGTGTTTGTGCAGGTACTCTGGACTTGATGAGATTCTCCTACTGGATTGATACCTTGGTTCTCAAACTGAGGGAAATACTTACTGCTCCTGTGCTGCATTGCCCTTTCCTCTTCAAGGGAAAAACCAACGCAATCCCAAGAGACGACAGAAGGATCTCTGGCACCACTGTCGGGGAAGAACTTTTGTTGCCTTAGCAAAACCCCATAACTGTATGGGTATTTGATTCATTGCAATCACATAGTGATGTGAGCTAGATTATCGACTCTAGTGCAAGTGGGAGACTGTTGGAAATATACCCTAGAGGCAATAATAAACTGGTTATTATTATATTTCCTTGTTCATGATAATTTTCTATTATTCATGCTATAATTGTATTAACCGGAAATAGTAATACATGTGTGAATATATAGATCAAAATGTGTCCCTGGTGAGCCTCTAGTTCGCTAGCTCGTTGATCAATAGAGGATCATGGTTTCGTGATCACGGACATTGTATGTCATTGATAACGAGATCACATCATTAGGAGAATGATGTGATGGACAAGACCCAACCCTAAGCATAGCACTAGATCGTGTTGTTCATCTGCTAAAGCTTTTCTAGTGTCAAGTACCATTTCCTTAGACCATGAGATTATGCAACTCCCGAATACCGTAGGAATGCTTTGGGTGCATCAAACGTCACAACGTAACTGGGTGGCTATAAAGGTGTACTACGGGTATCTCCGAAAGTGTCTGTTGGGTTGGCACGAATCAAGACTAGGATTTGTCACTCTGTATGACTGAAAGGTATCTCAAGGCCCACTCGGTAGAACATCATCATAATGAGCTCAATGCGACTAAGGATTTAGCCATGAAATGATGTGCTACGAAACGAGTAAAGAGGCTTGTGGTAATGAGATTGAACAAGGTATGGGGATACCCATGATCGAATCTCGGGCAAGTTATATACCGGTAGACAAAGGGAATTGTATACAAGATTGAGTGAATCCTTGACATCGTGGTTCATCCGATGAGATCATCATGGAACATATGGGAGCCAACATGGACATCCAGACCCTGTTGTTGGTTATTGACCGGAGAGGTGTCTCCATCAAGTCTGCATGCTTCCCGAACCCGTAGGGTCTACACACTTAAGGTTCGATGACACTAGGTTTGTATGGGAATAGTGTACATGGTTACCAAAGGTTGTTTGGAGTCCAGGATGAGATCTCGGACGTCACGAGGAGATCTGGAATGGTCTGGAGGTAAAGATTGATATATAGGAAGTCCCGTTTTGGTCACCGGAAAAGTTTCGGGTCATCGATAGTGTACCGGGAGTGCTAGGAGGGTGTTGGAGGACCCCCGGGAGGGGTGTGTCGACCAAAGGACTTCATGGGACGTTAGAGGAGGTGGACCAACCCTTATTGGGCTGGCCAAGGACTTCCCTAAAGGTCCATGTGGCTAGGGATAAAGAGATAAGGCAAAAGAGGATTTTAAAGGAAGGGATCCACCTCCCTCGTGGGAGGTGGACTCCTCCCTAGCTTGGCCGAACCTCTCCTCCTTGGAAGAGGGGCCAATGCAGCCCTCCCTCGCCCTCCTCCTATATATACTTGAGGTTTTGGACCTTTTGAGACACACAATTGATCTATCCACGGTGCAACCATACTCCTCCTCCTCCTCGTCCTCCGTAGTGCTTAGCGAAGTTGTGCCAGAGTACCACATAGCTCCACCGTCACCACGTCGTCGTGCTGCTGGAGCTCTCCCTCAACCTATCCTCCATCCTTGCTGGTTCAAGGCGTTGGAGACGTCATCGGGTTGCACGTGTGTTGAACACGGAGGTGTCGTTGTTTGGCACATAGATTGGAATCCACCGTGATCTGAATTGCTGCGAGTACAACTCCATCAACCGTGTTCACAGCAACACTTTCTCTTAGCGATCTTCAAAGGTATGAAGATGCTCTACCCCATCACTCGTTGCTAGTTTCTCCATAGATAGATCCCTGCATGACGTATGGAAATTTTGAAATTACTATGTTCCCCAACACTTCCAACTCAGATGTCTCATCAACTATAGCATTAGTAGTCTCAACCAAAGGTGGGGGAGCAGCCAAAGGGGTTTTAGAACATGAGTAGCATTAGAGCCAATGTCTGGGTCAGGAGACTCACCAACACTCTCATCCAAATGCCGAACCTCCTGCTCATAACCTGGATGTAAGAAGGGCGCATCCAACTCAACTGAAATGTTGACAGACTCTACGTCAAGTGGTGGTTCATTCAGATCAATCATCTTCTTTGCACTACTACTTGTCCGTTGTTCACCACATTAACCTGCAACTAACTTTTCTGTTATTGGAAAACATAAACATGCACCATTTTTTGCACAGAAAAAAAATGTTTTTGCGATGAGTAATGGTGGGAAAATTAGTTATATAATATCGGAGCAACTATATGTAGTTTTTTGGGCAACTACATAGTTAAACAGAGGCAACTCTGTGTCTCTTTTTTTCTCACTAGTGTTTATTTTTTCTTTGTAACTTTCTGTTGCTAGCTGTATCACACCCATATATTTGACAACTTTTGTTGTTTTTGTATTTTTTCAGCAGGAGATGACAACTTTTGAAGGAGGAAGAAGATCAACACATATCTGACGTATAGCTTAACATGGGGGGGGCAGAATGCATATCTTTGTTGTAGTTTTCACTTTTTATTTGGAACTTGTGTATCTATCTAAGTACATGACTTCGTGTGTTGCTTGGTTCTTTTGTGGTTAGCGAGAACCGTACTGAACACACAAGTTGTGTTTTTTACCGTACGCATATATATGCACTTATTTCCAACATAAGTTTTATGTCTTACTATATAATTCATGTGTTGTTTGTTTGTTTTGGATTATCGTTATTTTTGGTCTGAATTTCTTTTTTTCTATACGGAGTCATGCGGAAACGTTGATGCAAAATGTAGCTAAATCATGCGCAGGACTTGACTATGTTTAGTACTGGAGTTGCCTTTTATCTATCCTCCTAAAGCACATGCAGGGTATGGAGGTTTCACATTGAAGCTTCATTCATTTTTTCCCAAACAAGTTGCTCCATGCATACCACATAGGTGCCTGAAATTAGAGGATTAGTTGCATATACTTTTCCAAAAACAAGTTGCTCCATTACCAGCTAAACCACAGAGGTGTCGCTTCATTTTTTTCTTCAAGGTTTGATGCTATTTTTCTCCCTAGTTTCTATAAACATACAGTAGGGTTGCCTGAAAACAGATGAACTATTGCTCGTTTTTTTACAGGAAACCACTCCATCTATCTGGGGGACTCTTGCTTTGTTGTTAAATTGGAATTGTGCTACTTCATATCTAAGGAGGGCTAAGAACAAAACTACTTCGTGTTTCTTAGCTAGTTTATGATCAAGTAGGGAGAGGGGGATGCCTAAGAGAGGTGGATTGGGTGGGAGGGGTGGGGAGGGGAGAGGGTGGTGGTGCTTACTGATGTCAGTTGTGCTTCCCCGGCAATGGTGACAGGAAAACTTCCGCTACGGCAACGCCTTAAGGGACTTCCTAGGCAAATATGCAAAGGATTTCCCCCGTGGCCTTGGAGCCTTGCGTTGGTGTTCCCTCGAAGCGGAAAGGATGATGTAGCACAACGGTGGTAAGTATTTCCCTCAGTTTGAGAACCAAGGTATCAATCTAGTGGAGGAGTATCTCAAAATCCTGCACAAAACACATAAGCTTGCTCCCAACACTATGAAGGGGTTGTCAATCCCTTATAGATTGTTTGCCAAGTGAGAACTGAAAGCAACAAAGTAAGAAGGCAAAGTAAAAGCGGAGGTCTAAACGATGGATGTGAATAGACCCGGGGGCCGTAGTGTTTACTAGTGGCTTCTCTCATAAAAGCAAGTAGACGGTGGGTGAACAAATTACTGTCGAGCAATTGATAGAACCGCGCAAAGTCGTGACGATATCTATGGCAATGATTATATCTATAGGCATCACGTCCAAAACAAGTAGACCGATACTTTCTGCATCTACTACTACTACTCCACACGCCGACCGCTATCCAGCATGCATCTAGTGTATTAAGTCCAACAGAACGGAGTAACGCCTTAATCAAGATGACATGATGTAGATGGACAATCTCATATCAACGCTAGAGCCCATCTTGTCACACTTGATGGCAACTACTTAATGTGTGCCTTGCTGCCCCTACTGTCACTGGGAATGGTCACCACATGGTAGAACCCAAAACCAAGGACTTCTCCCATTGCAAGAATCATAGATCTAGTTGGCCAAACAAAACCCAAGACTCGGAGAGACTTACAAGGATAACAAATCATGCATATAAGAAATCAGCAAAGATTCAAATATATATCATAGATAATCTGATCACAAATCCACAATTCATCGGATCTCGACAAACACACCGCCAAAGAACATTACATCAGATAGATCTCCATGAAGATCATGGAGAACTTTGTTTTGAAGATCCAAGAGAGAGAAGAAGCCATCTAGCTACTAACTACGGACCCGTAGGTCTGAAGTGAACTACCCACGAGTCATTGGAGGGGTGATGATGATGATGAAGAAGCCCTCCAACTCAAAAGTCCCCTCCGGCAGGGCGCCGGGAAGGGTCTCCAGATGAGATCTCACGAAAACGGAAGCTTGCGGCGGCGGAAAAGTATTTTCGAGGCTCCCTTGATTTTTTCTGAATATTTGGGAATATATAGGCCAAGGAGGTCAGCGGGCGGCCAGGGAGGCCACAAGCCCTGACACCGCCGCCTCCCCCAGGTGGCGTGGTGGGAGCTTGTGGGCTCCCTGGAGCCCACCTGGCTTGGCCCAGAGGCCCCCTGATCTTCTTCCATTCGGGAAAAAATCATTTCAGGGTTTTATTCCATTTGGACTCCGTTCCAAAATCAGATGTGAAAAGAGTCAAAAACACAGAAAAAACAGGAACTGGCACTTGGCACTGAATTAATAAGTTAGTCCCAAAAAGATATAAAAGGTACATAAAACATCCAAAGAAGACAAGATAACAGCATGAATTTTTGAGACGTATCAAGCATCAAAAATTATAGATACTTTTGAGACGTATCAAGCATGCCCAAGCTTAACTCCTGCTCGTCCTCGAGTAAGGAAGTGATAAAGAATGAATTTTTGATGCTTTCATGCTACCTAGCATGGGTGTCCTTTGTAATTCCACTTATGTAACGTGAATGTTCAGATCCATTTGATTCAAAACAATAGTTTGCTATTGTCGTGGAAACAATAATAATTCAAGCAAACTAGCAAGGTAATCATGAACTTTCAAAATAACAAGGCCAAAAGAAAGTTATCCCTACAAAAGCATATAGTCTGGCTATGCTCTATCATCATTGCACAAAGAATTTAAATCATGCACAACCCCGGTATTGGCCAAGTAATTGTTTCACACCTTTACTTTCTCAAACCTTTTCAACTCTCACGCAATACATGAGCGTGAGCCAAGGTTTTAGCACTATAGATGGTGTGGAATGTGGTGGAGGTTGTAAGACAAAAAAGGAGAAGATAATCACATTAACTAGGCATATCAATGAGCTGTGGAGATGCTCATCAATAGATATCAATGTGAATGAGTAGGGATTGCCATAGAAATGATGCACTAGAGCTAAGAGTAAGTGAAAGCTCTTAAAGAAAACTAGTGGGTGTGCATCCAACTTGCTTGCTCACGAAGATCTAAGGCAAATTTGAGGAAGCATATCATTGGAAAATACAAGCCAAGTTTTATAATGAAAATTTCCCACTAGCTATATGGTGGTGACAAAACGAGAGACTCTCAATCATGAAGATCATGGTGCTTAATATGCACAAGTGTGGAAAAAAGTGGTAGCATTGTCCCTTCTCTCTTTTTCTCTCATTTTTATTTTTATTTTTTTGGTGGGCTCTTTGGCCTCTTTTTTTTAATATTTTTTTATTTTGGTGGGCTTCTTTGGCCTCTTTTATTTCCTCACAATGGACAATGCTCCATTAATGATGATCATCACACTTTCAACTCAAAACTTAGAGCAACGATGACTCTATATGGAATGCCTTCAGTATTGTACCGTGGCAATGATCTAGCATGGCATAGACATCAATGGAAACATCACGCTAGCTATCTTACGATCATGTAATGGCAATGTAGACGTGGTGGCACTTGTCATGGTGGTAGTTGCATGGCAATATATCTCAGAATGACTTTCAAAAAGCCATAGTAGGTAGGTATGGTGGATGTTTTGAGGGAGGCTAATGGTGGGTTTTGTGCACCGGCGAAAGTTGCACGGCACTAGGAAGATAGTGATGGTGGCAGGTAAAAGTACATCTAGACCATGGACTCAACATTAGTCATGAAGAACTGATATACTTGTTGCAAAAATTTTATTAGTAATCGAAACAAAGCATTCGACGCATACTTCTAGGGGAAGGGTTGGTAGGTATAAACCATCGAGCGTTCCCGACCGCCACGCAAAGGATGACAATCAATATACTAATCATGCTCAGATTTCATCACATAGTGGTTCACCATACGTGCATGCTACGGGAATCACTAACTTCAACACAAGTATTTCTAGATCCACAACACCCTACTAGCATGACTTCAATATTACCATAACCAGAACTCAAAACTAATTGAGATGAATCAAACTTCTCAAACTATTCAATGCACATGAAGGTGGAAGTTTTCATATCCCTTTGGATAACTACCCCTTTTGAGACTACTTTCAAAGCATAGATTAACTACCAAGCCAGGCACCGTTGTGCTCTAAAAGATATAAGTGAAGCACATAGAGCAAAAGTCTCTAGCTCAAAAGATATAATTGAAGCACATGTGAGCTGAATTGTCTACCAAAATATATAAGTGAAGCTCGACAAAATCACGATGAGTGCATGTCTCTCTCTCTAGGTGTGCAGCAAGGATGATTGTGACACAACAAAAATAAAAGACTCCTACGATACAAGACGCTCCAAGCAAAAACACATAACATGTGGTGAATAAAAATATAGCCCCAAGTAACGTTACCGATGGATTGAAGACGAAAGAGGGGATGCCTTCCCGGGGCACCCCCAAGCTTAGGATTTTACGGCATCCTTGAATCTCTTGGGGTGCCTTGGGCATCCCCAAGCTTGAGCTCTTGCCACTCTTTATCTCTTTGTCCATAAGAACTTCACCCAAAACTTGAAAACTTCACAACACGAAACTTAAACAGAAACTCGTGATAATATTAGTCTGAGAAAGCAAACCACCACTTCCTTAGGTATTGTAGCAAACTTAAATTCTACTTATGCTAATGTTGGGTTACTGTATTTTCAATCTTCCATGGCTAATACCCCCTGATAATATCCATAGTTTCATCAAAATAAGCAACCAACACAACAAAAAGAGAATCTCATACAGGAGACTAGTCTGTAGCAATCTGTATATTTCGTATACCTCTCTTACTTTAAATATTCTGAAAAATTAGAACAGTGTGAAGAATTTTCGTAGCAATCAGCAGAAAAAGGAATAAACTCAAAAGCTCTTACAGAAAAAAATGAAAATTCTTTTCGTGAGCAGAAATGCATTCCAACAAGGAGCAATTATCATAATTGAATTCCTTGAAATCCAAAGTGGGAGTTTCATTACTACCCAAAATTTTGACTTCTTCTACTCCACTCTCCACACCTTTATCATCAAGATAGGTGGACTCCAAATCATCGGGGCGTTTTTCCACCAAAGTGGATTCATATCCAGCCCATCCATATATAGGTTTGACACGCGAAAACGAAGATTCAAGAGGAGACACACCAAGCACTTTAAGATCTTCGTGATTTGCATCACTAGAACACACACATTTAAACCATTCATGCCTAGCGCGAATTTGTGTGGTTCTTTCTTTGCTCTCATTCATGGAGAAACGCATAGCTTTCAAAGTTTCATCCAAGTTGACCTTGGGAGGAGCGCATCTAACTTTCAAAGCATCAATATCACAAGACATCCTATCAACGCTCTTAGCCAAATCGTCTATTTTGAGTAGTTTTTCCTGTATGGACGCATTGAAAATCTTTTGAGAGTTGATGAACTCTTTGATATTACTCTCTAGATCAGAGGGTAATTTGTTGTGATTTCCATAAATGTTGTTGTAGGAATTGCCATAATTGTTAGAGGAGTTACTAGGAAAAGTCCTAGGAACATAGTTTCCTCTAAAAGCATTGTTGTTGCCAAAATTGTTCCTAGCAACAAAATTCACGTCCAAACTAGTGTTGCTACTCTCAATCAAACAAGATAGTGGCATGTCATTAGGATCTACGGTAGCGTTTCTACCAGCAACCAAATTCATCAACTCGTCCATCTTAGCACTAAGCGAGTTAATTTCTTCTATAGCGTGCACCTTTTTGCTAGCAGGCGACCTTTCAATGTGCCACTGAGAGTATTTGGTCATGATATTATCTAGGAGTTTTATAGCATCTCCTAACGTGATTTCCATGAACGTTCCACCTCAGACAGAGTCCAAGATATTGCGAGAAGCAAAATTTAAACCAGCGTAAAAGATTTGTATAATCATCCACAAACTCAAGCCATGAGCAGGACAATTTCTAATCATAAGCTTCATCCTCTCCCAAGATTGTGCAACGTGTTCATGATCAAGTTTCTTGAAATTCATGATATCGTTACATAAGGACATGATCTTAGCCGGCGGAAAATACTTGGATATGTAAGCATCTTTGCACTTATCCCAAGAATCGATACTATTTTTAGGCAAAGAAGAAAACCAAGTTTTTGCGCGATCTCGCAACGAGAAAGGAAAAAAGTTTCAACTTAATCACGTCATTATACACATATCTTTTCTTTTGCATATCACAAAGCTCAATGAAGGTATTGAGATGGGATGCGGCATCTTCACTAGGAAGGCCAGAGAATTGCTCTTTCATAACTAGATTCAGCAAAGCGGCATTGATTTCATACGATTCCGCACTAGTGGCGGGAGCAATCGGAGTACTAATAAAATCATTATTATTAGTGCTCGAGAAGTCTTAAAGTTTGGTGTTTTCAGCCATGATGACTTCAACAAACAAACAAGCACACAAGCACGCGAGAAAACCGGCAAAGGCAAAAAGAAAACGGCGAAGGAGAAAGGCAAATGAAAACGACAAATGTGAAGTGGGGGTGAGGGAAACGAGAGGCAACTGGCAACAAAAGTAAATGCAAGAGAAGAGTTTGTGAGACCTACTTGGATAGATCTTGATCTCTCCTCCCCGGCAACGGCGCGAGAAATACTTCTGATGTCAGCTGTGCTTCCCTGGCAATGGTGACAGGAAAACTTCTGCTACGGCTATGCCTTAAGTGACTTTCTAGACAAATATGCAAAGGATTCCCCCCCCCCGTGGCCTTGGAGCCTTCCGTTGGTGTTCCCTCGAAGCGGAAAGTGTGATGTAGCACAGCGGTGGTAAGTATTTCCCTCAGTTTGAGAACCAAGGAAATCAGTGGAGGAGTATAATTATTAGATTGATTGTTTGTTTGTTTGAGTGATTGAAACTGGAGTGAAGTTTGAAACTTTTCAAAAACTTTTGGATGAGAGGGAATAAAATGACTTTCCCCTTTTTCCGGTGAATTCAAATTCATCCATTTAAAAATCAATGAGAGAAGATGACATGACTTCTTCAACAATAAATAATTTGAATGAAGGTGGCATTTGAATTTCTTTCAATTTTTGTTTTGCAATTCTATTTTTTTCCCACTCAAGAAATGTCGGGAATAAATTATTGCCAAGCAAGAAAAAGAGAGGAGAAACATGACCCTCCAAACCCGGGGATATTCTTTGAAATATTTGAGCCATGACACCCAAGATTTATTTGAGTAATTATTTGCAAAAATAAATAAAGCATTTAAGGTATTTTCTGAAAAACATTTTTTTAAAAGTTTTTATTTTGGCCGTGGAAAATGTCCATCGTTTAGATTTTATTTTTTTGATAATTTTAGTATATAGAAACTCTATATTCAGAATTTATTTTGTTTCCCTTTTATCATTTACTTTCATGTTTTTGAAAATAGGAAAGAAATATCATTATTGGGAAACTTTGAGCTGGCCCATTAAGACCTTTCCGAATGTGGCCCATTATTTCCTTCTTCTAGCTCCAGAGTTTTCCTTCAATAACCATGGCACGCACCTCACAGGAAGGTTCCTCCTCGGATTTCGCGAGATATACTGCCTCGCCGCACCTCCCACCACCCCTATAAGAATCCCCTCGGCTTCCTCTTTCCATTCCCATAGAAAAGTCTCCATTTCCTCGCCCGACGCCGCCACACCATGCCACGCCAGTTCCCTGCTAGGAGGCTGCCGACCAGGAGCTTGCTGGAGCCCCCCGTCGCCCCAGCGCCACCCCCTCCACCACGTGGACCCCGCTGTCGCCACCCCCCACCCGCCGCACCTCCCCACCGCCGCGCCTCCCTCCACCTCGCCCCTGCAGGACCCCCTCGCCGGAGCCCCTGCCCAGGACCGAGCCAGGAGCTCGCCCAGGAGCGCCCCACGCCCGGGAGTACCCCCGACGCCCCTGGAGCCCGACCGCACCCTCCTCCGCTGTTCCCCCCTCCCCGCCGGTGACCTCCCCCTCGCCGGAGCAGCCCCACCTCGCCGGAGCACCTCCAGCCATGTCCATCCACTCTGAGCTTCAAATAAATCCCATCACAGTTTTTTTCAGAAAAAGAGCAAACTTATAAAATTCATATCTATTAGTCTATAACTCCGAATTAGGTGATTCTTTTTGCGTTAGATCACAATTTTCTTGTAATTTCCGAAAAAATATTATTTTCTATGTTTGAAATTATAAAATTAGATTAGAACAAATTTGATTTAAATCTTGTTTTGCTTATACCAGGAGGTTAAAAATAGCTTTTAAATTAATTATTTTTGCTACTGTTTCCTATTGATCATATATTTCAGTAGTTTAAGTTTCAATTTTTTTTATATTTTTACTTGGGGTTTTTACCAAAACAGATTCTGTTTTAGTTCTTTTAGGATTATGACTATTTATTTTTCTACAATTGTTTTTAAATTAGTTTATTTTATATTTGAGAAAGATTATACTTTGTTTTCTATTAGTTAACAGCAGGTTTTCAACAAAAACAAAATTTTATTTTTATTTGTCATCATGAAATCAATTCTAGTTCTCTAATAACTTGCAATTGATTTCCTTACTAGTTTACTCCCATTTGAAAATACTTTCAAATAGTTTTATGAAAAATACTTTATTTTATCATAGTCAAATTCATATTTTATTCTCTGTTATTTTTAGTATTTTAGTGTTTTATTTTTCAGTTAGAACAAAAACTATTTAGTGTTTGATGTAGTAGAAGACTCCCTAGTTTTCTTTGAAATTGTCTTTGGATTCTTATTCGATCTTTCTTATTGTTTTGATTGCGTCAACTTTTATTGTTGTTTGTTATTTGATTGCTAGAATGGCTGCTAGTGTGAGTGCATATGTGAATACTATGTTTTACTATATAGATTTCATCGGAGAGTGACGAATAGTTCTATCACGTATTTCCGAGAGCGATAATTCTTCTTCATCAACCTCACCAGGCAAGTCACATTGATCATATTATTACCTATGTTTTATATGCATTGTAGTTCTACCTTTCTTCACCCAATTGCATGCAAAGTAGGTACTTGGAAATTTGGATCTTGATGTAGTATCATGTGGTAGACACCCAACACCCTTGTTACTTGGCCCGAGACGATGAACTTTATTCTGCTACGCTTTTAGTAGACGGGGTTTTGGTTGAGTGTTTACCATGAGTGTTGTGAGAACTTAATAATCAAGACCTGAAGACTCCAAGACTTGCAAGACCTCAGAACAAAATATACCTCTGGGTGAAGGGCGGTTTAGATGGGCTCCCTGGAGAAACCAGTGGACGACCCGGGATGCATGGGGAAGCGCCATGACATCTTGCGGAAAGCTTCACCCAGGCTCAAAGAGACGGACGGATATTTTCAAGACCCAAGGCTTACCTGCACAGCCACAAGTCATTATTGGCTCTCGCTTGGTTGGACAACGTGGCGTCTCTGGACAGGCGGTGCTAGCAGATGTAGAAGAACGGTAGGATTGGATGGGCACCGACAGGGGATCAGAGGGACCCGTTGAAAGATCATGTTTTGATCATCCGGTCTTCAAACACCCTGAAGTGCGAGGACATACACGGAGGCGATCAAATCTTGTAGGGAATGTGTGCAAAACTCTGCAGAGTACTCAAACCTAATCGATTAGCCGTGTCCACGGTCATGTTCAACTTGAGCCAAAGGAACTGAAATTATCAGGAGTTCTCAACACCATTATATAAACTTGATGTGGGTAATATTGACAACTTGGGTATGAGAACTGGTTGGCGCTCATTAACAACCAACAATGTAGTAAATTTTGCTTTTAGCCCTCTCTTGATGTAGGATAAAACTTTGCTTTCCGCTAAAAAAAAACTTATAGCCCCACCTGCCATATATGCATATAGTATAGATGATATTTTTACCCTCTCTTTTCTGACTTGCCAGCATATTCAATATGCTGACCTACACGGCTGCAACGTCTTATGTTGCAGATACTTTCTTCGACGAGTAAGAGTACGATTCAGGGTTACGGTCTGCACTCAACTTGCCGTTGGTGTTTATTGGGACTCCACTCCCTTGACTGTTTCCGCTGAGATATTTAAGGTATATATCAGTTTTACGCTATTTTCATGTGATTGCACTTTGATATATACATTGATGTACTGTGTGTGCCGGCATACTGATCCAGGGATGGCACAAATACACAGAGGCTTGACTCGTTTTGAGTCGGGTCGCTACACTCAAGATCCTGCACAAACACAAAAGCTTGCTCCCAACGCTATGAAGGGGTTGTCAATCCCTTATAGATTGTTTGCCAAGTGAGAAATGAAAGCAACAAAGTAACAAAGCAAAGTAAAAGCGGAGGTGTAAACAATGAATGTGAATAGACCCGGGGGCCGTAGTATTTACTAGTGGCTTCTCTCATAAAAGCAAGTAGACGGTGGGTGAACAAATTACTATCGAGCAATTGATAGAACCGCGCAAAGTCGTGACGATATCTATGGAAATGATTATGTCTATAGGCATCACGTCCAAAACAAGTAGACCAATACTTTCTGCATCTACTACTATTACTCCACACGTCGACCGCTATCCAGCATGCATCTAGTGTATTAAGTCAAAAAGAACAGAGTAACGCCTTAAGCAAAATGACATGATGTAGATGGACAATCTCATATCAACGCTAGAGCCCATCTTGTTACCCTTGATGGCAACTACTTAATGTGTGCCTTGCTGCCCCTACTGTCACTGGGAAAGGTCACCACATGGTAGAACCCAAAACCAAGCACTTCTCCCATTGCAAGAATCATAGATCTAGTTGGCCAAACAAAACCCAAGACTCGGAGAGACTTACAAGGATATCAAATCATGCATATAAGAAATAAACAGAGACTCAAATATATAACATAGATAATCTGATCACAAATCCACAATTCATCGGATCTCGACAAACACAACGCCAAAGAAGATTACATCGGATAGATCTCCATGAAGATCATGGAGAACTTTGTATTGAAGATCCAAGAGAGAGAAGAAGCCATCTAGCTAGTAACTACGGACCTGTAGGTCTGAAGTGAACTACTCACGAGTCATTGGAGGGGCGATGATGATGATGAAGAAGCCCTCCAACTCCAAATTCCCCTCCGGCAGGGCGTCGGGAAGGGTCTCTAGATGAGATCTTGCGGAAATGGAAGCTTGCGGCGGCGGAAAAGTATTTTCGAGGCTCCCCTGATTTTTTGCTGAATATTTGGGAATATATAGGCCAAGGATCTAGGTCAGGGGGCGGCCAGGGAGGACACAAGCACTGACACCGCCTCCTCCCCCCTGGTGGCGTGGTGGGAGCTTGTGGGCTCCCTGGAGCCCACCTGGCTTGGCCCAGTGGCCCGCTGATCTTCTTCCGTTCGGGAAAAAATCATTTCGGGGTTTTTATTCCGTTTGGACTCCGTTCCAAAATCAGATCTGAAAAGAGTCAAAAACACAGAAAAAATAGGAACTGGCACTTGGCACTGAATTAATAAGTTAGTCCCAAAAAAGATATAAAAAGTACATAAAAACATCTAAAGATGACAAGATAATAGCATGAAACCATCAAAAATTATAGATACGTTTGAGACGTATCACTTACCATTGTTGTTTTTCTCAGGACGACATTGATGGATGTTTCCAGATCTGAGGAGGAAGGAGGGGGTCCTGCAGGAATTGCTGCTCAAGGAAAAGAGAGGAAGATGGGGAGAGGGAGGCTAGGAGAGCGTGAGGGGCGGGCGAGGGAAGCGTGTGCGTTCGAAGTAGGACTGCGACACATGATCGGCACGTCGGCACGAGTCATATGGGCCTTTTATTTTCTAGAGTGTCCTCACGCGTGCACGATTGGAGCTTCCTCTTATGGGAGTGCGCTCGCGCCCACGAACAGGCGCCCGGGCGCCTGCGAGTCACGTCCATAAAATATTTACCCCAATTCCCGGACTTGCAGTTCAAACCTCAATTCAGGGGGTTTTGAAAGCCTAATTTGAATAAATGTATTTTGGCCCAAATATTTTTATATAATAGTAGTTTTATAACCTTTACACATAGTATGATCATTGGGGAAAGATTTGAATCAAGGAAATGAGTTTTGAGAGTATGAGGATTTTTATGAATTAAACCACAAACAAGCAAGCACATAGCAATCAATCCAAACAACTCATGCACACACACAAAATTTGTTGGTCTAAATTTTTGAGATTTTTTATTAACTTAGTAATGTGATGCAAAACTCATGGTGTGACAATTTCATGTATCAACGGTGCAATTTACTCACGTATTGCCCTCTAACGAACATATCATGCATATAGCACTCGGCGACAAGGCAACTCCGACAAAATGTCTTGCATATCGCCTTGATGCTAGGAAACACGATGACGTGTTCATGTGCAAACACTATGTCGTCTCGTGAAAAAAACAGAAGAGGCGGTAACAGGAAATCAGGTCAATTGAGAACCATATAGGCCAGAAATTGAGAACCATACAGGAAACACGATGGCGTGTTCATGTTTCCACGTTCCAATCCACACCTATAACAACTAATTTATGATCTTTCATGCAAGCTAGAAACATATCACAAGATTCTACCCTTAAAGCCTTTCAACTCCCTAGCCTCATTAGAAATAGGATTCATCTTTGCAAACTCTGAGTCCATGCTGGGATCAAAATAGATGAAATATTTTATCAATGAAGCCATCTTGTTAGAATGATAATGGCAGGATCTGATAAGAAGATCATTCAGAGTGCCATGTGTTCCCTGAGCTATGATCACTAGTGGAAAACGGGCCTTTGGCCGGGACCCTTTAGTCCCGGCCTGCCTTTAGTCCCGGCCACGTCGCCCCAAATCGCAATGTCTCCCTCGAGGCTTTAGTCCTAGCCCGTAAGGAGCCTTTAGTCCCGGTTTGTGTCCCAAACCAGGACTAAAGGGCTATGCGGGCTGCACCCCGCATGTGCGCCACCTTTAGTCCCGGTTTGTGTCTCAAACAGGGACTAAAGTCCTCTGCCTATATATAGCACAGCCCCCCTCTCCCCTCTTCCTTGCATTTTTCTTGGATGGAAGAGTGTGGGTGTGTGCTTGCTCTCCATTTTTTTCATGCACTAGAGGTGTTTGTTGAAATGTGTGTTAGAGCGATGCCGCTTTAGTTCACCGAATACAACTACGATATGAGATGCTTGAGCCACGCTTAAACCTCTTCCTCTTTATTTCTACTTATTCTAAAAGGTTAGCAACTATATTTCCTCGTTTAGACTGTGCGGTACTAATTTTTAGGATCGTGATTGTATTTGATATACTGTCGTATAACGCAGATGAGCCATCCATGGATGTACGGTGATCGACGCACAACCGCTTACAGAGAAGGCGTGCATTCTTTTCGAGATGTAGCCTATGCAAACAAGCATGGTGGTGGCTATATGTTTTCTCCATGTGTTGAATGTCGGAATGAGAAGGATTACACTTCCTCAAGTGTCATTCAGAGCCACCTGCTTCGGTCCGGTTTTATGTCGGGCTATAATGTTTGGACCAAGCACGGAGAAAGAGGGGTTATGATGGAAGACGACAATGAAGAAGAAGAGAACGATGATGACAACTACCGATCTATGTTCCCTGAGTATGCTGATACCGCAATCGAAGACAATGAAGAAGAAGATCAGGATGAAGAACGGGAACCAGATGAGCCCGCTGATGTTTTTTGATGCACGGCGAGGTTGCGACACGGAAAAGGAGAGGTTGCAGTTCGAGCAGATGTTACAGGACCACAATAAATTGTTGTACCCAACTTGTGAATATGGCCAGAAGAAGCTGGGTAGCACACTGGAATTGCTGAAGTGGAAGGCACAGACCGGTGTGACTGACTCGTCATTCGAAAAGTTGCTGGTACTGATGAAGAAGATGCTTCCAAGAAAGAACGAATTGCCCGCCAGCACGTACGAAGCAAAGAAGCTTGTCTTCCCTCTAGGATTAGACGTGCAGAAGATACATGCATGCCCTAATGACTGCATCCTCTACCGCGGTGAGAAGTACGAGAATATGGATAAATGCCCGGTATGCGCTGCATTGCGGTATAAGATCAGAAAAGATGACCCTGGTGATATTGAGGGCGAGCCACCCAGGAAGAGGGTTCCTGCCAAGGTGATGTGGTATGCTCCTATAATACCACGGTTGAAACGTCTGTTCAGAAATAAAGATCATGCGAAGTTGTTGCGATGGCACATGGAAGATCGTATGAAAGACGATAAGTTGAGGCACACCACTAATGGTCGGCACTGGAGAAAAATCGAGAGAGAGTTCCCGAGATTTGCAACTGACGCAAGGAACTTATGGTTAGGTCTGAGTACAAATGGCATTAATCCTTTTGGGGAGCAGAGTTGCAGTCACAGCACCTGGCCCGTTACTCTATGTATCTACAACCTTCCTCCTTGGTTGTGCATGAAGCGGAAGTTCATTATGATGCCAGTGCTTATCCAAGGTCCAAAGCAACCCGGCAACGATATTGATGTGTACCTAAGGCTATTAGTTGATGAACTTTTACATCTGTGGGCCGAACCAGGTGTACGTGTGTGGGACGAGCACAAACAAGAGGAATTTGACCTTCGAGCGTTGCTTTTCATAACCATCAATGATTGGCCTGCTCTTAGTAACATTTCAGGACAGTCAAACAAGGCAAGCATTTCAATGGCAAGGTAGAACCCCGGGGGAAGCCTGTCATCCGTACTGGTGCGGAAGTATTTGATATGGTCAAAGATTTAAAACTAATCTTTGGAAAGGGTCCTGGCAGCCAACCTGTTCCTAACGGCCCTGATAAGCGCGTACCCATGTGGAAGAAGAAATCTATATTTTGGGAGCTACCCTAATGGTAAGTCCATGAGGTCCACTCGGCAATCGACGTGATGCACCTGACGAAGAATCTCTGCGTGAATATTCTAGGCTTCCTAGGCTTGTATGGGAAGTCAAAAGATACACCTGAAGCACGGGAGGACCGGGAAAGTCAAAAAGGAAGAGATGGCATGCATCCAGGGCAGTTTTAAGGGCGTGCCAGCTACGCTCTTACTAAGCAAGAGAAGGAAATCTTCTTTGAAGTCCTTTTCAGTATCAAGGTCCCGACTGGCTTCTCGTCGAATATAAAGGGAATGGTAAATATGAAAGACAAAAAATTCCAAAACCTAAAGTCTCATGGCTGCCACGTGCTTATGACACAATTGCTTCCGGTTGCATTGAGGGGAATTCTACCGGAAAATGTTCGCCTGGCAATTGTGAAGGTATGTGCATTCCTCAATGCAATTTCTCAGAAGGTAATCGATCGAGAAAGTCTATCAGGGTTACAGATTGATGTGGTCCAATGTCTTGTCAGCCTTGAGTTGTTGTTCCCGCTATCCTTCTTCAATATAATGACACACCTCCTAGTTCACCTAGTCGAAGAGATTAGAATTCTCGGTCCTGTGTTTCTACACAATATGTTCCCCTTCGAGAGGTTCATGGGAGTCTTAAAGAAATATGTTCGTAACCGTGCTAGGCCAGAAGGAAGCATCTCCAAGGGCTATGGAACAGAGGAGGTCATTGAGTTTTGTGTGGACTTTCTTCCTGACCTTAAGTCGATTGGTGTTCCTGAATCTCGGTATGAGGGTAGGCTGACAGGAAAAGGCACACTAGGAAGGAAAGAAAAAGTATGTATGGACGGGCATTCTTTCCCTCAAGCACACTACACAGTTCTACACAATTCCACCGTGGTGGCTCCGTATATCGTGAGACACAAGAATATTCTACGCTCCGAAAACCTGGGGAAGGCTGACTCTTGGATTAAAGGGGAACACGAGAAGACTTTCGGCACTTGGTTGCAGACACATCTCATGAATGACGACACCGTTGGGGATCAGCTGTACTGTTTGGCCAGGCCACCATCTTCGACTATATGTACTTTCCAAGGGTATGAGATAAATGGGAATACATTTTACATGGTTGCCCAAGATAAAAAGAGCACCAACCAAAATAGTGGTGTCCGCTTTGATGCAACAGACGAGAATGGGCACTGTTTGGAAACTTATTACAGGTACATAGAGGAGATATGGGAACTTGACTATGGACCTACTTTTAAGATCCCTTTGTTTCGGTGCAAATGGGTGAAGCTGACAGGAGGCGGGGTAGTTGTAGACCAAAAGTACGGCATGCCAACAGTGGATCTCAACAATCTTGCGTACATGGACGAACCATTTGTCCTAGCCAATGATCTCGCTCAGGTTTTCTATGTGAAGGACATGTCTACAAAAACGAGAAAAAGAAATCAGCAAAAGAAGATATCGTCCGATGAGCCAAAATGCCACATAGTTCTTTCAGGGAAAAGAAACATCGTGGGAGTAGATTACAAGACAGACATGTCAGAAGATTATAATAAGTTTCATGAAATTCCGCCCTTCAAAGTCAAAACTGACCCAAGCATCCTACTGAATGATGAAGATTCTCCATGGCTACGACCCAGAAGAAAACAGAAATAGTAGATAGGAATATTGGTGCAATAATGTAATAATGTATTAAACCTTTTATGTAATGCATGTATGGAATGTACTGAATCTCAAACACTTTTCATTTTCATAGTTTTTTCAAATTCTCAAATATGCAAAAAGAATTTTATTAAACCTTTGTAATAGATGAGTTCTCGTTCGAAACGCTGATACTTCGAGAGAGATTGTCCGTTTTGTACACGAAGTGCATCCAGTTTTTGTCGTAGCCCTCTCAACTTTTTAAGACATGCTATGTGGGTGAAATGCTGATAGCATGCCAACTTTCAACATTTTCAGAGTTCATTTGTAGTGCTTTTCAATTTCAGGGTCAACTAGCTCAAAATAAAAAGTAAATGCACGAAGAATACCAAATGAAGTCAGCAATTGTTGCAATTTTGTGATGTGCCTTTGAATGGTGCATTTTGAACACACAAAAAGTATGGAGTTTAAATAAGTTCAAAAAATGAAATCCCTTTGTAAGAGATGAGTTCTCGTTCGAAACGTTGATACTTCGAGAGAGATTGTCCGTTTTGTACACGAAGTGCATCCAGTTTTTGTCGTAGCCCTCTCAACTTTTTAACACATGCTATGTGGGTGAAATGATGGTAGCATGCCAACTTTCAACATTTTTAGAGTTCATTTGTAGTGCTTTTCAATTTCAGGGTCAACTAGCTCAACAAAAAAAAGTAAATGCACGAAGAATACCAAATGAAGTCAGAAATTGTTGAAATTTTGGGATGTGCCTTTGAATGATGCATTTTCAACACACAAAAACTATTGAGTTTAAATAAGTTCAAAAAAATGAAATCCCTTTGTAAGAGATGAGTTCTCGTTCGGAACCCTGATACTTCAAGAGAGATTGTCCGTTTTGTACAGGAAGTGCATCCAATTTTTGTCGTAGCCCTCTCAACTTTTTAACACATGCTATGTGGGTGAAATGATGATAGAATGCCAACTTTCAACATTTTCAGAGTTCATTTGTAGTGCTTTTCAATTTCAGGGTCAGCTAGCTCAAAAAAAAAAGTAAATGCACGAAGAATACCAAATGAAGTCAGAAATTGTTGAAATTTTGTGATGTGCCTTTGAATGGTGCATTTTGAACACACAAAAAGTATGGAGTTTAAATAAGTTCAAAAAAATGAAATCCCTTTGTAAGAGATGAGTTCTCGTTCAAAACCATGATACTTCGAGAGAGATTGTCTGTTTTGTACACGAAGTGCATCCAGTTTTTATCGTAGCCCTCTCAACTTTTTAACACATGCTATATGGGTGAAATGATGATAGCATGCCAACTTTTAGCATTTTCACAGTTCATTTGTAGTTCTTTTCAATTTCAGGGTCAACTAGCTAAAAAAAATAAGTAAATGCACGAAGAATACCAAATGAAGTCAGAAATTGTTGAAATTTTGTGATGTGCCTTTGAATGGTGCATTTTGAACACACAAAAAGTATGGAGTTTAAATAAGTTCAAAAAAATGAAATCCCTTTGTAAGAGATGAGTTCTCGTTCAAAACTCGGATACTTCGAGAGAGATTGTCCGTTTTGTACACGAAGTGCATCCAGTTTTTGTTGTAGCCCTCTCAACTTTTTAACAAATGCTATGTGGGTGAAATGATGATAGCATGCCAACTTTCAACATTTTTAGAGTTTATTTGTACTGCTTTTCAATTTCAAACACTTCTCAATTGAAAATAAAAAATAGTTAATAGTTTGGATAGTCAAAATAATTAGTTTTGAAAACAGAAAATAGTTTTGCATTATTTATTCAATTTCAAACACTTTTCATTATCATAGTTTTGTCAAATTCTCAAATATGCAAAAAGAATTTTAATAAACATAGTTTTTAATTGAAAATAACAAAATAGTTAATAGTTTGGATAGTCAAAATAATTACTTTTGAAAATAGAAAATAGTTTTGAATTATTTATTTAATTTCAAACACTTTTCATTATCATAGTTTTGTCAAATTCTCAAATATGCAAAAAGAATTTTAATAAACATAGTTTCTAATTGAAAATAACAAAATAGTTAATAGTTTGGATAGTCAAAAATAATTACTTTTGAAAATAGAAAATAGTTTTGAATTATTTACTCAATTTCAAACACTTTTCATTATCATAGTTTTGTCAAATTCTCAAATATGCAAGAAGAATTTTAATAAACATAGTTTTTAATTGAAAATAACAAAATAGTTAATTTTGGAAATAGAAAAAAACTAAAACTATATGAGAATTTGTAATGAAACTTAACCCTAAATTCAAAGTGAGCTCACTTTGAATTCAGGTTTAAGTTTCTCCACAATTTCAAATATAGTTTCAATTTTTAAATTTACACTTAGTTTAGGCCCGTAAGCCTGCTTTAGAGAGGAGCTCGATGGAGTAGCTGCGACGGGGCTTATAAACAAGTGTTAGTCCCCCTCGCTGGGCGAGGTGGGACTAAACTTATCGTGCAGCCGAGGAGGGGCTTTAGTCCCGGGTGGAGCCACGACCCGGGACAAAAGCCCCTCGCCTGCCTCCTGTCGAGGAGGGGCTTTAGTCCCGGTGCGTGGCTCCAACCGGGACTAAAGACCCCCTTTAGTCCCGGTTGGAGCTCCGCACCGGGACTAAAGGCCCCTGCTTCCCGCCTTTTGGTCTGCCGGAAAAGGGCCTTTAGTCCCGGGTCGTCGCTCCACCCGGGACTAAAGGGGGTCTTTAGTCCCGGTTCGAGCCCCGAACCGGGACTAAAGATCCACCTATATAAGCGGGAGTTAGAACAATTCCAACCCGAATCGTTCGTTTCTCTTCTTCTTCCTCTCGTTCTTCTGCCCGGCGCGGCACACCGACGACCTCGACGAAGTCGTCAGGCTGCCCGCCGTCCTCCTCGCCGCCGCCTGCCGTCCTCCTCGCCGCCGCCGTCCTCCTCGCCGTGCCCCGCCCTCGTCGCCGCGCGCCGCCGTCCTCCTCGCCTCGCGCCGTCGACACCTCCGGGCGGTAAGCCCCCTCCTCCCCAACACTCCGGCGAGTAGAAGAAAAGAAGAAAAAGGAGAAGAAAAGAAGAAAAAGGAGAAGAAAAGAAGAAAAAGGGAAGAAAGGAAGAAAAAAGGAGAAGAAAGGAAGAAAAAGGAGAAGAAAGGAAGAAAAAGGAGAAGAAAGGAAGAAAAAGGAGAAAAAAAGAAGAAAAAGGAGAAGAAAAGAAGAAAAAGGAGAAGAAAAGAAGAAAAAGTGAAGGAGAAGAACAAAACAAAAAGGATAAGAAAAGAAGAAAAAGGAGAAGAAAAGAAGAAAAATGAGAAGAAAGGAAGAAAAAGGAGAAGAAAGGAAGAAAAAGGAGAAGAAAGGAAGAAAAAGGAGAAGAAAAGAAGAAAAAGGAGAAGAAAAGAAGAAAAAAGGAAGAAAAGAAGAAAAAGAAAAAGATTTTTTTTGTCATTTAATTCCTATTGTTATTAGGTTTGTGCTAGATTATTAGGGTTAGTAATATTTAGAATTAGGTTAGGGTTACAAGAAGAAGAAATATGAACAAAAATAAGAAAATAAGATTAGGAAAAAGGAAAATAAGAAGAGGAGGAGAAGAAAAGGAGAAAAAGGAGAATAAGAAGAGGAGGAGAGGAGAAGAAGTCGAAAAGTAGAAGAAGAGGAGAAGTAGAAAAAGAGAAAAAATTAGAAGAGGAGGAGAGGAGAAGTAGAAGAAGAGAAGAGGAGAAGTAGTAGAAGAAGAGGAGAAGTAGAAGTAGAAGAAGAAGTAGAAGAAGAGGAGAAATAGAAGAAGAGGAAAAATTAGGTTAGGGTTACAAGAAGAAGAAATATATTTTTTTTGTCATTTAATTTTGCTATTGTATAGTGTATATGCTTAAGTGTTAATAGTGTTTCTTAGATTATTGCTTAATTTTGCTATTGTATATGCTTAAGTGTTAATAGTTTAATTTTGCTACTGTATATGCTTAAGTGTTAATAGTTTATTTTTAGCAAGAAAATTAATAGAACTAGTTTATTTTTTTAGTTCATTTTACGATGCCTATCCCGCATCCTCGTCGTCGACTCGGCGGAGGACACCTGCTTGATCAGAGGGGCCCTGTCCGGGACTGGGCTCCGCCCGGCTGGTATTGGGAGGTGCTACCTTTCGGGGGGCATAGGTTGGTGAGGAGCCAACCCGTTGTTGACCCGATCCTTGTTTGGTGGCGGTCGCGTGGGCCAGTGACGGTGCCGAGGCTTCCGGACACCGCGGAGGTGGTACGTCACCGTGTCAGCGAGGAGGATGAGCACGTCTGTCTCTACATGGTTGCGTTGGAGGGCAGGTTCGAGCATACCTGGCAGGTTCTTCGGGGATCTCACTGGATCTATGATCCTGTGATGGTTCCTTCTCTTTGGGTGTCCACCGCCCGCGACGATACCCGTCGGGCGCTACGGTTCTAGATGTATCAGTGATGCTATATGTATGATAGTATTCGAGGAGAATTAGTGATAATATTCGACGATGTACGGACAAAAGAGATGTTGTATTTGCTTATAATTGAATGCATGCTAATTTGAATACTACTTTATTTTACGATTTGGTTTTGCTTATTGAATGCTCAAATTGGAAAAGTACTCCTACTTTGAATACTATGCAGAAAACTAGGAGTCCCGGGTGGAGCCACAACCCGGGACTAAAGTTGTTTTGGAACGGAGTTCTTGATAGAATAATGTGACATATAGAAGGGTAGATGAGATGAGGAAAAATAGGATCATTTTCTACACATCTAGAATGTCGCCATTTTGTTAAATCCTTAAAGATTAAGAGAATCCGTTAGACATATTTGAGAGTTTAGGTTCTAGCCAAGACCCGGGACTAAAGGTCCTCCTATATAAAACGACACTTCGAAGTTTCCAACCCCTCTTATATAGTTTGTTAGTTTATTAGTTAATCAAATGCCCATTTTTTGCAGAACTATGGATCCACATATCAGGAACCTCGAAGAGGAAGAACTTCTCGAAGATATAATCAAAGACGGCCCCGACGTTGAACCAGCTGAATCTCCGTCGTCATATCTAAACCCCTCCGGATATGGAATGGAGGTCGACCGACATGAAGATGAAGACGATGGGGTAGGAGATAGGTCCAATGACGGAGAAGGTGATAGCTCCACTGATGGAGAAGCCGGTGGAGAAGCCGGTGAAGAAATAATAAAGTCTGGCGAGGTATACATATGAAGTTCGACAATCACTTGTAATATGTGCAAAATATTGGAGATAGCTCTATATTGTATACATGTACATTCATTTGACAAATGTTTCTCCCTCTTAGGCCTCCACATCGAGCAAAGCTCCGAAACGAGGCCCGACTAGAAAGTTGGATGCACGGAAGCATTACACCTTTGAGGTGATATTGCGTACGGGCGAACCCAAGCTTCCTAAGAATGCTGCTGACACATTCAAGAAGCAATGCAGAGTTCTCGTTAGGGATCACGTCCCGATCAGCGTTCGGGAGTGGAACAAGCGCAAAGGGGCAGCTGATAGTGACTATGTCGCCGAAAGGTACAAAGATAATCTTTGGAATGATCTCATGTCACATTTCAACCTGCCAGAATGTGAGAATGAAGACACCGCAGACAAACTGAGGGCCAAAGTCAAGCAGTGGACTCTAAAGAAGATGGCCGAACTGTTCCGTAGTTGGAAGAAGAAGCTACGGAAAAACTATCTGAAGACAAAGAAAGTGCGAGTATTCGAGGGGTATCTAGCCAAGCAGGCGAATCATTAGAAGGCATTTCAAGAGTACAAGGAGTCAGAAGATGCCCAGGCATTATCAAAAAAGAACAAGATAAATGCCGACAAGAAGAAATATCACCACAAGCTGGGGCCGGGGGGCTATGAGACTGCCATCCCAAAGTGGGATAAGAAAGAGCAAGATCTGCTAGCTAAAGGCATCGTACCTGAACCACTCCGTGATGAGTAGGAATTGAGAGCAAAAAATTGGTTCCTTGCGCATGGTGGTTCGTACGACGAAGAAACAGGGGACCTCATCTGCAGTGACGGTCTTAGGATACCCAGGGAGAATTGGAAAAAGATAGTGAAAGAAATTAAGGAGGGAAAAAGAAAGTTCACTGCAGATAGAGAGAAAGATTTGCTCACACTCCTCCTCGGCAATGACGAACATGGAGGACGAACGCGAGGCTTCGGTCCTTCTTACCTGTGGTGGCTTGGGTTTGCCAGAGACCAAGACACTTACAGAAGCCGAGCGAGAGCAAAGAAGCGGCAACACGATGAGGAGAATGACAAGTTCAACCAGTTGCTTGCTAGGATTAACGAGTAACAGAAGCAGATTGATGAGCTTAGAGGAGTAGCACGCCACGAAGATCCTGCACTTGATATTACCGGCGCCCCATCTAAGCCGAAAAGCAGCGTGGCTGAATCTGAGGCCCCGCCCGACGATGCACGAAGAATGATAGAGGGCGGTCCCGGCTACCCCGTGGATGGAATCAAGGAGTCAACATCATGTGAACTCAATCAGAAATTCAAGAACATATCCATGAAGGTGGCCGTCGGACAAGCTTTACCTTCTGGCCCTGATGCACGCTGGCATGGCCGTGAGATTCCAGCTGGCTTTTCTAAAGTCGGGGTGGATGAAATCATGGCGGGGTTTCATGATATGGAGCTCGACATAGCTGGACCCGAAGATGAGAGGACACTCGGAGAAGTACTGGGTGGAGTCATCCTATGGGACAAGAACTACATTAAGCTTCCAGGCTCGGCCCCAAGGACAACACCGCCTCCGAGTCGTCGCAGGTCACCTACACCTCCATCACCTCCAAGCCCTCCACATGACGTCGACCAGCACAACACGAGTCCATCTCGATCACCGCCGCCGGGCTTGGGTCATCCGTCTCCGCCGCCGCCCGCTCCGGATACTAAGCGGAAGCGTGCCAGCAAGACCGCTCCGCCGACGATTTCTAAGCGACGGAGCCCCCCAAAGCGCAAACTATCGCCCCTCCCAAAGGTACCTCATGCTAATCTTCCTATCAGACCTTATGATCGTACCCCCAAGGAAAACGCCACGATAGCAAAGGAACATCATGATGCGCAGATGAAAAAGAAGGAACCCGAGCCCCGCCCGGAATACACCGAGAAGCAAATAGCATTTGCAAAATACTTCACGAACCTTCCATCACAGTATGACTTACACCATAAGCCTGATGACTATACACGCACATTGCAGAAGGAAGTGAAAAAGAGCAGATCACGTGCAAGTGCAAGTGGGAGCAAATCAAGTTCAACTACAAGCAAGAAAAAATTAGACGTTCCTCAGCTTGGACAACATGCCAAACAGTCGATCCCACCCCTCAGGGTGTTACCCGAGAATGTCCCCCCTCCGGTGCAGGGGCAAGATTTGCAATTAGCAAAGAAGTGGGCGGATGAATGGGGTATCGCGGTTGAAGACATTCTGGCTTCCCAAGACGACAGGTTACCCAAGGCTGTGGTAGCCCCTAAGCCACAGTTTGTCATGGGAGCGCCTTTGGTCAGCAAAGATGATCTCCCAACAAATATGCGTTACTTGCATACATGGTACTTAAGTGAATCAAAGAATGGGAGAACGATGATCGTGGTGAGTGTCCCACGGGAGTACTACATCCGCCCCGAAGAAATCCATATCGACTTTGATGAACTCTTCCAGATGTACAATGCCGACGCCCTCGACAAATCGCTTATGAGTTGCTATTGTCTGTAAGTTTTTCAATTCGTTGTCTACATATAACTTGTTTAGTTATTTCAATTAATTGTCTATATATAACTTGTACTCTATTATGCAGAATGAAGATTCTGGATTGTAAAAGTAGGAACATCCTAAATATTGGGTTTATTGACCCAGATAAAATACATATAGCGACGCTAACTGATAAACCCAAGGAGACGGAGGAAAACCTTCTAAGGTTTCTAAGAGATCAAACTTTCTGTGACCACATACTGTTTCCATAGAACTTCAGGTGAGAGTCTTTACTCTATTGTGTCCATTCACTTATAAGTGTAATTGATAAGTTACTGACACACACATATATATATACACGTGCAGCTTCCATTGGATTCTGTTGGACATTCAAATTGATAAGGGAAGAGTTGATGCCTTCGACCCATTATCGAGACCCTTGGAACAGTTCCAAAGCCTGCAGGACATGCTCCAAGGGTAATTTCAATCATTCTTGCGCTCTATCGGTCTCTTTCAATGATTTTCTGATATATCAATTAATGAAAAACTTAGCAAATCATTATCCTTGTCGGGCAGGGTTTGGAAGCGGTTCAAGTGCGTGACTCCCGGTATCGAGCCAGAGAAGCTGACCTTTAGAGCAGCTTAGGTAAGTAGTAGGATGATATACTTCTATTTTCAATACATTTATGATGCTAGATTATTATTTTGATTATATATATTCTATTCTCGTCAAGTGCGACCAGCAGCCACGGGGGACGCATCTATGCGGATACTATGTTTGCGAGACCATTCGCACGTTTACCTCTGAGCACAAGGATCACCGATTCGACGTAAGCAATGAACATTCACACCTCTATTTTTACCCGTCATTCTTTGTTATCATGATTGATATTCAAATTCATCTCCTCTTCTTATATAGTACACGACCATGAGGGAGAAGGTCCTACCAGAGCAACGCGCGATTGCTGTTGCAGAGGAGCTTGCGACCTTTTTGAGGATGGAAGCTATAGATGACAAAGGACAATTTAGTGTAGCTAGGGGCCATTACTGATGTTTGTCCATGTAATCGAATAGACGGGCTCTAGTCCCGATAATTCAGATCTCCATATAATTGTATATATATGCTCGCTTGTAAGATAAGTTAATCTTATATATATATGCATAATTATTTCTATTTAGAATTATATGAAAACTAATTCCCGAACACCAAACGAGGCATCACGTTAATCTCCCGAACACCGAAACCCTAAAACCCTAAAACCCAAAAATAAATAAAATCTGAAACTCTTTAGTCCCGGTCCATGTAACGAACCGGGACTAAAGGGCCTGCCCCTGAGGGCGCTACGAGGCGCCCACGTGGAGCACCTTTAGTCCCGGCTTGGAACAAGGCCGGGACTAAAGGTTAGGCCTTTAGTCCCGCCCCTTTAGTCCCGGTTGGCGAACCAGGACTAAAGCCCCTTACAGGCTGGGGCTAAAGGCCCCGTCCCCACTAGTGGATGTTGAAATATTCGTAGCGCCCAGAATATGATTCATCATATGGATGCACAATCTTTGCCCCATTAAATTCACAAGAGAAGCATCGAACTTGCATTAAAACAAAATAAGGAATTATATTATTAAGAAAGCATATAACAGAGCACGCATTTAGACTCTACCATATGTCCTGACTTCGCAGTTTTCACCATTTATAATACAAATTTCATGATGTGTACTTCTATAGAAAAACTGAATGCCACACTGTCATATACTTCCTATGTCCCAAAATAAGTGTCTCAAGCTTAGTACAATTTTATACTAGAGCTAGTACAAAGTTGAGACACTTATTTCGGGGCGGAGGGAGTATTTGCTATCATTCTCATTACCTATAACGACTAAGATGCGGTCCTTTCCGATTTAGGGGGCGATGCCCCAAAACGGAAAGAAACGCATATATGCATTTCGCAAGCAAGATAAACATAGCACATACATAATTAAAGAATGACAAATAGGGAATCGTTTTCCATCTCACATAGATAATATCAGAGTTTACATACACACATTTATACAGACAAGGTAGTTCCGCTACGGACTACATAACATAAGAAAAGGCTATGCTATCCCGCATGCTTGCCCACAATCACGACCACGGCCTCAGTCTTCTGGATAGTTCACGTACAGGCGGTCGTTCTCCTCATCGTATTGCCACGCCAGGTGCGTGCCATCGGGATCACTTGTGTCGGACGTACATGTACCTGTTGGGGTGTTGAAGTAATCTGTGAGCCACGGGGACTCAGCAATCTATGACCTTGGTACCGAAACTAGTCAAGTTATTAGGTGAGGAAGGTTCGGTGTTTAGGTTGCAACATCCTAAGCATTTATGGTGGCTATCTGACATAGAACAAAGATATAGATGTGGTGGTCTACGTGAGCGGTCGAAGACTAGGTGATCACTAAGTGATCCTGAACACCTACTTACGTCAAACGTAACCCCACCATGTTCCCGATCGAAGAGAGGTCTTCGAAAGAGACAGTCACGGTTACGCACACAGTTCGCAGTTTTATTAGTATTAGTTCAAGTTATCTAGAACCGGATGTTAACAAATATTCCATGTTGCCAAATAACCACGGGCATGGCTTTCCGAAAGATTAAACCCTGCAGGGGTGCTCCACCTAGTCCATCACAAACGGTCACGGGCCGCAAAATAATCCTCTATCACGAAGCTCGTGACCTCGTCGGATTCGTTAGAGGAAAACCTCAACTCTGGGGAGAACCAAAGCTTCACCGGGATTCCTATACGCAAGATATATCGCTAAGGTAAGACAAGACTAGCAGGACCTCCCGATGTGTCGACGACCCCGATAAGAGCAGTGTATCTCAGTCTCAGGACACGACGGATGAGCACAGCGTACAGTGGCTGGATAGACATCTCCCGAGTTGCCCCGGTTTGGCCCCGCACACGACTCTAGTTTGGACCAACACTCATGAGGAGCACTGGCCCGGGTTGTTGATTAATTCCTTGGGGTAGCTATTCCCTATGTAAAATATTATTATGTGATTAACAAATTAAAACCAATGTTAGGTCCTGCCGGACAAGTCTTAACACTACACGATTTATCAAGGGGGTCCCCATAACAACCCCGAACATGTTAGGAGCGAACAGTTAGGGAATCAAACACCGGTAGCCGAAAACTAAGGCGGCAATAACGGAACAAATCACCCGGCAAAAGGCTAGGCCTTCCATCATTTACCAAGTATATAGGTGCATGAATTAAATAGCAGTTAAAATCGTAATGATATCAATTCTCATGTTATCACATGAGACAGCTGGCACCTGCAACTAGCAACGCTAACATTAGAAGCTGAGCATGCCTACTTAGCCAAACAACATTAGCTAGGAAAGGGAAGGTGTTTGGGTTTCATGGCAATATCAGGAGGCAATTATATCAGGTGGTAGGCAGCGAGCATATGACGAAGGAAACGTGAATCTAAGCATAACAAAGCTAGATACGGTATCAAGGTCATGGTCATCTTGCCTGTGATATCTTCAGCTTGGAACTGCTCTAGTTCGTCCTGCACGTACCCTCCTGAATCCACGTACTCGTTCTCCGATCCCGGTGCTACCCAAGATAAAAAAATGACAGCCAATGAACACCAACACAACATGATGCAACAAACACATGATGCATGAGATGAGAATGTACCATGCATCTCTATTCTAGTCACTTGCATAAGCATGAGAAGAAAAGACAAACTTCTGGACATAACTTCACTCTAAGCTATCTTGACATGCATGCAGATGACATGAACAGGTGTATCACGAGAAAACGATGCAAAAAACATATAAAGAACGTTCAGAACGGAGCTACGGATCAACCGGAAACTATGAAACAAGATATGGAGTCCTACGAAGCAAATCTACCACAAGCACACTCCAATGGCACACTTCTGGTATTCCCACGTTGCCACATGATCAAACAAACACGTATAGGTGGGGTGGTGCAAATAAACTCACCACACCAACAACTATGCACTCACAAGCTTCAAAACAACAAAACTATGCATTTTGTCCTAAACAGCATCATAGCAGTTTGAGAGCAACAGGCAAAGCACCTACAGCCACACAAATGTGCCAAGCAAGATATGTGGCAAAATCTATTCAAAAGCTCTACAAGCATGAGCAAGAAAATAATACAAAGGAGTTACACACAGAAAGATCTACAGGTGCTAACTTGGACAAAAATAATAGATTTCACGAACTTAGTGAAAATCTCAGATTCTCACCAGCTGTTTATGCTTTGAAGCATTTTGATAGCCCCCAAAACAATATCTACAGGAAGTGAAAGTGCATGAATTTTAACAAAGAGCTAAACAAACACAAAAGCTCCAACTCTCTTGTTGATTTCAAGGGCTGATTCCCAACACATGAACTTTTGCAACCACAACTACAAGGGAAGAAAATAACAGCAGTTTCTCAGACTTAGTGGAAATCACAGATTTTCACCAAGCTGACAATTTGAGCCACATGCCTACTTTGACAAGGCACAAATTGCACATACAAACTCCTAAGCATAAAACAAAACCACCATGTTGTAGAGGGGTTCACCCACTACTTCCACATCAAGGGTTCATCCCCACGGGCTCATCACACCACATGGCACCAAGCTCTAAACATGCATCAAAACAGAAAAATGACTTTCCCAAAAAGTGTTCCAAAGTGAAATCTGATTCCACCAATGGATTCCTGGGAAGATTCTACCCCAGAAACATATATAATACCTAGGTACTTACTTACAACATGTAGGCACAAAGTGGAAATGAAAACAACATGGAATCACAAAGTGCCAAATAGTGCCATATCACATGTGTTTCTCACCATATCATCATCCACAATTGGACATGACAACTTCACAACAACTATGGTGAACATGAGGGTTAGACCTCATGTATGTGTGCCATAGCACATCACCACACACACTCACATACACCCTGAAAGTGCGTTATAACGACTAGAGGGGGGTGAATAGTAGATTTTTAGAATTTCATCACTAAGGAAATTCCTTTTGAGGAAATTCCTCACTGATGACTAACTTACAGCGAAAACAGTAAAGGATCAGGAGTGCAAAGTTTCACTACAACAGTTTTTCAGGATGAAGAATATGAAAACAGTTTGTACAGTATGCAGGCACGCAGAAAACAGATGAGGATTAACTTGCGTGAAGAATTTGGGGTTGAGGAATTTCAAAGAAAGTCTTCAGCAAATTCTTCAAACGGTGACACTAGAAATCATCAACACATAATCTGAGGAATATAAAGAGTTGAGGAAATAGAACCCGTTTCACAGTGAAGACAGTAGTTGATGACCCAGTTCCAACTGCTGTGACAGTTGTACATCTGGTTTGGAGCGGCTTGGAATTGAAACCAAAAGACACACAGTCCCGGGACACACAGTCCTTACCGTATTCTCCTTGGGCTAAGAACTCACAGTCCTCGCCCAACACTCGTGGCAAGTCTTCAGGGCAGACTTCCAAACCCTCACAAACTTGGTGACCTGGCGATCCACAATTGACTGCTGGATTGCTCTAGACCATGACGCCTAACTGTCTGGAGGATGCACAGTCCTCAAAGGTAAAAGGCTTCAGTCCCACACAGGAACAACTTCTTCAGTGATCCTTAATGACTTGGTTCTCGGTTTGTGGTTTGGTGTTTGGGGTATTTCCTCACTGATGAATTACTCTCAAAGACTTTGAGGAATTTGGGTTGGTCTTATGACAAGTGTCGGTTTCTAACAGAGCAGCCAACCAGCAAATGGTTGTGGGCGGCGGCTATTTATAGCCTGGGAGCATCCCTACATGATTTGACATTAATGCCCTTAAATAATATGACCGTTGGTGTGGATAAGACCAATGATGTGGTGTGGCTATCGAAACAGTCGGCACCCTCAACTGTGAGAGTCCTCATGTCACTCACATTCCTCACTTGAGGCTTTTGGTAGGATTAGGCTTGGGTTGAGCATGATGAGGAAATTCATTCCAATGTGTTACCTCGACCCCCTTTAATAGTACGGTGTTCCTATTACTCAAGTGTGAAGAAAACAAAACAGAAAGACTAAATCTTCATGCTTCAAAGTCTTCAGAATTATTTTCTTCAGGACACACCGAATTCCTCAATTTCAATATCTTCATGAGGAATATCAATTTCATCGCAGATTCTTCGCGATTCAATTCTTCAGCTTCAGACCAACTTCTTCAACCGAAGATATACATTTTTAGGGGTCGATATTCATCGATTATTTCAAACTCCTCAGCGACTTATAGATCCTGTGTACACTCGAGAACACATTATATACTTAACCTATAAGTCTTCAAACCACCAAAATCACTAAGGGGCACTAGATGCACTTACAATCTCCCCCTTTTTGGTGGTTGATGACAATTAGGTTAAGTCTTCAACAGAGATAAAAATATGAATTGTAAATAGTCATTTGAGGAATTTGAAATCAAGATTCAGAGAGACTCCCCCTGAAGATGTGCATATCTTGAGGATTTTGCTTTTCACAGCAAATCCACATTGATGATTTAAATCATGGAGATCTCCCCGTGAGTCTTGCAAATTATGCATACATACGACATATAGTATGAAGAAATTGAGGATGCATGATGACAAATGTTATCTGACAAGTTCCAGCGTGCGTGCATTAAAATTTTGACGAATAAGCATGCGAAGAAAAACGTTCAAAAGCGTCAGAGTACCTTCGGGCTTAAGTTACAACTCATTACATAAACACTTGATAAGAGCCAAGAGTTTGTAACTTAAATATAGTTCATAGGCCCCAAAATATCCCGCATGAAGGCCAACTCTCAAGTTTCTCCCTCTTTGTCATCAAGTGACAGAAAGGGACAAACTGAGGACTAACGCCCGTGAAGACTTTCACTCCTTGGTAGTTGATGAAGACGCGTGAGGATTCTTGGGAGCAGTCTTCTTCCTCAGACCGGTGGCAGTGTATTGTTGTTCTTCATCAGATTCAGCAGTGCGAAATGAAGAGAAAGAACTGTCCTCAAGGTCTGGAACTGGAATTGGCCTGAATTTCTTCTTTGGTGGCCACGACCAGTCGAAGTCTCGTGCAAACTCCAATTCTTCAAGTTCTGCTGGAGTCTTTAGCTGAGCCAGTGTAGCCCACGTGCGATCAAAAACCTCATGAAGATAATAGTGGTTAAGCTTGACATCATTCTGCGTTTCATTGAGGGTTTTCACAATGGCGCCGAACTGGCGTTTGACCCACTTGCGATTCCGATCCACCTTCTGGTGAAGACTGAGAAGAATCTCTGTGGTGTTCAGCACCCGAGGAGGAACATGACTTGGAGGGTGAGTCTCAGTGTCATCCCATGAAGAATAAGCTTCGGGCTCTCTGAACTGGCCATCAAGGGGCCTACGGCCTTCATCAATGAAAGACTTTCCTTTTCCTTCAACAGGCTCGAAAGTCTTCTTGTTGACCCTTATAGGAGGCATATAACCAACATGGTTGTTGAAATCAGTGTGATAATTGATGCCTGACCTTGTTCTGATGAATCTCATGATCCATGGAGCATATATCTTGTGGTGAAAAGGACACATTGCATTGTCGCCCAAAGTCCTCAAGAAGAAGTCATGGATGTTGATTGGAATACCATGGATGATGTTGAAGAGGATATTTCTCATGATGCCTACGACATCTTCTTCATCATTATGGCCCTTGATTGGCGCAAGAACATTGTAGAGGACTGTGTAAACCGTCCTGGGTTCATATTTGAGCTCATGGATAAGGAAGGTTGGTCTTGGTGGTTGCCCCTTAGCCAAAGGCTTCATGAGGACTCCCATCATCTTGTTAGGTAGCTCACGTTCATCATAAAGCTTCATGACCTGCTCTGAGGGAATTCACACTGGTAGTTCACGCAGGAGCTCAATGGCAGGAGCCTTGTAGTGTGTTGTTTGCGTCATCGAGTCAAACACCCATGTGTTGATGTCTGTTGGATCTCCTGATATGTGAAGAGTGGCATAAAATTGAAGAATGAGCTCACTGTTCCAATCATAGATATCTGAGCACATTGGGAGGAGTCCAGCTTCATGAAGGACGTTGAGGACTGGAGCAAGGCATGGAATTTCTTCAAGCTCAACATGAGGAATATGCCTGTGTTGGAAAATCTTGTTTCTTCCACACAGCACAGAGGCATAGTAGTTGAGTTGTGTCCTCGTCCAAAACTTCAGATGCCTGATGCGAGTCTTTTCATAGGGATTTTCTCCGATGAAGAACATGCGTTCTTCAAAGAAGGACTCCTTTGGAAACTTTGGCCGCTTGGAGAACGCTGGCGTTGCATTGGCTGAAGGTTTTTTGGCTGGACCTGAGGAGAGACAACTATGGCAGACTCTGGTAAGTCTTCAGCAGGGAATAAAAATATGAAGTGTAAATACTCATTTGAGGAATTTGAAAGCAAGATTCAGAGAGACTCCCCCTGAAGATGTGCATATCTTGAGGATTTTGCTTTTCACAGCAAATGCACATTGATGATTTTGTTGGGTAAACGTAGCATAAATTCAAAAAAATTCCTATGCATGTTCAGATCTTCCTATGGAGAGACCAGCAACGAGAGAGGGGTAAGAGCATCTTGGTACCTTTGAAGATCGCTAAGCGGAAGCGTTTGCTAGAACGCGGTTGATGGAGTCGTACTCGCGGCGATTCCGATCTAGTGCCGAACAACGACACCTCCGTGTTCAACACACGTGCAGCCCGGTGACGTCTCCCGCACCTTGATCTAGCAAGGAGGAGGGAGAGGTTGGGGAAGAAGTCCAGCAACACGACGGCGTGGTGTCAGTGGAGAGACGAGGTCTCCCGGCAGGGCTTCGCCAAGCGCCGGCAGAGAGGAGGAGGGAGAGGAGCAGGGCTGCGCCGAGAGAGAGAGAAAACCGTGTCTCAAACAGCCCCGAGTCCTCACCTATATATAGGGGGAGAGGGAGGGGGCGCAACCCTTAGGGTTCCCACCCCCAAGGGGTGCGGCAGCCCCAGCTGGGAGAGGGGCGGCGGCCAGGGCAGGGAGGAGGGGTGGCGCACCCCTCTGGTGGGCCTTAGGCCCACCTATGCTAGGGTTCCCCCCTTCCCCCTTTCTCTGGTGCGCATGGGCTGGGTGGGGGCGCACCAGCCCACCTAGGGGCTGGTTCCCTTCCCCAGTTAGCCCATCTAGCCTCCCGGGGTCGTTGCCCCCCTTCGGTGGTCCCCCGGGACCACCTCCGGTGGTCCCGGTACATTACCGGTGACGCCCGAAACACTTCCGGTGTCCAAAACCATCCGTTCTATATATCAATCTTTACCTCCGGACCATTCCGGAGCTCCTCGTGACGTCCGGGATCTCATCTGGCACTCCGAACAACTTTTGGTAACCTCATACAACAATTCCCCATAACCCTAGCGTCATCGAACCTTAAGTGTGTAGACCCTACGGGTTCGGGAGACAGGCAGACATGACCGAGACACCTCTCTGGCCAATAACCATCAGCGGGATCTGGATACCCATGGTGGCTCCCACTAGCTGCACGATGATCTCATTGGATGAACCACGATGTCAAGGATTCAATCAATCCCGTATTTGATTCCCTTTGTCTGTCGGTATAGAACTTGCCCGAGATTCGATCGTCGGTATACCTATACCTTGTTCAATCTCGTTACCGGTAAGTCTCTTTACTCGTTACGTAGCATGTCATCGTGTGACTAACTCCTTAGTCACATTGAGCTCATGATGATGTTCTATCGAGTGGGCCCAGAGATACCTCTCCGTCACATGGAGTGACAAATCCCGATACACCCAAAGCACTCCTACGGTATCCGGGAGTTGCACAATCTCACGATCGAAGGAAAAGATACTTGACATTAGAAAAGCATTAGCATAAGAACAATACGATCTAGTGCTAGGCTTAGGATTGGGTCTTGTCCATCACATCATTCTCCCAATGATGTGATGCCGTTATCAACGACATCTAATGCCCATGATCAGGAAACCATGATCATCTATTGACTAACGAGCTAGCCAACTAGAGGCTTGCTAGGGACACATTGTGGTCTATTTATTCACACATGTATTACTGGTTCGTGTTAATGCAATTATAGCATGAACAATAGACGATTATCATGAACAAGGAAATATGATAATAACCATTTTATTATTGCCTCTAGGGCATATTTCCAACAGTCTCCCACTTGCACTAGAGTCAATAATCTAGTTACATTGTGATGTATCGAACACCCATAGCATTATGGTGTTGATCATGTTTTGCTCGTGGAAGAGGTTTAGTCAACGGGTCTGCAATATTCAGATCCGTGTGTACTTTACAAATATCTATCACTCCACTCTGGACATGGTCCTGGATGGAGTTGTAGCGGCGTTTGATGTGCTTCGTCTTCCGGTGAAACCTGGGCTCCTTGGCTATGGCAATGGCTCCAGTGTTATCAGAGAAGAGTGTCATAGGACCCGACGCGCTTGGAACCACTCCAAGGTCGGTGATGAGCTCCTTCATCCAAATTCCTTCATGAGCCGCTTCTGAAGCAGCTATGTACTTCGCTTCACATGTAGATGCTGCCACGACTTCTTGCTTGCTGCTGCACTAGCTCACTGCCCCACCATTCAACACATATACGTATCCGGTTTGTGACTTAGAGTCATCCGGATCTATGTCGAAGCTAGCGTCGACGTAACCCTTCACGACGAGCTCTTCGTCACCTCCATAAACGAGAAACATTTCCTTAGTCCTTTTCAGGTACTTAAGGATATTCTTGACCGCTGTCCAGTGTTCCGTACCGGGATCACTTTGGTACCTCCCTACCAAGCTTATGGCAAGGTTTATATCAGGTCTGGTACACAGCATGGCATACATTAGAGAGCCCACGGCTGAAGCGTAGGGGACAAAACTCATCTTCTCTCTATCTGCTGCCGTGGTCGGCGACTGAGTCTTACTCAATCTCATACCTTGCAAAACTGGCAAGAACCCTTTCTTTGAGTTTTCCATATTGAACTTCTTCAATATCTTGTCAATGTATGTACTTTGCGGAAGACCTATGAGGCGTCTCGATCTATCTCTATATATCTTGATGCCTAATATGTATGCAGCTTCTCCAAGGTCCTTCATTGAAAAACTCTTGTTCAAATAGGCCTTTGTGCTCTCCAACATCTCTATATTATTCCACATCAATAATATGTCATCTACATATAATACGAGGAAAGCTACAGAGCTCCCACTCACTTTCTTGTACACACAGGCTTCTCCGTAAACCTGTATGAACCCAAACGCTTTAATCACCTCATTAAAGCGAATGTTCTAACTCCGAGATGCTTGCACCAGCCCATAGATGGAGCGCTGGAGCTTGCACACTTTGATAGCACCTTTAGGATCGACAAAACCTTCTGGTTGCATCATATACAACTCTTACTTAAGGTTCCTGTTAAGGAACGCTGTTTTGACGTCCATTTGCCAAATTTCATAATCATAAAAGGCGGCAATTGCTAACATGATTCGGACTGATTTCAGCTTCGCTACGGGAGAGAAAGTCTCTTCGTAGTCAACTCCTTGAATTTGTCGAAAACCCTTTGCGACAAGTCGAGCTTTGTAAACGGTTACATTACCGTTTGCATCAGTCTTCTTCTTGAAGATCCATTTATTTTCTATGGCTCGCCGGTCATCGGGCAAGTCCACCAAAGTCCATACTTTGTTCTCATACATGGATCCTATCTCGGATTTCATGGCCTCAAGCCATTTGTTGGAATCCGGGCCTGCCATTGCTTCTTCATAGTTCGAAGGTTCACCGTTGTCTAACAACATGATTTCCATCACAGGGTTGCCGTACCACTCTGGTGCGGAGCGTACCCTTGTGGACCTTCGCGGTTCAGTAGTAACTTGATCCGAAGCTTCATGATCATCATCATTAACTTCCTCTTCAGTCGGTGTAGGCGCCACAGGAACAACTTCCTGCGCTACGCTACTTTCCTGTTCGAGAGGGGGTGTAATTACCTCATCAAGTTCTACCTTCCTCCCACTTACTTCTTTCGAGAGAAACTCTTTCTCTAGAAAGGATCCATTTTTGGCAACAAAGGTTTTACCTTCGGATCTAAGATAGAAGGTATACCCAATAGTTTCCTTAGGGTATCCTACGAATACGCATTTCTCCGCTTTGGGTTCGAGCTTTTCTGGTTGAAGTTTCTTCACATAAGCATCGCAGCCCCAAACTTTAAGAAACGACAACTTAGGTTTCTTGCCAAACCATAGTTCATACGGTGTCGTCTCAATGGATTTAGACGGTGCCCTATTTAAAGTGAATGCTGCAGCTTCTAATGCGTATCCCCAAAATGATAGAGGTAAGGCGGTGAGAGACATCATAGATCGTACCATATCTAATAAAGTGCGATTACGACGTTCAGACACTCCATTGCGTTGCGGTGTGCCAGGCGGCGTCAGTTGTGAACCGATTCCACACTTCCTTAGGTGTGTGCCAAACTCGTGACTCAAATATTCTCCACCACGATCAGATCGTAGACATTTAATTTTTCTGTCACGTTGATTCTCAACCTCACTCTGAAATTCCTTGAACTTTTCAAACGTCTCAGATTTGTGCTTCATCAAGTAGATATACCCATACCTACTCAAATCATCGGTGAGGGTGAGAACATAACGATAACCACCGCGAGCTTCAATGTTCATTGGACCACACACATCAGTATGTATTATTTCCAATAAGTCGGTTGCTCTCTCCATTATTCCAGAGAATGGAGTCTTAGTAATCTTGCCCATGAGGCACGGTTCGCATGTGTCAAATGATTCAAAGTCAAGAGACTCTAATAGTCCATCAGTATGGAGCTTCTTCATGCGCTTAACGCTGATATGACCAAGGCGGCAGTGCCACAAGTATGTGGGACTATCATTATCAACTTTGCATCTTTTGGTACTCACACTATGAATATGTGTAACATCACGATCGAGATTCATCAAGAATAAACCATTCACCAGCGGAGCATGACCATAAAACATATCACTCATATAAATAGAACAACCATTATTCTCTGACTTAAATGAGTAGCCGTCTTGCATTAAGCAAGACCCTGATACAATGTTCATGCTTAAAGCTGGTACTAAATAAAAATTATTAAGGTTTAAAACTAATCCCGACGGTAGATGTAGAGCTAGCGTGCCGACGGCGATCACATCGACCTTTGAACCATTCCCGACGCGCATCGTCACCTCGTCCTTGGCCAGTCTCCGCTTATTCCGCAGTTCCTGCTTTGAGTTGCAAATGTGAGCAACAGCACCGGTATCAAATACCCAGGAGCTACTACGAGCGCTGGTAAGGTACACATCAATAACATGTATATCACATATACCTTTAACGTTGCCGGCCTTCTTGTCCGCTAAGTATTTCGGGCAGTTCCGCTTCCAATGACCCTTTCCCTTGCAATAGAAGCACTCAGTCTCAGGCTTGGGTCCGTTCTTTTTCTTCTTCCCGGCATCTGGCTTACCGGGCGCGGCAACAGCTTTGCCGTCTTTCTTGAAGTTCTTCTTACCCTTGCCTTTCTTGAAACTAGTGGTCTTGTTGACCATCAACACTTGATGCTCTTTCTTGATTTCTACTTCTGCAGACTTGAGCATCGAGTACAACTCGGGAATGGTCTTCTCCATCCCTTGCATGTTGTAGTTAAGCACAAAGCCTTTGTAGCTTGGTGGGAGAGACTGGAGGATTCTGTCAATTATAGCATCATCCGGAAGTTCGACTCCAAGTGAAGTCAGACGACCGTGTAACCCAAACATTTTGAATATGTGCTCACTGACAGAACTGTTCTCCTCCATCTTACAGCTAAAGAACTTGTCAGAGACTTCATATCTCTCGACACGGGCATGAGCTTGAAAGACTAGCTTCAGCTCCTGGAACATCTCATATGCCCCGTGTTGCTCAAAACGCCTTTGGAGCCCCATTTCTAAACTGTATAACATGCCACACCTGACCAGAGAGTAGTCATCACTCCGCGCTTGCCAGACGTTCAAAATGTCCTGGGCTGCCGCGGGAGCGGGACGGTCACCTAGCAACGCATTAAGGATGTAAGCCTTTTTAGCTGCTTCAGGGATGAGCTTCAAGTTGCGAACCCAGTCCGCATAGTTGCTACCATCATCTTTCAGCTTGTTTTTCTCTAGGAATGCGTTGAAATTGAGGTTGACGTTGGACATCTACAATATTTATAAAGACAACTTTTAGACTAAGTTCATGACAATTAAGTTCATTTAATCAAATTAAGTATGAACTCCCACTTAAATCGACATCCCTCTAGTCATCTAAGTGATACATGATCCATGTTGACTAACCCGTGTCCGATCATCACGTGAGACGGACTAGTCACCATGGTGAGCAACTTCATGCTGATCGTATTCAACCATACGCCTCATGTTCGACCTTTCGGTCTCTTGTATTCGAGGTCATGTCTGTACATGCTAAGCTCGTCGAGTCAACCTAGGTATTTCGTGTGTGTAAATCTGGCTTACACCCGTTGTATGCGAACGTTAGAATCTATCACACCCGATCATCACGTGGTGCTTCGAGACAACGAACCTTCGCAACGGCGCACACTTAGGGGAATACGTTCTCGAAATTTTAAGAGGGGTCATCTTATTATGCTACCGACATTTTAAGCAATAAGATGTAAAACATGATAAAACATCACAATGCAATCATATAGTGACATGATATGGCCATTATCATCTTTGCTCTTTCGATCTCCATCTTCAGGAATCGCATGATCATCATCGTCACCGGTGTGACACCATGATCTCCATCATCATGATCTCCATCATCGTGTCTCCGTGAAGTCGTCACGCCAACTACTACTATCACTACTACTATGGCTAACCGTTAGCAATGAAGTAAAAGTAGTAAGCACATGGCGTTGCATCTTATACAATAAATTAAGACAACTCCTATGGCTCCTGCCGGTTGTCATACTCATCGACATGCAAGTCGTGAAACCTATTACAATAACATGATCATCTCATACATCATACATGCAACATCGCAACTTTGGCCATATCACATCACATGTCAAACCCTGCAAAAACAAGTTAGACGTCCTCTAATTGTTGTTGCAAGTTTTACGTGGCTGATTTGGGTTTCTAGCAAGAACGCCTTCTTACCTACGTGACAGCCACAATGATGATATGCCAAAGCTATTTACCCTTCATAAGGACCCTTTTCATCAAATCCAATCCGACTAGAGTAGGAGAGACGATGATATGCCACCTTTATGCATGATGTGCATGTGTGTCGGTGGAACCAGTCTCACGTAAGCGTACGTGTAAGGTCGGTCCGGGCCGCTTCATCCCACAATACCGCCGGAAAAGAATAAGACTAGTAACAGCAAGCAAATTGACAAACCATCGCCCACAACTTTTGTGTTCTACTCGTTCATAGAATCTACGCATAGAAAACCTGGCTCGGATGCCACTGTTGGGTAAACGTAGCATAAATTCAAAAAAATTCCTACGCATATTCCGATCTTCCTATGGAGGGACCAGCAACGAGAGAGGGGTAAGAGCATCTTCGTACCTTTGAAGATCGCTAAGCAGAAGTGTTTGCTAGAACGCGGTTGATGGAGTCGTACTCGCGGCGATTCCGATCTAGTGCCGAACAACGGCACCTCCGCGTTCAACACACGTGCAGCCCGGTGACGTCTCCCGCACCTTGATCCAGCAAGGAGGAGGGAGAGGTTTGGGAAGAAGTCCAGCAACACGACGGCGTGGTGTCGGTGGAGAGACGAGGTCTCCCGGCAAGGCTTCGCCATGCGCCGGCAGAGAGGAGGAGGGAGAGGAGCAGGGCTGCGCCGAGAGAGAGAGAAAACAGTGTCTCAAACAGCCCCGAGTCCTCATCTATATATAGGGGAAGAGGGAGGGGGCGCAGCCCTTAGGGTTCCCACCCCCAAGGGGTGCGGCAGCCCCAGATGGGATAGGGGCGGCGGCCAGGGCAGGGAGGAGGGGTGGCGCACCCCTCTGGTGGGCCTTAGGCCCACCTATGCTAGGGTTCCCCCCTTCCCCCTTTCTCTGGTGCGCATGGGCTGGGTGGGGGGCGCACCAGCCCACCTAGGGGCTGGTTCCCTTCCCCACTTAGCCCATCTAGCCTCCCGGGGTCGTTGCCCCCCTTCGGTGGTACCCCGGGACCACCTCCGGTGGTCCCGGTGGTCCCGGTACATTACCGGTGACGCCCGGAACACTTCCGGTGTCCAAAACCATCCGTCCTATATATCAATCTTTACCTCTGGACCATTCCAGACCTCCTCGTGATGTCCAGGATCTCATCCGGGACTCCGAACAACTTTCGTTCACCTCGTACAACAATTCCCTATAACCTTAGCGTCATCGAACCTTAAGTGTGTAGACCCTACGGGTTCGGGAGACAGGCAGACATGACCGAGACACCTCTCTGGCCAATAACCATCAGCGGGGTCTGGATACCCATGGTGGCTCCCACTAGCTCCACGATGATCTCATCGGATGAATCACGATGTCAAGGATTCAATCAATCCCGTATACGATTCCCTTTGTCTGTCGGTATAGAACTTGCCCGAGATTCGATCGTCGGTATACCTATACCTTTTTCAATCTCGTTACCGGTAAGTCTCTTTACTCGTTCCGTAGCACGTCATCGTGTGAATAACTCCTTAGTCACATTGAGCTCATGATGATGTTCTACCGAGTGGGCCCAGAGATACCTCTCCGTCACACGGAGTAACAAATCCCGATCTCGATTCGTGCCAACTCAACATACACTTTCGGAGGTACCCGTAGTGCACCTTTATAGCCACCCAGTTATGTTGTGATGTTTGATACACCCAAAGCACTCCTACGGTATCCGGGAGTTGCACAATCTCACGGTCGAAGGAAAAGATACTTGACATTAGAAAAGCATTAGCATACGAACAATACGATCTAGTGCTAGGCTTAGGATTGGGTCTTGTCCATCACATCATTCTCCCAATGATGTGATCCCGTTATCAACGACATCTAATGCCCATGATCAGGAAACCATGATCATCTATTGACTAACGAGCTAGCCAACTAGAGGCTTGCTAGGGACACATTGTGATCTATTTATTCACACATGTATTACTGTTTCCTGTTAATACATTTATAGCATGAACAATAGACGATTATCATGAACAAGGAAATATGATAATAACCATTTTATTATTGCCTCTAGGGCATATTTCCAACAGATTTATATCATGGTGATCTTCCCCTGAGTCTTGTAAATCATGCGTACATATAACATATCATATGAAGAAAATGAAGATGCATGATGGCAAATGGTATCTGACGAATTTCAGCATGCGTGCATTAAAACTTGAGGAATAAGCATGCGAAGTAAAACGTTCAAAAGCGTCAGAGTACCATCGGGCTTAAGTTACAACTCATTACATAAAAACTTCAGAAGAGCCAAGAGTTTGTAACTTAATATAGTTTATAAGCCCCAAAAATATCCCGCTTGAAGACTAACTCTCGAATTTCTCCCCCTTTGTCATCAAGTGACAAAAAGGGACAAACTGAGGACTATCGCCCGTGAAGACTTCATTTCTTGGCGGTCGAGGAAGAGCCGTGATGCTTCTTGGGAGTAGTCTTCTTCCTGGGGCCGGTTGCAGTGTCGAGCTGTTCTTCATCAGATTCAGCAGTGCGGAATGAAGAAAAGGAGCTGTCTTCAAGATCTGGCACTGGAATGGGCCTAAACTTCTTCTTGGGAGGCCACGACCAGTCAAAGTCTCGCTCAAAGTCCATTTCTTCAAGCTCAGTCTGAGTCTTCAAATGTGCAAGTGTAGCCCAGGTGCGATCAAAAACCTCATGTAGATAGTGATGGTTAATCTTCACAGAGTTCTGTGTTTCAGTGAGGGTTTTCACAATGGCACCAAACTAGCGTTTGACCCATTTTTGGTTGCGGTCCACCTTCTGGTGAAGACTGAGAAGGAGCTCCCTGGTATTCAGCACGCGAGGAGGAACTGGGCTTGCTGGACGAGTCTCAGTATCGTCCCATGAAGAATATGCTTCTGGCTCTTTGAACTGGCCATCAAGGGGCCTGCTGCCTTCTTCAATCACAGATTTTCCTTTTCCTTCAATGGGCTCGAAAGTCTTCTTGTTGACCCGGATAGGAGGCATATAACCCATGTGGTTTTGGAAATCAGCGTGGAAGTTGATGCCTGTCCTTGTCCTGATGAATCTCATGATCCATGGGGCATATATCTTGTGATCAAAGGGACACATGGCATTGTCGGCCAAAGTCCTCAAGAAGAAATCATGGATATTGATAGGAATAGCGTGAATGATGTTGAAGAGGATATTCTTCATGAGGCCTACAACATCTTCTTCATCGTCATGGCCTTTGATTGGTGCTAGCACACTGAAGAGGATTCTGTAAACAGACCGGGGTGTGTACTTGAGCTCGTGGACGAGGAAGGTTGTTCTTGAGGATTTGCCTGCAGCCAAAGGATTCATGAGGACTTCCATCATTCCATTTGGCAGCTCACTGTCACCATAAAGTTTCACTGCCCCATCTGAGGGAATTGGTACGGGCAGTTCTCCGAGGAGTTCAGAAGCAGGAGCCTTGTAGTGAGTGTTTTAGGTCATCCAATCAAACACCCAAGTGTTGATGTCTTCAGGGTTGCCAAATATATGAAGAGTGGCATAGAACTGAAGAATAAGCTCGTTGTTCCAGTCTGATATGTCTGAGCACATTGGGAGCAAACCTGCATCGTGGAGTACACTGAGGACTGGCTCTAGGCAAGGTATTGCTTCAAGCTCAACATGAGGAATATGCCTGTGCTGGAAAATCTTGTTGCGTCCACAGAGCACAGAGGCATAGTAGTTCATCTGAGTCCTTGTCCAAAACTTCAGATGCCTAATTTGAGGCTTGTCATAAGGGTTCTCCCCGATGAAGTACATGCGTTCCTCAAAGAAATTTTCTTTCTGAAACTTTGGACGCTTGGAGAATGGCTGACGCTGAACTGGCTGAAAATTTTGCTGACGAATGGGGGGGAGACAACAATAGCAGTCTCTGGGTTGAGCACAACTAATGCATTGTCTTGGGCCGGTGCATTTTCTTCAGCATTTTCCTCAGGGTGAGGAATTTGATCAGCTGGTACTTCATGCTGAGGAGATGGTGCTTTCTCTGACTGAGCTTCAGGCTGAGGAATTTCTGCTTCTTTCTCAGTTGGAGGAGTCTGATCGGCCTGTTCCTCATCTTGAGGATTTTTCTCAGAGTTTTGGATTTCTTCAGCTTGAGGATTTTCAGCTTGTTTTTCCTCAACTGGTTCTGTGGCAGAAGCAGTTTCATCAGCTGGTGCAGCTGATGCTTGAGCATTTTCTGTCTGAGGAATATGAGGTTGAGGACTGTCGTCAATCTGAATTTCCTCATCAGTGTGTTCCTTAGGAGAGACATCCTTCATTTCCTCATCTGCCTTCGTAGCTGGGTCATCAATGACGGCCATCTCATAGGAAGGGCGACATTGAGAGGCATCGGGTCCAGAGGAGCAGTTTCTTCAATTTCTTTGAGGCGCTTTGCCTCTGTTTCATCTACTCATGAGGAGGCTTTTCTCTTCTTGGCTTCCTTTTCAGCAGCCCTTGTTTTCTTCACGTCTGATGCAGACCGAATTATCTTCTTCACCTTTGAAGCTTTTGGTGAAGGTGTTCTCTCTTCAGTTTCTTTAGCTGGTACAGAGGAACCAGCTGGAACAAAGTCATCAGCCTGCTTTGATGAAGCAGCTGGAACAGAGTCATCAGCCTGCTTTGATGAAGCAGCTGGATCAGGAGCAGTCTCATCAGTGGCAACAAGTTCATCAACACGGCGCTCTTAGTGTACTTCCTCAGCTTGAGGAGTTTCCTCCTCCTAAGGAGATTCATCTGCTGGCTCCTCAACCAAGGGCTGAGGGGTTGGTGCTGGGGGTGCAGTTCTCTTGTTGTAGTCATCAACATCACTAGTGGCCAGCTGGATGAAATTGCTCTTGAGGCTTTGGCGATCTGACAGCTTGGTGTACTTGTCAGTCAATTTGTGCAGCTCTCCATGTGTAGTCACCAGTGCATCAGGAGTCAGTTTGAGGAGATTCTCCTTGAGGAATTTCTTCTTTTTGATCTTTGCAACCTTTGCCTGCCTGGCCTGCTGTTCTTTCCACTTGGCTTCGTTTATGAAGGTGGCCACCATGTGGCTGATGCCAGGAGGAAGCTTCAAATCATCAATAGAGGTGTTTGGATCCTCATACCAGACATTGATGTAGTCAAGGAGGACCTTGGGGTCCATGGCCAGAGGAATAGCACTGCCTGATGCTTGAGCTACTCTTTCTTGCTTGTTTCTGATGATGGCTTGTAGGGTTTCATCATCATATTCATCGCTTCCCTCTGATGCAAAAGGGACTGCGATGATTTTGCTGGAGCTGGGCAGAGGTGCACGTTCAGCAGTTGCCAAAGTCTTCGTAGGAGGTGTTGAAGACTTTGCCTCCGAGCTAGTTGCAGCTGGGAGTGAGGAGCTGGAGCTGGCGGTCGTAGGCTTCACGACATGCTTCGGTACTGGTTTCTCTTGAGGCTTTGGGGTTGGAGCTGAATATTTTGATGCTGAGGAGATTGGTGCTGAGGGCATTGGCGCTGATGGTTTTGGTGTTGAAGGTTTTGGTAATGAGGGTTTTGTGACAGAGGGTTTTGTGACAGAAGCCTGAGCAGACTTCTCTTGAGGCTTTGGAGCCTTTGGCTTTGATGGCGCAGACTGCATTTGAGGAATTTCTGATCCTGAGGTTTTTGCAGCTGTGGAATTAGCAGCACCAGAGGCAGCAGCTGAGGATTCATTGAATTTCCTCACTACAGCTTCTGCCTGCCTCTTGAGCTTGGCCAGATGCTTTTCCTTTTCATGTGGATAGTCATCAATGGTCTTGAGGCTTGATGGATGTGCTACTTGATGATCCTCAAGTGGGGCCCTTCTGCCGGGAGGTTTCAAAGCGAATTTCTTCGCATATTTGGGAGTCACAAACCTGTACTCCTTCCATTCCTTCGCCCATCGGAGTTCAATCTTCTGCAGCCGTATCTTTCTCTTGGCCATTGTCTCATGTTCATCAGGCCTGCAGTAGTCCAAGTAAATGTCCTCAGGGATATCAACAGCTGTGTTTTTCTCAACCTTCTTTCCTCCCTTCTGTTTTTGGTCTTCCTCCATTTTCTTTAGTTGAGGATTTTGCTGATGATTTTGAACTCTTGAGGATTCTGATGAGCCTTGAAGAGTTTCTTCCAGAAACGCAGCAAATGAGTTAATGTGATGAGAACCGAGAGATTCATCAGCTGACATGTGTGTACCTGTGAACAGAGTATGGTTGCGAGGAATTTGGAGAGGTCATATGCATTCTCAGATTTGAGGAAAATGAAAAAGTTTGGCAGTTTGAGGAATATAACCAGTGGTTGAGGAATTTGCCTAAGCATAGTGTTCTTGGGTTCCAGAGTTGTACAGATCCGAAAATTCGCACAATTGAGGAATCTCGTGATAATCTTAGATGCTTAGCATAGTTCATCAATGATTGTGGTGATATGTAGTGTTTGAGGAATCAAGTGCGCATCATATCTTGAGGAAAAACAGATTTCACATAGAAGATGTAAAATTTCAGATCTAATCTGCTGTAAAAATGAGATATATTTACCCTGGAAGGTGCGTACGAAGAACACAGAAAGTAGTGTTGGAGAGGTTCTTCGTTCGAGTGTCCAATGCACCCTAACTCGGTGACAGAGGACGTCTACGGCGGCGGCGGACGAAGATGGTCCGACTCCGACGAGGTTCTGGCGACGGAGAAGTCGAGGCAGTGAAGCTCTTCCTCACCGACGACAAGACTACCAGCGGTGGCGCTAGTGTTCGGTGGAGTGTGGTGTGGCAGGAGAGTGATGAGGCGAAGAAGAGGATGCCGAGGGGGATAAGGACATATTTATAGCCCAAAAGTTACTGTTTGGCGCGAAAATGTCGGCCAAATAGCCCCTGCCTCTACGTCTCCGCACGACATGTTTAGCTCCCGTACGATGCGGTGGAGATAGTGGAGATCGTGGTTATCCGATCGTGGGAAGTGGGGGTTCAGTTACCGAGTCTTTAAAGAAACAATTTTTGAAGATTTGAGGATTATCGTTACAAAATCATCAGCTGACAAGGACGCAGTGAGGATTTTGAACAAAGTTTCAAATAGAACGCATATGAAGAATTGAATAGACTGGATAAGTATAGAATAGAGGGAAAGTAGGGTCCGATCAGATTCACTTAGCAGAAACATCAACTTGAAGAAATAGCAATAAGTGAATGCTATTGAGGACTAGAAATCACAGTCTATCTAGTCAAATGAAAGTCATCAAGTGTTTTTGAAGATTTTGTAATAAATCATCACAATGAAGAACAACTGTTTTGAAGAAAAACGCATTGTGAGGAAATTGATCATTTGAAGAAAATCAACTTGAGGAATTTCACATAGGGCGGTGGCGTTACCCACCATATAAGAATGTTGATTACAGACGCCGCGTACAATTGTCGTAGGGCCGTGAGAATCAATTTCTTCGTTAATTTCTTCACATTCAGAGTGACATTCTACATCAGTTGAAGAAAATCGATTCATCATGTGTTGCACATCTAAGTCATCAACTTTGCATAAGTGTTAGGATGTGTGCATGTTTTTACAAAACATTTGAAGATTCTAAGATATTCAGCTCACACCGCAACTTGCAAAACCTTTTCTCATCCAAGGGCTTAGTGAAGATATCTGCCAGTTGATCATCAGTCTTCACATGGTCGATGAGGATATTGCCCTTGAGGACATGGTCCCGAAGAAAATGATGACGAATCTGGATGTGCTTTGTCTTCGAGTGATGTACTGGGTTGTATGCAATCTTGATAGAACTCTCATTGTCACAGTAGAGAGGTACATTCTTCATGTTGATGTCGTAGTCCTTGAGGGTTTGCTTCATCCATAGCAATTGAGCACAGCAAGAACCAGCGGCAATGTACTCAGCTTCAGCAGTGGAGAGTGATACACAGTTCTGCTTCTTTGAGGACCAGCAAACTAGAGATCTTCCAAGGTAATGGCATGTGCCAGAAGTTGACTTGCGATCCACATGGTCACCAGCATAGTCTGAATCAGAATACCCTACCAGATGAAGATTGGAGCACTTGGGATACCATAATCCTAGTGTTGGTGTGTAAGCTAAGTATCGAAGAATATGTTTCACAGCCTTATGGTGTGATTCCTTCGGTTTTGCTTGAAAACACGCACACATGCAAACACTAAGCATGATATCTGACCTAGATGCACATAGATACAATAAGGAGCCAATCATAGAACGGTATACCTGCTGATCGAAATCTTTACCATTTTCATCAGTGGCGAGGTGGCCGTTGGTAGGCATTGGAGTCTTGGCACCTTTGCATTCGTGCATGTCGAATTTCCTCAGAACATCCTTGAGGTATTTCTCCTGTGATGTGAAGATTCCATTGCTTTGTTGACGAATTTGAAGACCTAAGAAGAATTTCAGCTCCCCCATCATGGACATCTGATATTCCTCACTCATCATGTAGGCAAATTCATCACTGTATCTTTTGTCAGTACAGCCAAATATAATATCATCGACATATATTTGACACACAAATAGCTCATTATCATAGGATTTAGTGAAAAGAGTTGGATCGAGTGAACCAGGTTTGAAGCCTTTCTTCATGAGGAATTCCTTCAATGTATCATACCATGCCCGAGGGGCTTGCTTGAGGCCATACAGAGCCTTTTTGAGTCTGAAGACTTTGTCTGGATTCTTTGGATCCTCAAAACCTGGGGGCTGAGCAACATATACTTCTTCCTCAAGCTTACCATTGAGGAATGCACTTTTCACATCCATTTGATATAAGGTGATGTTATGATGATTAGCATAAGCAAGTAATATTCGAATAGCTTCAAGTCTAGCAACAGGTGCAAAAGTTTCATCGAAATCTATTCCTTCAACCTGGGTGTAGCCTTGGGCTACAAGTCATGCCTTGTTCCTCACCACTTGACTGTCCTCATCTTGCTTATTTCGGAAAATCCACTTGGTGTCGATGATGTTGTGCTTGCGAGGATCTGGTCGTTTGACGAGCTCCCATATGTCATTCAGCTTGAATTGAAGAAGTTCGTCCTGCATAGCTTGGATCCACCCCGGTTCCAGAAAAGCCTCAACAACTTTTGAGGGTTCTGTGATGGATACAAAAGAAAAGTGCCCACAAAAGTTAACTAAGTGTGAAGCTTTTGAGCGAGTGAGAGGACCTGGCGCGTTGATGTCGTTGAGGATTTTGTCAAGTTCTACTTCGTTTGCAATCCTCGGATGAGCTGGTTGAGGATTTTGTCTGGGCTGAGGAAGTGGTGCTGATGCAATTTCCTCAAGAGCATCTTCTTGGTTTTTATCAGCGATGGGGATCGTTTCTTCATCAATTTCCTCAGATGGGACAATGTATTCAGTAGGCTTGAGCCTTATTGCTTCCTTAGGACACAACTTATCTGGATCAGAAGGCAATTGCTCTCTTTGCGACCCATTAGTTTCATTTAACCGCACATCTACAGTCTCAACAACTTTGTTGTGATAGTTGTTGAAGACTCTGTAAGTGTGCGAATCCTTTCCATAACCGAGCATAAAACCTTCATGTGCCTTAGGTGCAAATTTTGAGCTATGGTGAGGATCTCTAATCCAGCATTTTGCACCGAAGACTTTGAAATAACTTACATTGGGTTTCTTGTCAGTGAGGAGTTCATATGAGGTTTTCTTGAGGAATTTGTGAAGATATACCCTGTTGATGATATGGCATGCAGTGTTGATAGCTTCAGGCCAAAAGCGACGAGGAGTCTGATATTCTTCCAGCATGGTTCTCGCCATTTCAACCAGAGTCATGTTCTTCCTTTAGACGACACCATTCTGCTGAGGAGTATAAGGAGCAGACAATTCGTGAGTAATACCAAGTTCATCAAGATAATCATCAAGACCAGTGTTTTTGAACTCGGTTCCATTATCACTCCTGATATGTTTGATCTTGATGCCAAAGTTCGTCGAGGCCCTTGACGAAAATCGTTTGAAGATTTCCTGCACTTCAGTTTTATACACTATGATATGCACCCAAGTGTATCTAGAATAATCATCAACTATGACGAAGCCATATAGAGATGCTGCATTGGTTAGTGTGGCATAGTGAGTAGGTCCAAATAAGTCCATATGAAGCAATTCGAATGGACGTGTAGTGGTGATGATGGTTTTGGAGGGATGCTTGGATCGGGTCATTTTCCCAGATTCACAAGCACCGCAGAGATGATCCTTGAGAAATTTGATTGATTCGATGCCGATGACATGCTTCTTCTTCGCGAGCGTGTGCAAATTCCTCATGCCTGCATGACCTAGTCTTCGGTGCCACAGCCATCCTTCTGAGGTTTTTGCTAGTAAGCAAGTGGCTGGTTGAGGACCTGTAGAGAAATCAACAATGTACAAATCCCCTCTTCTTACGCCTTCGAAGACTTTGGATCTGTCAGATTCCATGATGACTACACATCTATATCTACCAAAGATAACAATTATATCAAGATCACAAAGCATTGAGACTGACATAAGGTTAAAACCAAGGGATTCAACAAGCATCACTTTGTCCATATGCCTATCCTTGGAAATAGCCACTTTGCCAAGTCCCGATACCTTGCTTTTACCTTTGTCAGCATATGTGATTTGCTTCAGAGGTGATGGAGTTAGAGGCATATTCATTAGTAAGCTTTTATCACTAGTCATGTGATGTGTGCAGCCACTATCAAGAACCCACTCAGTATTCTTGGGTTTGTCATCCTGCAGATGAATTAGTACTGCTTACCATCTCATATACTTCAGATTTGAAGAATATGATACTAATTTCATCAAATCAGTAATTTCATCATAACAGAAATGTAAGGACGAGTGAAATATCTCTATTTCATCAATCATTAGCTTGCGTCCTATCAAGCATTTCTTCAGGTCTCTAGCAAATTCGTCAGATGATGATTTTCATCTGGAGACCTGACCTGCAGAAGTGATTAGTTTGATTTCTTCACCACCCACATCTGAAGGGGTGGCAAAGCGTTCATCATCCTGCGAGCACCATATGGGAACGGTGGCATTGAAGCTAATGCACTTCTCTTAACAGTAGGGGGATTAAAGTACTCATGTGAATATGCAGAGAACTGGTTTGAGGATTTATGAACATAATGATTTGAGGAGTAACGCTCATATTCATATTCCCTGTAGTTTCCCTGCATGTTAGACGCATAAGTATGGGTACGAGCATAGATTTGACCAGTTGAGGATTTTGATCCTCTTGAAGACTTTGGTCCTCCAAAGGAATTTGATCTGGGGTTCAGATTCTTCAGTGGTGGTGTCATGAGGACATTCACCTGAAGATTTTCGAGACAGCTTTTGGGAACCCAGATTTTCCTCAAAGGAGGGCCATTCCTGCAGTTAGTTCCAACATATCGAGCAAATACTTCACCAGATTGATTTTTGAACAGTTTATAGTTGGAATCAAGTGACTCATCAGAGGAATAGGATAGTTCACATGAAAATCCAGTTAGATTAGATGGATCAAAAGGAGACCCAGTAGTAGCAACCCATGAGGTTTTGGGATACTGCTCAGGTTTCCAATAAGATCCATCAGCATTTAATTTCCTCTCAAAGGCAATTCCTTCTTTCCTCGGGTTCGTGTTCAGGATTTGCTTTTTGAGCACATCACAAAGGGTTTGATGTCCTTTGAGGCTTTTGTACATGCCTGTCATGTACAATTCCTTCAACCCTGCATTTTCATCAGTAACATTTGTGTTTTCTTCAAGTGAGGAAATGGACACAACTGGTGCAGTTGAAGAATTTGTAGCAACGGTAGCATTTGATGATTCTGGTGAGGAATTAGCAGTTTTGCATTCAATGCATTTAAGACAAGGAGGAATAAATTCAACTTGACTAGCGCTGATCTGTTGAGCTAGTAATGAATCATTTTCCATATGAAGATCATCATGAGACATCCTTAGCTTCTCAAGATCAAGCTTCCTTTGAAGAAATTCATAGGAAAGCTTCTCATGATCAGTGAGAAGTGTATCATAACGATCCTGAAGATTATCAAATCTAGACTGAAGACTTTTCATGTCATCAGTGAGGATTTGGGTAAGGTTCATTTCATCATTCAACAGATCATCACTTTTGTCTAGCAGTTTCTGAAGCTTTTCAAGAGGAGGTTGTTGTTTAGTGGCAATGATAGCAAGTTTACTGTAACTGGGTTTCTTATAATCATTGGGTTCAGAGTCACTTGAATCAGAGGAGGAGGCATTATTTGGTACCTTCGAACCCTTTGCCATGAAGCAATAGGTTGGAGCGAAGTCATCAGCATAGTCATCAGTATGGATGGTGCAATCATTTTCTTCAAGATTGAAGATTGACTTGCTGACGAAGGTGGCTGCCAGTGCAAGACTAGCCTGTCCAGATTCTGAATCTTCTTCAGACCCATCTTCTTCATCACCTTCCTCTGATTCTGCCTCGGAGTCCATTTCTTTGCCAATAAGTGCCCGAGCCTTTCGGAAACTAGTCTTCTTGTGCGATGAGGGCTTTGAAGATGAGGATTTTGAAGATTTATTATTCTTCTTCAAGTCATCAGAACTGTCATCCTTGTATTTCTTCTTCTTTGATTCCTTTCCCCAACGGGGACAATCAGCAATGTAATGACCTGATTTCTTGCACTTGTGACAGGTTCATTTCTTGTAGTCCTCAGATGAAGATTCTGATTTCCTCATATCTCTTCTTGAAGATTTACTGAACTGACCACGTCGTGTAAATCTCTGGAATTTCCTCACGAGCATTGCAAGCTCCTGTCCAAATTCTTCAGGGTCACAAATGTTGTCATCTGTGTCTTCGTCTTCAGATGAGGAAATTGCTCTAGCCTTCAGTGCACGTGGTCTGGAATAGCTTGGTCCATATAGATCTCTCTTTTCTTCTAGCTGGAATTCATGAGTATTTAGCCTTTCTAGTATATCAGCTGGATCAAGCATCTTGTAATCTGGTCTTTCTTGAATCATCAGAACTAAAGTATCAAATGAAGAATCCAAAGATCTCAGCAGTTTCTTCACAACTTCGTGATCAGTGATGTCTCGAGCTCCCAGTGCTTGGAGTTCATTTGATGTGTCAGTGAGGCGATCAAAGGTGTCTTGGTAGCTTTCATTGTCATGTCTCTTGAAGCGATTGAAGAGATTGCGAAGAATATCAACACGAGAGTCACGCTGGGTTGATACTCCTTCATTTACCTTGCACAGTCTCTCCCAGATCAGTGTTGGAGAGCCCAAAGCACTTACTCTTCCAAACTGGCCTGGGCTCAGATGGCCACATATGATGTTCTTCGCTTGAGAATCGAGTTGCTTGAATTTCTTCACATGAGCTGCAGTGACACTAGCAGAGATAATGGGGACACCATTTTCCACAATATACCAGAGATCATTATCAATAGCTTGTAAATGCATTTGCATTTTGTTCTTCCAGAAGGGAAAGTTCTTTCCCTCGTAGGTAGGACATGCTGCAGTCACCTTAAACATGCCTGCAGTCGACATAACTAAAACTCCAGGTGGTTAAACCAAAATCACACAGAACAAGGGAGTACCTTGCTCTGTTACCAATTGAAAGTGCTTTATATCTACTAGAGGGGGGTGAATAGGAGATTTTTAGAATTTCAATACTGAGGAAATTCCTTTTGAGGAAATTCCTCACTGATGACTAACTTACAACGGAAACAGTAAAGGGTCAGACGTGCAAACGTTCACAACAGCAGTATTTCAGAGTGAAGAATGTGAAAACAGATTGCATAGTAAGCAGGCACGCAGAACACAGATGATGATTAACTATCGTGAAGAATTTGGGGTTGAGGAAATTCAGAGAAAGTCTTCAGCAAATTCTTCAAACAGTCACAGTGAAAGTCATCAACACACAATACAAGAAAAGTAAAGAGTTGAGGAATTAGAACCCGTTTCTCAGTGAAGACTCTTGTTGATGACCCAGTTCCAACTGCTGTGACAGCTGTACATCTGGTTTGGAGCGGCTTGGTATTGAAACCAAAGGACACCCAGTCCCGGGACACACAGTCCCTACCATATTCTCCTTGAGCTAAGGACACACAGTCCTCGCCCAACACTCGTGGTAAGTCTTCAGGGCGGACTTCCAAACCCTCACAAACTTGGTCACCCGGCGATCCACAATTGACTGCTGGATTGTTCTAGACCATGACGCCTAACCGTCTGGAGGATGCATAGTCCTCAAAGGTAAAAGGCTTCAGTCCCACGCAGGAACAACTTCTTCCGTGATGCTCAATCACTAGATTTGGTTTGTGGTTTCGGTGGGTGGTGTATTTCCTCACTGATGAATTACTCTCGAAATCTCTGAGGAATTTGGGTTGCTTTTATGACAAGTGTCCGTTTTTAACGGAGCAGCCAACCAGCTAGTGGTTGTGGGGGGTGGCTATTTATAGCCTGGGAGCATCCCGACATGATTTGACACTAATGCCCTTAAATAATATGACCGTTGGAGTGGATAAGACCAATGACTTGGCGTGGTTATCGAAACGGTCGGAACCCTCAACTGTGAGAGTCCTCATGTCACTCATATTCCTCACTTGAGGCTTTTGATAGGATTAGGCTTGGGTTGAGCATCATGAGGAAATTCATTCCATAGTGTAACTTCGACCCCCTTTAACAGTACGGTGTTCCTATTACTCAAATGCGAAGAAAGTAAAACAGAAGGTATAAATCTTCACGCTTCAAATTCTTCAGAATGATTTTCTTCAGGAACCACCGGACTTCTCAATATCAGAATCTTCATGAGGATTATCAATTTCATCGCAGATTCCTCACGATTCATTTCTTCAGCTTCAGACCAATTTCTTCAACTGAAGACATATATTTTTAGGGGTCGATATTCTTCAAATATCTCAAACTCCTCAATGACTTATAGATCCTGTGTACACTCACAAACACTTAGATACTTAATCTATAAGTCTTCAAACCACCAAAATCACTAAGGGGCACTAGATGCACTTATAGAATCATCTCATAAGATGGAGCGAGGTTAAGAGGCATAGGATCCAGAGGAGCATTTTCTTCAAGTGCTTTGAGGCGCTTGGCCTTAGTGTGTTCTTCTGCAGATGAAGCTTTTCTCTTCTTGGCTTCCTTTTCAGCAGCCCTGGTCTTTTTCACGTCAGATGCAGACGGAGTCATTTTCTTCACCTTTGAAGCTTTTGGTGAAGGTGTTTTCTCAGCAGAGACATTTTCATCAGCTGGCTTTGAGGCACGAGCTGGAGCGGAGTCATCAGCTGACTTTGAAGCATCAACTGGAGCAGGGTCAGTCTCACCAGCTGTAGCAGAATCATCTGCTGGATTTTCCTTGGTGATTTCCTCAATCGCCGGTTCATCCACACAGCTTCCTCGAGGGATTTCCTCAGCATGAACAGTTTCATCAGCTGGTTCTTTAATCAGAGGCTGAGGAGTTGGTACAGGAGGGGCAGCCTTCTTGTTGTAGTCGTCAACAGCTTTAGTGGTAAATTTGATGAAGCTGCTTTTGAGACTTTGACGGTCAGAGAGTTGAGAGTACTTATCTGTCAAAGTCTTCAATTCACCCTGTGTTCACACAAGTGCATCAGGCGTCAGGTTGAGGAGATTCTGCCTCAGGAATTTCTCCATTTTGAGCTTGGCAACCTTGGCCTGTTTCACTTGCTGCTCCTTCCACTTGGCCTCATTGATGAATGTGGCCACCATGTGGCTGATGCCTCGGGGAAGTTTTAAATCATCAAGTGGAGTGTTGGGGTCCTCATATCAGATGTTGATGTAGTCGAGGAGGACTTTTGGGTCCATGGCCAGAGAAATGGAGCTCCCAGAAGCTTGAGCTACCCTGTCTTGCTTGTTTCTGATGATGGCTTGCAGAGTGTCATCATCAAATTCATCACTAACTTCTGATGCAGAAGGGACCTTGGTGATTTTTCTTGGGCTTGGTCTTGTTCCTCTCCCAGCAGTCACTTTAGTCTTCAGAGTTGTTGGTGAAGACTTTGTCTCCGAGCTTGTTGCACATGGGACTGAGGAGCTAGAGACAGTAGGCAATTGCTTCACTATTGGCTTCTGCTCAGGCTTTCAAGCCTGTGGTGCTGCTGAGGGTTTTGGTGCTGAGGGTTTTGGTGCTGATGCTGGAGCTGTTTTCTCTTGAGGCTTTGAAGCCTTTGGTTTTTGTGGCACACACTTCAGTTGAGGAATTGCTGTAACAAAAGTCTCAGCTGTAGAGGAAGTAGCGGCGGTTGCGGCAGCAGCAGATTCTTCATTGAACTTCCTCACAGCAGCCTCTGCCTGCTTCTTGAGCTTTGACAAGTGCTTAGACTTTTCATCAGGATAGTCATCAATTTTCTTGAGGCTTGAGGGATGTGCTTCATGATAATCCTCAAGTGGAGCCCGTTTGCCAGGAGGCTTCAGAGCGAATTTCTTCGCGTATTTGGGAGTGACGAATCTGTACTCCTTCCATTCCTTAGCCCATCGGCGTTCTATCTTCTGAAGCCGGATCTTTCTCTTGGGCATAGATTCATGTTCATGAGGAGTGCAGTAATCCAGGTATATATCCTTAGGGATATCTGCGGCAGTGTTCTGCTCAAGTTTCTTGCCTCCCTTTTGCTTCCTTTCATCCTCCATTTTCTTCAGCTGAGGCTATTGCTGATGAGATTTTCTTCAAGAAATGTTGTAAATGAGTTAATTTGATGAGAACCGAGAGATTCATCAGCTGACATGTGTGTACATGTGAACAGAGTATAGTGCGAGGAATTGGGAGAGGTCATATGCGTTCTCAGATTTGATGAAATGAAAACTTTGACAGTTGAGGAATTTGATTAGTGGTTGAGGAATTCGTCTAAGCATACTGTTCTTGGGTTCCAGAGTTGTACAGATCCGAAAATTCGCACAACTGAGGGATCTCGTGAAAATCTTAGATGCTTAGTGGAGTTCATCAATAGTTTGGTGATAGGCAGTGTTTGAGGAAAAGAAACGGATGGATTCTTGAGGAAAAACAGATTTCACATCTTAAAGGTAAAATAGTAGATCAAACTGGCTGTAAAAATAGGGTTTTTATTTACCCTAGATGGCGCGCACGAAGAACAGAGAAGTAGTAGCAGTTGTTGCTCTTTTGGTGCGTGTCCTATGCGTCCTAACTCGGCAGCAGAGGACGGCTATGGCGGCGGCGGACGAATATGGTCCGGCTTCGGTGTGGTTTTGACGATGGAGAGGTCGAGGCAGTCAAGCTCTTCTTCGCCGGCGTCGAGACTTCTAGCGATGGCGCTAGGGCTTGGAGCTTTGCTGTAGCAGGAGGGCGATGGAACGAAGAAGATTTTACCGAGGGAGATGGGGACATACTTATAGCCAGGCGGTAACTGTTGGCGCGAAAATATCGGACCATATAGCCCCTGTCTCTACGTCTCCGCAGGACACATGTAGCTCACGAGAGAAGCGGTGGAGATCGTGGATATCGTGGTTATCCGAACGAGGAAGGTGGGGATCAGTTACTGTGTATTAATTTTTATGAAGATTTGAGGATTTTGTTACATAATCATCAGCTAACAAGGACGCAGTGAGGATTTTGAACAAAGTTTCAAGTAGAACGCATATGAAGAATTGAATAGACTGGGTGAGAGTAGCATAGAGGGAAAGTAGGGTCCGATCACATTCACTTAGATGAAATATAAAATTGAAGAAATATCTATAAGTGAATGTTGTTGAGGACTTGAAATCACAGTCTATCTAGGCAAACGAAAAATCATCAAGTGTTTTTGAAGATTTGAATGACTTGAGGATTTTGTGATAACGCGTTATGATGATGAATTTCAGTTTTGAAGAAAAACGATTTTGAAGAGCAATTGTTTTGAAGAAAATCAAATTATGAAGAAATGCAGCTTTGAAGAAATTCAACTTGAGGAATTTCACATTGGGCGGTGGCGTGACCCACCATATAAGAATGTTGATTACAGACGTCGCGTACAATTGCCATAGGGCCCTGAGAATCAATTTCTTCGTTGATTTCTTCACACTCAGAGTGATATTCTTCATTAGTTGAAGAAAATCGATTCATCATGTGTTGCACATCTAAGTCATCAATTTTGCATAAGTGTTAGGATGTGTGCATGTTTTCACAAAACATTTGAAGATTCTAAGATATTTAGCTCACACCGCAACTTGCAAAACCTTTTCTCGTCGAAGGGCTTAGTGAAGATATCTGCCAGTTGATCATCAGTCTTCACATGGTCTATGAGGATATTGCCCTTGAGGACATGGTCCCGAAGAAAATGATGACGAATCTGGATGTGCTTGGTCTTCGAGTGTTGTACTGGTTTGTATGCAATCTTGACTGCACTCTCATTGTCGCAGTAGAGAGGCACATTCTTCATTTTGATGCCGTAGTCTTTGAGGGTTTACTTCATCCATAGCAATTGAGCACAGCATGAACCATCAGCAATGTACTCAGCTTCGGCAGTGGAGAGTGATACGCAGTTGTGCTTCTTTGAGGACCAGCAGACTAGTGATCTTCCAAGGAAATGACATGTGCCAGAGGTTGACTTGCGATCGACACGGTCACCAGCATAGTCAGAATCAGAATATCCCACAAGATGAAGATTTGAGCCCTAGGGGTACCATAATCCTAGTGTTGGTGTGTGAGCTAAGTATCGAAGAATATGCTTCACGGCCTTATGGTGTGATTCCTTCGGTTTTTCTTGAAAACGTGCACACATGCAAAAACTAAGCATTATATCTGGCCTAGATGCACATAAATACAATAAAGAACCAATCATAGAGCGATATACCTGCTGATCGAATTCTTTACCATTTTCATCAGTGCAGAGGTGGCCGTTGGTAGGCATTGGAGTCTTGGCACCTTTGCATTCATGCATGTCGAATTTCCTCAGAACATCCTTGAGGTATTTCTCCTGTGATATGAAGATTCCATTGCATTGTTGACGAATTTGAAGACCTAAGAAGAATTTCAGCTCACCCATCATGGACATCTGATATTCCTCACTCATCATGCAGGCAAATTCATCACTGTATCTTTTGTCAGTACAGCCAAATATAATATCATCGACATATATCTGGCACACAAATAGCTCATTATCATAGGATTTAGTGAAAAGATAGGGATCGAGTGAACCAGGTTTGAAGCCTTTCTTCATGAGAAATTCCTTCAATGTATCATACCATGCCCGAGGGGCTTGCTTGAGGCCATACAGAGCCTTTTTGAGTATGAAGACTTTGTCTGGATTCTTTGGGTCCTCAAAACCTGGGGGCTGAGCAACATATACTTCTTCCTCAAGCTTACCATTGAGGAATGCACTTTTCTCATCCATTTGATATAAGATGATGTTATGATGATTAGCATAAGAAAGTAGTATTCGAATAGCTTCAAGTCTAGCAACAGGTGCAAAAGTTTCATCGAAATCTATTCCTTCAACCTGTGTGTAGCCTTGGGCTACAAGTCGTGCCTTATTCCTCACCACTTGACCATCCTCATCTTGCTTGTTTCGGAAAATCCACTTGGTTCCGATGATATTATGCTTGCAAGGATCTGGTCGTTTGACGAGCTCCCATACGTCACTTAGCTTGAATTGAAGAAGTTCGTCTTGCATGGCTTGGATCCACTCTGGTTCCAGGAAAGCCTCAGCAACTTTTGAATGTTCTGTAATAGAGACAAAGGAGATATGCCCCCAAAAGTTAACTAAGTGTGAAGCTTTTGAGCGAGTGAGAGGACCTGGCATGTTGATGTCATTGAGGATTTTGTCAAGTTCTACTTCATTTGCAATCCTCAGATGAGCTGGTTGAGCATTTTGTCTAGGCTGAGGAATTGGTTCTGGAGCAATTTCCTCAGGAGCATCTTCTTGATTTTCATCAGTGATGGGAATGATTTCTTCATCAATTTCCTCAGTGGGAACAATGTCTTCAGTAGCTTTGAGCTTTTTTGCTTCCTTGGGAGACAGCTTATCTGGATCAGAAGGCAATTGCTCTCTCTGCGAGCCATTAGTTTCATCGAACCGCACATCACAATCTCAACAACTTTGTTGTGATAGTTGTTGAGGACTCTGTAGGTGTGCGAGTCCTTTCCATAACCGAGCATAAAACCCTCATGTGCCTTAGGTGCAAACTTTGAGCTATGGTGAGGATCTCTAATCCAACATTTTGCACCGAAGACTTTGAAATAACTTACATTGGGTTTCTTGTGAGTGAGGAGTTCATATGAGGTTTTCTTGAAGAATTTGTGAAGATATACCCTGTTGATGATATGGCACGTAGTGTTGATTGCTTCAGGCCAAAAGCGACGAGGAGTCTGATATTCTTCAAGCATGGTTCTTGCCATCTCTACCAGAGTCTTGTTCTTCCTTTCAACGACACCATTCTGTTGAGGAGTATAAGGAGCAGATAATTCGTGAGTAATACCAAGTTCATCAAGATAATTATCAAGACCAGTGTTTTTGAACTCTATTCCATTATCACTCCTGATATGTTTGATCTTGATGCCGAAGTTCGTCGAGGCCCTTGAAGAAAATCGTTTGAAGATTTCCTGCACTTCAGTTTTATATAAGATGATATGCACCCATGTATATCTGGAATAATCATCAACTATAACGAAGCCATATAAAGATGCTTCATTTGTTAGTGTGGCATAATGAGTAGGTCCAAATAGATCCATGTGAAGCAATTCAAATGGACGAGTGGTGGTCATGATAGTCTTCGAGGGATGCTTGGATCTGGTCATTTTCCCAGATTCACATGCACCACACAGGTGATCCTTGAGGAATTTGACTGATTCGATGCCGATGACATGCTTCTTCTTCGCGAGCATGTGCAAATTCCTCATGCCTGCATGACTGAGTTTTCGATGCCACAGCCACCCTTCTGAGGTTTTTTCTAGCAAGCAAGTGGCTGGTTGAGGACCTGTAGAGAAATCAACAATGTACAAATCCCCTCTTCTGACACCTTCGAAGACTTTGGATCTGTCAGATTCCATGATGACAACACATCTATATCTACCAAAGATAACAATCATATCAAGATCACAAAGCATCGAGACTGACATGAGGTTAAATCCAAGGGATTCCACAAGCATCCCTTTGTCCATATGCCTATCCTTGGAAATAGCCACTTTGCCAAGTCCCAATACCTTGCTTTTACATTTGTCAGCATATGTGATTTGCTTCAGGGGTGATGGAGTTAGTGGCATATTCATTAGCAAGCTTTTATCACCAGTCATGTGATGTGTGCAGCCACTATCAAGAACCCACTCAGTACTCTTGGGTTTGTCATCCTGCAGATGAATTAGTACTGCTTACCATCTCATATGCTTCATACTTGTAGAATATGATATCAATTTCATCATAACAAAATTATAAGGATGTGTGAAATATTTCTATTTCATCAATATTAGCTTGTGTCCTATCAAGCATTTCCTCAGGTCTCCAGCAAATTCTTCAGATGATTATTTTCATTTGAATACCTGACCTGCAGAAGTGATTAGTTCAATTTCTTCACCAACCACATCTGAAGGGGTGGTAAAGCATTCATCATCCTGCGAGCACCATATGAGAAAGGGGGCATTGAAGCTAATGCACTTCTCTTAACAGTAGGGGGGTTAAAGTACTCATATGAATATGCAGAGAATTGGTTTGAGGATTTATGAACATGATGATTTGAAGAATAAAGCTCATATTCATATTCCTTGTAGTTTCCCTGCATGTTACAAGCATTAGCACTGGTATGAACATAGTTTTGATCAGTTGAGGATTTTGATCCTCTTGAAGACTTTGGTCCACCTGAGGAATTTGATCTGGGGTTCAAATTCTTCATCGGTGGTGTCATGAGGACATTCACCTAAAGATTTTCAAGACAACTTTTGGGAACCTGGATTTTCCTCAGGGGAGGGCCATTCCTGCAGTTAGTTCCAACATATCGAGCAAATACTTCACCATTGAACAGTTTATAGTTGGAGTCAAATGACTCATCTGAGGAATAGGATAATTCACATGAAAAGCTTGTTAGATTGGATGCATCAAAAGGACGCCCAGTAGCAGCAACCCATGAGGTTTTGGGATACTGCTCAGGTTTCCAATAAGATCCATCAACATTCAATTTCCTCTCAAAGTCAATTCCTTCTTTCCTCGGGTTCCTGTTCAAGATCTGCTTTTTGAGCACATCACAAAGGGTATGATGTCCTTTGAGACTTTCGTATATGCCTGTCACATACAATTCTTTCAGCCGTGCATTTTCATCAGTGACATTTGTGTTTTCCTCAAGTGAGGAATTTGACACTACAGGAGCAGTTGAAGATTTTGTAGCAATTGAAGCATTTGATGATTCTGGTGAAGAGTTAGCAGTTTCACGTTCAATACATTTAAGACATGGAGGAATGAATTCAGCTTGAGCAGCGCTGATCTTTTGAGCTAGTAATGAATCATTTTCCATACGAAGATCATCATGAGAAATCCTCAACTTCTCTAGATCAAGCTTCCTTTGAATAAATTCATAGGAAAGTTTCTCATGATCAGCGAGGAGTGTATCATGACGATCTTGAAGATTATCAAATCTAGACTAAAGACTTTTCACATCTTCAGTGAGGATTTGGGTAAGATTCATTTCATCATTCAATAGATCATCGCTTCTATCTAGCATTTCTGAAGCTTTTCCAAGGCAGTTTGTTGTTTAGTGGCAATGAGAGCAAGTTTACTGTAACTGGGTTTTTTATAATCATCAGGTTCACAGTCACGTGAGTCAAAGGAGGAAGCATCATTCGGTACCTTTGAACCTTTTGCCATGAAGCAATAGGTTGGAGCGAAGTCATCAGCATAGTCATCAATGTGGATGGTGTTATCATTTTGTTCAAGGTTGAAGATTGACTTGCTGACGAATGTGGTTGCAAGTGCAAGACTGGCCTGTTCGGATTCTGAGTCTTCATCAGAACCCTCCTCTTCATCACATTCCTCTGATTCTGCCTCGGAATCCATTTCTTTGCCAATAAGTGCCCGAGCCTTTCTGAAACTAGTCTTCTTGTGCGATGAGGACTTTGACCATGAGGATTTTGAAGATTTCTTCTTTTTCTTCGAGTCATCAGAACTGTCATCCTTGTATTTCTTCTTCTTTGATTCCTTTCCCCAACGAGGACAATCAACAATGTAGTGACCTGATTTCTTGCATTTGTGGCAGGTTCTTTTCTTGTAGTCCTCAGATGAAGATTCTAATTTCCACATATCTCTTCTTGAAGATTTACTGAACTGGCCACGTTGTGTAAACCTCTAGAATTTCCTCACGAGCATTGCAAGATCCTGTCCAAATTCTTCAGGATCACCAATGCTATAATCCAAATCTTCTTCTTCAGATGAGGAAATTGCTTTAGCCTTCAGTGCACGTGGTCTAGAATAGCCTTGTCCATATAGATCTCTCTTTTCTTCTTGTTGGAATTCATGAGTATTGAGTCTTTCGAGTATATCAGCTGGATAAAGCATCTTGTAGTGGCCTTTCTTGAATCATCAGAACTAAAGTATCAAATGAAGAATCCAAAGATCTTAGCAGTTTCTTCACAACTTTGTGATCAGAAATGTCTCGAGCTCCCAGTGCTTGCAGTTCATTTGATATGTCAGTGAGGCGATCAAAGGTATCTTGGCAGCTTTCTTTGTCAAACCTCTTGAAGCGATTGAAGAGATTGCGAAGAACATCAACACAAGAATCGCGCTGGGTTGATACTCCTTCATTAACTTTGGACAGTCTTTGCCAGATAAGTTTCGCTGAGACCAAAGCACTTAGTCTGCCATACTGGCCTTTGCTCAGATGGCCACAGATGATATTCTTCGCTTGAGAATCGACTTGCTAGAATTTCTTCACATCAGCAGCAGAGATACTAGCAGAAATGATGGGGACGCCATGTTCCACAATATACCAGAGATCATTGTCAATAGCTTGTAGATGCATCTGCATCTTGGTCTTCCAGAAGGGAAAGTCCTTTCCTTCGAAAGTAGACATGCTGCAGTAACCTTAATCATGCGTGCAGTCGACATAACTAAAACTCCAGGTGGTTAAACAAAAGTCACACAGAACAAGGGAGTACCTGCTACTGCAACAAAAGACCTTCCAACGGTGCCAGAAATAGGTGTGTCGACGGCACCAGGAATCTTTCTGCTACGGCTACGCCTTAAGGGACTTCCTAGGCAAATATGCAAAGGATTTCCCCCGTGGCCTTGGAGCCTTGCGTTGGTGTTCCCTCGAAGCGGAAAGGGTGATGTAGCGCAGCGGTGGTAAGTATTTCCCTTAGTTTTGAGAACCAAGGTATCCATCCAGTGAAGGAGTATCAAAAGAACCTGCACAAACACAAAATGCTTGCTCCCAACGCTATGAAGGGGTTGTCAATCCCTTATAGAATGTTTGCCAAGTGAGAACTGAAAGCAACAAAGTAAAAAAGCAAAGTAAATGCAAAATGGAAATGATAGGTGTGAATAGACCCGGGGGCCGTAGTGTTTACTAGTGACTTCTCTCATGAAAGCAAGTAGACGGTGGGTGAACAAATTACTGTCGAGAAATTCATAAAACCGCGCAAATTCGTGACGATATCTATGGCAATGATTATATCTATAGGCATCACGTCCAAAACAAGTAGACCGATACTTTCTACATCTACTAGTATTACTCCACACATCGACCGCTATCCAGCATGCATCTAGTGTATTAACTCCAAAAGAACAGAGTAACGCCTTAAGCAAGATGACATGATGTACATGGACAATCTCATATCTATGACAGAGCCCACCTTGTTACCCTTGATGGAACTACACGATGTGTGCCTTGCTGCCCCTACTGTCACTGGGAAAGGTCACCACAAAGTAAGAACCCAAAACCAAGCACTTCTCCCATTGCAAGAATCATAGATCTAGTTGGCCAAACAAATGACTCGGAGAGACTTACAAGGTTATCAAATCATGCATATAAGAAATCAGCAAAGCCTCAAATATATATCATAGATAATCTGATCACAAATCCACAATTCATCGAATCTCAACAAACACACCGCCAAAGAAGGTTACATCGGATAGATCTCCATGAAGATCTTGGAGAACTTTGTATTGAAGATCCAAGAGAGAGAAGAAGCCATCTAACTACTAACTACGGACCCGTAGGTCTGAAGTGAACTACTCACGAGTCATTGGAGCGGCGATGATGTTGATGTAGAAGCCCTCCGACTCCAAGGTCCCCTCCGGCAAGGCACCGGGAAGGGTCTCCAGATGAGATCTCGCGGAGACGGAAGCTTGCGGCGGCGGAAAAGTATTTTCGTGGATCCCTTGATTTTTTGTTGTATTTTAGGGAATATATAGGCGAAAGATCTAGGTCAGGGGGGCGCCAGGGAGGCCACAAGCCTGCCCACCGCCGCCCCCTGGTGGCGGAGGGGGGCTTCTGGGCTCCCTGTAGCCCTCCTGGCTTGGCCCACAAGCCCTCTGATCTTCTTTCGTTCGAGAAAAAATCATTTCGGGGATTTTATTCTCTTTGGACTCTGTTCCAAAATCAGATCTGAAAAGAGCCAAAAACACAGAAAAAACTGGAACTGGCACTTGGCACTGAATTAATAAGTTAGTCCCAAAAAAGATATAAAAGGTACATAAAACATCCAAAGATGACAAGATAACAACATGAAACCATCAAAAATTATAGATACGTTTGAGACGTATCAAGCATCCACAAGCTTAACTCATGCTCGTCCTCGAGTAGGGAAGTGATAAAGAATGAATTGTTGATGCTTTCATACTACCTAGCATAGATGTCCTTTGTAACTCCTCTTATGTGACGTGAATGTTCAGATCCATTAGATTCAAAACAATAGTTTTCTATTGACGTGGAGACATTAATAATTCAAGCAAACTAGCAAGGTAATCATGAACTTTCAAAATAACAAGGCCAAAAGAAAATTATCCCTACAAAAGCATATAGTCTGGGTATGCTCTATCATCATTGCACAACGAATTTAAATCATGCACAACCCCGGTATTGGCCAAGTAATTGTTTCACACATTTACTTTCTCAAACCTTTTCAACTCTCACGCAATACATGAGCGTGAGCCATGGTTTTAGTACTATAGATGGTGTGGAGGGTGGTGGAGGTTGCAAGACAAAACAAGGAGAAGATGGTCACATTAACTAGGCATATCAATGAGCTCTGGAGATGCTCATCAATAGATATCAATGTGAATGAGTAGGGATTGCCATACAAATGATGCACTAGAGCTAAGAGTATGTGAAAGCTCTTAAAGAAAACTAGTGGGTGTGCATCCAACATGCTTGCTCACGAAGACCTAAGGCAATTTTGAGGAAGCCTATCATTGGAATATACAAGCCAAGTTATAAAATGAAAATTTTCCACTAGCTATATGGTGGTGACAAAACGAGAGACTCTCAATCATGAAGATCATGGTGCTTAATATGCACGAGTGTGGAGAAGTGGTAACATTGTCCCTTCTCTCTTTTTCTCTCATTTTTTTGGTGGGCTCTATGTCCTCTTTTTTTGGTGGGCTTCTTTGGCCTCTTTTATTTCCTCACATGGGACAATGATCCATCAATGATGATCATCACACTTACAACTCAAAACATAGAGCAACGATGACTCTATATGGAATGCCTTAGGTAGTGTACCGTGGCAATGATCTAGCATGGCATAGACATGAATGGAAACATCATGCTAGCTATCTTACGGTCATGCAATGGCAATGTAGACGTGGTTTCACATGTCATGGTGGTAGTTGCATGGCAATATATCTCGGAATGACTTTGAAAAGCCATAGCAGGTAGGTATGGTGGCTGTTTTGAGGGAGGATAATGGTGGGTTTTGTGCACCGGCGAAAGTTGCACGACACTAAGAAGATAGTGATGGTGGAAGGTGAAAGTGCATCTAAACCATGGACTCAACATTAGTCATGAAGAACTCATATACTTGTTGGAAAAGTTTTATTAGTAATCAAAACAAAGCATCCGACGCATACTCCTAGGGGAAGGGTTGGTAGGTATAAACCATCGCGCGATCCCGACCGCCACGCAAAGGATGACAATCAATACACTAATCATGCTCAGATTTCATCACATAGCGGTTCACCATACGTGCATGCTACGGGAATCACTAACTTCAACACAAGTATTTCTAGATCCACAACACCTCATTAGCATGACTTCAATATTACCAAAACCACAACTCAAAACTAATTGAGATGAATCAGACTTCTCTAACTATTCAATGCACATGAAGGTGAAAGTTTTCGTACCCCTTTGGATAACTACCCCTTTTGAGACTACTTTAAAAGCATAGATCAACTACCAAGCCAAGCACCATTGTGCTCTAAAAGATAGAAGTGAAGCACATAGAGCAAAAGTATCTAGCTCAAAAGATATAAGTGAAGCACATGTGAGCTGAATTGTCTACCAAAGGATATAAGTGAAGCTCGACAAAATCACGGTGAGTGCATGTCTCTATCTCTAGGTGTGCAGCAAGGATGATTTTGACACAACAAAAATAAAATACTCCTACGATACAAGACGCTCCAAGCAAAAACACATAACATGTGGTGAATAAAAATATAGCCCCAAGTAACGTTACAGATGGATTTGAAGACGAAAGAGGGGATGCCTTCCCGGGGAATCCCCAAGCTTAGGCTTTTACGGCATCCTTGAATCTCTTGGGGTGACTTGGGCATCCCCAAGCTTGAGCTCTTTCCACTCTTTATCTCTTTGTCCATAAGAACTTCACCCAAAACTTGAAAATTGCACAACACGAAACTTAAACAGAAACTCGTGATAACATTAGTATGAGAAAGAAAACCACCACTTCCTTAGGTACTGTAGCAAACTTAAATTCTACTTATGTAGATGTTGGGTTACTGTATTTTCAATCTTCCATGGCTAATACCCCCCGATACTATCCATAGTTTCATCAAAATAAGCAACCAACACAACAAAAATAGAATTTGTTAACAGCAGACCAGTCTGTAGCAATCTGTATAATTCGTATACTTTTGTTACTTCAAAAAATCTGAAAAATTACGACATTGTGAAGAATTTACGTAGCAATCAGCAGCAAGAAGAATCAACTCAAAAGCTCTTACAGAAAAAAAATCTTTTCGTGAGCAGAAAGTTTCTGTCTTTTCCAGCATGACCAACCGATCATCCCCAAGACTAATCATAACGGTTTTGCTTGGCACAAACACAAAAAGAAACACAAAAAACACAATCATAACAGAATTACGAAAGTGTGGAAAACACAAAACAGAAAGAAAAAGGATAGATTCGTTGGGTTGCCTCCCAACAAGCGCTTTTGTTTAACACCCTTAGCTAGGCAAAAGGTGATGGAATCACGTATAGTCATCTTTGGTGCTCAAACCATAAGTAGTCCTCATCATAGATTCATAAGGCAATCTTATTTTCTTTCTAGGAAAGTGCTCCATGCCCTTCTTTAAAGGAAATTGAAATCTAATATTCCCTTCCTTCATATCGATGATAGCACCAATAGTCCTTAGGAAAGGTCTACCAAGAAGAATGGGACATGAAGGATTGCAATCTATGTCAAGTACAATGAAATCCACTGGTACATAGTTCTTATTTGCAACAATAAGAACATCATCGATCCTTCCCATGGGTTTCTTGACAGTACAATCCGCAAGATGCAAATTAAGAGAACACTCTTCAATCTCGTGAAAACCAAGAATATCACATAAAGACTTTGGAATCGCGGAAACACTAGCACCCAAATAACACAAAGCATTGCACTCATAGTTTTTGATCTTGATTTTGATAGTAGGTTCCCACTCATCATGAAGTTTTCTAGGTATAGAGACTTCTAATTCGAGCTTCTCTTGAAGAGATTTCATCATAGCATCTACGATATGCATGGTAAAGGCTTTGCTTTGGCTATAAGCGTGTGGAGAGTTTGCAATGGATTGCATCAAAAATGCATTCAAACAAGGAGAAATTATCATAATTGAATTCCATGAAATCCAAAGTGGGAGTTTCATTACTACCCAAAATTTTGATTTCTTCTACTCCACTCTCCACACCTTTATCATCAAGATAGGTGGACTCCGAATCATTTGGGGCGTTTTTCAACCAAAGTGGATTCATATCCAGCCCCTCCATAAATAGGTTTGACATGCGAAAACAAAGATTCAAGAGGAGACACACCAAGCACTTTAAGTTCTTCGTGATTTGCATCACTAGAACGCACCCTTTTAAACCATTCGTGCCTAGTGTGAATTTGGGCGGTTCTTTCTTTGCTCTCATTCATGGAGACACGCATAGCTTTCAAAGTTTCATCCAAGTTGACCTTGGGAGGAGCACATCTAACTTTCAAAGCATCAATATCACAAGACATCCTATCAATGCTCTTAGCCAAATCGTCTATTTTGAGTAGTTTTTCCTCTATGGACGCATTGAAAATATTTTGAGAGTTGATGAACTCTTTGATATTAATCTCTAAATTAGAGGGTAATTTGTTGTGATTTCCATAAGTGTTGTTGTAGGAATTGCCATAATTGTTAGAGGAGTTACTAGGAAAAGGCCTAGGAACATAGTTTCCTCTAAAAGCATTGTTGTTGCCAAAATTGTTCCTACCAACAAAATTCACGTCCAAACTAGCGTTGCTACTCTCAATCAAAGAAGATAGTGGCATGTCATTAGGATCTACTGTAGCGTTTCTAGTAGCAACCAAATTCATCAACTCATCCATCTTAGCACTAAGCGAGTTAATCTCTTCTATAGCATGTACCTTCTTGCTAGCAGGTGACCTTTCAGTGTGCCACAGAGAGTAGTTGGTCATGATATTGTCTAGGTGTTTTGTAGCGTCTCCTAATGTGATTTCCATGAACGTTCCACCTGAGGCGGAGTCCAAGATATTGCAAGAAGCGAAATTCAAGACATCGTAAAATATTTGAACAATCATCCACAAACTCAAGCCATGAGCGGGACAATTTCTAATCATAAGCTTCATCCTCTCCCAAGATTGTGTAACGTGTTCATGATCAAGTTACGTAAGGAGATGATCTTAGCCATCGGAAAATACTTGGATATGTAAGCATCTTTGCACTTATCCCAAGAATCGATACTATTTTTAGGCAAAAGAAGAAAACCAAGTTTTTGCGCGATCTCGCAACGAGAAAGCAAAAAAGTTTCAACATAATCACGTCATTATCCACATCTCTTTTCTTTTGCATATCACAAAGCTCAATGAAGGTATTGAGATGGGATGCTGCATCTTCACTAGGAAGGCCAGAGAATTGCTCTTTCATAACAAGATTCAGCAAAGCTGCGTTGATTTCATACGATTCCGCACTAGTGGCGGGAGCAATCGGAGTACTAATAAAATCATTATTATTGGTACTCGAGAAGTCGCAAAGTTTGGTGTTTTCAAGCATGATGACTTCAACAAACAAACAAGCACACAAGCAAGCAACAAAACCGGCAAAGGAAAACGACAAAAGGCAAAAGGCAAAAAAACGGCAAAGGAGAAAGGCAAATGAAAACGGAAAATGTGAAGTGGGGTAGAGGAAAATGAGAGGCAATGGCAAAAAAAAAAGTAAATGTGAGAGATGAGTTTGTGAGACCTACTTGGATAGATCTCTCCTTCCCTCGCAACGGCGCCAGAAAATACTTCTGGTACTGCAACAAAAGACCTTCCAACAGTGCCAGAAATAGGTGTGTCGACGGCACCAGGAATCATTTTGCTACGGCTACGCCTTAAGGGACTTCCTAGGCAAATATGCAAAGGATTTCCCCCGTGGCCTTGGAGCCTTGCGTTGGTGTTCCCTCGAAGAGGAAAGGGTGATGTAGCGCAGCGGTGGTAAGTATTTCCCTCAGTTTTGAGAACCAAGGTATCGATCCAGTGAAGGAGTATCACAAGAGCCTGCACAAACACAAAAAGCTTGCTCCCAACGCTATGAAGGGGTTGTCAATCCCTTATAGATTGTTTGCCAAGTGAGAACTGAAAGCAACAAAGTAACAAAGCAAAGTAAAAGCGAAAGTGGAAATGATAGGTGTGAATAGACCCGGGGGCCGTAGTGTTTACTAGTGGCTTGTCTCATGAAAGCAAGTAGACGGTGGGTGAACAAATTACTGTCGAGCAATTGATAGAACCGCACAAAGTCGTGACGATATCTATGGCAATGATTATATCTTTAGGCATCACGTCCAAAACAAGTAGACCGATACTTTCTACATCTACTACTATTACTCCACACATCGACCACTATCCAGCATGCATCTAGTGTATTAAGTCGAAAAGAACAGAGTAGCGCCTTAAGAAAGATGATATGATGTAGATGGACAATCTCATATCTACGACAGATCCCGCCTTGGTACCCTTGATGGCAACTACATGATGTGTGCCTTGCTGCCCCTACTGTCACTGGGAAAGGTCACCACACGGTAAGAACCCAAAACCAAGCACTTCTCCCATTCCAAGAATCGTAGATCTAGTTGGCCAAAAAAAACCCAAGACTCGGAGAGACTTACAAGGATATCAAATCATGCATATAAGAAATCAGCAAAGACTCAAATATATATCATAGATAATCTGATCACAAATCCACAGTTCATCGGATCTCGACAAACACACCGCCAAAGAAGATTACATTGGATAGATCTCCAGTAAGATCATGGAGAACTTTGTATTGAAGATCCAAGAGAGAGAAGAAGCCATCTAGCTACTAACTACGGACCCGTAGGTCTGAAGTGAACTACTCATGAGTCGTTGGAGGGGCGATGATGTTGATGTAGAAGCCCTCCAACTCCAAAGTCCCCTCCGGCAGGGCACGGGGAAGGGTCTCTAGATGAGGTCTCGCAGAGACGAAAGTTTGCGGCGGTGGAAAAGTATTTTCGTGGATCCCTTGATTTTTTGCTGTATTTTAGGGAATATATAGGCGAAAGATCTAGGTCAGGGGGGCGCCAGGGAGGCCACAAGCCTGCCCACCGCTGCCCCCTGGTGGCGGATGGGGGGCTTGTGGGCTCCGTGCAGCCCTCCTGGCCTTGTCCACAAGCCCCCTAATCTTCTTTGGTTCGGGAAAAAATCATTTCGGGGATTTTATTCCGTTTGGACTCCGTTCCAAAATCAGATATGAAAAGAGCCAAAAAACACAGAAAAACAGGAACTGGCACTTGGCACTGAATTAACAAGTTAGTCCCAAAAAATATATAAAAGGTACATAAAACATCCAAAGATAACAAGATAACAGCATGAAACCATCAAAAAAATTGATACGTTTGAGACGTATTAGTACCTTGCTCCGATACCAATTGAAAGTGCGTTATATCGACTAGAGGGGGGTGAATAGGAGATTTTTAGAATTTCATCAGTGAGGAAATTCCTTTTGAGGAAATTCCTCACTGATGACTAACTTACAGCGGAAACAGTAAAGGATTAGGAGTGCAAAGTTTCACTACAACAGTTTTTCAGGATGAAGAATATGAAAACAGTTTGTACAGTATGCAGGCACGCAGGAAACAAATGAGGATTAACTTGCGTGAAGAATTTGGGGTTGAGGAATTTCAGAGAAAGTCTTCAGCAAATTCTTCAAACAGTGACAGTGGAAATCATCAACACATAATCTGAGGAATATAAAGAGTTGAGCAAATAGAACCTGTTTCACAGTGAAGATAGTAGTTGGCCCAGTTCCAACTGTTGTGATAGTTGTACAGCTAGTTTGGAGCGGCTTGGTATTGAAACCAAAAGACACACAGTCCCGGGACACACAGTCCCTACCGTATTCTCCTTGGGCTGAGAACACACAGTCCTCGCCCAACACTCGTGGTAAGTCTTCAGGGCAGACTTCCAAACCCTCACAAACTTGGTCACCTGACGATCCACAATTGACTGCTGGATTGCTCTAGACCATGACGCCTAACCGTCTGGAGGATGCACAGTCCTCAAAGGTAAAAGGCTTCAGCCCCACACAGGAACAACTTCTTCAGTGATGCTCAATCACTTGGTTCTCGGTTTGTGGTTTGGTGTTTGGGGTATTTCCTCACTGATGAATTACTCTCAAAGACTCCGAGGAATTTGGGTTGCTCTTATGACAAGTGTCAGTTTCTAACAGAGCAGCCAACCAGCTAATGGTTATGGGGGCGGCTATTTATAGCCTGGGAGCATCCCTACATGATTTGACATTAATGCCCTTAAATAATATGATCGTTGGTGTGGATAAGACCAATGATGTGGCGTGGCTATCGAAACGGTCAGGACCCTCAACTGTGAGAGTCCTCATGTCACTCATATTCCTCGCTTGAGGCTTTTGGTAGGATTAGGCTTGGGTTGAGCATCATGAGGAAATTCATTCCATTGTGTTACCTCGACCCCCTTTAACAGTACGGTGTTCCAATTACTCAAGTGTGAAGAAAACAAAACAGAAAGACTAAATCTTCATGCTTCAAAGTCTTCAGAATGATTTTCTTCAGGACTCACCGAATTCCTCAATTTCAATATCTTCATGAGGAATATCAATCTCATCGCAGATTCTTCGCGATTCAATTCTCCAGCTTCAGACCAATTTCTTCAACCGAAGATATACATTTTTAGGGGTCGATATTCATCGAATATTTCAAACTCCTCAACGACTTATAGATCATGTGTGTACACTCGGGAACACATTAGATACTTAACCTATAAGTCTTCAAACCACCAAAATCACTAAGGGGCACTAGATGCACTTACACACCCACATGTATTCATACACTCACATAACCCTACACTTGATAGCATGTCTCACACTATATATGCACACACACACATATAAACATGGGTGCATCACAAGTGCTTATGCACACACACATGCCTCATGTGTAGGTGCACACTTGCACAAGTATGTGGGGGAACCCACACACATCCACACATGCACACACTAGTGCCATGTACTCAAGCACACATACACAAGCACACCCACACCCATGCACACCTACAAGACTTGCCTACACTTGCACACTAGCAAAATAAACAAAGATGCAAACCTACTTGATGTGAGGTATGTACACCTGAACTTTCTGCTCAAGCAAGGTATGAAGTAGCTGAATTGAAAACAGCACAAGCAACAAAAAAATACAAAGAGGGATAGTGGGGATTCGAACCCAAGTGCTCCCTGGTACACCACGAGTGCTAGCACCACTAGGCTAGCAGCTCTTCGTGGACAGAGAAGTTGGAACAGAGCAAGTAAATCTCCCCTGTCGAGCTACTGTGCCCAAAGCCAAGAAAAACAAAAGAGGTCGCCACTGGGTTTCGAACCCACGACGTGTCGAACTGCAACCCGGGGTCGTTCCAGTCGAGCTCGCACGCGCTTCTTTCCAAAAGGGGGGGGTATCTAGCCAGGTAATCAAACAAAAGGACCACCCTAGCTCTGCTTCCGCAGAGAGGCACCGACGACGAGCTCACCGGAGCCGATCGCTTCACACACACACATGCTACTGCGGGGGATCTGCTACTACACCTCGAAGACGGAAGCCTATTCACGCGTCTACGCCCACATGCACAGCAGCTACGCTACACCAACAGCAAGCAACAACAACGTGTAACCTGCCGGTGCAACTCCGGCAGGCCTCGAGCAGGGGCTCGGTCGTATGCTATCTGGGGAGGAAGGACGAAGGAGGACGCACGGTTGCTCACCTAGCTATGAAGGGACAAGGCATCGTCGAGGGAGAGAGAGTTGTCGACGACGAGCGCTGCGGGATGTTGCCGTAGAGGAAGAAGACGAAGCAAAGAAGGCGGCGGTGTCGAGGGAGGGCGTCAGAAGCAGCTCTCCGCGAGATTCCAACGGGAATGGAACCCCGCGGTGCTCCGCTTGCACCTGGACCGCTCGGGGAAGAAGGGGCGGCACTGGATCACCGGCGTTGAACTTACCAGGAGGAAGCCATGGCGTCGAGCTACTCAGGATCGCCCCCGGCGGCGCCAAGAGAGAAAGAGGGAAGGAAAAACGAGGAAGCCTAGAGCTGGAGAGGACGGCGGGCGGCTTATATCGCCTCGGGGGATCGTGGCATGGTGGATCAGTGGTGGAGGTTTGGTTGTACATAGGTGACGCCAGCGGGAGGTAGGGGACGGTCGTGGTGTTGGGCTGGCTAACGAGAGGAGGGAAGGAGATGGGTGTTGGGTAACGTAGCATAAGTTTAAAAAAATTCCTACACATATTCAGATCTTCCTATGGAGAGACCAGCAATGAGAGAGGGGTGAGTGCATCTTCATACCTTTGAAGATTGCTAAGCGGAAGCGTTGCTAGAACGCGGTTGATGGAGTCGTACTCGCAGCGATTCAGATCGCGGTGAGATTCCGATCTAGTCCCGAACCACGATACCTCCGCATTCAACACACGGGCAGCTTGGTGACGTCTCCCGCACCTTGATCCAGCGAGGAGGAGGGAGAGGTTGGGGAAGATCTCCGGCAGCACAACGGCGTGGTGTCGATGGAGAGACGAGGTCTCTGGCAGGGCTTCGCCAAGCACCGTGGGAGGAGGAGGAAGGAGGGGAGCAGGGCTGCTCAGAGATGAGAAGAAACGGTGTCCCCAAACAGCCCCAAACCCCTCCATATATATAGGAGAAGGGGAGGGGGTGCTACCCCTAGGGTTTCCCCCTAGGTGGTGCGACAGCCCCCCCAGATGGGAGTTGTGGCGGCTAGGGAAAGGGGAGGGGGTGGCGCACCCCTAGGTGGGCCTTAGGCCCACCAGCGCCTAGGGTTTCCCCCCCCCTCTCCTGCTCCTGCGCCATGGGATTATTTGTGGGAGGCGCACCAGCCCACTTTGGGATGGTTTCCCACCACCTTTTGGCCCATGCTACCTCTTGGGGCAGGTGGCCCCTCTCGGTGGACCCCCGAGACCCGTTCCGGTGGTCCCGGTACGCTACCGGTGACGCCCGGAACATTTCCGGTGTCCCAAACCATCCATCCTATATATCGATCTTTACCTCCGGACCATTACGGAGCTCCTCGTGATGTCCAGGATCTCATCCGGGACTCCGAACAACTTTTGGTAACCTCGTATAACATTTCTCTATAACCCTAGCGTCATCGAACCTTAAGTGTGTAGACCCTACGGGTTCGGGAAACATGCAGACATGACCGAGACGCTCTCCGGCCAATAACCATCAGCGGGATCTGGATACCCATGGTGGCTCCCACATGTTCCACGATGATCTCATCGGATGAACCATGATGTCAAGGATTCAATCAATCATGTATAAAATTCCCTTTGTGTGTCGGTATAGAACTTGCCCGAGATTCGATCGTCGGTATACCTATAACTTTTTCAATCCTGTTACCGGTAAGTCTCTTTACTCGTTTCGTAGCACGTCATCGTGTGACTAACTCCTTAGTCACATTGAGCTCATGATGATGTTCTACCGAGTGGGCCCGGAGATACCTCTCCGTCACACGGAGTGACAAATCCCGATCTCGATTCGTACCAACCCAACAAACACTTTCAGATGTACCCATAGTGCACCTTTATAGTCACCCAGTTACGTTGTGACGTTTGATACACCCAAAGCACTCCTAAGGTATCCGGGAGTTGCACAATCTCATGGTCGAAGGAAAAGACACTTGACATTAGAAAAGATTTAGCATACGAACAATGCGATCTAGTGCTATGCTTAGGATTGGGTCTTGTCCATCAAAACATTCTCCCAATGACGTGATCCCGTTATCAATGACATCTATTGCCCATGATCAGGAAACCATGATCATCTATTGACTAACGACATAGCCAACTAGAGGCTTGCTAGGGACACATTGTGATCTATTCATTCTCACATGTATTATTGTTTCCTATTAATACAATTATAGCATGAACAATAGACGACTATCATGAACAAGGAAATATGATAATAACCATTTTATTATTGCCTCTAGGGCATATTTCCAACAGTGGGCCAGCGAGGAGGAAGTTGGGCTTCTATTCGTGCCAGATAGAGAGGAGGAAAACCCTTGTGTTTTTCCATTTAAAACAAGCCACAAAAAATAAATACTCCTTGGAAAAACGCATGGACCTAAAAATAAAAACAACATGACCCTGGGCATAAGAGAATTATGCCCGAAATAAATAAAATGAAAAGAGGCATTTTTGGGCAAAGAAATATTTACAAAACAGAATTAAATAATGTTTTTTGTGAATAAATACCCCTCTTAAACATAGTTTTAAAAATCCCTAGACATAGCACCACATGCATCAGAAAACACTCTGAATGATAAACATTTTTGAACCAGGGTTAGAGCAAGTAAATCTTGAGCTTGGGAAATAAAGATGGGGGGTTTGAAACCTAGTTGAAACACTACCATAGTTGAAACCCAACTTTCAAACACCACTTCATCATCACATAGCACATGAACATCACATACCACATACATGGATCAACAACAACAACAAACACAATGAAGGCATGGATGATATGGATGCATGAATGCAAAGGGGAGACAAGGTATGATCACATGAAATAACACAATCATATATCTTACAAGGCAATGACATCATGGACCCACATACATGAAGGTTCCAAATATGGCAAGTTACACTCTCGGGCATTACATTACCAACTTGTAAACTCATTATGTCTGGATATACATTTGCTGATACTTCTAGTGACATGAAAAAAAACATGCCTATTTTTCTAGTTGTACGAATAAACAAAGGGTGACAAACAAACAACTCAACTAGAGTTTGAATACTTCGATGCTATCTCTTAATCATATTAGAAAATTATTATTGTAAATTATCAATGTTCTAATTATCTGGAAGTTATTTCATATCATTATGCGTCTTAAGAAGAATCACAGGGACTTCTGGGGATACCACGAGGCGACAGGCGATGCGCGAGGAGAAACTCTCGCCTCAGGCGAAGCCTCTCAAGGCGGGCGGCCTGGGGATCGATGGGGCGGACCCTCACCAGATCAAGTGTACTGCTGACGGCGATTCCCATCAGCGATGGGTGATCTCTTTCATCGACCCGGATCTGGTTCCACGGGCCATGTGACCTCGGTTCCTATACCTCCATTTGGGATTGCGCTGGATCACGGTGAGAGACAACGATCTTGACATACTAGTTGTCCGGTATTTGTTTCATCAGGAAGATCCAAAGGTTGGTGATGAGTTGTTGATCGATGGCTTCAAGGTGTCTGTGCGCAGCAGATGGATGCAGCCTAAGTTCCACGACGTACCAGCCAAGGTATGTGATCTATCTAATGATTGTAATCGTGTTGGAGGTAGGTTTTGGGTGTTGGCTGATAGGGACGAAGAAGAGGACGATGGGGTTGTCTCCGTAGCACTTCCCGTGTTGATCTCGCAGGTTCAACCTTGATGGTACCATTGATGCCGATGTTGAACGCGCCCAGGAACAGATCAACAACCGATTTTCAGCTCGTTAAGACGAAGCCGGCGGCATCCACCTCCCATGGTTCTACCTGCCCGATGATGAAGGGGATGAAACCATGGATTGGTCCGTTGCCGAAGGTGAATCTCAGTCCATGTCTTCTTGCCGATTTCTTCCATCAGGATTGCTGGAATTTGGTAAAGAAAAAGAAGAAATTTAGGAGCCAGATTGCCCTGTCATCGCCGTCGATATCGGTTCCTTCGGTGATTGATTCCAGGAGGGACTTTTTGAAATCCTTGGGCATTATGGATGGGCCGGTGGAGGTCCATGTAGGGTTGGATTGCGAAGGTCCTGGGTATATGGCCCAGGACATAGCCCATCCAATAGACACTTCCCATACATGCGGTGATGACCCACAAGTATAGGGGATCTATCGTAGCCCTTTCGATAAGTAAGAGCGTTGAACCCAACGAGGAGTAGAAGGATCTGACAAGTGGTTTTCAGCATGGTATTCTCTGCAAGCACTGAAATTATCAGTAACAAGTAGTTGTGTGATAAGATGATTCGTAGCAAGTAGCAAGTAACAATAGTAACAATGGTGCAGCAAAGTGGCCCAATCCCTTTTGTAGCAAGGGACAAGCCTGAACAAACTATTATAGGAGGTAAAGTGCTCCCGAGGATACTTGGGAATTTCTGTCAAGCTAGTTTTCAACATGTTCATATGATTCGCGTTTGCTACTTTGATAGTTTGATATGTGGGTGCACCGGTGCTTGGGTGCTGCCCTTACTTGGACAAACCTCCCACTTATGATTAACCCCTCTCGCAAGCATCCACAACTACGAAAGAAGAATTAAGACAAAGTCTAACCATAGCCTTAAACTAGTGGATCCAAATCAGTCACTCTAGCAACCCATCATCTACTTACTACTTCCCAATGCCTTCCTCTAGGCCCAAATAATGGTGAAGTGTTATGTAGTCGACGTTCACATAACACCACTAGAGGAAAAACAACATACAACGCATCAAAATATCGAACGAATACCAAATTCACATGACTACTTATAGCATGACTTATCCCATGTCCTTAGGAAAAAAAGTAACTACTCACAAAGCATAATAATATTCATGACCAGAGAGGTATTGAATAGCATCAAGGATCTGAACATATAATCTTCCACCGAGTAATCCAACTAGCATCAACTACAAAGAGTAATTAACACTACTAGCAACCTTAGAAGTACCAATCGGAGTCGTGAGACGGAGATTTGTTACAAGAGATGAACTAGGGTTTGGAGATGAGATGGTGCTGATGAAGATGTTGATGGTGATGAGTCCCCTCCGATGAGAGGAGTGTTGTTGATGACGATAGTGACGATTTCCCCCTCCGGGAGGGAAGTTTCCCTGGCAGGACGGCCCTGCTAGAGCTCTAGATTGGTTCTGCTCAAGTTCCGCCTCGTGGCGGCGGCGAATCCTCCCGAAAGCCTCCTCCTGATTTTTTCTGGAATGAAACCCTCCTTATAGCAAAAGAGGGGGCTAGAGGGCCAACAGGGAGCCCACAAGCCCCCTAGGCGCGACCAGGGGGTAGGCCGCGCCTAGCAGGCTTGTGGCCTCGTGCTGGCTCCCCTCTCGTACTTCTTCGGCCTAGAATTTTTTATAAATTCCAAAATAAATCCTCGTTGATTTTCACGGCTTTTGGAGTTGCGCAGAATAGGTATCTCAAACTTGCTCCCTTTTCAGGCCAGAATTCCAGCTGTCGGCATTCTGCCTCTTCATGTAAACCTTACAAAATAAGAGAGAAAATGCATAAGTATTGTATCGTGAAGTGTAATAATAGCCCATAAAGCGATAAATATCAACATGAAAGCATGATGCAAAATGGACGTATCAACTTCTAACGACTAAGATGCGGTCCTTTCCGATTGGAAAGAAGCGCATTTGAGCGTTTCGCAAACATGGTAACATAGCACATACATAATAATAGAGGAACGACAATAAGGGATTCAATTGTCATCTCATAAATATATCAGAGTTACATCACGCATCCAAACAAGGTACTTCCGCTACGGACTACAAAACATGAGAAATGACTATGCTACCCTGCATGCTTGCCCACGATCATGACCACGCCTCAATCTTTTGGATAGTTCACGTACAGGTAGTCGTTCTCCTCATCGTACATCCGTGCCAGCTGCGTGCCGCGGGGATCACCTATCTCGGGGGTACCTGAACCTCTTGGTGTTGTGAAGGAATCTGTGAGCCACGGGGACTCAACAATCTATGAACTCGGTGCCAGAACTAGTCAAGTTTTTTAGGTTGGAAGATGGAGTGTTTAGGTTGCAGCATCCTAAACTTTATATGGTGGCTAACTTACGTAGAACTTGAATTGAAGGTGGTCTAGAGTAGCGGTCGATAATAGATGATCACTAAGTGATCCTGAACACCTACCTACGTCAATGATAACCCCACCATGTTCCCGATCGGAGAGAGATCTTCGAAGGGGATAGTCACGGTTTTTTTTTACCGGCTACTGTAGGGAAAACCCCCCACAGCCTTTTTTATTTTATTCCCATATACAAGAGAAGTATGTACAAGAAGAAGTTAGAATGTACAAAGGGGATGGGTAGCTATGGGTACAAACCTCAAGGAGGAAAAAAGGAAATCCATTTAAGGAGATCATCCCTGAAACTAGCCTTAATCCTATGAGCTAACAGGGAAATGTCATGGATGAAACCAGATCTCCATTTTCCGAACCTTGGCTACTCCTAGTTACGAAGGGGACAGTCACGGTTATGCACACAGTTGGCAATTTTTTTAACTTATGTTTAAGTTATCTATTAGAGGATGTTAACAAAATATTCCAACTTGTCACTTAACCGCGGGCACGGCTTTCCGAAAGATTTAAAACCCTGCAGGGGTGCTCCAACTAGTCCATCACAAATGTACACGGGCCGCACAGTAATCCTCTATCACGAATCTCGTGATCTCGTCGGATTCCTTAGAGGAAAACCTCAACTCTGGGGAGAACCAAAGCTTCACCGGGATTCCTATACGCAATATATATCGCTAAGGTAAGACAAGACTAGCAGGACCTCCCGACGTGTCGATGACCCTGATAAGAGCCGCGTATCTCAGTCTCAGGACACGCCGGATAAGCGAAGCATACAGTGGCCAGAGAAATCTCCCGAGTTGCCCCGGGATAGCCCTGCACGGTGCTCTAGTTTGGACCAACACTCATGAGGAGCACTGGCCCGGGTTGTTGATTAAATTCCTTGGGTAGGCCATTCCCTATTCAGATTATTAAGTGATTAGCAAATTAACACCAATGTTGGGTCCTGCCAGGCAAGTCTTAACACTACGCGATTTATCGAGGGGGTTCCCATAACAACCCCAAACGTGTTAGGAGCGATCATTATGGAATCAAACACCGGTAGCCGGTAACTATGGCGGAAATAACGGAACAAAGCACCCGGCAAAAGGCTAGGCCTTCCGTTATTTACCAAGTATATAGGTGCATTAATTAAGTAACAGATTTAACATAATGATATCAACTCTTGTTATCACATGAGACAAGCACCTGCATCTAGCAACACTAACATTAGTAGCTGAGCAAAGCCTACTTAGCCATTCAAGATTTGCTAGGAAGGGATAAGTGTTTGGGTTTCATGGTAATTCAGGAGGCAATTACTTTAGTGGTAGGCAGCGAGTATATGACAAAGGAAACGTAATCTAGCATAACAAGTCTAGAGATGGAATCAAGGTCATATCATCTTGCCTGTGATATCCTCAGCTTGGAACTGCTCTTGTTCGTCCTGCACGTACTCTCCCGAATCCACATACTCGTTCTCCGATCCCGGTGCTACCCAACATACAAATAGCATCCAATGAACAACAACACCTCAATATGCGACAAACACATGATACATGAGATGAATATGAACATGCATCTCTATTTCTATCACTAGCACAAGTATGAGAAGTAAATACATGTTCCTGGACAGAAATTCACTCTAAGCTATCTTGACATGCATGAGAATGACATGGTCAAATGCGTCACGTGAAAACGATGCAAAAGCATATAAAGAACATTACAAACGGAGCTACGGATCAACGGGAAACAACGAAACAAGAAAATGAAGTGCTACGTGTCAAATTCATCACAACACACCCCAATGGCCTAACTCTGGTATTTCCAGGTTGCCAAGACATAAAACAAACCAACATGGATGGGGTGGTGCAAAGAATATCACCACATCATCAACTATGCACTCACAAACATCAAAATACCAAAACTACACAATCTGCCATAAACAACATCATAGCCTTTTGAGAGCTACATGCAAAGCACCTAAAGCCACCCAAACATGCCAAATAAGATATGTGGCATTTGCTATCCAATAGTAATACAAGCACAAGCAAAAATATAATTCAAAGGAGTTTCACACAGAAAGTTACACGGCTGCTAACTTGGCCAAAATTATCAGATTTCACGGACTTAATGAAAATTCCAGATTCTCACTATCTGTTTATGCTCACAAGCATTTTGACAGCACCCAAAACAATATCTACAGGACTCCAAATGGAATGAAATTTTACAGAGGGCTAGACGAACATAAAAGCTACCACTTCCTAGTTGAAAGCTAAGGCTGAATCACAACACATTGACCTACACAAGCTCATCAACAGGAGAAGAAAATATAAACAGATTCTCAGACTTTGTGAAAATCTCAGATTTTTCACTAATCTGGAATTTCAGCCACATGCCTACTTCGATTGGGCACAACTTGCACATATGGATTCGTAAGCATGAAACAACACCAATATGTGGTAGAGGGGGTTTCCCTCTAATGCCACAACAAGGAATCAACCTCTTGTGCACACCACATCTCATGGAACCAAGCTCCAAACATAGAACAAAACTAAAATAAGTCTTCTCCAGAAAATGTTCCAAAGGCAAAAATGACTTCAGCAATGGATTCCTGGGATGTTTCTACCCCAAAAACATATATAATACCTATGCACTTGTATAGAACAAATGGGCACAAACTAGGAAAGAAATCTTGCATGGAATCACATATAGTGAATAGTGCGTCATGACATGTGCTATTCACTAGAACAACACCTACACTAGCATATGCATAAGTACACAACATCAATGGTGCACATGAGGGGGAGACCTCATGCTCATGTGCCTTAGCACACCACCACACACCACACACATCAAGCACATGCATATAATCACCTACACTTGCTAGAATCACCACCACTAGCTACACACACATCATGACAAGAGCTCCGATATCTCACAAGGTAGGTGAGGGGGAAAACCAACACACACACTCACATCACATATTGCACAAGAGGGGCACAAGCATATCACCCTTGGTGCTTGCACCACACTCATGCACATGAACTCTTGTTCATGTGTGTGAGATGCACACACACACATCACCACAATGCACCACTTGTATGTGTGCCATCACACACACACACACACACATACAACATTACACCTAAAACATGCACACTTACAATGTGTGCTACCACACACATATCTACCATCACCACACACACTCCCACACACACAATACATACAGTTGCATGGCATCAAACCCACATACACACAATACATAACCTGCACATGTAAATAAAGACTACAAGCTAGCAATGACTTGCTACACATGCTGATTAAGGCATAAATAAATGCCACACAATCATCCTAGTAGCTACAGCAAATATACACACATGCTTAGGCAAACAAGAATGTAAAACAAAAGAAAGTAACAAAAAAATAAAAGAAATGGGGTGAGGGTTCGAACCCTGCACCTCTCGAGCCACAAACTGCAGCTACACCACTAGGATACAGCATAAGTGCTCGACAGAGAAGGATCTAAGTAGGGTAACTACTCCGCTTCTACTGCTAGCACCACTGTGCCACAACAAATGCAAAAAAGGGGGGAGTGCAACCCCTGGGACTCGAACCCACGATCTCATGAGAACACACACAATACATACCACTGCGCTACGCTTAGGAAGTCTGACAGAGTAGGGATCTAAAACAAGGTATGCTACCACAACCCTGTACCCTGCTCTGCACCTGCGAGCCGGCGACAGAGAGATTGCCGGAGCTGGTCTCCTCTACTGTAGCCTCTACCAATCCCGCGGGGAAGGGGGAAGACACACCTCCTCTCCGAGGAGAGTCTCTGCTCTACATCTACTCATACCGAGCACACTACACACTACACACATCATCACGGGCATTCACCTGTCGTTCTCTCCCCTGAACAGAGGAGCACGGCTACTCACTCCGGCGGATCCAACAGAGGTGGAAGGGAGGAGGACCGATAGCTCACCTAGGGAAGGAAGAGGGGCACCGATATGAAGGGGAGGAAGCCGGATCGGAGGGGAAGTAGATGTCGTTGCAGTCCTGACGCAGAACCGAGGAAGAAGACGAAGTGCACGGGGACTGCGTTGTTGACGTCGAGCTGGCCATCGGTGAGGTCGCTCCCCGGCCTCACCGAGGTCGGAAAAGGACCGCGGGGTGCTCTCCCGAGACCCTGGACATGACGGCGGCGCCGGAGGCCGACGGGAGTGGGGTAGACGCCGGCGAAGTGCTACTCTCTCTATTTGCCGCCCTAGCTACAGTGAGCTTACCTGAGGGGAAGGAAGAAGAGGAGGGAGATGGTGGAGGCTCGGATGGGGAAGGGAAACCCTAGGGAAAGAAGAGGGCACAGACGCCCACATTTTATGGGGAGGCCTCGACGTCTGTGCCTCACGACGCTTGCTCTCTCTCGGCAAGCCTGACGGAAAGGGGGCGCGTGGTGCAGACGGCGTCTGAAGGTGGAAGGAGGGACGCGCAGATGGGCTATAGCACTGGAAGAGAGGGACAGGGCCACGCTGGAGGGAGAGAGCCCACCAGTGGAGCAGAATAGTGGCAAACATATCTCCTTGGGATTTCTAATTATAAGAACAACCAGAGAAGAAAATAAAGCACAGTAGAAACTACTGTGGATAAAAACAAAACAAAAATACTCCTGGTCATGATAAATCATGACCTAATTGAATAAAATGGAAAAGAAATATTAGGGGCAAATAAATATTTACAAAACAGCATTTGTTTGAACTGTTTTGTAATTATTTGCACCTTTAAAACATGTTTTCAAAATCGCAATCTCACCTCTCCATAACCAACACAAAACCTGCTAAATCATGGGCATTTTTAAAACAGGATAGAAACAAGTGGAAATTGAGCTAGAGATAATTGGAGAGGGAGTTTTGAAACCCATGCAAACCACAATGCACTTCCTACTATCATCTACCTCCACATCATACACACATCCCACAAAACATCAAACATCACATGAATTCACAAAGGCTCAAACCAAGAAAACACACACAACACATGGAATGATATGGAATGCATGCATGCAAGGAAGAATTAAACAAGGTGACACACATGAAATCATAAGCATAGATAGCTCTCATGTCCATGACAAGTTGGACCCACATGAAGAAAGTTCCAAAAAGGGAAGGTTACACACTTGGGGCATTACAAACTCTCCCACACTACAAAAAAGATCTTGCCCCGAGATCTATGCCTGAAAGAACTCCGGAAATTCAAAACGGAGGTGATCCTCGCGTTCCCTAGTAGCTTCTTTATCGGAATGGTGTGACCACTGCACTTTGAGAAATTTGACAGTCTTGTTGCGGGTCTTGCGCTCAGTCGCATCGAAAACCACGACTAGATGCTCACGATAAGATAGGCCAGGCTGAAAGTCGATGTCTTGAAGATGAAAAGTATGCTCGGGGGTCTTGAAGCACCTCCGGAGCTGAGAAACATGGAACACATCATGCACATTTGCAAAGTTTGACGGGAGCTCAAGCTAGTACCTAAGGTCGCCTCTCTTTGCCAACAACTCTGAACGGACTAACGAAACGAGGCGCAAGCTTGCCTTTGTTGCCAAAGCGTTGCATACCCTTGATACGTCTCAAACTTATCTATAATTTTTTATGGTTTCATGTTGTTATCTTGTAATCTTTGGATGTTTTATGTACCTTTTATATCTTTTTTGGGACTAACTTATTAATTCAGTGCCAAGTGCCAGTTCCTGTTTTTTCTGTGTTTTTGGCTCTTTTCAGATCTGATTTTGGAACGGAGTCCAAACGGAATAAAATCCCCGAAATGATTTTTTCCCGAACGGAAGAAGATCAGGGGGCCTGTGAGCCAAGCGAGGAGGGCTCCAGGGAGCCCACAAGCCCCCACTCCGCCACCAGGGGGGAGGCGGCGGTGGCAGGGCTTGTGGCCTCCCTGAGCGCCCCCTGACCTAGATCTTTGGCCTATATATTCCCTAAAATACAGCAAAAAATCAGGGGATCCACGAAAATACTTTTCCGCCGCCGCAAGCTTCCGTTTCCGCGAGATCTCATCTGGAGACCCTTCCTGGCGCCCTGCCGGAGGGGACTTTGGAGTTGGAGGGCTTCTTCATCATCATCATCGCCCCTCCAATGACTCGTGAGTAGTTCACTTCAGTCCTATGGGTCCGTAGTTAGTAGCTAGATGGCTTCTTCTCTCTCTTGGATCTTCAATACAAAGTTCTCCATGATCCTCATGGAGATCTATCCGATGTAATCTTCTTTGACGGTGTGTTTGTCGAGATCCGATGAATTGTGAATTTGTGATTAGATTATCTATGATATATATTTGAATCTTTGCTAATTTCTTATATGCATGATTTTATATCCTTGTAAGTCTCTCGGAGTCTTGGGTTTTGTTTGGCTAACTAGATCTATGATTCTTGCAATGGGAGAAGTGCTTGGTTTTGGGTTCTTACGATGTGGTGACCTTTCCCACTGATAGTAGGGGCAGCAAGGCACACATTAAGTAGTTGCCATCAAGGGTAACAAGATGGGATGTGTCGGGTATATGAGATTGTCCATCTACATCATGTCATCTTGCTTAAGGTGTTACTTTGTTCTTTTGGACTTAATACGCTAGATGCATGCTGGATAGCGGTCGACGTGTGGAGTAATAGTAGTAGATGCAGACAGTATCGGTCTACTTGTTTTGGACGTGATGCCTATAGATATAATCATTGCCATAGATGATGTCACGACTTTGCGCAGTTCTATCAATTGCTCGACAGTAATTTGTTCACCCATCGTCTACTTGCTTTCATGAGAGAAGCCACTAGTAAACACTACGGCCCCCGGGTCTATTCACATCTATCGTTTCCACTTTCGCTTTTATTTTGCTTTGTTACTTTGTTGCTTTCAGTTCTCACTTGGCGAACAATCTATAAGGGATTGACAACCCCTTCATAGCGTTGAGAGCAAGCTTTTGTGTTTGTGCAGGATCTTGTGATACTCCTTCACTGGATCGATACCTTGGTTCTCAAACTGAGGGAAATACTTACCACCGCTGTGCTACATCACCCTTTCTGCTTCGAGGGAACACCTACGCAAGGCTCCAAGGCCATGGGGGAAATCCTTTGCATATTTGCCTAGGAAGTTCCTTAAGGCGTAGCCGTAGCAGAAGGATTCCTGGTGCTGTCGACACGACTATTCCTAGCTCCGTTACCAGGGAAGCACAGCTGACATCAACCCTTCATAGGCGACACCTTGAGATAGCCGAAGTCATCAAGCTCATAAGACATGTCGCGATGCTTGCTATCATAATAGCTCTTCTGACGGGACTGAGCTTCTTTGAGGTTGTCGCGAATGACCCGACACATGTCCTCACCTTCTTCTATCAAATCATTCCCAAGGATCTGACGCTCGCCGGTCTCGGACCAGTTGAGCGGGGTACGGCACTTCCTGCCATAGAGAATTTCAAACGGAGCCTTGCTAGAACTAGCTTGATAACTGTTGTTATACGAGAACTCCGCAAAAGGCAGACAATCCTCCCACTTCATACCAAAAGAGATAACACAGGTTCTCAGCATATCCTCAAGAACTTGATTGACTCGCTCCACTTGACCACTAGTCTGAGGATGAAAAGTTGTGCTGAAGCGGATCTTCGTGCCCATTGCAGACTGAAAGATTCCCAGAACTTGGAAGTGAAGATACTTCTGAGATCCGAAGAGATCATCATAGGCACGCCGTGCAAAGACACAATCCTGGAAGTGTACAACTCTGCAAGCTGAGCTACTGAAATGGATTCCATGACTCGAAGAAAATGAGCCACTTTACTCAACTTGTCGATGACGACGAAGATGGCATCATTACCCTTCTTAGACTTCGGAAACCCGGTGACGAAATCCATCTCAATATGATCGAACTTCCACTCGAGAATGGGCAAAGGATGCAAAAGACCTACTGGACGTTGATGCTTTGCTTTCACCCTTCGACATACATCACATTCATTTACGAACTGAGCAATCTCATGCTTCATACGAGTCCACCAGAAGGTCTATTTCAAGTCCTGATACATGTTGGAGCTTCCAGGATGAATAGAGAGCAGAGAGTTATGAGCTTCTTCCATGATTACCTTTCTGAGATCACCTTTCGGAACGACAAGACGGTCCTCAAAGAACAACGTGTCTCTGGCATCAACACTGAAGCACTTATACTTAGGAAGACTCTTTGCCACACCAATCTTGACTTTCTTCACCATTGCATCAAGAAGTTGTGCTGCTCGGACCTGATCTTCCAAGGTAGGAGACATCTGAAGGTTTGCAAGAAATCCCTGAGGTACTAACTGAAGGTTGAGCTTCCTGAAAGACTCACAAAGACCAGGCTGGAGAGGTTGCAGAATGAGACTGTTTCAGTACGCCTTCCTGCTCAAGGCATCCGCCACGACATTAGCTTTGCCTGACGTGTACTCAACACTCGTATTAAAATCTTGGAGAATTTCCACCCAACGTGTTTGTCAAAGATTCAGGTTAGGCTGAGTGAAGATGTACTTGAGACTCTTGTGGTCGGTGAAAACTTCAACCTTTCGTTCCAACAAGAGGTGTCTCCAAGTCATCAGAGCGTGTACCACAGCTACTAGCTCAAGATCATGCACATGATAGTTCTTCTCTGCTGGCTTCAACTGCCTGGAGGTATAAGCAACAACCATCTTCTCTTGCATCAGAACTGCACCAAGACCCTGGAGAGAAGCGTCGCAGAACACCTGGTAAGGCTTGGAATCATCCGGAGGAACCAATACTGGAGTGGAGGTCAGTTTCTCTTTGAGTGTATCGAAGGCCAACTGACACTCTAGAAACCAGGCATACTTCACACCTTTCTGAAGAAGACTTGAGAGTGGCTTCGCAATCTTGGAGAAGTTCTCAACGAACCTTCTGCAATATCCTGCAAGCCCGAGAAAGCTTCGAAGCTGCTTCACATTCTGCGGAGGCTCCCATTCAACAATGGCCTGCACCTTGGACGGATCAACTTTGATGCCCTCGGCAAAGATAATGCGCCCAATATAGACAACTTCTTTCAGCCAGAAGTCACACTTGGAAAACTTGGCATACAACTTGTACTCTCTCAGCTTATCAAGCACCAATCTGAGATATTCTTCATGTTCTTCCTCAGTTTCAGAAAAGACCAAAATGTCGTCGAGATAGAGCAAGACAAAGTCATTCTTGAACGGAGAGAATATGTAGTTCATCAATAGACAGAATGTCGGAGGAGCATTAGCCAGACCAAATGTCATGACCGTATACTCATACGAGCCAAAACTAGTCCTGAAAGCAGTCTTCAGAATATCTCCTACGCGAATGCGAATTTGATGATAGCCCATTCTAAGATCGAGCTTGGAGAAGACCTGAGCACCTTTCAACAGTTCGAACAACTCAGTTATGTTCGGAAGTGGATATTTGTTCCTGATTGTCTTCTTGTTCAATGGACCGTAATCGACACACAACCGATCCGTGCCATCCTTCTTCTTGACAAACAGAACACCACAGCCCCACGGAGACGAGCTCAGTCTGATCATACCCAAACGCTCCTGCTCATCCAGTTTCCTCTTAAGTTCCTTCAATTCTTATGGACCCAATTTGTACGGCCGTTTGCACACCGGCTCGGTACCTGGCTCAAGCTCAATCACAAATTCAACTTCTTGGTGCGGAGGCATGCCTGGCAGCTCTTCAGGAAACACATCTTCATATTCGCAGACCACTGGGACTTGAGAAATAGGATTGATCTCACCCTTTCTATTCAAAGAGAACAGACGGATTGTATCATCGCGCGCCATGAATATAATCACGTCTTCCGAAGAGTGGGTAAGCTTCACTTCTTCAGCTTCACAATCAATCGATGCCTTGTTCATGGCCAGCCAGTCCATACCAAGGATCAAGTCAATGTCGGAATTGCCCAAGACATATGAAGAAGCCAGAAAAGAATAACTTCCTATCTTGACATTGACATCAGGAACTCTAGATTTTGACCTCATTTGAGCACCCGGAGAAACAACACCCAAAGGTCTATGCAAACTTGTCGAGGGAAAATCATGCTTAATGAAAAATGACTTTGACATAAAGCAATGCGAAGCACCAGAATCGAACAAGACCTTAGCAGGAAAATCATTGACTGAAAGGTTACCCATGATCACATCAGAGGAGTTGTCTGCTTCAGCTGCGTTCACCATGTTGACTCGAGCTGATCTGGGATTGAACTTGACAAGAGCATTGCTTGGAGGTTTGCCTGGAGGAGGAGGTGGCAGACGGAGCTGAGAAGTTCACTTGTTGGCATAATGACCCTTGTGCCCACACTTGTGACAAGTAACCTCTGCTGGCTGTCGGTACTGAGTCTCAGGAGGCCCTTGCTTGTGATGCTGGAATCTCTGCTGAAAGACTGGGTTGGTGGGTGGGAAGAACCACAGCCACCAGAATGCTTGAGCTGCTGCGAGTGCCGAGGAGGAGGAGGAGACACCCAAAACTTCTGTTGCTTCTGAACCACCTGAGTAGAGGAAGAGTTGGAATCTCTGAAGCGCTTCCTAGAATTCTCCACCCTGAGCAAGGCTGCCTCTGCCGTGAGAGCTAAGTTGTAGAATTTGTCGAACTCCTCAGTATCGTGCAAAGCAAGAGCTAATTGCAAATCTTCTTTCAAGCCAACTCTGAACTGATAAATCTTGCTCTTATCATCAGGGATATCCTACAAGGCGTATCGGGCTAGCTCGTGAAACTCAAGTTGTACTTCTACACGGGGTTACCACCCTGCTTCAAGCGCCTGGACTTCTCACGCATTTCCTCCACGAAGCTGGAAGGAATGTAGTGGGATCTGAAGTCACGGCAGAACTCATCCCAAGTGATCACTCTAGCGCCTTTGGAATCCTTCAACTATTGCCACCAGATAGATGCTTGCCCCTTCAGCTGGAAAGTTGCAAATTTGACAAAATCCTCAGGACGAACATTGCTAAACTCGAAATGCTTGTTCATGTCGCGGATCCAATCCTCAGCATCAAACGGCTGGTCACACGAAGTGAAAGCCTTCGGCTGATTCGACAGGAACTAAGTCAGATTAGCAAACTGATTGCCACCATGCTGGAAATTGCCTTGCTGCTCATTAGCCCTCTCTTGCAACAACTATAGCAGCATCTGAGTGTTTGCATTTGTAGCAGCCATCACCGCTTGCCAGGCCTCTGCAGGAGAAGGAGGCGGCGGCGGAGGATTTTCCGGAGGAGGGGGTGGTGGTGGCACATACTCACGCCCTGGGTTCTGACGAGTTGGTGGAGCCATCCTGAAGACGGACAACACATTAGCCCACAGAATAAATTGAAGATATAGCTGAATCAAAATGACAGGAATATCTGAACATGAATATAGCAATTGCATTCGAACAAATCAGTAAGAATGCTTCCTCAAAGTGACGGTCAACAAAATTCTGATTAAGACCACTGCAAACAAATATGAGCTAGAACTGCTCGGAAGAAACATATGATCGAGATTTCATCCGATATCTTCGTGGATAAGATCGCACGGGCTCGAATTTACAGTAGCCATCCTATGCAAGGTAGTGCACACGACATACGAAGTATCGCCGAGTCGTAGCGAGCTACAAGGACTCTTTAAGACACAACGAGAACCGCTGTAAGACGACCGTGAACAAACATACCCACTGAACATCGAATCCCAACCTCACATCATGCATCTCTAGGAAGAATTTCCTATAAGTTACTACTTGATATCCCACCTATGCATTCCCGAAATATCTGGTCATGCAATCTGGTACACGGATACAAGGAGTAATATCACACAACTCCTATACTAACCCGTCACATGTATCACATCCGTCAGCACACAACCATAATCTCGTACCTTCATCTACAGCAGACCCTCTGAGTACCAACATGTAACGACTAAGATGCGGTCCTTTCCGATTTGGGGATCGAGGCCCTGAATTGGAAAGAAGCGCATCTAAGTGTTTCGCAAACATGGTAACATAGCACATACATAATAATAGAGGAATGACAATAAGGGATTCAATTTCCATCTCATAAATATATCAAAGTTACATCATGCATCCAAACAAGGTAGTTCCGCTACGGACTACAAAACATGAGAAATGACTATGCTACCCTGCATGCTTGCCCACGATCACGACCACGCCTCAATCTTCTAGATAGTTCACGTACAGGCGGTCGTTCTCCTCATCGTACTGCCACGCTAGCTGCGTGCCGTCGAGATCACCTGTCTCGGGGGTACCTGAACCTGTTGGTGTTGTGAAGGAATTTGTGAGCCACGGGGACTCAGCCATCTACGACCTCGGTGCCAGAACTAGTGAAGTTTTTTAGGTTGGAAGATGGAGTGTTTAGGTTGCAGCATCCTAAGCTTTATGTTGTGGCTAACTTACGTAGAACTTGAATTGAAGGTGGTCTAGACTAGCGGACGATAATAGATGATCACTAAGTGATCCTGAACACTTACCTACGTCAATCATAACCCCACCGTGTTCCCGATCAAAGAGAGATCTTCAAAGGGGAGAGTCACAGTTAAGCACACAGTTGGCAATTTTATTAACTTATGTTTAAGTTATCTATTACCGGATGTTAACAAAATATTCCAAGTTGCCACATAACCGCGAGCACGGCTTCCAAAAGAATTAAAACCCTGCAAGGGTGCTCCAACTAGTCCATCACAAACGTACATGGGCCGCACAGTAATCCCCTATCACGAATCTCGTGATCTCATTGGATTCCTTAGAGGAAAACCTCAACTCTGGGGAGAACCAAAGCTTCACCGGGATTCCTATACACAAGATATATCGCTAAGGTAAGACAAGACTAGCAGGACCTCCCGACGTGTCGATGACCCTGATAAGAGCCGCGTATCTCAGTCTGAGGACATGCCGGATAAGGGAAGCGTACAGTGGCCAGAGGAATCTCCCGAGTTGCCCCGGGATGGCCCCACACGGTGCTCTAGTTTGGACCAACACTCATGAGGAGCACTGGCCCGGGTTGTTGATTAAGTTCCTCGGGTAGGCCATTCCCTAGGCAGATTATTAAGTGATTAGCAAATTAAAACCAATGTTGGGTCCTGCCGGACCAGTCTTAACACTATGCGATTTATCGAGGGGGTCCCATAACAACCCCGAACGTGTTAGGAGCGATCATTATGGAATCGAACACCGGTAGCCAGTAACTATGGCGGCAATAACGGAACAAAGCACCTGGCAAAAGGCTAGGCCTTCCGTTATTTACCAAGTATATAGGTGCATTAATTAAGTAACAGATTTAACATAATGATATCAACTCATGTTATCACATGAGACAAGCACCTGCATCTAGCAACACTAACATTAGTAGCTGAGCAAAGCCTACTTAGCCATTCAAGATTTGCTAGGAAGGGATAAGTGTTTTGGTTTCATGGCAATTCAGGAGGCAATTATTTCAGTGGTAAGCAGCGAGCATATGACAAAGGAAACGTAATCCAGCATAACAAGTCTAGAGATGGAATCAAGGTCATATCATTTTGCATGTGATATCCTGAGCTTCGAACTGCTCTTGTTCGTCCTGCACGTACTCTCCCGAATCCACGTAATCGTTCTCTGATCCCGGTGCTACCCAACATAAAAATAGCATGCAATGAACAACAGCACCTCAATATGCGACAAACACATGATACATGAGATGAATATGAACATGCATCTCTATTTCTATCACTAGCACAAGTATGAGAAGTAAATACATGTTCCTGGACAGAAATTCACTCTAAGCTATCTTGACATGCATGAGAATGACATGGTCAAATGCGTCACGTGAAAACGATGCAAAAGCATATAAAGAACATTACAAACGGAGCTACGGATCAACGGGAAACAACAAAACAAGAAAATGAAGTGCTACGTGTCAAATTCATCACAACACACCCCAATGGCCTAACTCTAGTATTTCCAGGTTGCCAAGACATAAAAAAACCAATGTAGATGGGGTGGTGCAAAGAATATCACCACACCATCAACTATGCAGTCACAAACATCAAAATACCAAAACTACACAATCTGTCATAAACAACGTCATAGCCTTTTGAGAGCTACGTGCAAAGCGCCTACAGCCACCCAAACATGCCAAATAAGATATGTGGCAGTAGCTATCCAATAGTACTACAATCACAAGAAAAAAGATAATGCAAAGGAGTTTCACACAGAAAGTTACACAACTGCTAACTTGGCCAAAATTATCAGATTTCAGGGACTTAGTGAAAATTCCAGATTCTCACTATCTGTTTATGCTCTGAAGCATTTTGACAGCACCCAAAACAATATCTACAGGACTCCAAATGGAATGAAATTGTATAGAGAGCTAGACAAACATAAAAGCTACAACTTCCTAGTTGAAATCAAAAGTAGAAGAAAATATAAACAGATTCTCAGACTTTGTAAAAATCTCAGATTTTTCACTAATCTGGAATTTCAGCCACATGCCTACTTTGATTGGGCACAACTTGCACATATGGATTCCTAAGCATGAAACAACACCAATATGCGGTAGATGGGGTTACCCTCTAATGCCACAACAATGAATCAACCTCTTGTGCACACCACATCTCATGGAACCAAGCTCCAAACATAGAACAAAACTGAAATCACTACGGGAATCAGGTAATTTGCCGTGTGTTCAGATCTTTGCCGTCAGCTTTTCTTCGTGGATGACGGCAAAGAGCACTTTTGCCGTCAGTTGTCGTCACCTGCTGACGGCAAAGAATGACTGTCGGCGTAAACATATTTTGCCGTCTATAATAAAAAATGCAGACGGCAAAATTATTTTGCCGTCTGTAAAAATAAGTGGATGACGGCAAAGACATAATTTGCCGCCTGTAATAGAAAGTGATGACAGCAAAGAAGAAGCACATCACACGGATCGATCACGCGGATCGATGACGTGGCAAGATCTGAGACACACCAGCCTACCCCATCCCACCACGCACGGACATGGGTGAAAAAATATTTTGCCGTCTGTAAAAATAACTGGACGACGGCAAAGACGTATTTTGCTGTCTGTAAAAATAACTAGATGACGGCAAAATTATTTTTCCGTCTTTAAAAATAACTGGATGACGGCAAAATAATTTTGCCGTTTGTAAAAGTAACTAGATGACGGCAAAATAAGAAGCACAACACACGGATTGATCACGCGAATCAATGACGTGGAAAGATCTGAGACACACCAGCCCACCCCATCGAACCACGCACGGACGTGGGTGAAAAAATATTTTGCCGTTTGTAAAAATAACCAGATGATGGCAAAGACTTAATTTGCCGTCTTGAAAAATAACCGGATGACGGCAAAGAGAAAGCACACCACGCGGATCGATCCCATGGATCGATGACGTGGCGGCCCATCCCACCGTCGCTCGCTCTCCCACCCACTCAACTCGGCTCGTCCCCTCAAAAAAACACCCGGCTGGCCCACCACTCACCTCCACCCGACCTTATCCTCTCCCCACCTCTCTTCTCTCTCGTACCATCCATCTCCCCCGCAGCCCCTATCCATCTCCCCCGCCGCCCCCATCGCACCCGCCGCCCCCATCCATCTCCCCCGCCGCCCCCGTCGCACCCGTCGTCCCCATCCTTCTCCCCCGCCGCCCCCATCTCCCCCGCCGCCCCCGTCGCACCCGCCGGCCCCGACACCTCCCCCGTCGCCCCCGTCGCACCCGCCGGCCCCGACTCCTCCGACGCCGCCCCCGTTGCACCCGCCGCCCCCGACTCCTCCCCCGTCGCACCCGCCGCCACCATCCATCTCCCCCGCCGCCCCCGTCGCACCCGCCGCCCCCGACTCCTCCCTGTCGCCCCCGTCGGCCGCCGGCCCAGACTCCTCCCTTGTCTCCCCCGGCACCATCGGCCTCCTCACGCGTCGCCCCTGGTACTGCTGGCCTATGTGCCCCATCACCCACGGCGCCACCTCTTGGGAGTGGCAGCGGCTGCGCCGGCTTTGCACGGGGGGGGCAGGGCAGGGGCGGGAGCACGAGCGCACGCAGGGGAGCGCTACCGCGCCAGGCGGGCGGGAAGAAGAGGCTGGGCTCCGGCCGGCGAGGTCGATGAGAGCGTGATGCGGCTGGGCGTTGGGCAGTGACGCTCCTGTGCGGGGGCGTCAGGACGGGAGAAGCGGCTGGTTCCGCTCGATGTGGGAGACAGCGTGTGGTTTTTTTTGGCATATGTATTGTGATGCATTATGTGTATTATGTACATTGTAGTGTGTATATATTTTGTGATAATTGATGATTGAGCCTTTTTGATAACTGAGGATTGTTGTTTATATTTTGGGTTTTTTAATAATGAAGATTATGTGTTATGCAATACATTTTTTGATAACTGAGGATTGTTGTTTATTTTTTTTTAAAGAAAATTTCTTTGCCGTCTGGTATTGATAACAACTGATGGCAAACCCGTAATCTTTGCCGTGTTGCATTCCGGTCGGATGACGGCAAAGATTTAATGCCGTCCGGCTGGTTCTGTTAGGTTTTTTGCCGTCTGCCTCATAATAGATGACGGCAAACCGTTTTCACTAACGGGAAATTTTTTGCCGTCTACTCGAAAAAATGCCGACGACAAAATTACCCTTTGCGGGCACATGGTCTGACGAAATTTTTTGCCGTCATGGGCTGACGGCAAAATTTTTGCCGTCTGTAATTCTCTCTTTGCCGTCTTTAGCGTCCTGACGGCAAAATGCCCGATTCCTGTAGTGAATAAGTCATCTCCAGAAAATGTTCCAAAGGCAAAAATGACTTCATCAATGGATTCCTGGGATGTTTCTACCCCAAAAACATATATAATACCTATGCACTTGTATAGAACAAATGGGCACAAACTAGGAAAGAAATCTTGCATGGAATCACATATAGTGAATAGTGCATCATCACATGTTCTATTCACTAGAACAACACCTACACTAGCATATGCATAAGTCCACAACATCAATGGTGCACATGAGGGGGAGACCTCATGCTCATGTGCCTTAGCGCACCACCACACACCACACACATCAAGCACATGCATATAATCACCTACACTTGCTAGAATCACCACCACTAGCCACACACACATCATGACAAGAGCTCCTACATCTCACAAGGTAGGTGAGGGGGAAAACCCACACATACACTCACATCACATATTGCACAAGAGGGGCACAAGCATATCACCCTTGGTGCTTGCACCACACTCATGCACATGAACTCTTGTTCATGTGTGTGAGATGCACACGCACACATCACCACAATGCACCACTTGTATGTGTGCCATCACACACACATACACACCCAGACAACATTACACCTAAAACATGCACACTTACAATGTGTGCTACCACACACATATCTACCATCACCACACACACTCCCACACACACAATACATACACTTGCATGGCATCAAAACCCACATACACACACTACATAACCTGCACATGTAAATAAAGACTACAAGCTAGCAATGACTTGCTACACATGCTGATTAAGGCATAAATAAATGCCACACAATCATCCTAGTAGCTACAGCAAATATACACACATGCTTAGGCAAACAAGAAAGTAAAACAAAAGAAAAGAACAAAAAAATGGGGTGAGGGTTCGAACCCTGCACCTCTGGAGCCACAAACTGCAGCTACACCACTTGGATACGGCATAAGTGCTCGACAGAGAAGGATCTAAGCAGGGTAACTACTCTGCTTCTAATACTAGCACCACTAAGCCGAAACAAATACAAAAAAAGGGGGGAGTGCAACCCCTGGGACTTGAACCCACGATCTCATGAGAACACACACAATACATACCACTACGCTATGCTTCGGAAGTCTGACAGAGTAGGGATCTAAAACAAGGTATGCTACCACAACCCTATACCCTGCTCTGCACCTGCGAGCCAGCGAAAAAGAGATCACTGGAGCTTGTCTCCTCTACCGCAGCCTCTACCACTCCCGCGGGGAAGGGGGAAGACACACCTCCTCTCCGAGGAGAGTCTCTGCTCTGCATCTACTCATACCGAGCACAGTACACACTACACACATCATCACGGGCATGCACGTGCCGTTCTCTCCCCTGAACAGAGGAGCACAGTAACCCACTCCGGCGAATCCAACCGAGGGGGAAGGGAGGAGGAGCGATAGCTCACCTAGGGAAGGAAGAGGGGCGCCGATCTGAAGGGAGGAAGCCGTATCGAAGGGGAAGTAGATGTCACTGCAGTCTTGACGCAGAACCGAGGAAGAAGACGAAGTCATCGGGACCGCGCTGCTGACGTCGAGCTGGCCGTCGGTGAGGTCGCTCCCCGGCCTCACCGAGGTCGGGAATGGAAGGCAGGGTGCTCTCCCGAGCCCCTGGGCATGGCGGCAGCAGCGAACACCGACGGGAGCGGGGTAGACGCCGGTGAAGTGCTGCTCTCTCTCTCTCTGCCGCCCTAGCTACAGGGAGCTTACATAAGGGGAAGGAAGAAGAGGAGGGAGATGGTGGCGGCACGGATGGGGAAGGGAAACCCTAGGGAAAGAAGAGGGCACAGACGCCCACGTTTTATGGGGAGGCATCGACGTCTGTGCCTCACGACGCTTGCTCTCTCTCTCGGCAAGCCTGACGGAAAGGGGGCGCGCGGTGCAGACGACGTCTGAAGGTGGAAGGAGGGACCCGCAGATGGGCTATAGCGTGGGAAGAGAGGGACTGGGCCACGCAGGAGGGAGAGAGCCCACCAGTGGCGCAGAATAGTGGCAAACCTATCTCCCTGGGATTTCTAATTACACGAAGAACCAGAGAAGAAAATAAAGCACAATAGAAACTATTGTGGACAAAAACAAAAGAAAAATACCCCTGGTCATGATAAATCATGACCTATTTGAATAAAATGGAAAAGAAATATTAGGGGCAAATAAATATTTACAAAACAGCATTTGTTTGAACTGTTTTTTAATTATTTGCACCTTTAAAACATGTTTTCAAAATAGCATTTTCACCTCTCCATAACCAACACAAAATCTGCTAAATCATGGGCATTTTTAAAACAGGATAGGAACAAGTGGAAATTGAGCTAGAGATAATTGGAGAGGGAGTTTTGAAACCCATGCAAGCCACAATGCACTTCCTACTATCATCTACCTCCACATCATACACACATCCCACAAAACATCAAACATCACATGAATTCACAAAGGCTCAAACCAAGACAACACACACAACACATGGAATGATATGGAATGCATGCATGCAAGGAAGAAGTAAACAAGGTGACACACATGAAATCGTAAGCATAGATAGCTCTCATGTCCATGACAAGTTGGACCGACATGAAGAAGGTTCCAAAAAGGGAAGGTTACACACTTGGGGCATTACACAACTCCAACAAGCTTAGAACTCGCTTGTCCTCAAGCCTAAGCCGAGATCAATAAATATGCCCACATGTTTAGACAGAGAGAGGTCGACAAAACAAGATACGGACATGCAGGCATCATGATCATAATCAGAACAACAATATCATCATATAATCTCTCATGCTAAACTGATAATTCCTTCACAAAGTAAAGTATGGATCAAGAACCTTATTGAGAATTAACAACCAATAGCCTTTAGTCATTGAAGCAATTGCAATTTATCATAACATCGGAAAGAGCCAAATAAGAGCTCGTAAAGCAAATCCACATACTCAATCATCATTTGGTCTTCTACAATTGCTACAACTCACGTGGTACTCAAGAGATCAAAGTTTCAATCGGACACAGAGAAAGATAGGGGCTTATAGTTTCGCCTCCCAACTATTTGCCTCAAGGGTAATGATAACAATAATAATTCATTAATACTTACTTCCAAGTTGACATATCAATATAGATCTTTCCCTAGCATATGACGTTAGCCAAGATAAAGGCGAAATAAGGATTTGGTGTAGTTCACCATGACTCTTTCAAGGGCAAAAAGTAAAGGTACAAGATAGGTCCTTCGCAGAGGGAAGCATAGGTTGTCATTCACTTTTGAGGTTGGATGTGCGACCTCTTAGTGTGAAGGAACGTCACTTTATATTGCCTCCTGTGATGAAGAACTTTATTATGTAGTCTCTCGCTTTTATGTCTTCCTCATCACAGGTTCGTACAAAGCTTATTTTCCACACACTAATAGATCATACATATTTAGGGAGCAATTTTTATTGCTTGCACTGATGAGAACTTACTTGAGGGATCTTATTCAATCCACAGGTAGGTATGGTGGACTCTCCTGGAAAAACTGGGTTGAAGGTTTATGGAGGTACAAGTAGTATCTCTACTTAGTGCGGAAGTTTTGGCTAATATGAGGTGGAAGCAATTGTCACATGCTAAGGGATCTCTGGTCATATAACATTGTTCGGAACCAAGCAAACATAATTCATTATGTTGTCTTCCTTGTCCAACATCTAATTCTAAGCATGTAGTAGTTTAATGAGTGATCACAATCATAGATGGTGTCAAAGATGATATATTTATGTGTGAACCTCTCCTTCTTTATCACTTCCTATAAATGGCAACAATGACCAAGGTCTACGTTTGTCTATCCTCAACAAGTTTCAATCAACATTCTTTTTATATGTGAAGCCATCACTTCCCATAAGATCATTACATGATCTTTCATGCTTTTGTTCTTTTGTCATTCTTTTCTTCCAGATCATGGTATGAATCAAGGCCCTAAACTAAGACACTCTTTATTATATGGTTCACGAGCTCGAATACTTCAGGGGTGACATAAAGAAAAACTCAAGCCTAAAACACTAAGAACTTTATTCTACTAGAGAAAGATAAGACCAAAAAGGATCGAACTAAGAAAAGGTAAAGGCAAAAGATGTGATGGTGATACGATACCACGGCAACTCCCCCAAGATTGGCACAAGCCAAGGGGATTGCCCATACCCGTGCTTAGTTGTCTTCCTTTGGAGGTGATGGTGGTGGAGTTGTTGCAACCTGGGTTTGATCCTCTGTCTTCCAAGGCATAGGTGCTACATCATGGAAATATGATCGAGTCTCCGGAATCCTCAAATCTTCAGCCAACCGTATTGATTTAAATCTATACTCATACTCACAATTTTGGTTCTGCAGGTCATAGATATGGGCTTGGAGGTGATCAATTCTGTCATAGAGCCTGGAGAGGTGTTTCCCGATGTCATTGGCATCGATCTTGTGCTTGTTGGTGAACTCTGTGATCATCATGTGGTTGGCGTTGAGTCCACGCTCCACCATCCCTTAGCACTTGAAGACTTGTTGCTCCATTGCTTCGAGCCTTGCCTTCATGCTTCCGGTCTTCTTAGGCCCCTCAACATCACGGATGTGCAGCATCCCCTCTCGCATTCCGATAGATTGAGGGTGTTGCAGCACTCCCACGAGGTAGGGATTGATAACCTTCTCGAAGATCTTGTCCTTCAGAGCTTTTGGGGACGCCATAGCGATCTAGATCTGTCTGCACAACAGCTCGAAACGAAAACAGAGGAAAATTGTGTGATACGAGGGTCACACCTTTTGGGAGAATATATAATGATTTTTTCCCGACCATAAGGAGTACTCCGCAAGAAAACGGAGTCCGGGAGGCACACGAGGTGGTCACGAGCCCCCAGGCGCGGCCAGGGGGTGGCCTGCGCCTAGCAGGCTTGTCGCCTCCACATGCGCTTTCCGGACTACTTTAAATTTTTCTATTTTTCTAAAAATTACAAAACGGAGAAAAAAATCCTACTGGAAAAGTTTTGGAGTCGGTTTACTTACCGAATCACATACCTCTTCGTTTTCGGAGTCTGAAACAGGCTGATCAATATCCCTTATGTACTCCTCCGGAGTTATGGTATTGATAATATTGCTTTCAACATTTATGGGAGTACCTGAGATATAGTGCTTGATTCTTTGCCCATTTACCACTCTCGGAAAATTAGCTTCTGTGTTGTTGATCTTGATGGCACTGGAACGATATACTTCCTCAACAATGTAAGGACCTTCCCATTTAGAGAGAAGCTTTCCTGCAAAAAATCTTAAACGAGAATTATATAGCAATACATAATCACCTACATTGAACTCACGTTTCTGTATCCTTTTATCAAGCCACCTCCTAACCTTTTCTTTGAACAACTTGGCATTTTCATATGCCTGAGCTCTCCATTCATCAAGCAAGCTAATATCAGATAACCTCTTCTCACCAGCAAGTTTGAAATCAAAGTTAAGCTCTTTGATTGCCCAATAAGCCTTATGCTCTAGCTGAAGAGGTAAATGACATGCTTTACTGTAAACCATTTTGCACGGAGACATGCCCATGGGATTCTTATAAGCAGTTCCATAAGCCCACAGTGCATCATCGAGCTTCTAAGACCAATTCTTTCTAGACCTATTGACAGTCTTTTGTAGAATTAGTTTAATCTGTCTATTACTTAGCTCTACTTGACCACTGGACTGAGGGTGATAGGGAGATCCAATTCTATGGTTAACATCATACTTAGCAAGCGTTTTACAGAAAGCACCATGAATAAAATGTGAACCACCATCGGTCATTAGATATCTAGGGACTCCAAATCTAGGGAAAATAACTTCTTTAAGCATCCTAATAGAGGTGTTGTGATCAACACTACTAGTTGGGATAGCTTCTACCATCTTAGTAACGTAATCAACAGCAACTAGGGTATGAGTATACCCGTCTGATTTTGGAAAAGGTCCCATATAATCAAAACCCCAAATATCAAATGGTTCAATGACAAGTGAATAATTCATAGGCATTTCCTGACGTTTACCGATATTACCTATTCTTTGACATTCTTCACAAGACAAGACAAACTTACGGGCATCCTTGAAGAGAGTGGGCCAATAGAAACCTGATTGCAATACCTTGTGTGCAGTTCTGTCTCCTGCATGGTGTCCTCCATAGGACTCAGAGTGACACTTCTGTAGGATCTGTCCCTGTTCATGTTCAGGTACACAACATCTAATTGTTGGGGAATGTTGCATGGGAAACAAAAAAATTCCTACGCGCACGAAGACCTATCATGGTGATGTCCATCTATGAGAGGAGATTTGGATCTACGTATCCTTGTAGATCGCACAGCAGGAAGCGTTAAGAAACGCGGTTGATGTAGTGGAACATCCTCACGTCCCTCGATCCGCCCCGCGAACCGTCCCACGATCTGCTACGATCTAGCGCCGAACGGACGGCACCTCCGCGTTCAGCACACGTACAACTCAACGATGATCTCGGCCTTCTTGGTCCAGAAAGCAAGATGAAGAAGTAGATGAGTTCTCCGGCAGCGTGATGGCGCTCCGGTGGTGGTGAAGGATCTACTCCTGCAGGGCTCCGCCTGAGCTCCGCAGAAATACGATCTAGAGGAAAAACCGTGGTGTTTGTGGTCGGGCTGCCGTGGCAAAAGTTGTCTCAAATCAGCCCTAGAACTCCACTATATATAGGAGGAGGGGAGGGGAGGCTTGCCTTTGGGTCCAAGACCCCAAGGGTCCGCCGGCCAAGGAGGTGGAGGAGTCCACCTCCAATCCTAGTCCAACTAGGATTGGAAGGTGGAGTCCTTCCCTTCCTTCCCACCTTTTTTCCGTTTTCTCTTTAATTTTCTATATCCTGCGCATAGGGCTTGTTGGGCTGTCCCACCAGGCCACTAAGGGCTGGTGCGGCACCCCGATGGCCTATGGGCATCCCCGGGTGGGTTGGCCCCCTCCCGGTGAACATCCGGAACCCATTCGTCACTCCCGGTACATTCCCGGTAATGCCCGGAAACCTTCCGGCAATCAAATGAGGTCATCCTATATATCAATCTCTACGGACCATTTCGGAAACCCTCGTGATGTCCGTGATCTCATCCCGGACTCCGAACAACATTCGGCAACCACACATATAACTCAACTAGACTAAAACATCGCCGAACCTTAAGTGTGCAGACCCTGCGGGTTCGAGAACTATGCAGACATGCCCTGAGGTACTCCTCGGTCAATATCCAATAGCGGGACTTGGATGCCCATATTGGATCCTACATATTCTCGGAATAACTTATCGGTTGAACCTCAGTGTCAAGGATTCAGGCAATCCCGTATGTCATTCCCTTTGTCCTTCGGTATGTTACTTGCCCGAGATTCGATCATCGGTATCCGCATACCTATTTCAATATCGTTAGCGGCAAGTCTCTTTTCTCGTTCCATAATACAAGATCTCGTGGCTTACACTAAGTCACATTGCTTGCAAGGCTTGTGTGTGATGTTGTATTATCGAGTGGGCACCGAGATACCTCTCCGTCACACAGAGTGCCAAATCCAAGTCTTGATCCATACTAACTCCACGGACACCTTCGGAGATACCTGTAGAACACCTTTATAGTCACCCAGTTACGTTGTGACGTTTGATGCACACAAGGTATTCCTCTGTTGCCAGTGAGTTATATGATCTCATGGTCATAGGAACAAATACTTGACACGCAGAAAACAATAGCAATAAAATGACACGATCAATATGCTACGTATATAATTTGGGTCTTGTCCATCACATGATTCTCCTAATGATGTGATCCTGTTATCAAGTGACAACACTTGCCTATGGTCAGGAAACCTTGACCATCTTTGATAAACGAACTAGTCGACTAGAGGCTCACTAGGGACAGTGTGTTGTCTATGCATCCACACATGTATTTGAGTTTCCAATCAATACAATTCTAGCATGGATAATAAACGATTATTATGAACAAGGAAATATAATAATAACTAATTTATTATTGCCTCTAGGGCATATTTCCAACAGTCTCCCACTTGCACTAGAGTCACTAATCTAGTTCACATCACCATGTGATTTCAACGAATCCAACACCCATATAGTTCTGGGGTCTGATCTCGTCTTGCTCGCGAGAGAGGTTTTAGTCAATGGTTCTGAAACTTTCAGATCCATGTGTTCTTCACAAATCTTTATGTCAACTCATAGATGTTGCTACTACGTGCTATTCGGAAATACTCCAAATATCTACTCTACTATACGAATCCGTTTTACTACTCATAGTCATTCGGATTAGTGTCAAAGCTTGCATCAACGTAACCCTTTACGACGAACTCTTTCTTGTGGCAAGGCACACATTAGGTGCGGTACACAGCATGGCATACTGTAGAGTCTATGGCTAAGGCATAGGGGACGACCTTCATCCTTTCTCTTTCTTCTTCCGTGGTCGGGCTTTTGGGTCTTACTCATATTCACACCTTACAACACAGCCAAGAACTCTTTCTTTGTTGATCTATTTCAAACTCCTTCAAAAACTTGTCAAGGCATGCATTTCATTTGAAAGTTATTTTTAGCATTTTGATCTATCTCCATAGATCTTGATGCTCAATGTTCAAGTAGCTCTATCCAGGTCTTCCTTTGAAAAAGCTCCTTTCAAACAACCTTTTATGCTTCACAGAAATTCTACATTACTTCTGATCAATAATATGTCAACCACATATACTTTATCAGAAATACTATATTGCTCCCACTCACTTCTTTGGAAATACAAGTTTCTCATAAACCTTGTACAAACCCAAAAGCTTTGATCAAGTTCATCAAAGTGTATATTTCAACTCCGAGACACTTGCACCAGTCCATTGAAGGATCGCTGGAGCTTGCATACTTGTTAGTATCCTTAGGATCGACAAAACCTTCTAGTTGTATCACATACAACCTTTCCTCAAGGAAACCGTCGAGGAAACAATGTTTTGACATCCTATGTGCAATATTTCATAAATAATGCAGCAACTACTAACATAATTCCAACAGACTTTTAGCATCGCTACGAGTGAGAAAGTCTCATCATAGTCAACTCTTTGATCTTGTCGAAAACATCTTTGCGACAAGTCGAGCTTTCCTTAATGGTGAATAGTCACCATCGTCGTTTGTCTTCCTTTTAAAGATCCATCTTTACTCAATAGTCCTACGACCATCTAGTAGTTCTTCCAAAGTCTACACTTTGTTTTCATACATGGATCCTCTCTCGGATTTCATGGCCTCCACCCATTTGTCGGAATCCGGGCCCACCATCGCTTCTTCATAGCTCGTAGGTTCATTGTTGTTCAACAACATGACCTCCAACACAGGGTTACCGTACCACTCTGCAGCAGTACGCGGCCTTGTCGACCTACGAGGTTTGTAGTAACTTGATCCGAAGCTCAATGATCACCATCATCAGTTTCCACTTCAATTGGTGTAAGCGCCACATGAACATCTTCCTGCGCCCTGCTACACACTGGTTGAAGTGATGGTTCACTAACCTCATCAAGTTCCACCACCCTCCCACTCAATTCTTTCGGGAGAAACCTTTCCTCGAGAAAGGACCCGTTTCTAGAAACAAACACTTTGCTTCCGGATCTGAGATAGGAGATGTATCCAACTGTTTTGGATATGCTATGAAGATGCATTTATCCGCTTTGGGTTCGAACTTATGAGACTGAAACTTTTTCACATAAGCATTGCAGCCCCAAACTTTCAAGAAACGACAACTTAGGCTTCTCCAAATCATAGTCTATACTGTGTCATCTCAACGGAAATACGTGGTGCCCTATTTAAAGTGAATGTGGTTGTCTCTAATGCATAACCCATAAACGATAGTGGTAATTTTATAAGAGACATCATAGTATGCACCATATCATAATAGGGCATGGCGATGATGTTCAGACACATCATCACACTATGGTGTTCCAAGTGGCATGAACTGCGAAACAATTTTTACTTTGTCTTAACTGCGTACCAAAAACTCGTAACTCAGATATTCATCTCTACGATCATATCGTAGACAGTTTATCCTCTTGTCACGACGATCTTCACTCTGAAATTGTTTTGAACTTTTCAATATTTCAGACTTGTGATTCATCAAGTAAATACTCCTGTATCTACTCAAATCATCAGTGAAGTAAGAACATAACGATATCCACTGCGTGCCTTAGCACTCATTGGACTGCACACATCAAAAATGCATTACTCCCAACAAGTTACTCTCTTGCTTCATGTCGCATGTTTTGCATGTCTCAAGTGATTCAAAATCAAGTGAGTCCAAACGATCCATCTTTATGAAGTTTATTCATGCATTTATACCAACAGGTATGGTTTGCATGTCTCAAACGTTTCAAAATGAGTGAGTACAAAGATCCATCAGAATGGAGCTTCTTCATGCATTTTATACCAACATGACTCAAGTGGCAGTGCCACAACTAAGTGGTACTATCATTATTACTTTGTATATTTTGGCACCAATATTACGAACATGTGTAACACTACGATCGAGATTCAATAAACCATTGAGGGTAATTATTCAAGCAAATAGAATAACTATTATTCTCTTTAAATGAATAATCGTATTGCAATAAACACGATCCAATCATGTTGATGCTCAATGCAAACACCAAATAACAATTATTTAGGTTTTACCACCAATCCCAATGATAGAGGGAGCGTGCGATGTTTGATCACATCAACCTTGGAAACACTTCCAACACGGATTGTCACTTCGCCTTTAGCTAGTCTCCGTTTATACCGTAGCTTTCATTCCGAGTTACTAATCACTTAGCAACCGAACCGGTATCTAATACCCTCGTGCTACTAGGAGTACTTGTAAAGTACAGATCAATATCATGTATATCAAATATACATCTGTCGACTTTGCCAGCCTTCTTATCTACCAAGTATCTAGGGTAGCTCTGCCCCAGTGACCGTTCCCCTCATAGCAGAAGCACTTAGTCTCGGGTTTAGGTTCAATCTTGGGTTTCTTCATTAGAGCAGCAACCGGTTTGTCGTTTCATGAAGTATCCCTTCTAGCCCTTGCCCTTTCTTGAAACTAGTGGTTTTACTAACCGTCAACAATTGATGCTCCTTCTTGATTTCTACTTTCGTAGTGTCAAACATTGTGAATCGCTCAAGGACCATCATATCTATCCTTGATATGTAGTAGTTCATCATGAAGCTCTAGCAGCTTAGCGGCAGTGACTTTGGAGAACCATCACTATCTCATCTGGAAGATTAACTCCCACATGATTCAAGCAATTGTTGTACTTAGACAATCTGAGAACATGCTTAATGATATGAGGTTTTCTCCTTTACTTTGTAGGCAAAGAATCTTGTCGGAGATCTTATACCTCTCAACAAGGGCACGAGCATGAAATATCAATTTCATCTCTTAGAACATCTCTTATGTTCCGCGACATTTTCAAAAACGTCTTCGGCGCGTTGCTTCTAAGCCATTAAGTATTACACACTGAACTATCACGTAGTCATCCAAAATGTGTATGTCAGATGTTCGCAACATCCACAGACGACGCTCGAGGTGCAGCACACGAAGTGGTGCATTAAGGACATAAGCCTACTCCGCAGCAATGAGGACAATCCTCAGTTTTACGGACTTAGTCTGCAAAGTTGCTACTATCAACTTTCAACTAAATTTTCTCTAGGAACATATAAAAACAGTGGAGCTATAGTGCAAGCTACATCGTAATTGGGAAAGACCATTAAACTATGTTCATGATAATTAGTTCAATTAATCATATTACTTAAGAACTCCCACTCAAAAAGTACATCTCTCTAGTCATTTGAGTGGTACATGATCCAAATCCACTATCTCAAGTCCGATCATCACGTGAGTCGAGAATAGTTTCAATGGTAAGCATCTCTATGCTAATCATATCAACTATGTGATTCATGCTCGACCTTTCAGTCTCATGTGTTCCAAGGCCATGTCTGCACATGCTAGGCTCGTCAAGCTTAACCCGAGTGTTCCGCGTGTGCAACTGTTTTGCACCCGTTGTATGTGAACGTTGAGTCTATCACACCCGATCATCACGTGGTGTCTCGAAACGACGAACTGTAGCAACGGTGCACAGTCGAGGAGAACACAATTTCGTCTTGAAACTTTAGTGAGAGATCACCTCATAATGCTACCGTCGTTCTAAGCAAAATAAGGTGCATAAAAGGATTAACATCACATGCAATTCATAAGTGACATGATATGGCCGTCATCATGTGCTTCTTGATCTCCATCACCAAAGCACTGGCACGATCTTCTTGTCACCGCCGCCACACCATGATCTCCATCAATGTGTCGCCATCGAGGTTGTCGCGCTACTTATGCTATTACTACTAAAGCTACGTCCTAGCAATATAGTAAACGCATCTGCAAACACAAACGTTAGTTTAAAGACAACCCTATGGCTCCTGCCGGTTGTCGTATCATCAACATGCAAGTCGATATTAACTATTGCAACATGATCATCTCATACATCCAATATATCACATCACGTCATTGGCCATATCATATCACAAGCATACCCTGCAAAAACAAGTTAGACGTCCTCTAATTGTTGTTGCATGTTTTACGTGGCTGCTATGGGTATCTAGTAGATCTCATCTTACTTACGCAAAAACCACAACGGAGATGTGCAAATTGCTATTTAACCTCTTCAAGGATCGCCTCGGTCAAAACCAATTCAACTAAAGTTGAAGAAACCGACACCTTCCAGTCATCTTTATGCAACGAGGTTGCATGTCAATCGATGAAACCAGTCTTTCGTAAGCGTACGAATAATGTCGGTCCGGGCCGCTTCAATCCAACAATACCGCCGAATTGAGAAAAGACTAAGGGGGGCAGCAAATCAAACATCACCGTCCAAAAAAACCCTTTGTGTTCTACTCGAGATAACATCTATGCATGAACCTAGCTCATGATGCCACTGTTGGGGAACGTTGCATGGGAAACAAAAAATTTCCTATGCGCACGAAGACCTATCATGGTGATGTCCATCTACGAGAGGAGATTTGGATCTACGTACCCTTGTAGATCACACAGCAGGAAGCGTTATGAAACGCGGTTGATGTAGTGGAACGTCCTCACATCCCTCGATCCGCCCCGCGAACCGTCCCACGAACCGTCCCACGATCCGTCCCACGATCCGCTCTAATCTAGTGTCGAACGAACGGCACCTCCGCGTTCACCACACGTACAACTCGACGATGATCTCGGCCTTCTTGATCCAGCAAGCAAGACGAATATGTAGATGAGTTCTCCGGCAGCATGACGGCGCTCCGGTGGTGGTGAAAGATCTACTCCAGGAGGGCTCCGCCTGAGCTCCGCAGAAATACAATCTAGAGGAAAAACCGTGGTGTTTGTGGTCGGGCTGTCGTGGCAAAAGTTGTCTCAAATCAGCCCTAAAACTCCACTATATATAGGAGGAGGGGAGGGGAAGCTTTCCTTCGGGTCCAAGACCCCAAGGTTCCGCCGGCCAAGGAGGTGGAGGAGTCCACCTCCAATCCTAGTCCAACTAGGATTGGAAGGTGGAGTCCTTCCCTTCCTTCCCACCTTTTTTTCCTTTTTCTCTTTGATTTTCTATATCCTGCGCATAGGGCTTGTTCGGCTGTCCCACCAGCCCACTAAGGGCTGGTGCGGCACCCCTAGGGCCTATGGGCTTCCCCGGGTGGGTTGGCCCCCTCCCGGTGAACATCCGGAACCCATTTGTCACTCCCGGTACATTCCCGGTAATGCCCGAAAACCTTTCGGCAATCAAATGAGGTCATCCTATATATCAATCTTCGTCTCCGGACCATTCTGGAAACCCTCGTGACGTACGTGTTCTCATCCGGGACTCCGAACAACATTCGGTAACCACACATATAACTCAACTATAATAAAACATTGTCGAACCTTAAGTGTGCAGACCATGCGGGTTCCAGAACTATGCAGACATGCCCCGAGGTACTCCTCGGTCAATATCCAATAGCGGGACCTGGATGCCCATATTGGATCCTACATATTCTCCGAATAACTTATCGATTGAACATCAGTGTCAAGGATTCAGCCTGTATGTCATTCCCTTTGTCCTTCGGTATGTTACTTGCTCGAGATTCAATCGCCGGTATCCGCATACCTATTTCAATCTCGTTACCGGCAAGTCTCTTTTATCGCTATGTAATACAAGATCCCATGACTTACACTAAGTCACATTGCTTGCAAGGCTTGTGTGTGATGTTGTATTACCGAGTGGGCCCCGAGATACCTCTCCGTCACACGGAGTGATAAATCCCAGTATTGATCCATACTAACTCAACGGACACCTTCGAAGATACCTGTAGAACACCTTTATAGTCACCCAGTTACGTTGTGACGTTTGATGCACACAAGGTAATCCTCTGGTGCCAGTGAGTTATATGATCTCATGGTCATAGGAACAAATACTTGACACGCAGAAAACAATAGCAATAAAATGACACGATCAATATGCTACGTATATAATTTGGGTCTTGTCCATCACATGATTCTCCTAATGATGTGATCCCATTATCAAGTGACAACACTTGCCTATGGTCAGTAAACCTTGACCATCTTTGATCAACAAACTAGTCAACTAGAGGCTCACTATAGGGACAGTGTGTTGTCTATGTATCCACACATGTATTTGAGTTTCCAATCAATACAATTCTAGCATGGATAATAAATGATTATTATGAATAAGGAAATATAATAATAACTAATTTATTATTGCCTCTAGGGCATATTTCCAACACTAATAACACTATCTACTCCTTCCTTATAAAGGTGAGGATCATCCCAGAAGTAATGTCTCAAATCAAAGAAGAATGTCTTCTTTTGCTGGTATGTGAAACTAGGTGGTATATATTTGGCAACGATATAGTTTGCATAATCAGCATACCACGGTGTACTACCTGAAGTGTTGATGGCATTCAATTGCTCATCAGGAAAGCTATCATCAATAGCTTGTGGGTCATCAAGAACATTCTCCAACCTAGACAAGTTATCTGCTACGGGGTTATCAGCACCCTTCCTGTCGACAACATGCAAATCAAATTGTTGTAGCAAGAGAACCCATCAAATAGGTCTAGGTTTAGCGACTTTCTTCTCCAGGAGGTACTTAATAGCAGCGTGATCAGTGTGAATAGTGACTTTGGAATCAACTATGTAAGATCTAAACTTTTCACATGCAAACACGATTGCTAAAAATTCCTTTTCAGTAGTAGCATAGTTTCTTTGCGCACTGTCTAGAGTTTTACTAGCATAGTGAATAACATTAACCTTCTTATCAACTCTTTGTCCTAGAACAGCGCCAACAGCATAATCACTAGCATCACACATGATTTCAAAAGGTAAGTTCCAATCAGGTGGTTGAACAATAGGTGCATTTATCAAGGCCTTCTTAAGTATTTCGAAGGCTTCCTCACAATCATCGTCGAAAACAAAAGGAATATACTTTTGCAAGAGATTGGTAAGAGGCCTAGAAATCTTAGAAAAGTCCTTAGTGAACCTTCTATAGAAACCAGCATGACCAAGGAAACTTTTTATACCTTTGATATCTGTGGGGCATGGCGTTTTCTCGATCGCATCAACCTTAGCCTTATCAACTTCAATACCTCTTTCAGAAATTTTATGTCCTAAGACGATGCCTTCATTAACCATAAAGTGGCACTTCTCCTAATTCAAGACAAGATTGGTATATTTACATCTCTGCAAGACTCGATCAAGGTTGCTGAGGCAATCATGAAAAGAAGACCCGTAAATGGAGAAGTCATCCATGAAAACCGTAACAATCTTTTCACAAAAGTCAGAGAATATAGCCATCATACATCTTTGAAAGGTAGCATGTGCATTAGATAAGCCAAAAGGCATACGTCTGTAAGCAAAGGTACCGAAAGGGCAGGTGAAAGTGGTTTTCTCCTGATCAGATTGTGCCACAGGTATTTGGGAGAAACCAGAATAACCATCTAGAAAGCAGAAGTGTGTGTGTTTAGATAGTCTTTCTGGCATTTGGTCGATAAAAGGCAAAGGGTAATGATCTTTCCTAGTGGCTTTATTCAATTTCCTAAAATCAATCACCATCCTATAGCCAGTAATAATCCTCTGAGGGATCAATTCATCCTTATCATTAGGGACAACGGTAATACCTCCCTTCTTAGGGACGCAATGCACCGGACTCACCCATTCACTATGAGCAACAGGATAGATAATACCTACTTCCAGGAGCTTTAGTATTTCTTTTCTTACTACCTCTTTCATCTTAGGATTTAATCTCCATTGATGATCAGCAACTGGTTTGGAATCAGGATTGGTTTTAATCTTGTGTCGGCATAGAGTGGGACTAATGCCCTTAAAATCATCAAGAGTATATCCAATAGCAGCACGGTGCTTCCTCAGAGTTTTTAGTGAATTCTTTTCTTCATGCTATGAGAGGCTAGCACTAATAATAACAGGATATATCTCTTTTTCATCAAGATAAGCATACTTAAGAGTATCATGCAACTGTTTAAGCTCGAACACAGGATCACCCTTTGGTGGGGTGGATCTCCAAGCAATTCAACAGGCAAATTATTCTTAAGGATAGTATGTTGTTCAAAGATAACTCTATCTATCTCATTCCTTTCATCCATATGCATATCATTTTCATGCTCAAGAAAGTATTGCTCTAAAGGATCAGTAGCAGGCACAGCAATAGAAGCTAGGGCAATAATTTCATCCTTACTAGGCAACTCTTTTTCATGGGGTTGTCTACCAAACTTGGAGAAATTGAACTCATGTGACAAACCTTCAAAGCCAACAGTGACAATTTGCTTCTCACAGTTAATATGAGCATTGACAGTATTGAGGAAAGGTCTGCCAAATATGATGGGACAAAAGCTAACTCGTGTGGTAGCAAGAACGAGAAATCATCAGGATATTTTGTTTTACCACACAAGACTTCAACATCCCTAACAATTCCCAAAGGGCAGATAGTATCTCTATTGGCAAGCTGAATAGTGACATCAATAGGTTCCATCTCGACAAGTGCAATCTCGTCTTTAATTTCATCATATAGAGATTGAGGTATTGCACTAACACTAGCACCCACGTCACATAAACCATAATAACAATGATCTCCTATCTTAATAGAAACAACAGGCGGGCCAACAACAGGCCTATGTTTGTCTCTAGCATGAGGTTTAGCAATTCTAGAAGCATCTTCACAGAAGTGAATATCATGGCCCTCAACATTGTCGGACAGGAGATCTTTGATAATAGCAATGCTAGGTTCAACTCTTATTTTCTCAGGGGGTGTAGGTCTTCTAATGTATCCCCTACGTATCACAGTTGAAACTTTAGAATGATCATTTATCCTAACAGGGAAAGGTGGTTTCTCAATGTAAGCACTAGGAACAATAGGATCATTATAAGCAATGACTTTCTCTTCAACTGGATTGGGTTTATCTAAGGGAGGATGATATTTGAAGCACTTCTCTTTATGGAGACCAATATGAGCAGCAAATGATTCACAGAATGAAGCTACTATCTCAGAGTCAAGTCCATATTTAGCGCTAAAATCACCAAAAGTATTTGTTTCGACAATGGATTTAACGCAATCAAACTTGAAATTCATACCTGACTCGTTACCTTCATCAAACTCCCAATCTTCAGAGTTGCGTTTAATTATTTCCAATAAATTCCATTTGAAGTCAATATCTCTCTTCATAAAAGAACCGATACAAGAACTGTCAAGCATGGTGTGATCATCATGAGAAAGCCGAGTATAGAAGTTCTGAATGATAATTTCTCGCGAGAACTCATGGTTGGGGCAAGAATATAACATTGATTTAAGCCTCCCCCAAGCTTAAGCGATGCTTTCCTTGTCACGAGGCCAAAAATTATAAATATAATTCCGATCACGATGTACTAGATGCATAGGATAAAAGTTTTGATGAAATTCCAATTTCAGTCGATTGTAGATCCATGATCCAGTATCATCACATAGCCTATACCATGTCAATGCTTTATCCCTCAAAGATAAGGAAAAGACCTTCTTCTTGACCTCATCCTCGGGCAAACCTGCAAGCTTAAATAAATCACAAACTTCATCTACATAGATTAGATGCAAGTCGGGATGTGATGTTCCATCTCCAGTAAAAGGATTAGCCAACAGTTTCTCAAGCATACCCGATGGAAATTCATAGAAAATATTTTCAGTAGGTGCAGCAGGTTGAGGAGCAAGTCCTTGTGCTTCCGTTCGAGGTGCAGATACCCCGAACATGCTCCTCAAAGGATTAGTTTCCATAGTGACAAGTGACAATAAATTTCAGCACACTATATAAATGTTTCCTTACCAAATTCCACTTACCAAAGGCGCTTCACTCCCCGGCAACGGCGCCAGAAAAAAGTCTTGATGACCCTCAAGTATAGGGGATCTATCATAGTCCTTTCAATAAGTAAGAGTGTCGAACCCAACGAGGAGCAGAAGGATCTAACAAGTGGTTTTCAGCAAGGTATTCTCTGCAAGCACTGAAATTATTGGTAACAAGTAGTTGTGTGATAATATGATGCGTAGCAAGTAGAAAGTAATAATAGTAACAAAGGTGCAGCAAAGTGGCCCAATCCCTTTTGTACCAAGGGACAAGCCTGGACAAACTCTTATAGGAGGTAAAGTGCTCCCGAGGACACATGGGAATTTCTATCAAGCTAGTTTTCATCATGTTCATATGATTCGCGTTCGCTACTTTGATAGTTTGATATGTGGGTGCACCGGTGCTTGGGTGCTGCCCTTACTTGGACAAACCTCCCACTTATGATTAACCCCTCTCACAAGCATCCGCAACTACGAAAGAAGAATGAAGACATAGTCTAACCATAGCCTTAAACTAGTGGATCCAAATCAGTCACTCTAGCAACCCATCATCTACTTACTACTTCCCAATGCCTTCCTCTAGGCCCAAATAATGGTGAAGTGTTATGTAGTCGACGTTCACATAACACCACTAGAGGAAAAACAACATACAACGCATCAAAATATCGAACGAATACCATATTCACATTACTACTTATAGCATTACTTATCCCATGTCCCGAGGAACAAAAGTAACTATTCACAAAGCATAATAATATTCATGACCAGAGAGGTACTGATTATCATCAAGGATCTCAACATATAATCTTTCATCGAATAATCGAACTAGCATCAACTACAAAGAGTAATTAACACTACTAGCAACCTTACAAGTACCAATCGGAGTCGTGAGACGGAGATTGGTTACAAGAGATGAACTAGGGTTTGGAGATGAGATGGTGCTGATGAAGATGTTGATGGTGATGAGTCCCCTCCGATGAGAGGACTGTTGGTGATGACGATGGCGACGATTACCCCCTCCGGGAGGGAAGTTTCCCCAGCAGGACGGCCCTGCCGAAGTTCTAGATTGGTTCTGCTTAAGTTTCGCCTCGTGGCAGCGGCGAATCCTCCCGAAAGCCTCCTCCTGATTTTTTCTGGAATGAAACCCTCCTTATAGCAAAAGAGGGGGGCTAGAGGGCCAACAGGGAGCCCACAAGCCCCCTGGGCGCGGCAAGGGGGGTAGGTCGCGCCTAGCAGGCTTGTGGCCTCCTACTGGCTCCCCTCTGGTACTTCTTCGGCCCAGTATTTTTTATAAATTCCAAAATAAATCCTCGTTGATTTTCATGGCTTTTGGAGTTGTGCAGAATAGGTATCTCAAACTTGCTCCCTTTTCAGGCCAGAATTCCAGCTGCCAGCATTCTTCCTCTTCATGTAAACCTTGCAAAATAAGAGAGAAAAGGCATAAGTATTGCACCGTGAAATGTAATAACAGCCCATAAAGCGATAAATATCAACATGAAAGCATGATGCAAAATGGACGTATCATTCGGTAACGTGGTAGATCTTGGCGGTGATTAATCGACCATGGACTCTCCTGACGTAGGCTCTAATCCATGCACACAGCCGCCAGAACCTAGGGTTCTTCGACGACTTAATCACGGCTTCCCTAAGTTGGGGACAAGGAGGGCAGCTCGGGTGCCGCCCCCCTTCGGTATTGCCTCGCGGTCTATGGCGGGCAGAGGTAATCCCAAGCAGCCGCCGGTGTTGCAGCCTTCACCACGACCGCCGGGGCAGGGGAGCAGACCCCCTACCAACGCGAGTAAAGCAACAGCGCCGGCTAGCGCACAGATGGGGAGGCCGCCTAATGCTTCTGCGCAGGCGGGGAGGCTGCCAAGTGCTGCCGTGTAGTCGGGGGCTCGAGGGACCGCTGCTGCAAATCGGTTACAGTCGCGTGGGCGGTGGGGCGATGACGGAGTAAACGCGTATGGAGACGGTCAACGTCGTGGTTCCTCGTCCTCAGGAGGTGGGCGAGGATACGCGTGGCACAACAATGGTGGTAGTAGCAATGGTTTTAGTGCACCTCCGGGCAAATTTGTTCCGGGGACTTCTGGTCCTCCTCATCCGAAGAGAGGTGGTTTTAGATAGAACTGGGGCGGCAGAGGGGGAGGAAGGAAGCCGAGGCCTCCTATTCCTACTCAAGATGCGCTGGCAGATTTTGAGGTGTCCACCATGGCGAAAGTGAAGGAGCCAATCAAGGAGGTGGCTGATCCTGCTCTGGCTGATCAGAGCCTTGATGTTGCCAAGGGAGATGGAGGTGATAGACCCTCCAAATGGGCACGTAAGAAAGAGAAGATGACGTGTTATCGTTGTAGTGAGACAAGTCACTTTGTTTCTGAATGTAAGGCCGAGCTTTATGAGTTTGTCTTGAAGCCTACGCGTGGTTCAGCTAAGTGTCCTCTTACGCTTGGGCCTATGTCGGTCGTGATCATATATGGTGTTTGTAGTCAAGAATTGATGTTCTTTGAGTCGCCGCCTGTTACGGCTACACTTCATACACCAGATGCAGGGTTCGCTGGCACAGTTACGGTGACTCGGGGGAATTTGACCGTTGAGCAGGTGGTGTAGCAGCTTAAGGAGCTCGTATTCTCAACTTTCAAATGGGAACCTGTTTTGATCTCATATAACGTTTTTAAGGTCGTTTTCCCTACTAAGGAGGATTTGGCTCGCCTGCTTAAGTTTGGTATGTGCAGAGTTGCTAGCACTAGCTATGTGCTTGAGTTTGGTGCCTGGAAGTGTGAAGAGCCTAAAGGTGTGCCTCTCCCCAAGATTTGGGTGCACTTTACAGGAGCTCCGTCCAGGGCAATTAACGATTTTCGGGTTACGTAGAGCTTGGGGTCACTTATTGGCAAAACAGAGGAAGTGGACATGGTGTTCACTAGAGCCAAAGGTGTTGCAAGGGTGCTGGTTAGTGTGCTTGATATCGAGCTCGTTCCGGATGAGGTCATTTGGACTCATGCGGGGATGCGATATACTCTCCAGCTGGAAATTGAGAGCCCTACACTGTTTGATGTACCCGGCACGGACAACGACACCCACATGACTGATGGGGATGATGCGGATGGTTCCAAGGATGATGCGGATGGTTCAAAGGAGTCAGAACCTAATCATTCTTCTGAGCAGACTAGGCAATCACAGGTCCAACAGTCTATGCCTAGCTTAGGTCCTGGTGGTAAGCACTCGGTTTCTGCACCTTCTCACGAGTTGCGGTTTGGTTCTTTCGAACCCGCTTCTGCGCCGGCTAAAGTTGGTGGAGCGAGTAGGTTGACGCGCAAGGACGGCCAGCCGCGGCCTAGACTGCCGAGGTTTCTAGGGAAGAATCCTCGGAGCAACGTGGATCTTACTATTGCGCAGTCTAACAATATGTTGCAACTAGTGTCTCTGGGGGACTATTTGGCGGGAGCAAGTCGACTAGCAGCCGGCCATGCGTTGGGGGCTCCACTGCTTTCGAACCTGAAGCAGTGCACGGCTTCGCCATGCTCGAGGGCGGGGCTGTGGCTTTGACGCTCGCCTCGGCACGTGCTGAGACCGTTAACCAGGCCAAGCATGTTGCTACATTGGACGAGGCTGCGTTGGTTGAAGGTGTACCAGCTGGAGCTGGTGTTTCCTTGCTTTCAGCGGACGGCGGGACAACACCAGCAGGAAGACAGCCAGCAGGGGACGATGATGGCTCGCTGCCGGCTGGCAGTGGGTTGTGCACAGGGGGAGGCTATGCGGCCGAGCTGGACGCGTCCTTGGGCAGTGCCGAACTGGAAGGAAGAGCGCAAGCTGTTGGCTTTACGATTGGTGATGATTCCGCCTCCTTGGCTGAATCAGCTTTTGTGCCCAAGGTGGGTATGGATTCTGCTCATGTGATTGCTTCTAGACAAGATTCTGCAACAATCTCTGTTGACGAAGTCATACCTTTTGAAGGAGTTCCGAATCCGATGGCTCCGGATAGACGGGCTAGTCAGCGGGTACAGTCTCAGCCAGATGCGGATGACTTGCAGATGGGACGGGCTATGTAGGCTGCAAAAATGAAGGAGGTTCAAAATTTGAGAGGTATGTCTATCAATACAGAACATTCCATTCTTCATTTTTCACCGCAAGAAATCTTAGATAATGCTGCCTCCGTGGGTGTCAGCTTGGGTAACACTAGCAAAGAAGTTTCGAAATCTATTAACGACTTACTCGACTTAGAAGTTGATAGGGCTTTAGATATTATTCAAAACTTAGTTGCAGTACAACCAATGAATGATGCGGAGATATCTACTATGGGGGTCTGAATTTGCTTTGTGAAAATTTAGTCCCACCTCATGATCTAGAAGAGCCTCAGGAAGTACTCTATGATAACTATCAACTTAATAATCAACTTAATGATGGTGGCAAAGATATTCCTGGCTATATGGACCGGGAGTATGCTTCTGAAAAGCCAAAACGAACTTCGAAACAGAGGGTATATCCGGTTTCTGCAGTACATCGGAGTGCTAGATTTAAGACTACTATAAAATTTTATGATGAAACAGGAGAGGATTTTTTTGGAATAGCAGAGGTCTGAGAGACTTGGCTAAAATTCAGTTCCTTGCAGAGGCAATGTTAGAGCATAGTCTTGACTTTATCGCGTTGATGGAGACGGGGCGGGATAACTTCACATCGCAATTTCTAAACTCTTTTCAGGAGGAGTTGATTTTGACTGGCATTGTCTCCCTCCAAGAGGAAGGTACGGAGGGATCTTACTTGGAGTTCGTTGCGACAACCTTCAAGTGCGAGAAGTGGTGATCGGGGATTTCTCGGTCAAATTTCGAATTAGATCCAAGGGAGATGGGTTTCAATGGGCTCTTGTTGCAGTTTATGGTGCCGCCCAGACGGAGCATAAGCCAGCCTTTCTTGCTGATCTGGTTCGGATTTGCGATGATACTCTACCATTGGTGGTAGGTGGTGATTTCAGTATCATTTGGCGTGTTGATGAGAAAAGCAACGATAACTTTGATGGCAGATGGCCCTTTTTGTTCAACACGATTATAGGGAGCCTAAACCTACGGGAGATTGAGCTCTCAGGTAGGAAATATACATGGGCCACCTCTCTACATAATCAGACTTTTGAAAAATTGGACAGGGTACTTACTAGTGTTGACTGGGAAGAGAAGTTCCGGTAGTCATAGTTTGTGCACTTCAGAGGGCTATATCTGACCACACTCCACTTCTGCTAGATTCTGGCAATGCCACTCACTGGGGGAAAAAAGATGCTTCCTCCTTTGAATCAAGTTGGTTCACAGGTGAGGGCTTTATGGACATGATTGCTAGGGAATGGAACAAGGATGTGGGTGGGAATTCTAAGACATGTGGCAAAATAAGATCCGGCACCTTAGACAATTCTTGAGAGGTTGGGCTAAGAATGTCTATGGGATATATAAGGATGAGCAAGACCGACTGCTCCAATTTATAGATACTCTGGATCGTAAGTCAGAGACCTGCATGTTGGATGAAAATGAAAGGGCGTCAAAGAACGAGGCAGAACAACGAGTTCGAGTCCTCCTTCGAGAGGAGGAAATGAAATGGGCTCTTAGAGCCAAAGTTAGGGTAATTGTCCAAGGGGACAACAACACAAAAATATTCCACTTGATTGCATATGGCAAGCATAGGAAAAAGAGAATTTTACAGCTAGAGCAAGATGAGGGAACAATAGTAGGTCATGATAATCTAAAATTGTATATCTCAAATTACTATAAACGGTTGTTCGGTGCTCCGGATCACAGTTTTGTGTCTATGGACGAGCATCAGGTCGCGGATATTCCTCAAGTCGGAAAAGACGACAATGAGAGTTTATGCGCCCCATTCCTAGAGAAAGAGGTGCTACAGGTGATTGAGGGTATGAAAAACGGTAAAGCTCCCGGGCCGGATGGGTTCCCAGCTGAGTTTTATAAGAAATGTTGGCATATTATTAAGAAAGATCTTATATCTCTGTTTCATGACTTGTTCTCCGAACACCTACAACTCTTTCATCTCAATTTTGGTACTATTGCGTTACTACCAAAGAAGGAGGGTGCTTCGCGAATTGAACAATTTCATCCGATTTGTGTGCTGAACGTTAGCTTCAAAATTTTCACAAAGGTGGGAACTGATAGGCTAACTAAGATGGCACATTTTGTGGTGCAATCTTCGCGGACAACCTTCATGCCTGGTCGGAACAATCTTGAAGGGGTTGTTGTACTGCATGAGACTCTACATGAATTGCACTCCAAGAAACTCGATGGAGTCTTATTTAAAGTAGATTTTGAAAAGGCTTACGACAAAGTGAAATGGTCTTTCCTGCAATAAACTTTACGTATGAAGGGGTTTGGCGAGATATGGCGTAAACATATCGATTGTTTTATAAAATAGGGAAGTGTTGGTATTAAAGTAAATGATGATGTGGGTCATTTCTTCCAAACACTTAAGGGACTTAGACAAGGGGACCCTATGTCCCTTATTTTATTTAACATCGTTGCGGATATGTTGGCGCTCATGATCAGGAGAGCTAATGAGAAAGACCTAGTAGGGGGACTAGTACCACATCTAGTCGATGGGGGTGTCTCTATCCTACAATATGTGGATGACAAGATCCTTTTCATGGAACACAATCTCAAAAAAGCTAGAAACATGAAACTCATATTATGCTTATTTGAACAGCTATCTGGGCTGAAGATTAATTTGCATAAAAGTGAACTCTTCTGTTTTGGGAATGCAAAAGTAGAACAACTCATTTATAATCAACTTTTTGGTTGTGAGGGTGGTAATCTACCTTTTACATACTTAGGGATCCCTATCCATCACTGAAAGTTGACCATTAAGGAGTGGAAATGTATGAGGATCGTTTTGAAAAAAAACTGAGATGCTGGAAGGGCAAGCTATTATCCTACGGAGGACGTTTGGTTCTTGTTAATTCGGTATTGACAAGCATGCCAATGTTTCTTCTATGCTTTTTTGAAGTACCAGTTGGGGTGCGGAAAAGGTTGAATTTTTATCGGTCTTGATTTTTCTGGCTGAGTGATGAGGTCAAGACCAAGTATAGGATGGCTAGATGGGATATTATTTGTAGACCGAAGGATCAAGGAGGTTTGGGGATTGAAAATTTAGAGGTTAAGAACAGGTGTCTGCTTAGCAAGTGGCTATTCAGACTATCTGTGGAATCAGAAGGTATGTGGATACAAATTCTGAAGAACAAGTATCTACGGCAAAAGACCTTAGCTCAGGTCACCGCGAGACTGGGTCATTCACCTTTTTGGAAGGGTCTCATGAGGTCAAAGACTGTTTTCTTTAACAGGACTAGATTTATCATAGGTAATGGTGAATCAACTAGATTCTGGGAGGATACTTGGATAGGAGACGAGCCCTTCGCTCTCAAGTATCCGCGGCTTTACAATATTGCCCAACGCAGACAGACGTCTGTTGCGGCAGTGTTACGTGAGATTCCTCTAAACATTTAGTTCCGTAGAGCTTTGATTGGTAATAGATGGGTTAGATGGCTTCATCTAGTTAGAAGGCTGATGGATATTAGCCTCTCTGACTGCCCTGATAGTATTCGTTGGAGGTTGACCACCAATGGTACATTCTTAGTGAAATCAATGTATGAGCACATTATTAATTCTTCACCTATTCCAAAATCCATGCATATATGGAAGGTCAAAGTTCCCCTTAAGATAAAAATCTTCATGTGGTTTGTTTACAAAGGAGTTGTTTTAACTAAAGATAACTTGGCCAAGCGAAATTGGAAAGGAAATCAAAGATGCAACTTTTGTCAGACTTATGAAAATATTAAGCACCTCTTTCTGGATTGTCCTATGGTTGAACTCTTATGGCGCTCGATCCATATTACATTTAACATTGCTCCACCTACTAGTATTAACATGTTATTTGGGACGTGGCTGCAGGGGATTAATGTTATTTACGCTAAACTTATTCGAGTTGGAACCTGTGCTCTTCTGTGGGATACATGGAACTGCAGAAATAATCTAGTTTTTAACAGACAACGTTATATTAACTTTTTGCAGGTCATCTTTAGGACTACCGCCTTGAACCGCACGTCGTCCTTACTCACTCCCGTGAAAACCAGGGAGCCTTTGGTTACTAGGTGTGCCCGATGGGAGATGGTAGCTCAGGGTATCTTCAACCGATATGGATGGCGGCATACTGATAGGATAGGTGGATAGTAATCTAGGCCTATTGATATCATCGGTGTTGGCGTTATGGTCGCCTTGTAACTCCTTTTTCCTTTTTTGGGACTACTTTGTACTTGTTTCAGACTGGTTTCATACTTAATAAATGGTTGCATGCATCACTCCATGCAGAGGCCGGGGCGATGCCTCCTTTTCGAAAAAAAGAATCCTATGTGTAGAGGGAAACAAAAAAGGAAGATACAGTTCTATTTGGCCAGGTCTTCTAAGCCCTACCTCTATTATTCTAATGCAGCATCCATATTAAACCACATCATCTTTAAACTAGCAGCCATCATATTGAGTTGGTCATCAATCTAAGGCTTTGGATCATAAATTGCCAATGGGAGTTCAAACCAAAAGCCATCTTCCATAATAATATGGAAGTTGAAGGAACTACTAAGACCTTTTGGCTACTCCTGTGGCTCAATATAGGGGCGAGCGCTGGCGCATAAATAATCATGGTTGCATCCATCCATGGCTGCAGGTGAGTACACCGACTGACATGGTTGCATTGCCAGCGATGTATACTGTTTTTTTTCTCAGGCTGGCCATAGTGGGGGTATCATAGCTAGTAACATAGTCTTGGGACTAGCAAACATGGTGATGTGGCAAGTAATTAAAGAAGAGAGAGAGGGTTATAGTAACATAGGTAGATATTGTATCATGTTAAATGATATGCTACTATGTGTCATGCATGTCAATAAATGAGAACATCTATCATACTAGTTTATGATACTATGCACTATGAAGGTAGTATCATACAATAGTAACATATGCATGATACTATTATATTTTACTCCCCACTATGAGCAGCCTCATAGCGCAGCTACATATAAATGCATTAACAGAAAAGTTAAGAAATTTCACCAACGCATTTTCGCAATTCGGCTGTGATAAATGTTCCCTTCCAGTTTTTAGAAACAACATTTAATTCATTTATATGAGGGGCTTGATTGCGCCTACTAATCAAGCTTTGTGATAGTACAAAAAAAACTATTGTCCAATTTGTATGACAGTAATGATATACAGCTAGTAGTGCAAGCATAACTAATTCGACCAACTATTTTATGTCTTGCAACTGTTAAATATACAGGCAATAATGACAACTTCAAATTGCCACCAAATACCAGTATGTTCATGAAAAGAGAGAGCTGAGAGCATACCATTATCTATGCGAGAATCTGATACACGGGAGGACTAGGATGGTCTCTTCCGCCTCTCTTTGACACTATTGCTACATTGAGCGAGGAACAGTTGTGGAGCAGCAACAGGAGAATTTGGTCCCTTGGCTGTTGCCAAGAAGTTGATATGGAAGTACTCAAATGGGAACCTCTTCTTAAAAAGAGCAACACTTGATCCGCCTGGTACATTAGGATTCACACCGCAGATGATATGAAGTTTATAGTCCACCTATAAGTAACAATGCAGAAAAGGGCAGGCAATATGTGAAAAAAGGTTTTGACCAAATGAAAGTAATTGGTGCATGTTAGAATTCACAAGGAAGAAAACAAAAAACAGAAGCAAATGTACCTACCCCATTTTGCTGAGAGTAGTCGCTCAATGCCGCCTTGACCTTTCTGACGTAGAAGTTTTGGTCGCGACGAAATTTTTTCTGGAACTCCGAAATGAACCTTTTCTGTTTTTTTCTCAAGACATGTGAGTTTGACGTCGGCTGGGTCACTTGCTGAGCCTGCTCCTCAGACATGGTAGGTGGATATTTATGTGGCAGAGCCATGGTGAGGCATTAAACTCTGCCGTCGGTGAGTGTGCCCTGCAATATAGCTAACAACTTAGCAAACTCCATGTTAAACGAAGACGTGGTAAATTTCACCACCACATCAGGGTCATCATGCCATGAAACAACCGCTGCTTGCTTATAGGCGTCCTGGTAACTGCCAGACACAGAATGATCATGCTTCATTGCCTCACAGATGGCCTTGTGGACATCAGCATCACTCCTGAACAGATACCAAATTGCATCGTGCTCCGAGATAGAGGGGATACAGGTGCGAAGGAAGGCAACAAGGCCGTAAAGAGAACAGCACTCAATGCGTGTAAGCATGTCTGTGCATATCATATCCACCTTAAACTGTAGCTCAAACTTTTGGGGTGTGGGAAACATGGAGCCATACCAGATGGTGTTGAGTATGATGTTGGAGACCAGATCATTGGGGCCATAGCAATATCCACCCCTGAGGAGGCTGCGGTGGTGATGCTTGTGCAAGCCATCCCAAGGCAGCTTGGCAAGTGCTTGCAAGTAGTGCCCATGGATTTTGCCTAAGAGCAAAAGCTTCAGAGCCAGTGTGTATCTGAACGTGAACTCAGGCCCAAGCTTTTCCTGTGCCCTGCTCCCCTCTATGGTGTCTGTTGTTTGCCCGCTTCGCTTCCTCTTCTTATTCCTCTTGTTCTTCTGCTTACCACAAAGATGATCCATTCCAGTGATGGGTTGGTTTCTGTTGTTTGCTCGCTTCTCTTTCTCTTCTTGTTCTTCTTGTAACCACAAAGATGATCCAGTGATAAGTTGGTGACAACATCCATGATCGTAGGCTTTCTCGTGAGCAGCTTGGTGATGCTCCTGATAGTTGCAAGCGAGAGAGGGCCTTGTCCAGCAAGAACTGCGGTGACATCGGTCAGGCAAGAGGCCATAGTCAACGACGCTTTCACCAGGACGTCTGGTTCAGGATGCCTCACTGACACAGTGGCACATTCCAGGGCGATCTTGGTTGTAGTGGAGGAAATACTAAAGGAGTTGCACCTATTGCCACGATCTCGCTCGATTAGGCGCACAGCGGTGAGAAGATCGGCCCTGGCCAGGAGCAAGTAGCTCATGGCTTCCCTACCGCATAGGTAGCGGTAGTGGGAGGTGAGGAAGCTGACAAGACCGTCAAGCGACAGCTGCGCGACGGTCGTAGACTGGTGCCCGGAAAGCGGCAGTTCAAAGACAAATAAGTCATTGGTGTCGGTGATGATTTTGGAGAGGATCCAGTCTGACGACGGTGCCTCATCCCCCTCCTCGTTGTTGTCGAAGGATCCAGGCGTCGGTGAAGGGATTTAGGCGATGGTGTTGGCGATGATGTTGGAGACTGGGTAGAGGAAGCCGATGGGCATGCCGGCCTTGGGGAGGCGCACGGCCAGCGAGGGAATCGCCCCCAACGGAAGCCGGTCGAGCACCTCCTTGTAGAAACCATGGATATAACCAAGCAGACGGCATGTATCCTGCTTCTGATCTGTTAGGATGGAAAGACAACGGTCGCCGATGAGGCGGTCTCGCTTGCCATGCATTGTCAATCGAGTTTCTTTCCTCGCCGGCGGTTTCTTGTGGGTGTGGATGGGAAGGGCAGCGGCAGCGAGTAATGTTGGGGAGGATGGAAGGAGAAGACCTAGGGCATCCACGCATCAAAGTCGCAGACCAAAGTCGTCGACCTCCGGCTGATTGGGCCGGGCCGATTATGCAGGCCTCAATTCGGCTTCCACTGGTGTCAGCGGCTACCCGCTTGTACGTAGAATAGCACAGAAAATAGCCCACGTACTTCTAAAAACAAAAACAAAAAAGCCATGTGGTGCCCTCTTACACGAGTCGTTCCGATCTTAGAGCATCTACAGCCCAACTTGCAAATCTAACACGTCCGCGAGTACTCACAAGCACGTCTAAAAAAACTACTACATGTGAACATCTCATGTTAATTCTTTGAATCCGTACAAAATCATGCAAACATATAAACATATGTACTACATATAAAATGTATATCCTTTGTCGAAGATTTTGACGATCTCCATGTCCTCCGACGGATAGATGTGCGGCAGCTGCAGCTGCAGCTCCATCCCCTCCGACGCCTCTGCTGTTGCCCCCTCCGACCCCTCCGGGTGCTCCGCTGCAGCTTCCTCCGCCGCTATGTCTGCCTTGAACTCGTCGAAGAGGGCGTCGACCTCCGCCTCCCTTTGTCGGATGAGCCGAAGGTTGGCCTCCACATCGGCCTCATCTCGGATGGAATCCAGGATGGCTTGCTGCTACACCATCTCCTCGGCTTGGGCGATGATGAACTCCACCTCCGCCATGTTTAACTCCGGAGCATCGTCGTCCTCCATGGCCTCCGACACCTCCTAATTTGGTTGTTCCTCCTCCTACTCCTCCTCCGTTTTTGACGAGTTCACAAGGAGACCCGCAGCGATGTGGGTGACGCGTCGAGCCTGGATCTCTGCCTCGATCGACATTCGACGCTTCGGCATGAGTTGAACGTAGGTGGTGACCCTCTGACGGACCATACTGAAGCCGAAGAGTGGGGGAGAGGATGCGGATGGGCTCGGGTGGCGGCGGGGGAAGGGGGGAGATGGATGTGCTAGGGTTCGGGGAACTGTTGGAAATATGCCCTAGAGGCAATAATAAAGTGGTTATTATCATATTTCCTTGATCATGATAATCGTCTATTGTTCATGCTATAATTGTATTAACAGGAAAGAGTAATACATGTGTGAATAAATAGATCACAATGTGTCCCTAGCAAGGCTCTAGTTGGCTAGCTCGTTGATCAATAGATGATCATGGTTTTCAAATCATGGACATTGGATGTCATTGATAACGGGATCACATCATTAGGAGAATGATGTGATGGACAAGACCCAATCCTAAGCATAGCGCTAGATCATGTTGTTCGTACGCTAAAGCTTTTATAATGTAAAAGTGTCTTTTCCTTCGACCATTAGATTGTGCAACTCCCGAATACTGTAGGAGTGCTTTGGGTGTATCAAACTTCACAACGTAACTGGGTTACTATAAAGGTGCACTACGGGTACCTCTGAAAGTATCTATTGAGTTGGTACGAATCGAGATCGGGATTTGTTACTCCGTGTGACGGAGAGGTATCTCTGGGCCCACTCGATAGAACATCATCACAATGAGCTCAATGTGACTAAGGAGTTAGTCACGGGATGATGTGATACGGAACGAGTAAAGAGACTTGCCGGTAACGAGATTGAACAAGGTATGGAGATACCGACGATCGAATCTCGGGCAAGTTCTATACCGGTAGACAGAGGGAATCGTATACAGGATTGATTGAATCCTTTACATCGTGGTTCATCCGATGAGATCATCGTGGAGCAAGTGGGAGCCACCAAGGGTATCCAGACCCCGCTGATGGTTATTGGCCGGAGAGGTGTCTCGGTCATGTATGCCTGTTTCCCGAACCTGTAGGGTCTACACACTTAAGGTTCGATAACGCTACGGTTATAGGGAATTGTTATACGAGGTTACCGAAAGTTGTTCGGAGTCCCGGATGAGATCCCGAATGTCAGGAGGAGCTCCAGAATGTTCCGGAGGTAAAGAATGATATATAGGATGGATGGGTTTGGACACCGAAAATGTTTCGGGCGTAACGGGTAGCGTACCGGGACCACCGGAAATGGTTCTGGGGGTCCACCGGGAGGGGCCACCAGCCCCAAGAGGCAGCGTGGGCCAAAAGATTGAGGGCATCCAGCCCAAAGTGGGCTGGTGCGCCTTCCATATAGAGGCCCAAGGCGCAGGAGGTGGGGAGAGGGGCAACCCCTGTCTCAGGTGGGCCTAAGGCCCACGAGGGGGTGCGCCACCCCCTCTCCTGCCCTGGCCGCCGCCCCACCTCCCATCTGGGAGGGCTGCGCCCTCCTACCCTTCCCCCTATATATATTGCTGGTTTTGGCCATTGGAGATACGACTTTCCATCTCTCTCTCGGCGCAGCCCTGTTCTTCTTCCTCCTTATCTCCCTAGGTGCTTGGCGAATCCCTGTCGGGAGATCTCGCTACTCCACCGCCACCACGCCGTCGTGCTGCTGGAGTTCTTCCCCAACCTCTCCCTCCTACTTGCTGGTTCAAGGCGCGGGAGACGTCACTGGGTTGCACGTGTGTTGAACGCGGAGGTGCCGTGGATTGGCACTAGATCGGAATCACGCCGCGATTCGGATCGCATCGAGTACAACTCCATCAACCGCATTCTAGCAACGCTTCCGCTTAGCGATCTTCAAAGGTATGAAGATGCTCTCACCCGTCTCTCGTTGCTGGTTTCTACATAGGAAGATCCTTGATGGCGTAGGAAATTTTTTTGATTTTGCTACGTTACCCAACAGTGGCATCCGAGCCAAGGTTTTCTACGCTTAGATTCGTTGCACGAGTAGAACACAAAGGTTGTGGGCGCTGATCTTGTCAATTGCTTACCACTACTAGTCTTATTTCTTTCTGGCGGTATTGTGGGATGAAGCAGCTCGGACCGACTTTACACGTAACCACGTGAGACTGGTTCCACCGCCTGACAAGCACATGATGCATAAGGTGGCTAGCGGGTGTCTGTCTCTCCCACACTAGTCGGATTGGATTTGATGAAAAGGTTCCTTATGAAGGGTAAATAGCTTTGGCATATCAACGTTGTGGCTGTCACATAGGTAAGAAAGCGTTCTTGCTAGAAACCCAAATCAGCCACGTAAAACTTGCAACAACAATTAGAGGACGTCTAACTTGTTTTTGCAGGGTATGAAAAATGATGTGATATGCCCAAAGTTGTGATGTTACATATGTGATGTATGAGATGATCATGTTATTGTAATAGGAATCACGACTTGCATGTCGATGAGTATGACAACTGGCAGGAGCCATATGAGTTGTCTAAATTTAGTGTATGAGATGCAACGCCATGTTTTCATTACTTTACTGCATTGCTAATAGTTAGCTATAGTAGTAGTAATAGTTGGCATAGCAACTCCATGGAGACACAATGATGGAGATCATGATGATGGTGATCATAGTGTCACGCCGGCGATGGTGATGATCATGCGATGCCCCGAAGATGGAGATCAATGGAGCAAAGATGATAATGGCCATATCATATCATTGAATGATTGCATGTGATGTTTATCATGTTTTACATCTTATTGCTTAGAACGACGGTAGCTAATAAGATGATCCCTCTAAAAAATTCAAGAACGTATTCCCCTAAGTGTGCACCGTTGCAAAGGATCCTTGTCTCGAAGCACCTCGTGATGATCGGGTGTGATAGATTCTAATGTTCGAATACAACGGGTGTAAGTCAGATTTACACACGCAGAACACTTAGGTTGACTTGACGAGCCTAGCATGTACATACATGGCCTCGAATACGAGACACCGAAAGGTCGAACATGAGTCGTATGGTTGATATGATCAGCATGGAGATGCTCACCGTCAATGACTAGTCCGTCTCACGTGATGATCGGACATGGGTTAGTCGACATGGATCATGTAACACTTAGATGACTAGAGGGATGTCGATTTAAGTGGGAGTTCATACATAATCTTATTAGATGAACTTAGTCTAAAAGTTGTCTTTACAAATATTGTAGATCGAATGGCCAACACACCTGTCAACCTGAACTTCAACGCGTTCCTAGAGAAAACTAAGCTGAAAGATGATGGTAGCAACTATGCGGACTGGGTCCGCAACTTGAAGCTCATCCTCATTGCATCCAAGAAGTCTTATGTCCTTGAAGCGCCGCTAGGTGACCCCCCTGTTCCCACAGTAGCCCAAGATGTTCAGAACGTCTGGCAAGTGGGGAATGATGACTACTCTCTGGTCAAGTGTGGCATGTTATACAGCTTAGAACCGGGGCTCCAAAGGCGTTTTGAGCAACACGGAGCATATGAGAAGTTCCAGGAGCTGAAACTAGTTTTTCAAGCTCATGCCCAGGTCGAGAGATATGAAGTCTCCAACAAGTTCTTTAGCTGCAAGATGGAGGAGAGCAGTTCTGTTAGTGAGCATATACTCAGAATGTCCGGGTTACACGGTCGTCTGACTCAGCTTGGAGTCGAACTTTCGGATGATGCTGTAATTGACAGAATCCTCCAGTCTCTCCCACCAAGCTACAAGGGTTTTGTGCTGAATTACAACATGCAAGGGATGGATAAGACCATTCCCGAGTTGTACTCGATGCTCAAATCTGCAGACGTAGAAATCAAGAAAGAGCATCAAGTGTTGATGGTAAATAAGACCACCAGTTTCAAGAAGGGCAAGGGTAAGAAAATCTTCAAGAAATACGGCAAAGCTATTGTGGCGCCTAGTAAGTCAGTTGACGGGAAGAAGAAGAAAAATGGACCCAAGCGGAGACTGAGTGCTACTACTGCAAGGGAACCGGTAACTGGAAGCGGAACAGCCCCAAGTACTTAGCGGATAAGAAGGCCGGCAATGTTAAAGGTATATATGATATACATGTTATTGATGTCTACCTTACCAGCGCTCGTAGTAGCTCCTGGGTATTTGATACCGGTGTTGTTGCTCACATTTCCAACTCAAAGCAGGAACTGTGGAATAAGCGGCGGCTGGCTAGGGACAAGGTGACGATGCGCGTCCGAAATGGTTCCAAGGTCGATGTGATCGCCGTCAGCACGCTACCTCTACCTTCTGGATTAGTTTTAAACCTTAATAATTGTTATTTAGTACCAGCTTTGAGCATGAACATTGTATCAGGGTCTTGCTTAATGCGAGACGGCTACTCATTTAAGTCCGAGAATAATGGTTGTTCTATTTATATGAGTGGTATGTTATATGGTCATGCTCCGCTCGTGAATGGTTTATTCCTAATGACCCTCGATCGTGATGTTACACATATTCATAGTGTGAGTACCAAAAGATGCAAAGTTGATAATGATAGTCCCACATACTTGTGGCACTGCCGCCTTGGTCATATCGGTGTCAAACGCATGAAGAAGCTCCATACTGATGGACTATTGGAATCTCTTGATTTTGAATCATTTGACACATGCGAACCGTGCCTCATGGGCATGATAACCAAGACTCCATTCTCAGGAGTAATGGAGCGAGCAACCGACTTATTGGAAATAATAGATGCTTATGTATGCGGTCCAATGAATGTTGAAGCTTGCAGTGGCTATCGTTATGTTCTCACTCTCACTGATGATTTGAGTAGGTATGGATATATCTACTTAATGAAACACAAGTCTAAAACATTTGAAAAGTTCAAAGAATTTCAGAGTGAGGTTGAGAATCAACGCGACAAGAAAATAAAGTGTCTGCGATCTGATCGTGGAGGAGAATATTTGAGTCACGAGTTTGGCACACACCTAAGGAAATGTGGAATTGTTTCACAACTTACGCCGCCTCACACGCCGCAACGTAACGGAGTGTCTGAACGTCATAATCGCACTTTATTAGATATGGTGTGATCTATGATGTCTCTTACCGACTTACCGCTATCATTTTGGGGATACGCTTTGGAAACTACAGCATTCACTTTAAATAGGGCACCGTCTAAATCCGTTGAGACGACACCATATGAATTATGGTTTGGCAAGAAACCTAAGTTGTCGTTTCTAAAAGTTTGCGGCTGCGATGCTTATGTGAAGAAACTTCAACTAGAAAAGCTCGAACCCAAAGCGGAGAAATGTGTATTCATAGGAAACCCTAAGGAAACTATTGGGTATACCTTCTATCTTTGATCCAAAGGTAAAATCTTTGTTGCCAAGAACGGATCCTTTCTAGAGAAAGAGTTTCTCTCGAAAGAAGTAAGTGGGAGGAAAGTAGAACTTGATGAGGTAGTTGTACCTCCTCTCGAACCGGAGAGTAGCGCAGCGCAGGAAATTGTTCATGTGGCACTTACACCAACTGAAGAGGAAGTTAATGTTGGTGATCATGATACTTCAGATCAAGTTTCTACTAAGCCTCGAAGGTCCACAAGGGTACGCTCCGCACCAGAGTGATACGGCAACCCTGTGATGGAGATCATGTTGTTAGACAACGGTGAACCATCGAACTATGAAGAAGCGATGGCGGTCCAGGATTCCAACAAATGGCTTGAGGCCATAAAATCCGAGATAGGATCCATGTATGAGAACAAAGTATGGACTTTGGTGGACTTGCCCGATGATCGGCGAGCCATAGAAAATAAATGGATCTTTAAGAAGAAGACTGACGCGAATGGTAAAGTGATCGTTTATAAAGCTCGACTTGTCGCAAAGGATTTTCAACAAATTCAAGGAGTTGACTACGATGAGACTTTCTCTCCCGTAGCGAAGCTTAAGTCAGTCCGAATCATGTTAGCAATTGTCGCTTTTCATGATTATGAAATTTGGAAAATGGACATCAAAACAGCGTTCCTTAACGGGTATCTTAAGGAAGAGTTGTATATGATGCAACCCGAAGGTTTTCTCGATCCCAAGAGTGCTAACAAGGTATGCAAGCTCCAGCGCTCCATCTATGGGCTGGTGCAAGCATCTCGGAGTTGTAACGTTCGCTTTAATGAGGTGATTAAAGCGTTTGGGTTCATACAGGTTTATAGAGAAACATGTCCGTACAGGAAAGTGAGTGGGAGCTCTCTAGCTTTTCTCATACTATATGTGGATGAGATATTATTGATTGGAAATGATATAGAGTTATTGGAAAGCATAAAGGCCTAGTTGAATAAGAGTTTTTCAATGAAGGGCCTTGGAGAAGCTGCATACATATTAGGCATCAAGATCTATTGAGATAGATTGAGACGCCTCATAGGTCTTTCACAAAGTACATACCTTGACAAGATATTGAAGAAGTTCAATATGGAAAAGTCGAAGAAGGGGTTCTTACCAGTTTTGCAAGGTATGAGACTGAGTAAGACTCAGTCGCCGACCACGGCAGCAGATAGAGAGAAGATGACTACTATCCCCTATACTTCAGTCGTGGGCTCACTAATGTATGACATACTGTGTACCAGACCTGATATAAACCTTGCCATAAGTTTGGTAGGTCGGTACCAAAGTGATCCTGGTATGGAACACTGGACAACGGTCAAGAATATCCTTAAGTACCTGAAAAAGACTAAGCAGATGTTTCTCGTATATGGAGGTGACGAAGAGCTATCGTGAAGGGTTACACCGATGCTAGCTTCGACACAGATCCGGATGACTCTAAGTCACAGACCGGATACGTGTATGTTCTGAATTGTGGGGCAGTGAGCTGGTGCAGCAGCAAGCAAGGGGTCATGGCAGCATCAACATGTGAAGCGGAGTACATAGCTGCTTCAGAAGCGGCTCATGAAGGGATCTGGATGAAGGAGTTCATCACCGACCTTGGAGCGGTTCCAAATGCGTCAGGTCCGACGACACTCTTATGTGATAACACTGGAGCCATTGCCATAGCCAAGGAGCCCAGATTTCACAGGAAGACCAAGCAAATCCGACGCCGCTACAACTCCATCCAGGACCAGGTCTAGAGGGGAGTAATAGATATTTGTAAAGTACACACGGATCTGAATATTGCAGACCCGTTGACTAAACCTCTTCCACGAGCAAAACATGATCAACACCACCATGCTATGGGTGTTCGATTCATCACAATGTAACTAGATTATTTACTCTAGTGCAAGTGGGAGACTGTTGGAAATATGCCCCAGAGGCAATAATAAAGTGGTTATTATCATATTTCCTTGTTCATGATAATCATCTATTGTTCATGCCATAATTGTATTAACAGGAAAGAGTAATACATGTGTGAATAAATAGATCACAATGTGTCCCTAGCAAGCCTCTAGTTGGCTAGCTCGTTGATCAATGGATAATCATGGTTTCCTGATCATGGACATTGGATGTCATTGATAACGGGATCACATCATTAGGAGAATGATGTGATGGACAAGACCCAATCCTAAGCATAGCGCTAGATCGTGTTGTTCGTACGCTAAAGCTTTTATAATGTCAAAGTGTCTTTTCCTTCGACCGTGAGATTGTGCAACTCCCGGATACCGTAGGAGTGCTTTTGGTGTATCAAACGTCACAACGTAACTGGGTGACTATAAAGGTGCACTACGGGTACCTCCAAAATTATGTGTTGAGTTGGTACGAATCGAGATCGGGATTGTCACTCCATTTGACGGAGAGGTATCTCTGGGCCCACTCGGTAGAACATCATCACAATGAGCTCAACGCGACTAAGGAGTTAGTCACGGGATGATGTGATATGGAACGAGTAAATATACTTGCCGGTAACGAGATTGAACAAGGTATGGAGATATCGATGATCGAATCTGGGGCAAGTTCTATACCGGTAGACAAACGGAATCGTATACGGGATTGATTGAATCCTTGACATCATGGTTCATCCGACGAGATCATCATGGAGCAAGTGGGAGCCACCATGGGTATCCAGACCGTGATGATGGTTATTGGCCGGAGAGGTGTCTCGGTCATGTCTGCGTGTTTCCTGAACCCGTAGGGTCTACACACTTAAGGTTCGATGACTCTAGGGTTATAGGGAATTGTTATACGAGGTTACAGAAAGTTGTTCGGAGTCCCGGATGAGATGCCAGACGTCATGAGGAGCTCCGGAATGGTCCAGATGTTAAAGATTGATATATAGGATGGATGGGTTTGGACACCGGAAATGTTTTGGGTGTCACCGATAGCGTACCTGGACTACCGGGACCACCGGAAATGGTTCCTGGGGTCCACCGGGAGGGGCCACCAGCCCCAAGAGGCAGCGTAGGCCAAAAGGTGGAGGGCAACCAGCCCAAAGTGGGCTGGTGAGCCTCCCACATAGAAGCCCAAGGCGCAGGAGGTGGAGAGAGGGGAAACCCTGGCGTAGGTGGGCCTAAGGCCCACAAGGGGGTGTGCCACCCCCTCTCCAGGCCTGGCTGCCGCCACACCTCCAATCTGGGAGGGCTGCCGCACCCTTAGGGGTGGGAACCCTAAGGGATGCGCCCTCCTACCCTTCCCCCTATGTATATCGTTGGTTTTGGCCATTGGAGATATGGTTTTCCATCTCTCTCTCGGCAGAGCCCTGTTCTTCTTCCTCCTCATCTCCGTATGTGCTTGGCGAAGCCCTGCCGGGAGACCTTGCTACTCCACGCCACCATGCCGTCGTGCTGCTGGAGTTCTTCCCCAACCTCTCCCTCCTCCTTGCTGGTTCAAGGCGCGGGAGACGTCACCGGGCTGCACGTGTGTTGAACGTGGAGGTGCCGTGGTTCGGCACTAGATAGGAATCACACTGCGATTCAGATCGCATCGAGTACGACTCCATCAACCGCATTCTAGCAACACTTCCGCTTAGCGATCTTGAAAGGTATGAAGATGCTCTCACTGTTGGAATTATGCCCTAGAGGCAATAATAAATGTATAGTTATTATTATAATTCCTGTATCAAGATAATAGTTTATTATCCATGCTATAATTGTATTGAATGAAGACTCATTTACATGTGTGGATACATAGACAAAACACCGTCCCTAGCATGCCTCTAGTTGGCTAGCCAGTTGATCAATGATAGTCAGTGTCTTCTGATTATGAACAAGGTGTTGTTGCTTGATAACTGGATCACGTCATTGGGAGAATCACGTGATGGACTAGACCCAAACTAATAGACGTAGCATGTTGATCGTGTCATTTTGTTGCTACTGTTTTCTGCGTGTCAAGTATTTATTCCTATGACCATGAGCTCATATAACTCACTAACACCGGAGGAATGCTTTGTGTGTATCAAATGTCGCAACGTAACTGGGTGACTATAAAGATGCTCTACAGGTATCTCCGAAGGTGTTAGTTGAGTTAGTATGGATCAAGACTGGGATTTGTCACTCCGTGTGACGGAGAGGTATCTCGGGGCCCACTCGGTAATACAACATCACACACAAGCCTTGCAAGCAATGTAACTTAGTGTAAGTTGCGGGATCTTGTATTACGGAACGAGTAAAGAGACTTGCCGGTAAACGAGATTGAAATAGGTATGCGGATACTGAGGATCGAATCTCGGGCAAGTAACATACCGAAGGACAAAGGGAATGACATACGGGATTATATGAATCCTTGGCACTGAGGTTCAAACGATAAGATCTTCGTAGAATATGTAGGATCCAATATGGGCATCCAGGTCCCGCTATTGGATATTGACCGAGGAGTCTCTCGGGTCATGTCTACATAGTTCTCGAACCCGCAGGGTCTGCACACTTAAGGTTCGACGTTGTTTTATGCGTATTTGAGTTATATGGTTGGTTACCGAATGTTGTTCGGAGTCCCAGATGAGATCACGGACGTCACGAGGGTTTCCGGAATGGTCCGGAAACGAAGATTGATATATAGGATGACCTCATTTGATTACCGGAAGGTTTTCAGAGTTACCGGGAATGTACCGGGAATGTCGAATGGGTTCCGGGGGTTCACCGGAGGGGGGCAACCCACTCCGGGGAAGCCCATAGGTATTTGGGGGGGTCACACCAGCCCTTAGTGGGCTGGTGGGACAGCCCACCAAATCCTATGCGCCAAGGAAGAAAAATCAAAGAAAGAAAAAAAAGGTAGGGGAAGTGGGAAGGGGGAAGGACTCCCTCCCACCAAACCAAGTAGGACTCGGTTTGGGGGAGGAGAGTCCTCCCCCCTGGCTCGGCCGACCCCTTGGGGTTCCCTTGGACCCCAAGGCAAGGTCCCCCACCCTCCTCCTATATATATGGGGCTTTTAGGGAAGATTTGAGACGACTTTCTCACGGCTGCCCGACCACATACCTCCATAGTTTTTCCTCTAGATCGCGTTTCTGCGGAGCTCGGGCGGAGCCCTGCTGAGACAAGATCATCACCAACCTCCGGAGCACCGTCACGCTGCCGGAGAACTCTTCTACCTCTCCGTCTCTCTTGCTGGATCAAGAAGGCCGAGATCATCGTCGAGCTGTACGTGTGCTGAACGCGGAGGTGCCGTCCGTTGGGTACTAGATCGTGGGACTGATCGCGGGATTGTTCGCTGGGCGGATCGAGGGACGTGAGGACGTTCCACTACATCAACCGCGATCTCTAATCGCTTCTGCTGTACGATCTACAAGGGTACGTAGATCACTCATCCCCTCTCGTAGATGGACATCACCATGATAGGTCTTCGTGCGCGTAGGAAATTTTTTTGTTTCCCATGCGTCGTTCCCCAACAGTGGCATCATGAGCTAGGTTCATGCGTAGATGTCTTCTCGAGTAGAACACAAAAGGTTTTGTGGGCGGTGATGTGCGTTTTGCTGCCCTCCTTAGTCTTTTCTTGATTCCGCGGTATTGTTGGATTGAAGCGGCTTGGACCGACATTACTCGTACGCTTACGAGAGACTGGTTTCATCGTTACGAGTAACCCCCTTTGCTCAAAGATGACTGGCAAGTGACGGTTTCTCCAACTTTAGTTGAATCGGATTTGACCGAGGAGGTCCTTGGATGAGGTTAAATAGCAACTCATATATCTCCGTTGTGGTGTTTGCGTAAGTAAGATGCGATCCTACTAGAAACCCTTGGTCACCACGTAAAACATGCAACAACAAAATTAGAGGACGTCTAACTTGTTTTTGCAGGGTATGATTGTGATGTGATATGGCCAATGATGTGATGTGATATATTGGATGTATGAGATGATCATGTTGTAATAGAAATATCGACTTGCACGTCGATGGTACGGCAACCGGCAGGAGCCATAGGGTTGTCTTTATACTAACATATGTGCTTGCAGATGCGTTTACTATTTTGCTAGGATGTAGCTTTAGTAGTGATAGCATAAGTAGCATGACAACCCCGATGGCGACACGTTGATGGAGATCATGGTGTGGCGCCGGTGACAAGAAGATCGTGTCGGTGCTTTGGTGATGGAGATCAAGAAGCACGTGATGATGGCCATATCATGTCACTTACGAATTGCATGTGATGTTAATCCTTTTATGCACCTTATTTTGCTTAGAACGACGGTAGCATTATGAGGTGATCTCTCACTAAAATTTCAAGACGAAATTGTGTTCTCCCCGACTGTGCACCGTTGCTACAGTTCGTCGTTTCGAGACACCACGTGATGATCGGGTGTGATAGACTCAACGTTCACATACAACGGGTGCAAAACAGTTGCGCACGCGGAACACTCGGGTTAAGCTTGACGAGCCTAGCATGTGCAGACATGGCCTCGGAACACATGAGACCGAAAGGTCGATCATCAATCATATAGATGATATGATTAGCATAGGGATGCTTACCACTGAAACTACTCCCGACTCACGTGATGATCGGACTTGGGATAGTCTAGGTGGATCATGAACCACTCAAATGACTAGAGAGATGTACTTTTTGAGTGGGAGTTTAGCATGTAATTTGATTAAGTTAAACTCTAATTATCTTGAACATAGTCTAAGTCCACTTTGAATATATTTGTGTTGTAGATCATGGCTCACGCAAGTGTCATCCTCAATTTTAATACGTTCCTAGAGAAAGCTAAGTTGAAAGATGATGGAAGCAACTTTGTAGACTGGGCTCGTAATCTTAAGCTAATCTTACAAGCTGGAAAGAAGGATTATGTCCTTAATGCTGCGCTAGGAGATGAACCACCCGCTACGGCTGATCAGGATGTTAAGAACGCTTGGTTAGCACGTAAGGAGGACTACTCAATAGTTCAATGTGCAGTCTTGTATGGCTTAGAACCGGGACTTCAACGTCGCTTTGAGCGTCATGGAGCATTTGAGATGTTCCAGGAGTTGAAGTTCATCTTTCAGAAGAACGCCCAGATCGAGAGGTATGAGACCTCCGATAAATTCTATGCTTGCAAGATGGAGGAAAACTCGTCTGTCAGTGAACATGTGCTCAAAATGTCTGGGTACTCAAACCGTCTAGCTGAACTGGGGATTGAACTCCCGCAAGAAGCTATCACTGACAGAATCCTCCAATCACTGCCGCCAAGCTATAAAAGCTTTGTGTTGAACTACAACATGCAAGGGATGAACAAGTCTCCCGGCGAGTTGTTTGCGATGCTGAAAGTCGCAGAGTCTGAACTCCGTAAAGAACATCAAGTGTTGATGGTGAGCAAGACCACTAGTTTCAAGAGAAACGGCAAAGGCAAGAAGGGCAATTCGAAGAAGAGCGGCAAGCCCGTTGCCAATCCGCCGAAGAAACCCAAGGCTGGACCTAAGCCTGAAACAGAATGCTTCTATTGCAAGGGTATGGGTCACTGGAAGCGCAATTGCCCCAAGTATCTGGCAGATAAGAAGGCGGGCAAAGAAAAATCAGGTATATTTGATATACATGTTATTGATGTGTACTTAACCAGCTCTCGTAGTAGTGCCTGGGTATTTAATACCGGTTCTGTTGCTCACATTTGCAACTCGAAGCAGGAACTGCGGAATAGACGGAGGCTGGCGAAAGACGAAGTGACGATGCGCGTAGGAAACGGTTCCAAGGTTGATGCAATCGCCGTCGGCACCGTGTCACTTCAACTACCATCGGGATTAGTGATGAACTTAAATCATTGTTATTTAGTGCCTGCGTTGAGCATGAACATTATATCTGGATCTTGTTTATTGCGAGACGGTTACTCTTTTAAGTCTGAGAATAATGGTTGTTCTATTTCTATGAGTAACATCTTTTATGGTCATGCACCGAATGTGAGAGGATTGTTCATATTGAATCTCGATAGCGATACGCATATACATAACATTGAGACCAAAAGAGTTAGAGTAAACAATGATAGCGCCATATTTTTGTGGCACTGCCGCTTGGGTCATATTGGTGTAAAGCGCATGAAAAAACTCCATGCTGATGGACTTTTGGAGTCACTTGACTTTGATTCACTTGACACGTGCGAACCATGCCTCATGGGTAAGATGACTAAAACTCCGTTCTCCGGAACAATGGAGCGTGCAAGTGACTTGTTGGAAATCATACATACCGATGTGTGTGGTCCGATGAGCGTGGAGGCACGCGGCGGATATCGTTATTTTCTCACCTTCACTGACGATTTGAGTAGATATGGTTATGTCTACTTAATGAAGCACAAGTCTGAAACATTTGAAAAGTTCAAGCAATTTCAGAGTGAAGTAGAAAATCATCGTAACAAGAAGATCAAGTTCCTACGGTCTGATCGTGGGGGTGAATATCTGAGTTTTGAGTTTGGTACTCACTTAAGACAATGTGGAATTGTTTCGCAGTTAACACCGCCTGGAACACCACAGCGTAATGGTGTGTCCGAACGTCGTAATCGTACTTTATTAGAAATGGTGCGATCTATGATGTCTCTTACTGATTTGCCGTTATCGTTTTGGGGTTATGCATTAGAAACAGCTGCATTCACTTTAAATAGGGCATCATCGAAGTCCGTTGAGACGACACCATACGAACTGTGGTATGGCAAAAGGCCAAAGTTGTCGTTTCTTAAAGTTTGGGGATGTGATGCTTATGTCAAAAAGCTTCAGCCTGAAAAGCTGGAACCCAAAGCGGAAAAGTGTGTCTTCATAGGCTACCCAAAAGAGACAGTTGGGTACACCTTCTATCTCAAATCCGAGGGCAAAGTGTTTGTTGCTAAGAACGGAACTTTTCTCGAGAAGGAGTTTCTCTCGAGAGAATTGATTGGGAGGAAGATAGAACTTGACGAGGTTGTCGAACCTCTCATCCCTCTGGATGGTGGCGCAGGGCAAGGGGAAACCCCTGTGATTGCGACGCCGGTTGAGGAGGAAGTTAATGATGATGATCATGAAACTCCAGTTCAAGTTTCTGTTGAACCACGCAGGTCGACGAGATCACGTGCTGCTCGAGAGTGGTACGGTAATCCCGTCTTGACAATCATGTTGTTAGACAACAATGAACCTGCAAATTATGAAGAAGCAATGGTGGGCCCAGATTCCAACAAATGGCTAGAAGCCATGAAATCCGAGATAGGATCCATGTATGAAAACAAAGTATGGACTTTGGAGATACTACCTGAGGGCCGCAAGGCTATTCGGAACAAATGGATCTTTAAGAAGAAGACGGACGCTGACGGTAATGTGATCGTTTATAAAGCTCGACTTGTGGCAAAGGGTTTTTCACAAGTTCCAGGAATTGACTACGATGAGACTTTCTCTCCCGTAGCGATGCTTAAGTCCGTCAGAATCATGTTAGCAATAGCTGCATTTTTCGATTATGAAATTTGGCAGATGGATGTCAAAACGGCGTTCCTTAACGGTTTCCTTAAGGAAGAGTTGTATATGATGCAACCCGAAGGTTTTGTCGATCCTAAAAATGCTGACAAGGTGTGCAAGCTCCAGCGATCCATTTATGGACTGGTGCAAGCATCTCGGAGTTGGAACAAACGCTTTGATGAGGTGATCAAAGCATTTGGGTTTATACAAGTGGTTGGAGAATCTTGTATTTACAAGAAAGTGAGTGGGAGCTCTGTGGCGTTTCTAATATTATATGTGGATGACATATTAGTGATTGGAAACAACGTAGAGCTTTTGGAGAGCATAAAAGGTTACTTGAATAAAAGTTTCTCTATGAAGGACCTAGGAGAAGCTGCTTACATTCTAGGCATTAAGATCTATAGGGATAGATCTAAACGCCTGATAGGACTTTCACAAAGCACATACCTTGATAAAGTTTTGAAGAGGTTCAAAATGGAACAGTCCAAGAAAGGGTTCTTGCCAGTGTTACAAGGTACGAGATTGAGTAAGACTCAGTGCCCAGCAACTGATGAAGATAGAGAGCATATGCGCTCCGTCCCCTATGCTTCAGCCATAGGCTCTATCATGTATGCAATGCTGTGCACTAGACCGGATGTTAGCCTGGCCATAAGTATGGCAGGAAGGTTCCAGAGTAATCCAGGAGTGGATCACTGGACAGCGGTCAAGAATATCCTAAAGTACCTGAAAAGGACTAAGGAGATGTTTCTCGTGTATGGAGGTGATGAAGAGCTCGCCGTAAAAGGTTACGTCGATGCAAGCTTTGACACAGATCCGGACGACTCTAAGTCGCAAACCGGATACGTATTTATTCTTAATGGGGGTGCAGTAAGCTGGTGCAGTTCCAAGCAAAGCGTCGTAGCAGATTCTACATGTGAAGCGGAATACATGGCTGCCTCGGAGGCGGCTAAGGACGGTGTCTGGATGAAGCAGTTCATGACGGATCTTGGAGTGGTGCCAAGTGCACTGGATCCAATAACCTTGTTCTGTGACAACACTGGTGCCATTGCCTTAGCAAAGGAACCAAGGTTTCACAAGAAGACCAGACACATCAAACGACGCTTCAACCTCATCCGCGACTACGTCGAGGAGGAGGACGTAAATATATGCAAAGTGCACACGGATCTGAATGTAGCAGACCCGCTGACTAAGCCTCTTCCATGGCCAAAACATGATCGACACCAGAACTGTATGGGTGTTAGATTTATTACAATGTAATTCACATGGTGATGTGAGGGCTAGATTATTGACTCTAGTGCAAGTGGGAGACTGTTGGAATTATGCCCTAGAGGCAATAATAAATGTATAGTTATTATTATAATTCCTGTATCAAGATAATAGTTTATTATCCATGCTATAATTGTATTGAATGAAGACTCATTTACATGTGTGGATACATAGACAAAACACCGTCCCTAGCATGCCTCTAGTTGGCTAGCCAGTTGATCAATGATAGTCAGTGTCTTCTGATTATGAACAAGGTGTTGTTGCTTGATAACTGGATCACGTCATTGGGAGAATCACGTGATGGACTAGACCCAAACTAATAGACGTAGCATGTTGATCGTGTCATTTTGTTGCTACTGTTTTCTGCGTGTCAAGTATTTATTCCTATGACCATGAGCTCATATAACTCACTGACACCGGAGGAATGCTTTGTGTGTATCAAACGTCGCAACGTAACTGGGTGACTATAAAGATGCTCTACAGGTATCTCCGAAGGTGTTAGTTGAGTTAGTATGGATCAAGACTGGGATTTATCACTCCGTGTGACGGAGAGGTATCTCGGGGCCCACTCGGTAATACAACATCACACACAAGCCTTGCAAGCAATGTAACTTAGTGTAAGTTGCGGGATCTTGTATTACGGAACGAGTAAAGAGACTTGCCGGTAAACGAGATTGAAATAGGTATGCGGATACTGACGATCGAATCTCGGGCAAGTAACATACCGAAGGACAAAGGGAATGACATACGGGATTATATGAATCCTTGGCACTGAGGTTCAAACGATAAGATCTTCGTAGAATATGTAGGATCCAATATGGGCATCCAGGTCCCGCTATTGGATATTGACCGAGGAGTCTCTCGGGTCATGTCTACATAGTTCTCGAACCCGCAGGGTCTGCACACTTAAGGTTCGACGTTGTTTTATGCGTATTTGAGTTATATGGTTGGTTACCGAATGTTGTTCGGAGTCCCGGATGAGATCACGGACGTCACGAGGGTTTCCGGATTGGTCCAGAAACGAAGATTGATATATAGGATGACCTCATTTGATTACCGGAAGGTTTTCAGAGTTACCGGGAATGTACCGGGAATGACGAATGGGTTCCGGGGGTTCACCGGAGGGGGGCAACCCACTCCGGGGAAGCCCATAGGTATTTGGGGGGGTCACACCAGCCCTTAGTGGGCTGGTGGGACAGCCCACCAAATCCTATGCGCCAAGGAAGAAAAATCAAAGAAAGAAAAAAAAAGGTAGGGGAAGTGGGAAGGGGGAAGGACTCCCTCCCACCAAACCAAGTAGGACTCGGTTTGGGGGGGGAGAGTCCTCCCCCCTGGCTCGGCCGATCCCTTGGGGTTCCCTTGGACCCCAAGGCAAGGTCCCCCTCCCTCCTCCTATATATATGGGGCTTTTAGGGCAGATTTGAGACGACTTTCTCACGGCTGCCCGACCACATACCTCCATAGTTTTTCCTCTAGATCGCGTTTCTCCGGAGCTCGGGCAGAGCCCTGCTGAGACAAGATCATCACCAACCTCCGGAGCGCCGTCACGCTGCCGGAGAACTCTTCTACCTCTCCGTCTCTCTTGTTGGATCAAGAAGGCCGAGATCATCGTCGAGCTGTACGTGTGCTGAACGCGGAGGTGCCGTCCGTTCGGTACTAGATCGTGGGACTGATCGCGGGATTGTTCGCGGGGCGGATCGAGGGACGTGAGGACGTTCCACTACATCAACCGCGATCTCTAATCGCTTCTGCTGTACGATCTACAAGGGTACGTAGATCACTCATCCCCTCTCGTAGATGGACATCACCATGATAGGTCTTCGTGCGCGTAGGAAATTTTTTTGTTTCCCATGCGTCGTTCCCCAACACTCACCCCTCTCTTGTTGCTGGTTTCTACATAGGAATATCCTTGATGGCGTAGGAATTTTTTTTATTTTGCTACGTTACCCAAGAGGAAGTCGGACGGCTTAAATAGCCGGCTGTGGCCTTGGGCGGCAAGCAGGAGCGGTGCCACGGGGCGACGGTCGATGCACTCCTTGGACCTTGGGTTTCCGGACGAGTCTGTATAGGACCACGTCGTGACGAGGACGTGACGGGCGTGTGCGAGCATGTCAGGCTCTCTCATACACTACTAGGAAAAGGCCTGCTAATGGCGCACCTATTTTGGCTACTAATGGCGCACTATAGGTGCGCCACTAGCATCACGCCATTAGATTTTTTTACTAATGGCGCACCAGGCAGTGCGTCATTAGTGTTCCTCACGGTGCGCCATTAGTATGCCTCTCAGGTGTGCCATTAGTATGCCTCCCAGGTACGCCATTAGTATGCCTCTAAGGTGCGCCATTAGTATGCCTCCCAGGTGCGCCATTAGTATGCCTCCGAGGTGCGCCATTAGTATGCCTCCGAGGTGCGCCATTAGTATGCCTCCCAGGTGCGCCATTAGTATGCCTCCCAGGTGTGCCATTAGTATAGCCCATGGTGCTCCATTAGTATCTGGTATTCTAGCATATATATGTTTTGTTTCAAAACCACAAATTCAACAACACATAACATATATATCAAATATATAATACATAATATGTGCCCAATAGTTTTACTCATCCACAACACATAACATATATGCAAAGTTGCATAACAAATGTCATGATCCATATATCAAAACTCTATAGCATCCATACATCCAAAATTCCATAGCATCCATATATACATATAGTTCCATAGCATCCATACATACATAGCTCCATAACAAATATAGTTCCATAGCATCCATTCATTATTCACATACAATTTTTTGAGCTAGAATATTTTTTTGTTTGTATTTATATGTTACCATTATTATTTTAGATGACAAAAAGACAACTATGGCTCCAAAGGTTTGCTTTATGTCTTCACGCCACATAAGTAAACGAAGTAGAAGGGGCGCACGCTTAGGAGCTCCAGCGCGCGGTCCTTTTGAACTTCCCCTGGCAAAAGAAGCATGAATCAAAAGCGTTAAACAAAGAAAACAGATGATTCAGAATTACAAATTTTGATACATATTGACTTCTAACAAAACAATACCAACAATGTTTGTTACAAAATGTACGAGGTATCAAGATACTTAAATTGTCAACTAGTGACGACTACACACACACACACAGAGATATATATACACACATAAGCTCCAAAGAATACAGCTAAGATTTTCAAGAGAACATTCACATACAAGAATAAGCACATGATGTTTGGTTCCAAATTATAAATATAAGCTGCCGATGTTGCGCTGAATCCAAAGTATCCCAGCTACATATGTCACACGCTCGCTCTAATGAGATGTGATACCAAATGTTTAAGCCTGAAGGAAATAAGCAATGGTATAGGCACAAACTTTCCAGTCATGGAGATGATACTACGATCATAGTGTTCACCCTTGATTGCAAACAAAATCTAACTAGTAAACGCACACAATCAGCAGCCCCTATATATAATTCCATAAAAGTATTAGAACAGATGCATCAGAACTGAATTACCTGTGAGCAACAACAGGAATGAGCCTTCAGGCTACGCGAGGAAGGAGACCGTCTTGGCAACCTTCTCCAAGCACTCCTGACTCTGCACCAGCAACGAATCGCCATTCCTCTCCACAATTCAGTCAAACCTATAAATTCTACTCGGGAGCTAAGCAAATGAAAGGGTTATAGGCTATTTCTAGAGCAGAGCTATTTGAGAAGACGTCCCAAAGTGGTCATGAACAAAATTTACACACTAAATGATAATGAAATAAAGGCATTTAGCCAGCTTTGCAAATCTACATGAAAAGTTATGTAAATTTGATTTGCTTGCGGTACACACATTAGTAGGAATAGAACTAGCAAATTTACAACAAACAATATACGGTGGATCCTACAGATTATTGAGATCAGAATGTTCCAACACATCAACTATAGATATCCAGCAAAGCCAAGATTTGAACTATCCGGCAGACAAGAAAACGTATATACACAAAAATGTCTTGCATTGCATGCACATTTTATATTTAAGTGGGTGGTATAAATCATAATGCAAAGCTCAACAAAACTCGGTTTGCTCATATGTACAACTTTCAATACTAACACATATATTGGGGAAGGTAAACCACGAGAGATGGCACTATATTTCTCAACTTCTTTAGTGCTCAGGATTAGTATATCATGCTTCCGGGCAAAGCGAAGAGCGAGGAGCTCGAAGAGCAGACAGAATCTCCCAATTTGTAAGCAGTTTACCTACAGTGCACAAGTGTAGATCGATCAGCAGTTGAAACTAGGATTTACAATTTCCTTTTTTTCAGAAACTGCATGAGCGGAATCTATGCCGAAAATTAGGGGTTAAGATTGGTACTAGTCAGTAGAAATACTCGCCTCTCATCCACAGATGCCCTGATAAACGCAGCAGAATGGATGAAGTCCTGAGCCAGTTTTGGAGCATACAAAGACAGGTTAACAATCCCACTGCATTACGCCAAAAGAAACAGCGTTGAGTAAAGAGATGAAAACAAACTAAAACTGCAAGACAATGAAACTGCAGGAATGATTAGCTGTAGAGATGCTGGAAAAGGCGGTCCAATGGTATGGAACATGGTAAAATCAGGAGAGAAAAATAAATAAAATAAGATATGTATCGTACTTTCTAAGCGCATCGTTCGGTATCTAGTCTATACTCTACAAGCAAAGTGCAATGCCAATGGTTTTATTAATTTGAGTGGAGGGTTGTAGCAAAACCATCAGTTTAACATGTGATAGAAATGTGATACAAGTGCTAAATTCGTAGCTCGAGAAACCAAGTTATGAACATCCAAGTGTCAGCAAACAGAACAAGCTCCGACAGGAACAGAAGAAGGTTTCTAAACATTGATAACTGATAAGTACCCTCAAAGCGCTATATCCTATCCATTGCCACAATATAGCATGAGACGAGACGCAATTGCCTCCATAAGCTCAGTGAGAAATATCTTCTGCAAGTTACTGTTTCTTTATTATTATAAACAACATCAAGCAAATTTCGTACCTACCTGCCTTCCACTGATTTCCTTGGCCAGCTCTTCTTGCCATTCACGGTACATGGCGAAAAGCTCATACATGGCAAAGAACTTGTTGATTCCTGGCATGATCTCGGAGGTCTTGTCCTGCACGTAGGCTCTGAGGCCGTGCTCGACGTAGCGCCTGCCCTCCTCATGGTTCTCGAGCACTCCTGCTGCCCTCCCCATCTTGCTGACCGTGGAGATGAAATCATTTCAGCACATCGTTACTAAGAATTACAGGTTGTTTCCGGCTCTTGTCTAACAAGATTAAGATGAGCTGCCACGAATTTATTAAAATAATCATCAATGCAGATAACGTTTATTAAGATCGTCTCCCGATCATGCAAGCGCACTAAATAATTGCTAGCACAAAAAGTAGATCGTGTAGTAGTACAATATTTCATTATCCATTAGAACCGACCGGATCACACACTTGGCTTCCTGTCTCCAGGAACTATGATTATCATACTCAGAAATCAGAAAAGAAAATTATACCACCGCAAGATCCCTGCATAATTTCACCAACAATCCACGCGCACAAGCAAAATAGGCCACCCAAAAGGTCAAATGGCTCTCTTCTCACCCCCTCTTGGACCGACTCTCCCACCCAAATGAAACCAAGACCACAACTTTATTTTTCACCTGACAAAACATGGACATGGACAGCAGCGGCGAAGTCAACACTCAGCACCCATCATGAACAGGCCAAAATCAAGCGGATCTACTCTTATCCAGTCCACTGACAATCAAACAAGCGAGGGAGGGGGGCGATTCATTTCTCTCAATCAAGAAATAAACTGCCAGGGATAGGAGGAGAGGGGATGGGGGTAGACTGCACGAAATCCAGATACTTACCTGACTTCTGGGTTGCCGGTGATGTTGCGGAGGAGGTTGAAGGAGGCGGGGCAGATCTGGGGGACGGGATCAGGGGTGGATCTGGGGGCGGGATCCAGGTGGAGAGAGAGAGAGTGGGCACGGGAGAGAGAGTGGTCGGTTGGATTTGGGAGGGGAGACGCACTGTCGGTTAGCAATGGCGCACCGCTCGGGGTGCGCCATTAGAATTTTTTTATAGCAATGGCGCATCCTCATGCAGTGCGCCATTAGTAATCTTTTTTTATATATAGCAATGGCGCATCCCAGAGAGGTGCGCCATTAGTAATCTTTTTTTTTGGATAGCAATGGCGCACATCAAAGAGGTGCGCCATTAGTAATATTATTTTTTTGGATAGCAATGGCGCTCGGGGGGGAGGGGGTGGGTGGTGCGCTCGGCCGATTCCGTTAGGGGGAACCGAGCGAGGAGACAGGGGAGGGTGCGGGGGGGGCATCGGCAGCGGTGGAGCGGGGGAGGTTGCGGGGGGGTCGGCGGCGGCGGTGGAGCAGGCCAGGGAGGATGCGGGGGGTCATCGGCGGCGGCGGAGCGGGGGAGGGTGCGGGGGGTCGTCAGCGGCGGTGGAGCGGGGGAGGGTGCGGGAGGTCGGCGGCGGCGGTAGAGCGGTGGCCATTAGTAGTTTCATACAACTCGTAAGAGCCTAAACACTTGTACTCGTATAGAATACTAGGTAAACCAATATCCTGGTACAATGAACCTGCCCTGCCAAGATGCGTCCGGGCAGATCGGTGAATTCACGGACAGAGAACCGGCCAGATCTCCAAAAGCTCACCCCCATCGGCGACGTCCAGCCCCGAACCCTACTGCTGGGCTCTTCAGAGGATCGCGAAATTCCGGCGTTACTACTGACGACACCACCTCCGCGAATCGCGTGACGGATTCAGGCGAGCGCTCGCGGTTCAGAGGGCTCAACTACAGAAGACCGCTCTAGAGAGAGGTCAGGAGAGAGGAGGGGCGGACGGCATACGTACTTGGGCTTGGGCCTCGACAGAGGGGACGTGGAAGGCGTCGAGCGCGGAGGCGGCGGCGCAGGCGGCGACGAGGAGGAGCGGCGTCTCCGTGGACGAGGGCAAGGGCAGAGGAGAGGCGAGGGTGGGGGAGGGGGTGGGCGGCGTCTCCGTGGACGAGGGTGGGGGAGGGCGGCGGCACCTGCGGCGACGTCTCCATGGGTGGCGTCTCCGTGGACGAGGGTGGGGGAGGGGTGGGCGGCGTCTCCGTGGACGAGGACGAGGGCACAGGAGAGGCGAGGGAACAGGGGTTAGGAATGGCGCACCCGGAGTGGTGCGCCATTAGATTGTTTTTTTGATAGCAATGGCGCATCCCCATGGAGTGCGCCATTAGTAAAAAAAATTATATAGCAATGGCGCATCCCAGAGAGGTGCGCCATTAGTAATCTTTTTTTGGATAGCAATGGCGCATCCTAGAGAGGTGCGCCATTAGTAATTTTTTTTTTTGGATAGCAATGGAGCTCGAGGGGGAGGGATAGGGTGGGTGGTGCGCTTGACCGATTCCGTTCGGGGGAACCGAGCGAGGAGACAGGGGAGGGTGCAAGGGGTCGGCGGCGGCGGTGGAGCGGGGGAGGGTGCGGGGGGTCGTCGACGGCGGTGGAGCGGGGGAGGGTGCGAGGGGTCGACGGCGGCGGTGGAGCGAGGGAGGGTGCGGGGGTCGTCGTCGGCGGTGGAGGGGGGAGGGTGCGGGGGGTCGTCGGCGGTGGTGGAGCGGGGGAGGGTGCGGGGGGTCGTCGACGGCGGTGGAGCTGGCCGGGGAGGGTGCGGGGGGTTGTCGGCGACGGTGGAGCGGGGGAGGGTGCGGGGGTTCGTCGGCGGCGGTGGAGCGGGGGAGGGTGCGGGAGGTCTTCGGCGGCGGTGGAGCGGGCCGGGGAGGGTGTGGGGGTCGTCGACGGCGGTGGAGCGAGGGAGGGCGCGGTGGGTGCTCGGCGGCGGTGGAGCGGGGGAGGGTGTGCGGGGACATTATTGGGACACTATGATGCAAATGAGGTGAGGAGGAGGAGGCACCCGAGACAAGCTTGGAGGAGGAGGTGGAGAGAATGGAAGTGGGGAAAGTGAGTGTGGTAGGTGGGTGTCCAAAATATCTAGCTGGTCCCAGGTTACTAATGGCGCACCACCTACATATGCGCCATTAGTAACCCTGGTTACTAATGGCGCACCTTCTGTGGTGCGCCATTAGTAGTTCTGCAAAAAAAATAGTAGTGGCGCACCACCAACAGATGCGCCATTAGTAACACTGGTTACTAATGGCGCACTAGCTGTGGTGTGCCATTAGTAGTTTGCAAAAAATAATTATAGTAGTGGCGCACTACCAACAGATGCGCCATTAATAACCCTGGTTACTAATGGCGCACCAGCTGCTGGTGCGCCATTAGTAGTTTTGCAAAAAAAATAAAAATAAAAAAAATATAGTAGTGGCGCACCGAGTGTGTGGTGCACCATTAGTGTCCATCACACTAATGGCACACCTGCACATGGTGCGCCACTACTATATAGTAGTGGCGCACTACTTGTGTGGTGAGCCATTAGTATCTATATCATCTATAGCCCTTTTCCTAGTAGTGATATATGCCACATATTTGGGCTGGATATGAGGGGTGACGGTCAACCCAAGCGTTTGAGGCCCGTTTGAAGGGTCCGTCTGGGTTTCTGTGACCGATCATTCACCGGACAGGCTGTCCGGACGTTTGAGACGAATATAAAGGGCCCGGCTATATATGCTCTATGCGTCCGCCTCTAGTAGCGGTTGGTTTTCATTTAATAAAAGGATAGAGGCACGCTTTGGCATCGTAGCTAGCATTATTTAGAAAAATCCTAAACATTTTACAAGCAGACGAACTTTCTTTTGAACTTGTGAATAAATTTCTCAAAAGCGAAACATTGTTTGAATTTCTGAACAGTTTTTGTAACTCTTGAAAAATTTTCAAATATTGCAGATATTTTTGGATTTGAGAAAACAATGAAAACAAGATTTTTTTTTTTAATCTGAACATTTTTGCAAATACGTCAATAACTTATGAAATTCCAAATAATTTTTTGGATAACATGAATATTTTTCAAAATTCCCAAGCATTTTTTATTTGGTGAATAATTCTGTAAATAGGAATGTTTTTGAAAAACGTAAACAATTTTTGAAATTGCGGATATTTTTAATTGGTCAACAAAATTTGAAAATGATGACACATTTTGAAATTCTAAACATGTTTCAGATTTTTTTTATTTCTTTTTGCGGGCAACATGTTTCACAGATTGTTGGACCAAAGTAGTTGAGAGACAAATATGTTTACTCATACACAAAGAAAGGAAAATCCCTCGAAAGAACATAGAAGATTGTTTAATATTCTGAGAAGGTTGCTTTAGTTACACACATGATTGCCTCAGTTATTGATGTTACCCTACCGGCTATGCGGCATGTTATCTTTAACATCCGAATTCAACACAAAATTACCATCCCACGACGCACCTTTCCCTTTTTGTGTAAGAACCTCCCCCTCCCGCTCGGTTTTTTACCGTAGCGATATATTTCTCGTTGGAGGCATCCCTTTAAAATCAAAGGACGTCCATCTCATATTCACGTGGATTGCAACAACGATAAAAAAATTTCATGTTACCAATATAATAGATTGGGTTAAAATAACACATAATATTGATAACCACAAATAATTACCGCCACCGACATTGGAAACACATGCCGACATTGGAAGTGAGTGGCAACATGAACGTATTCGTATAGTCACCAATAAGTTTCACCTCCATCCCACCTATCATTCATTGCTAGAAGGGATAATTATCATTCTTTTTTTACTCGTCCTATCCTACATCTTGTACTCCTAGCATATCTGGTAATCCGTTTCATTGGCGCCAACCAACACCACGTCAACATTAGTGTGGTCGTCATCGACGCCTCATCTTCTTTTTTATCATTCCTATTTAAATGGAACTAATAAATTGCACTAAAGTTTTGATTTTCAAATCGATATAGTGCTTAACTTCTAAAATATTTTTGCATGAATGACTGCTATGAACGACGATGACGACGATTGAGTATTGTAGGAAACATTTTGTTAACGAACTTCTTGACATTTGAATGAATACATTTGATTTGTGAAGGTAGCATGTCTGGCTCTCTGTATGACTGATAAGATATATAATATGACCGCGTCCACGAACACCTATATGTAAGACACAGAATGACACGGTATGTAAACATTTCCAATACGATATAAGAACCTTACTTCATGTATTCCGTAGACACTTGAAGAAACCTAGTTCATGTAATCTGTAGAAAAATTAAGAAGGCAAGAAGGTAATAAATATTTAATATGAAGGTCCATAATTCCCTCATTGGTCCTGGCATATTTGATATTGGGTTCAAGCGCTCGATCTTTCCAAAAAAATACAACGATCTTCTAGGAGAGTTATATGTTACCTTATATACAATGTAGCTGCAAGTGAGCTCAACACTGAACCGCGTATACCATGTACGTGATAGTACCTTCATCATATTCAAAGATTACCTCATCTCTAGTGTGTCCTCGTTCTTGGTGGATGTCAGGTCGGCGAGGGTGTAGATGGAGATCCAGCCGCTTTGCACCAAGCATATTTGTAGCTCTAGAGCCTAGATCGTGTTGCACCATGCGACGACCACATCCCGACCCCCGAGCGCGGGCTTTCCCTTGTAGGTGGCCACCACGACATAGCTGATCCATTTGCACCCCCTACATTGATGCCTCGGATGGACACCCCTCATGTACGCGGCGGATGGTCAGGGTAGAGGGAGTGGTGTATAGGAACCGAATGACCCGGTATGCGGCGGCGTGGCCCATCAGCACATGTGGAGGGTTAGTGTCGGTGTTTACTCATGACATATTCCATGGGTAGGCTAAATATGAGGGAAACCGTAGTAACACCGGAGGACGCTGGGGACGAGGTTGGCACAAGCGTGGGACGCACGATGTACCCAGGTTCAGGGCTCTCCGGAGAGATAATACCCCTAATCATGTTGTGTGTATATGATGTATCAATATGCGTACAGGGTGCTCCTAGAGCTGTATGAGGAAGAGGAAGGGTGAGCAGTCGGCTCAGCTCTTACTCTCCCACGAGGTAAACGTTGCGTGGTGTAGTGTTGTGCTGTTGTGTTGACCGACCCTCTGCATGGAGGGGGCGGGGGGTTTTATAGACGAACCCACCAACTTACAAATATGGATAAAAGGTACAGAGGTGGGACCCGGCTGGCAGTCTCCATGGATGGCCAGGGGTCTAGATAGGGTCTTGTCTTGTCGAGAGAGGGGTCTGCCGGCTGTCGGGTCCCATCTGGCTGTGGTGCCCGCCGGCTGGCCAATGAGGCTCCCGCGTAAGGTTGACGCACGACACGCGTGGTACGTTGGGTGTCGTTGAGTGAGATTCGTCATGGACAGTCAGTACGACCGTCTCCACTATTACCACGCCGAGTGTGGTAATGGAGTGGGTGTTAGACGGGTCGGCACTGTGCAGGGTGATGGATCAGAGCCGGGGGAGGTCAGCGGCGTGGCCGCCGATGTTGCGCCTGCCAAGCGTCCTGATCTTGTACCCTTGCTGATGTATTGTTACCTTTTATGGAAGGGTCCCATCATGGCCTATGGTATGATGTGACGGGTGCTCCTCAGCCGGGTGGACGCCTGACCAGCCGGCCAAAGAAGGCGTCGCCTCTACCCCAGCCGGATGACTGGACCGAGCTGGCTGGACAAGCAACCGCCTTGCCACCCAGCCGGCAGATATTTCCTAGCCGGCCAAGGGGTTTGGGATTTTTTGTAGGGGGTCTTGGTAGTACCTTTTTGTCAGAAGGCGAAGGAGTAGGCTTGTTGAGCCTACCCCGGGGTTATCCCCCCGTCAGTAGTCCCCGAAGCAGGGGGGTCCCCCTCTTTGGGGCGGGGAGACCTTGTCGGCTTCACCCGCCAAGCAATTGGGTTCCCGCTGCCGCCTGAGGCAAGGAGCGTCGGTTTGGGAGCCGGATGGCTTCTAGGTGACGCCTCGGCATCACCGCAAGCGCAGGAGATCGTGCCACGTGCCGGGCCCGGCCTGGTGTAATGATGTCTTTAGGCAGGTGACGGGACGGGGCTTGAGCCCTGGGTCCCGCCATGACGCCCCCTCGGCCTCCGGGCGGGGGATCCTATGCGGATTTCACCCCGCGACGGTTGGGCATCGGGAACGTAATGGCCCGTAATGCGCGGCATTAGTGGGGGGGCCGTGCGCACCGGATCCTCTCACAAGACCCTTCGTGGGGTTTAAATGGGGCGCGGGGGTTTCGAGGAGGCTATTCGCCCTCACCGCCCTGCACTAGTTCCTTCTTCCTCCCCGAGCCCAGAGAGAAAGAAAGCGTCTGTCATCTCTTCCATTTCCTCTGCTGCGGCCGCGCCCGCCCTTGCCGCAAACACCTCCCATCGCTCGCCCTCTACAGCCATGGCGGGCAACTCTTCATCGAAGAAGAGTCAGACGAGCGGGGCCAGGTTGGGCAGCGAGGTGAGCGAGGAGCACATCGAGGCTCTTCGTCATCATCCGCTCTTGCCTCCGTCTTCCCTGGTGATGGCGCAGGTTCATGGGGCCGAGGCCGCTCCGATGCCGGAGGATGGGGAGTTCGTCGTCTTCGACGAGCACTTCTACCGGGGTTTCGGGCTCCCCGCAAGCCACTTACTTTTCAACTTCTTGACCTTCTTCGGCTTGCAGCCACACCACCTCGCCCCGAACGCGATTCTGTAGCTCTCCGCGTTCGTGCTTCTGTGCGAGGGCTACCTCGGGGGCAGACCCTGCCTCGACCTTTGGCAGAGCCTCAACTTCCTCAAGCAGCAGTCCATCCCTATGGACAAGGAGGAGGTGGCGAAGCTGGCCGGCGCCCGCCCAATGATGCTGTGTGGGGCCGCCCTGGTGCACCTTCGGCGGAAATGCACCGCCCTGTCGCTGCCCCTGCAAGACTCCGTCAAGCACTGGCAGAGGGGCTTCTTCTATGTGAAGAACGCCACCTCCACTCGCGACGCCATCCGCATGCCGCCTTTTGCCGTCGCGCCTCCTACGGCGAGGAGGAATTGGGGGTTTAAGTTCCCGCAGCCGGCTCCCAAGGTGGCGCACATCGGCCAATACCTTGAGAGCCTGCAGACCCATGGCCTTCGGGGCCGGGACCTGATCACGGTCATGATCGACCGCGGGATCCTGCCCCTGCAGAGGCGACCCCATTTGATCTGCCAAATGGGGGGCTGGCGCGATCCTTGCCGGCTTTCCACTAAGAGCTTCACTGCCGCCACGGTGGCCAAAGGAGTGAACCTTATCTCCAACGCCCGCCTGGACGTCAAGAGGAAGTGGAGATGGGGGTTGGCCCCCTATGATAGGAACCATTCTCCCCCGCAAGTAAGTATCTTGTTTTTCTCTTGGGTTTTTGAGCCGGCTGATACGTCCATTTTGCATCATGCTTTCATGTTGATATTTATCGCACTTTGGACTGTTATTCCACTTTTTGGTACAATACTTATGCTTTTTCTCTCTTATTTTGTAAGGTTTACATTAAGAGGGAGAATGCCGGCAGCTGAGATTCTGTACTGAAAAAGGAGCAAGTCTGGGACACCTATTCCGCGCAACTCCAAAAGCCGTGAAAATCAACGGAGATTTATTTTGAAATATATAAAAAATAATGGGCGGAAGAAATACCCGAGGAGCGCCAGCAGGAGGCCACGAGCCTGCACGGCGCCCCCCTAGGCGCGCCGTGGTGGCTCGTGGGCCCCCTGCTGGCTCTCCGACGCCCATCTTCCTCTATATGAAGGGTTTCGTTCTAGAAAAAATCAATACGGAGCTTTTGGGAAGAAACGCCGCCGCCACGAGGCGGAACTTGAGCAGAACCAATCTAGAGCTCCGGCAGGGCTGTCCTGCCGGGGAAATTTTCCTCCCGGAAGGGGAAATCGTCGCCATCGTCATCACCAACACCCCTCTCGTTGGAGGGGACTCATATCCAGCAACATCTTCATCAGCACCGTCTCATCTCCAAACCCTAGTTCATCTCGTGTATCCAATCTCCGTCTCACGACTCCGATTGGTACTTGTATGGTTGCTAGTAGTGTTAATTACTCCTTGTAGTTGATGCTAGTTGGATTACTTGGTGGAAGATTATATGTTCAGATCCTTGATGCTATTTAATACCTCTCTAATTATGATCATATTTATGCTTTTTGAGTAGTTACTTCTGTTCCTGAGGACATGGGATAAGTCTTGCTAGAAATAGTCATGTGAGTTTGGTATTCCTTCGGTATTTTGATATGATGTATGTTGTCTTTCCTCTAGTGGTGTTATGTGAACATCGACTACATAACACTTCACCATTATTTGGGCCTAGAGGAAGGCATTGGGAAGTAATAAGTAGATGATGGTTGCTAGAGTGACAGAAGCTTAAACCCTAGTTTGTGCGTCGCTTTGCAAGGGGCTGATTTGGATCCACTAGTTTAATGCTATGGTTAGACTTTGTCTTAATACTTCTTTCATAGTTGCGGATGCTTGCACGAGGGGTTAATCATAAGTGGGAGGTTTGTCCAAATAAGGGCAGCACCCAAGCACCGGTCCACCCACATATCAAACTATCAAAGTAACGAACGTGAATCATATGAACGTGATGAAAACTAGCTAGACAGAAATTCCCATGTGTCCCCGGGAGCGCTTTACTTTATATTTGAGTTCATTTAGGCTTGTCCCTTGCTGCAAAAGGGATAGGGCCATCTTGCTGCACCATTGTTACTATTGTTACTTGCTACCGGTTATGAATTATCTTATCACGCAACTATCTGTTACCGACAATTTCAGTGCTTGCAGAGAATACCTTGCTGAAAACCACTTGTCATATCCTTCTGCTCCTCGTTGGGTTCGACACTCTTACTTATCGATAGGACTACGATAGATCCCCTATACTTGTGGGTCATCAAGACTCTTTTCTGGCGCCGTTGTCGGGGAGTGAAGCGCCTTTGGTAAGAGGAATTTGGTAAGGAAACATTTTATATCGTGTCATGGGTATAAGTCTGACAGTAGATGTATGGGGTACGAAAGGATGGGCAGAGCCTTAGCTATGGCGAGGATGTATGAGTTCAGGCCCCTTTACGGTGGAGGTAAAAGCCCTACGTCTCAGGGCTCTTGGGAGCTTAGTGTCGAGTGGAATATAGGGTTACAGTAAATGCCAACCCCTGCACCAGTGGGGAAGGGCGGCTTATATAGATTGGGCTGCCCTTCATAATGGCCCGGTGGACAGGGGTGGAATAGTGGCGAACAAATGCCTACGTTACAGGTAACGTAAACCTTAAGTGTTAATAATGGTGTATGAAAACGTATGACCGTTGCCCTCCTGGGTGGTTACGATGTACAGAGTGGATTCCAGTCGGTACGTTAAATATGCTCCGAGTGCTCGTCGCCGACTGGATGATGGAGGCGTCCTTGGTTCAGTCGGAACTGTCTAAGGGCCTTGTCCTCCATGAAGGGTAGTCCTTGGGTAGTACCTATAGGACATTCCTATGACCCTACCGTGGGACTATAACCCCATCATATCATGTGCTGAAATTTATTGTCACTTGTTACTATGGAAACTACTACTTTGAGGAGCTTGTTCGGGGTATCTTCACCTCGACCGGAAGCACAAGGTATTGCTCCTCAACCCGCTGCACCTAGTGAAAATATTTATTATTAAATTCCTTCGGGTATGCTAGAGAAACTGTTGGCTAATCCTTTTAGAGGAGATGGAACATCACATCCCGACTTGCATCTAATCTATGTAGATGAAGTTTGTGGTTTATTTAAGATTGCAGGTTTGCCCGAGGATGAGGTTAAAAGGAAGGTATTTCCCTTATCTTTGAGGGATAAAGCATTGACATGGCATAGGCTATGTGATGATACTGGATCATGGAACTACAACCGATTGAAATTGGAATTCCATCAGAAGTTTTATCCTATGCATTTGGTACATCGTGATTGGAATTATATCTATAATTTTTGGCCTCGTGATAGAGAAAGTACCGCTCAAGCTTGGGGGAGGCTTAAGTCAATGTTATATTCATGCCCCAATCATGAGCTCTCGAGAGAAATTATTACTCAGAACTTCTATGATCGGCTTTCTCATTACAATCGCACCATGCTCGATACTTCTTGTGTCGGTTCTTTTATAAAGAGAGATATTGATTTCAAATGGGTTTTATTGGAAATAATTAAATGCAACTCTGAAGATTGGGAGCTTGATGACGGCAAGGAGTCAGGTATGAATATTAAATTTGATTGCGTTAAATCCTTTGTTGAAACAGATGCTTTTCGTGATTTTAGCGCTAAACATGGATTTGACTCTGAGATAGTAGCTTCTCTATGTGAATCATTTGCTACTCATATTAATCTCCCTAAGGAGAAGTGGTTTAAATATCATCCTCCTATAGAAGTCAATGTAGTAGAACCCGATCCAGTTGAAGAGAAAAGTTATTGCTTACCATGATCCCATTGTTCCTAGTGCTTACATTGAGAAACCACCTTTCCCTGTGAGAATAAAGGATCATTCCAAAGCTTCAACTGTGATACGTAAGGGCTACACTAGAACACCTACACCCCCTAAGCAAATTAGAGTTGAACCTAGTATTGCTATTATTAAAGATCTCTTGACTGACAACATCGATGGGCATATTATTCACTTCTGTGAAGATGCTGCTAGAATTGCTAAACCTCATGCTAGAGACAAGCATCGACCTGTTGTTGGCACACCTGTCGTTTCTGTTAAGATAGGAGATCACTGTTATCATGGTTTACGTGATGTGGGTGCTAGTGTTAGTGCAATACCTGAATCTTTATATAAAGAAATCAAGGATGAAATTGCACATGCTCAGATGGAATTTATTGATGTCACTGTTCAGCTTGCTAATAGGGACACTATATGTCCATTGGGAATTGTTAGAGACGTTGAGGTCTTGTCTGGTAAAACTAAGTATCCTACTGATTTTCTTGTCCTTGCCACCACACAAGATAGCTTTTGCCCAATTATATTTGGTAGACCCTTCCTCAATACTGTCAATTCTCAAATTGACTGCGAGAAACAAACCGTTACTGTTGGCTTTGAGGGTGTGCTGCATGAATTTAATTTCTCTAAGTTTGGCAGACAACCCCATGAAAAGGAATTGTCTAGTAGTGATGAAATCATTGCTCTTGCTTCTATTGTTGTGCCTCCCACCGATCCCTTAGAGCAATACTTGCTTGAGCATGAAAACGATATGCATATGGAAGAAAGGGATGAGATAGATAGAGTTATCTTTGAACAGCAGCCTCTCCTTAGGAACAATTTGCCTGTCGAATTACTTGGAGATCCACCTCCACCTAAGCGTGATCCTGTGTTTGAGCTTAAACAGTTACCTGATACTCTTAAGTATACTTATCTTGATGAGAAAGAGATATATCATGTTATAATTAGTGCTAAGCTTTCAGACCAAGAAGAAAAGAAATTATTGAAAACTCTGAGGAAGCACCGTGCTGCTATTGGATATACTCTTGATGATCTCAAGGTCATTAGTCCCACTCTATGTCAGCATAAGATTAAAACATATCCTGATTCCAAACCAGTTGCTGATCATCAACGTAGGTTAAATCCTAAGATGAAGGAGGTAGTAAGAAAAAAAATACTAAAGCTTCTGGAGGCAGGTATTATTTATCCTATTGCTCATAGTGATTGGGTAAGCCCAGTTCACTGCATTCCTAACAAAGGAGGTATTACCGTTGTCCCTAATGATAAAGATGAATTGATCCCGCAAAGGATTATCACTGGCTATAGGATCGTAATTGATTTTAGGAAGTTGAACAAGGATAATAAGAAAGATCATTACCCCTTGCCCTTCATTGATCAAATGCTAGAGAGGTTGTCTAAACACACACACTTCTGCTTCCTAGATGGCTATTCTGGTTTCTCCTAAATACCTGTTGCCCAATCTGGTCAGGAGAAAACCACTTTCACTTGCCCTTTCGGTACCTTTGCTTATAGACGTATGCCTTTTGGCTTATGTAATGAACCTGCTACCTTTCAAAGATGTATGATGGCTATATTCTCTGACTTTTGTGAAAAGATTGTTGTGGTTTTCATGGATGATTTTTCCGTTTGCGGATCATCTTTTGATGATTGCTTGAGCAACCTTGATCGAGTTTTGCAGAGATGTAAAGACACGAATCTTGTCTTGAATTGGGAGAAGTGCCACTTTATGGTTAATGAAGGCATTGTCTTAGGACACAAAATACTTGAAAGAGGTATTGAAGTCGATAAGGCTAAGGTCGATGCTATCGAGAAAATGCCATGCCCTACAGATATCAAAGGTATAAGAAGTTTCCTTCGTCGTGTTGGTTTCTATAGAAGGTATATTAAAGACTTCTCTAATATTTCTAGGCCTCTCACTAATCTCTTGCAAAAGGATATTCCATTTGTTTTTTATGATGATTGTGTAGAAGCTTTTGAAATACTTAGGAAGGCCTTAATAACTGCACCTATTGTTCAACCACCTAATTGGAACTTACCTTTTGAAATCATGTGTGATCCTAGTGATTATGTTGTTGGTGTTGTCCTAGGACAAAGAGTTGACAAGAAATTAAATGTCATACATTACGCTAGTAAAACTCTAGACAGTGCCTAGAGAAACTATGCTACCACCGAGAAAGAATTTTTAGCAGTCGTGTTTGCTTGTGATAAGTTCAGATCTTATATCGTTGACTCAAAAATCACTGTTCACACTGACCATGCTGCTATTAAGTATCTCATGGAAAAGAAAGATGCTAAGCCTAGACTCATTAGATGGGTTCTCTTGCTAGAAGAGTTTGACTTGCATATTGTCGATAGGAAGGGGGTAGAGAATCCCATAGCAGATAACCTCTCTAGGTTAGAGAATGTTCTTGATGACCCACAACCTATCAATGATAGCTTTCCTGATGAACAATTGAATGTCATCAATGCTTCACACAGTACACCTTGGTATGCTGATTATGCTAACTTCATTGTGGCAAAATATATACCACCTAGTTACACATACCAACTGAACAAGAAATTTTTCTATGATTTGAGACATTACTCTTGGGATGACCCTCACCTTTATAAAGAAGGAGTAGATGCCGTTATTAGACATTGTGTACCTGAACATGAACAGGGACAGATCCTACAGAAGTGTCACTCCGAAGCTTACGGAGGACACCACGTGGGAGATAGAACTGCCCACAAGGTATTGCAATCCGGCTTTTATTGGCCTACTCTCTTCAAGGATGCCCGTAAGTTTGTCTTGTCTTGTGATGATTGCCAAAGAATAGGTAATATCAGTAGACGTCAGGAAATGCCTATGAACTACTCACTGGTGATTGAACCATTTGATGTATGGGGTTTTGATTATATGGGACCTTTTCCAAAGTCCAACGGGTATACTCACATTCTAGTTGTTGTGGATTACGTTACTAAGTGGGTAGAAGCTATTCCCACTAGTAGTGCTGATCACCACACCTCTATTAAGATGCTTCAAGAAGTCATTTTCCCGAGATTTGGAGTCCCTAGATATTTGATGACTGATGATGGTTCACACTTTATTCATGGTGTTTTTCGTAAGATGCTTGCTAAGTATGATGTCAACCATAGAGTTGCATCTCCATATCATCCTCAGTCTAGTGGTCAGGTGGAGTTGAGTAATAGAGAGATCAAATTGATCTTGCAAAAGATTGTCAATAGGTCGAGAAAGAATTGGTCTAGCAAACTTGATGATGCACTGTGGACTTATAGGACTGCTTATAAGAATCCCATGGGCATGTCACCGTACAAAATGGTCTATGGTAAAGCGTGCCATTTACCTCTTGAGCTAGAGCATAAAGCTTATTGGGCGATCAAAGAGCTCAACTTTGATTTCGAACTTGCTGGTGAGAAGAGGTTATTTAACATTAGCTCGCTAGATGAATGGAGAACTCAGGCATATGAAAATGCCAAGCTGTATAAGGAAAAGGTTAAGAGGTGGCACGATAGATGGAAACAAAAACGTGAGTTCAATGTAGGTGATCATGTCTTGCTATACAATTCTCGTTTAAGATTTTTTGCAGGCAAACTTCTCTATAAATGGGAAGGTCCTTACATTGTCGAAGAAGTATATCGTTCCAGTGCCATCAAAATCAACAATGCAGACGGTAACTTTCCGAGGATTGTAAATGGGCAAAGAATCAAGCATTATATCTCAGGTACTCCCATGAATGCTGAAAGCGATATTATTAATACCATAACCCCGGAGGAGTACATAAGAGATGTTTACCAGCCTGTTTCGGACTCCAAAAACAAAGAGGCAGATCTAAATCGCTATGGCTTCCCCAAAAGTTCCCAAGGACAAGTTCTTCGAGAAGGTTATCAATCCCTACCTCATGGAGGTGCTGCAACACCCTCAGTCTATTGAGATGCAGGAGGGGGTGCTACACATCCGCGATGTTGAGGGGGCCAAGAAGACCGGAAACGTAGAGGCAAGGCTCGAAGAAATGGAGCAGCAAGTTTTCAAGTGCCAAAGTATGGTGGCACGGGGACTCAACGCCAACCACATGATGATCACGGAGTTCACCAACAAGCACAAGATCGACACCAAGGACATTGCGGACTGATACGTCTCCAACGTATGTATAATTTTTTAGTGTTCCTTGCTATTTTAGTATCAACTTTTTATGCTCCCTATGCATTTATATGATGTTTTATATCTTTTTTGGGACTAACTTATTAACTCAGTGCCCAGTGCCAGTTCCTGTTTTTTCCTTGTTTTTGACCTCTTGCAAATAGGAATATCAAACGGAGTTTAAACGGAAAAAACTTTCGCCACGATTTTTTTCTGAAAATAATACGAATACGAGACTTGTGAACCAAGGTAGCGGAGACCGTGGGAGGCCACGAGCCCCCAGACCGCGGGCCACCCCTGGCTGCGCCGTGGCAGTTCGTGGGTCCCACGTGGCTCCGGTGCCCTACTTCTTCCGCCTATAAATTTCGATCGTGCCATCAAAGAAAAGAGAGCCGCAATTACTTTTCCGCCGCCGCAAGCCTCTGCTTCCGTGAGATCCCAACTGAAGACGTTCCGGTACTATGCCGGAGAGGGATCCGGAGTTGGAGGGCTTCTACATCAACACCATTGCCCCTCCGATGATGCGTGAGTAGTTCACCACAGACCTTCGGGTCCATAGCTAGTAGCTAGATGGCTTCTTCTCTCTCTTGGATCTTCAATACAAAGTTCTCCATGATCTTCATGGAGATCTATCCGATGTAATTCTTCTTTGCAGTTTGTTTGTCGAGATCCGATGAATTGTGGATTCATGATCAGATTATCAATCATACATATTTGAGTCTTTGCTGATTTCTTATATGCATGATTTCATATCCTTGTAATTCTCTTCGAGTTATCGGTTTTGTTTGGCCAACTTGATCTATGATTCTTCCAATGGGAGAAGTGCTTGGTTTTGGGTTCATACCGTGCGGTGACCTCACCCAGTGACAGAAGGGGTACCGAGGCACGTATCGTGTGGTTGCCATCAAGGGTAAAAAGATGGGGTTTTCATAATTGGTTTGAGTTTATCCCTCTACTTCATGTCATCTTTTTTAAGGCTTTACTCTGTTTGCATGAACTTAATACACTAGATGCATGCTGGATAGCGATCGATGTGTGGAGTAATAAGAAGTAGATGCTAACAGTATCGGTCTACTTGTCTCGGACATGATGCATATATGCATGATCAGTGCTTAGATGACTTCATGATTTTGCGCGATTCTATCAATTGCTCGACAGTAATTTGTTTACCCGACGTGATATTTGCTTTTATGAGAGAAGCCTCTAGTGAACACTATGGCCCCGGGTCTATTTTCCATCCACTGTTTTCAGATCTATATTACTTTCTGTGTCAGATCTCACTTTTGCAAACAATCGTGAAGGGATTGACAACCCCTTTTGTCGCGTTGGGTGCAAGTTGTTGTTTCTTGTGCAGGTCACTTGGAGCTTTATCTTGGAGTTCCTACTGGTTCGATACCTTGGTTCTCAAACTGAGGGAAATACTTGTTGTTGCTCTACTACATCACCCTTTCCTCTTCAAGGGCAAAAACCAACGCAATCTCGAGTCAAATTGCCAAGTTATGGTGACATGACTGGGAAGTAGCAGGAAGGATTTTTGGCGCCGTTGCCGGGGAATTTCAAGTGAAGCACATCTACCAAGTACCTCTCAAACTCATCTCTTGCATTTACTTTGTTTGCCAGTTGCCTCTCGTTTTCGTCTCCCCCACTTCACCCATTTGCCTTTTTTGTTTGCCTTTCCTTTGCTTGTATTGCCATGTGCATTCAAAATGCTTGCATCTTCGCTTGCTAAAAATCTTGTGACATGGATCCTCATCCACTTGCTAATCTTTTTAAGAGGTCCAACTATGTTGAACCAATTGCTAGTGAGTTTTGCTTACTAGATTATCTTTAAGGAGTTTTGCTTGAGATGCGGGAATCTGAAAATTGTGAGGAAGAAATTTATGAAGTGATTCACGAGGGCTCCTTGGATGAAAAGAATGATTGCAATGGTTTCACTATAAATTCTATTAGTGACAATCATGCCAAAAATATGCAAAACCCTAAGCTTGGGGATGCTAGTTTTGCTATGTCTACTACTTGTTGCAATGATCATGATTGGGGTGATGATTTTTCTTATGATCTTGAAAATTTGTTTAAGCCTCATGATGATTGCAATAATAAAGAGTGTCAACTATGCATGCATGTGGATCATGAATTTGAATATGATCCCACATGTAATTATTATGTGAGAGGAAAATGTTTTGTTAGAAACTTTCATGTTACTAAGTTACCTCTCATCATGTTGAGATTGACATTGTCTCTTTCTTCTTCCTTGCATATGGCAGTTATTGCTTGTCTTGATAATTTGTTTTCCTATAAAATTCCTATGCATAGGAAGTATGTTAGACTTAGATGTGATTTTCACATGCTTCATGATGCTCCCATTATGTTTCAATTCTTATCTTCTATGTGAGCATCATTGAATTATCAATGCCTAGCTAAGGGCGTTAAACAATAGCGCTTGTTGGGAGGCAACCCAATTTATTTTTGCTTTTTGCTTTCTGCTTTGTGTTTTCCACACTTTCATAATTCTGTTATGATGGTGTCCTTTGTGTTTTAATTAGCGTATGTGCGAAGTGATATGATTAGTCTTGGTGATGATTGTTTGATCACGCTAGAAAACACAGAAACTTTCTGCTCATGAAAAGAATTTTAAGTTTTATTCTGTAAGAGCTTTTGAGTTGATTCTTTTTGCTGCTGATTGCTACGCAATTTCTCCAGACGTTCGTAAGATTTTATTTTTTGAGGTAGCGGAAGTATACGGAGTATACAGATTGCTACACACTGTTCTGTTTTTGACAGATTCTATTTTCATTGTGTTGATCGGTTGTTTTGATGAAACTATGGATAGTATCGGGGGGTACGACCCATGGAAAAGATATAATGCAGTAGTGTAACACCAATATGAATGGAATTCAAGTTCACTTCAGTACCTTTCAAGTTAGTAGTTTGTTTCCTTGTGCTAATGATATCACAAGTTTTTGTTTAAGTTTTGTGTTGTGAAGTTTTCAAGTTTTGGATGATCTTCCTATGGACAATGGAACAAGGAGTGGTAAGAGCCTAAGCTTGGGGATGCCCAAGGCATCCCAAGCCAAATTCAAGGACACCAAAAAGCCTAAGCTTGGGGATGCCCTGGGAAGGCATCCCCTCTTTCGTCTTCAATCCATCGGTATGTTACTTGGAGCTATATTTTTATTCACCACATGATATGTGTTTTGCTTGGAGCGTCATGTGTTATATTAGTTTTTTCTTTTAGTTGTGCCACAATTTTCCTTTCTCCACACCTCTTTTTGAGAGAGACACGCACTCATCGTGTATTTGTAGAATACTCTTTGAGCTTCACTTATATCTTTTGAGCTAGACACTTTTGCTCCCATGAGGTTCACTTATATCTTTTGAGCTAGTTGATTTGTTGCTCTAGTCCTTCACTTAAATCTTGTTAGAGCATGGCGGTGGCATATTTTGTAGAAATAGAAACTCTCGATCTTCACTTATATCTTTTTGAGAGTGCTCTCTTAAAGAACTTGGTAATTGGCGTGTGCTATGAAGTTAGTCCTATATGTGATAGGCATCCAAAGAGGATACAATAAAAAAACCTCCATATTTAAGTGCATTGATTAGTAGGAGAAATTTGCTTCCTCATGCTTAGTTTTGAGATGTGCTTATGGTAATATTAGAGTTATGTTAGTAGGGTGTTGTGAATCTAGACATACTTGTGGTAAAGTTAGTGATTCCCGTAGCATGCACGTATGGTGAACCGCTATGTGATGAAGTTTGAGCATGATTAGTTTATTGATTGTCATCCTTTGTGTAGCGGTCGGGATTGCGCGATGGTTTATACCTACCAACCCTTCCCCTAGGAGTATGCGTTGAATGCTTTGTTTCGATTACTACTAAAACTTTTACAACAAGTATATGAGTTCTTCATGACTAATATGAGTCCATGGTTTAGATGCACTTTTACCTTCCACCATTACCACCTTCTCTAGTACCGCACAACTTTCGCCGTACATAAACCCACCATATAGCCTCCCTCAAAACAGCCACCATACCTACCTATCATGGCATTTTCATACCCATTCCGAGATATATTGCCATGCAACTACCACTGTTCCATCTAATGACATGTGCCACCACTTCCACATTGCCATTGCATGATCGTAATATAGCTAGCATGATGTTTCTATGGCTTGTCCGTTTTTTGATGTCATTGCTATGCTAGATCATTGTCACGGTACACTACCCAAGGCATTTCATATAGAGTCATCATTGCTCTAAGTTTTGAGTTGTAAGTGTGATGATCATCATTAATAGAGCATTGTCCCATGTGAGGAAATAAAAGAGGCCAGCGAAGCCCATTTACAAAAAAAGAGGCCAAAGATGCCCACCAAAATAATAATAATAAAGCCAAAGAGCCCACAAAAAATGAGAGAAAAGAGAGAAGGGACAATTGCTACTATCCTTTTTCCACACTTCTGCTTCAAATAAGCACCATGATCTTCATCATAGAGAGTCTCCTATGTTGTCACTTCCATTTACTAGTGGTAAATTATAACTTGGCTTGTATATTCCAATGATGGGCTTCCTCAAAATTGCCCTAGGTCTTCGTGAGCAAACAAGTTGGGTGCACACCCACTAGTTTCCTTTGTGAGCTTTCATACACTTATAAGCTCAAGTGCATCTGTTACATGGCAATCCCTACTCATTCACATTGATATCTATTGATGAGCATCTCCATAGCTCATTGATATGCCTAGTCAACGTGACCATCTTCTTCATTTTTGCCTCACAACCTCCACCATATTCCACTCCACCTATAGTGCTATAACCATGGCTCACACTCATATATTGCGTGAGAGTTGAAAAAGTTTGAGAAAGTAAAGGTGTGAAAACAACTACTTGGCCAATACCGAGGTTGTGCATGATTTAAATTCGTTGTGCAAGGATGATAGAGCATAGCCAGACTATATGATTTTGTAGGGATAACTTTCTTTTGGCCTTGTTACTTCGAAAGTTCATGACTACTTTGCTAGCATGCTTGAAGTATTATTGTTTTCATGTCAACATTGAACTATGATTTGGAATCTTACGGATCTGAACATTCATGCCACGATGAAGGAGTTACAAAGAACAAAATATGCTAGGTAGCATTCCACCTCAAAAATTCGGTCTTTATCACTTCCCTACTCGAGGACGAGCAGGAGTTAAGCTTGGGGATGCTTGATACGTCTCCAACGTATCTATAATTTTTGAGTGTTTCATGCTTATTTAGTATCAACTTTAGACATTCCCTATGCATTTATATGATGTTTTATATCTTTTTTGGGACTAACTTATTAACTTAGTGCCTAGTGCCAGTTCTTGTTTTTTTCCTTGTTTTTGACCTCTTGCAGCTAGGAATATCAAACGGAGTCCAAACGGAATAAAACTTTCGCCACGATTTTTTTTCGAAAATAAGACGAATACGAGACTTGAGAACCAAGGCAGCGGAGACCGTGGGAGGCCACGATCCCCCAGGCCCCCCTAGCCCTGCCATGGGAGCTCGTGGGCCCCACGTGGCTCCGGTGCCCTACTTCTTCCGCCTATAAATTTCGATGAATCATGCCACGGAAGAAAAGAGAGCCACAATTACTTTTATGCCTCCTCAAGCCTCTGTTTCCGCGAGATCCCATCTGGAGACCGTTCCGGTACTCTTCCGGAGAGGGATCCGGAGTTGGGGGGCTTCTACATCAACACCATTGCCCCTCCGATGATGCGTGAGTAGTTCACCACAGACCTTCGGGTCCATAGCTACTAGCTAGATGGCTTGTTCTCTCTCTTGGATCTTCAATACAAAGTTCTCCATGATCTTCATGGTGATCTATCCGATGTAATTCTTCTTTGCGATGTGTTTTTCGAGATCCGATGAATTGTGGATTCATGATCAGATTATCTATGATATATATTTGAGTCTTTGCTGATTTCTTATATGCATGATTTCATATCCTTGTAATTCTCTTCGAGTTATCGGTTTTGTTTGGCCAACTTGATCTATGATTCTTGCAATGGGAGAAGTGCTTGGTTTTGGGTTCATACCGTGCGGTGACCTCACCCAGTGACAGAAGGGGTAGCGAGGCACGTAACGTGTTGTTGCCATCAAGGGTAAAAAGATGGGATTTTCATCATTGGTTTGAGTTTATCCCTCTACATCATGTCATCTTCCTTAAGGCTTTACTCTGTTTGCATGAACTTAATACACTAGATGCATGTTGGATAGCGGTCGATGTGTGGAGTAATAAGAAGTAGATGCTGACAGTATCAGTCTACTTGTCTCGGACGTGATGCCTATATGCATGATCATTGCTTAGATGACTTCATGACTTTGCACGATTCTATCAATTGCTCGACAGTAATTTGTTTACCCGCCGTGATATTTGCTTTTATGAGAGAAGCCTCTAGTGAACACTATGGCCCCGGGGTCTATTTTCCATCCACTGTTTTCAGATCTATATTACTTTCTGTGTCAGATCTCACTTTTGCAAACAATCGTGAAGGGATTGACAACCCCTTTTCTCGCGTTGGGTGCAAGTTGTTGTTTCTTGTGCAGGTCACTTGGAGCTTTATCTTGGAGTTCCTACTGGTTCGATACCTTGGTTCTCAAACTGAGGGAAATACTTGTTGTTGCTGTGCTACATCACCCTTTCCTCTTCAAGGGCAAAAACCAACGCAATCTCGAGTCAAATTGCCAATTTCTGGTTACGTGACTGGGAAGTAGGAGCGACCACCTTTTCAAGCTTTATGACAGGATCGATCATCTCCAAGCCTAGATCTACGACATGCAAAATCAAAACTATGAGTATGAATATAGATTCAAAGCAATGAAATTGGCTCCAGATTTGAGGATTTCGGAGACTCGATCATCTTTCTATGATGGAGAACCTATGCCTTGGAAGACGGAGGATCAGCCCCATATTCCAACAACTCCAGCACCATCACCTCCGAAGGAAGACAATTGAACACATGGGTATGGGCACTCCCTTGGCTTGTGCCAAGCTTGGGGGAGTTTCCCCGGTATCGTATCACCATCATATCTTTTGCTTTTACTTTTGTTTCAGTTTTATCCTCTTTTTAGTTTTATCTTTTGCTAGTAGAATAGAGTGTTGGAAATATTCCCTAGAGGCAATAATAAATTAGTTATTATTATATTTATTTGTTCATGATACTCGTTTATTATCCATGCTATAATTGTATTGATTGGAAATACAGTGCATGTGTGGATACATAGACAAAACACTGTCCCTAGTAAGCCTCTAGTTGTCTAGCTCGTTGATCAAAGATGGTCAAGGTTTCCTGACCATAGGCAAGTGTTGTCACTTGATAACGGGATCACATCATTAGGAGAATCATGTGATGGACTAGACCCAAACTAATAGACGTAGCATGTTGATCGTGTGATTTTGTTGCTACTGTTTTCTGCGTGTCAAGTATTTGTTCCTATGACCATGAGATCATATAACTCACTGACACTGGAGGAATGCTTTGTGTGTATCAAACATCGCAACGTAACTGGGTGACTATAAAGATGCTCTACAGGTATCTCCGAAGGTGTTCGTTGAGTTAGTATGGATCAACACTGGGATTTGTCACTCTGTATGACGGAGAGGTATCTCGGGGCCCACTCGGTAATACAACATCACACACAAGCCTTGCAAGCAATGTGACTTAGTGTAAGTTGTGGGATCTTGTATTACGGAACGAGTAAAGAGACTTGCCGGTAAACGACATTGAAATAGGTATGCGCATACTGACGATCGAATCTCGGGCAAGTAACATACCGAAGGACAAAGGGAATGACATACGGGATTATATGAATCCTTGGCACTGAGGTTCAACCGATAAAGATCTTCGGAATATGTAGGATCCAATATGGGCATCCAGGTCCCGCTATTGGATATTGACCGAGGAGTCACTCGGGTCATGTCTACATAGTTCTCGAACCCGCAGGGTCTGCACACTTAAGGTTCGACGTTGTTTTATGCGTATTTGAGTTATATGGTTGGTTACCGAATGTTGTTCGGAGTCTCGGATGAGATCAAGGACATCACGAGGGTTTCCGGAATGGTCCGGAAACGAAGATTGATATATAGGATGACCTCATTTGATTACCGGAAGGTTTTCGGAGTTACCGGGAATGTACCAGGAATGACGAATGGGTTCCGGGTGTTCACCCGGGGGGGCAACCCACCCCGGGGAAGCCCATAGGCCTTGGGGGTGGTGCACCAGCCCTTGGTGGGCTGGTGGGACAGCCCAAGAAGGCCCTATGCGCCAAGGATAGAAAATCAAAGAGAAAGGAAAAAAAAGGAGGTGGGAAAGGAGAGAAGGACTCCACCTTCCAATCCTAGTTGGACTAGGATTGGAGGAGGACTCCTCCTCCCTTGGTGGCGCAGCCCTTGGGGCTCCTTGAGCCTCAAGGCAAGCCTCCCCTCCCCTCCTCCTATATATATGGAGCTATTAGGGCTGATTTGAGATAACTTTTGCCACGGCAGCCCGACCACATACCTCCATGGTTTTACCTCTAGATAGTGTTTCTGCGGAGCTCGGGCGGAGCCCTGCTGAGATTAGATCACCACCAACCTCGGGAGCGTCGTCACGCTGCCGGAGAACTCATCTACCTCTCCGTCTCTCTTGCTGGATCAAGAAGGCCGAGATCATCGTCGAGCTGTACGTGTGCTGAACGCGGAGGTGCCGTCCGTTCGGCACTAGATCGTGGGACGGATCGCGGGACGGTTCGTGGGACGGTTCGTGGGGCGGATCGAGGGACGTGAGGACGTTCCACTACATCAACCGCGTTCACTAACGCTTCTGCTGTGCGATCTACAAGGGTACGTAGATCGGAAATCCCCTCTCATAGATGGACATCACCATGATAGGTCTTCGTGCGCGTAGGAAATTTTTTGTTTCCCATGCGACGTTCCCAAACAGTGGCATCATGAGCTAGGTTCATGCGTAGATGTCTTCTCGAGTAGAACACAAAAGTTTTTGTGGGCAGTGATGTGTGTTTTGCTGCCCTCCTTAGTCTTTTCTTGATTCCGCGGTATTGTTGGATCGAAGCGGCTCGGACCGACATTACTCGTACGCTTACGAGAGACTGGTTTCATCGCTACGAGTAACTCCGTTGCTCAAAGATGACCAGCGAATGTCGGTTTCTCCAACTTTAGTTGAATCGTATTTGACCGAGGAGGTCCTTGGATGAGGTTAAATAGAAATTCATATATCTCCGTTCTGGTGTTTGCATAAGTAAGATGCGATCCTACGAAATACCCATGGTCACCACGTAAAACATGCAACAACAATTAGAGGACGTCTAACTTGTTTTTGCAGGGTATGCTTGTGATGTGATATGGCCAACGATGTGATGTGATATATTGGATGTATGAGATGATCATGTTGTAATAGTTAATATCGACTTGCACGTCGATGGTACGGCAACCGGCAGGAGCCATAGGGTTGTCGTTTACTATATTGCTAGGATGTAGCTTTAGTAGTAATAGCATGAGTAGCACGACAACCCCGATGGTGACACGTTGATGGAGATCATGGTGTGACACCGGTGACAAGAAGATCGTGCCGGTGCTTTGGTGATGGAGATCAAAAAGCACATGATGATGGCCCTATCATGTCACTTATGAATTGCATGTGATGTTAATCCTTTTTGCACCTTATCTTGCTTAGAACGACGGTAGCATTATGAGGTGATCTCTCACTAAAATTTCAAGACGAAATTGTGTTCTCCCCGACTGTGCACCGTTGCGACAGTTCTTCGTTTTGAGACACCACGTGATGATCGGGTGTGATTGACTCAACGTTCACATACAACGGGTGCAAAATAGTTGCACACGCGGAACACTCGGGTTAAGCTTGACGAGCCCAGCATGTGCAGACATGGCCTCGGAACACATGAGGCCGAAAGGTCGAGCATGAATCGTATAGTTGATATGATTAGCATAGAGATGCTTACCACTGAAACTATTCTCGACTCACGTGATGATCGGACTTGAGATAGTGGATTTGGATCATGTACCACTCAAATGACTAGAGAGATGTACTTTTTTGAGTGGGAGTTCTTAAGTAATATGATTAATTGAACTAATTGTCATGAACATAGTCTAATGGTATTTGCGAATTATGATGTAGCTTGCGCTATAGCTCTACTGTTTTTATATGTTCCTAGAGAAAATTTAGTTGAAAGTTGATAGTAGCAAACTTTGCAGACTGAGTCTGTAAAATCGAGGATTGTCCTCGTTGCTGCGCGGAAGGCTTATGTCCTTAATGCACCACTCGGTGTGCTGCACCTCGAGCGTCGTCTGTAGATGTTGTGAACATCCGACATACACGTTTCTGATGACTACACGATAGTTCAGTGCAAAAAACTTAATGGCTTAGAAGCAAGGCGCCGAAGACGTTTTGAAACGTCACGGAACATAAGTGATGTTCTAAAGAGATGAAATTGTGATTTCATGCTTGTGCCCTTGTTAAGAGGTACGAGACCTCCAACAAGATTCTTTGTACACAAAGTAAAGGAGAAAAGCTCAATCGTTGAGCGTGTGCTCAGATTGTCTGAGTGCGACAAGCGCTTGAATCAAGTGGGAGTTAATCTTCCAGATGAGATAGTGATAGTTTTCCAAATTCACTGCCACCAAGCTGTGAGAGCTTTGTGATGAACTATAACATATCAAGGATAGATACAATGATCCTTAAGCGATTCGCGATGTTTGCCACTGCGAAAGTAGAAATCAAGAAGGAGCATCAATAGTTGATGGTTTGTAAAACCACTAAGTTTCAAGAAAGGCAAGGGCTAGAAGGGATACTTCGTGAAACGGCAAAACAGTTGCTGCACTAATGAAGAGACCCAAGATTAAACCCAAACCTGAGACTAAGTGCTTCTATAATGAGGGGAACAGTCACTGAGGCGGAGCAACTCTAGATACTTGGTAGATAAGAAGGCTGGCAAAAGTCGAAAGAAGTATATTTGTTATACATGATGTGTACTTTACTAGTACTCCTAGTAGCATGAGGGTATTGGATACCGGTTCGGTTGCTAAGTGATTAGTAACACGAAATGATAGCTACGGCATAAACGGAGACTAGCTAAAGGCAAGGTGATGATACGTGTTGGAAGTGTTTCCAAGATTGATATGATCGAAACGTCGCATGCTCCCTCTACCATCGGGATTGGTGTTAAACCTAAATAATTGTTATTTGGTGCTTGCGTTAAGCATGAACATGATTGGATCATGTTTATTGCAATACGATTATTCATTTAAAGAGAATAATGGTTACTCTATTTGCTTGAATAATCACCTTCAATGGTTTATTGAATCTCGATCGTAGTGTTACACATGTTCATGATATTGGTGCCAAAAGATACGAGGTAATGATGATAGTACCACTTACTTGTGGCACTGCCGCTTGAGTCATGTTGGTATAAATTGCATGAAGAGGCTCCATGCTGATGGATCTTTATACTCACTTGATTTTGAATCACTAGTGACATGCAAATCATACCACATGAGCAAGGCCTTGTTTTCATTGAGATGAAACAAGATAGTAACTTGTTGGAAGTGATACATTTTGATGTATGCAGTCCAATGGGTGCTGAGGCACGCAGTGGATATCATTATGTTCTTACTTCAATGACGATTTGAGTAGATACAAGAGTATTTACTTAATGAATCACAAGTCTGAAATATTGAAAAGTTCAATTCTATTTCGGAGTGAAGTTCGTCGTAACAAGAGGATAAACTATCTACGATATGATCATAGAAATGAATATCTGAGTTACGAGTTTTGGTACGCAGTTAAGACAATACGGAAATTGTTTCGCAGTTCATGCCACCTGGAACATCATAGTGTGATGATGTGTCTGAACGTCATAGCCACGCACTATTTGGTATGGTGCATGATATGATGTCTCTTATCGAATTACCACTATCGTTTATGGGTTATGCATTAGAGACAACCGCATTCACTTTAAATAGGGCACCGCGTATTTCCGTTGAAATATGACACAGTATAGACTGAGGTTTAGAGAAATCTAAACTGTCGTTTCTTGAAAGTTTGGGGCTTCGACACTTATGTGAAAAAGTTTCAGTCTCATAAGCTCGAACCCAAAGCGGATAAATGCATCTTCATAAGATATCCAAAACGGTTGGGTACATCTCCTATCTCAGATCCGAAAGCAAAGTATTTGTTTCTAGAAACGGATCCTTTCTCGAGGAAAGGTTTCTCTCGAAAGAATTGAGTGGGAGGGTGATAGAACTTGATGAGGTTATTGAACCATCACTTCAACTAGTGTGTAGCAGGGCACAGGAAGTTGTTCCTGTGGCGCCTACACCAATTGAAGTGAAAGCTGATGATGGTGATCATTGAGCATCAGATCAAGTTACTACAAGCCTCGTAGGTTGACAAGGTCGCGTACTACTGCAGAGTGGTACGGTAACACTGTCTTGGAGGTCATGTTGTTGAGCAACAGTGAACCTACGAGTTATGGAGAAAGCAGTGGTGGGCCCGGATTCCGACAAATGGCTGGAGGCCATGAAATCCGAGAGAGGATCCATGTATGAAAACAAAGTGTAGACTTCGGAAGAACTACTTGATGGTCATAGGACTATTGAGTAAAGATGGATCTTTAAAAGGAAGACAGACGACGATGGTGATAAGTCACTATTAAGAAAAGCTCGACTTCTCGCAAAGATGTTTCCGACATGATCAAACAGTTGACTATGGTGAGACTTTCTCACTTGTAGCGATGCTAAAAGTATGTTAGAATTATGTTAGTAGTTGATGCATTATTTTTGAAATATTGCATCTAGGATGTCAAAACATTGTTTCCTCGACGGTTTCCTTGAGCAAACATTGTATGTGATACAACCAGGAGGTTTTGTCGATCCTAAAGATACTAGCAAGTATGAAAGCTCCAGTGATCCTTCAATGGACTGGTGCAAGCATCTCGGAGTTGAAATATACACTTTGATGAGATGATCAAAGATTTTGGGTTTGTACAAGGTTTATGAGAAACTTGTATTTCCAAAGAAGTGAGTGGGAGCACTATAGAATTTCTAATAAGTATATGTGGTTGACATATTGTGGATCAGAAGTAATGTAGAATTTCTGTAAAGCATACAAGGTTCTCTGAAAGGAGTTTTCAAAGGAATACCTAGATTGCGCTACTTGAACGTTGAGCATCAAAGATCTATGGAGATTGATCGAAAGTGCTTAATAGAAGTTTGAACAAGATGCATGCCTTGACAAGTTTTTGAAGGAGTTCAAAATAGATCAGCAAAGAAGGAGTTCTTGGTTGCGTTGTAACGTGTGAATTTGAGTAAGACTCAAAACCCGACCACAGCAGAATAAAGAGAATAGACGAAGGTCGTCTTCTATGCCTTAGCCGTAGACTTTAATGTATGCCATGCTGAGTATCGCACCTGATGTGTGCCTTGCAGCAAGTCTGTTAAGAGGTACACAGAGTGATCCAGGATTGAATCACTGATCAGTGGTCAAAGTTATCCTTAGTAACTAAATAGACTAAGGAATTTTTCTCGATTATGGAGGTGGTTAAAAAGTTCGTCGTAAAGGGTTACGTCGATGCAAGCTTTGACACTAATCCGAATAACTATGAGTAGTGAAACGGATTCGTATAGTAGAGTAGATATTTGGAGTATTTCCGAATAGCACATGGTAGCAGCATCTATAAGATGACATAAAGATTTGTAAAGAACACACGGATCTGAAAGTTTCAGAACCGTTGACTAAAACCTCTCTCACGAGCAAGACGTGATCAGACCCCATAACTATATGGGTGTTGGATTCGTTGGAATCACATGGTGATGTGAACTAGATTATTGACTCTAGTGCAAGTGGGAGACTGTTGGAAATATGCCCTAGAGGCAATAATAAATTATTTATTATTATATTTCTTTGTTCATGATAATCGTTTATTATCCATGCTATAATTGTATTGATTGGAAACACAGTGCATGTGTGGATACATAGACAAAACATTGTCCCTAGTAAGCCTCTAGTTGACTAGTCGTTGATCAAAGATGGTCAAGATTTCCTGACCATAGGCAAGTGTTGTCACTTGATAACGGGATCACATCATTAGGAGAATCATGTGATGGACTAGACCCAAACTAATAGACGTAGCATGTTGATCGTGTCATTTTGTTGCTACTGTTTTCCGCGTGTCAAGTATTTGTTCCTATGACCATGAGATCATATAACTCACTGATACCAGAGGAATGCTTTGTGTGTATCAAACGTCGCAACATAATTGGGTGACTATAAAGATGCTCTACAGGTATCTCCGAAGGTGTTCGTTGAGTTAGTATGGATCAAGACTGGGATTTGTCACTCTGTATGACGGAGAGGTATCTCGGGGCCCACTCGGTAATACAACATCACACGCAAGCCTTGCAAGCAATGTGACTTAGTGTAAGTTGCGGGATCTTGTATTACGGAACGAGTAAAGAGACTTGCTGGTAAACGAGATTGAAATAGGTATGCGGATACTGACGATCGAATCTCGGGCAAGTAACATACCGAAGGACAAAGGGAATGACATACGGGATTATATGAATCCTTGGCACTGAGGTTCAACCGATAAAGATCTTCGGAATATGTAGGATCCAATATGGGCATCCAGGTCCCGCTATTGGATATTGACCGAGGAGTCACTCGGGTCATGTCTACATAGTTCTTGAACCCGCAGGGTCTGCACACTTAAGGTTCGACGTTGTTTTATGCGTATTTGAGTTATATGGTTGGTTACCAAATGTTGTTAGGAGTCCCGGATGAGATCACGGACATCACGAGGGTTTCCGGAATGGTCCGGAAACGAAGATTGATATATAGGATGACCTCATTTGATTACCGAAAGGTTTTCGGAGTTACCGGGAATGTACCGGGAATGACGAATGGGTTCCGGGTGTTCACCGGGGGAGCAACCCACTCCGGGGAAGCCTATAGGCCTTGGGGGTGGCGCACCAGCCCTTGGTGGGCTGGTGGGACAGCCCAAGAAGGCCTTATGCGCCAAGGATAGAAAATCAAAGAGAAAGAAAAAAAAAGGAGGTGGGAAAGGAGAGAAGGACTCCACCTTCCAATCCTAGTTGGACTAGGATTGGAGGAGGACTCCTCCTCCCTTGGTGGCGCAGCCCTTGGGGCTCCTTGAGCCTCAAGGCAAGCCTCCCCTCCCCTCCTCCTATATATATGGAGCTATTAGGGCTGATTTGAGATAACTTTTGCCACGGCAGCCCGACCACATACCTCCATGGTTTTACCTCTAGATAGTGTTTTTGCGGAGCTCGGGCGGAGCCCTGCTGAGATTAGATCACCACCAACCTCCGGAGCGCCGCCATGCTCCCGGAGAACTCATCTACCTCTCCGTCTCTCTTGCTGGATCAAGAAGGCCGAGATCATCGTGGAGTTGTACGTGTGCTGAACGCGGAGGTGCCGTCCGTTCGGCACTAGATCGTGGGACGGATCGCGGGACGGTTCGTGGAACGGTTCGCGGGGAGGATCGAGGGACGTGAGGATGTTCCACTACATCAACCGCGTTCACTAACGCTTCTGCTGGGCGATCTACAAGGGTACGTAGATCAGAAATCCCCTCTCGTAGATGGACATCACCATGATAGGTCTTCGTGCGCGTAGGAAATTTTTTGTTTCCCATGCGACGTTCCCCAACATAGAGTTCTTAGTATGATATTGGTTTTAGTTTTGCTTTTGGTTACCCCCTATGTAATCGTGCCTGTGAGTTATATATTAAGAAGTGTATTAGTTAAGGGCTTTGCTTCATGACATGATCTTGAGAAAGAATAGTAAAAGAACAAAAGCATGAAAGATCATATGATGATCTTATGGGAAGTCTTAGCTTCACATATAAGAAGAATGTTGATTGAAACTTGTTGTGGGTAGACAAACGTAGATCTTGGTCATTGTTGCAAATTATAGGAGGTAATAAAGAAAGAGAGGTTCACATATAAATATATCATCTTTGACACCATCCATGATTGTGAACACTCATTAAACTATTACATGCTAAGAAGTAGATGTTGGACAAGGACGACAACATAATGAATTATGCCTGCTTAGTTCTGAACAATGCTATATGACTAGAGATCCCTTAACATGTGACGCTTGCTTCCACCTCATATTAGCCAAAACTCCCGCACTAAGTAGAGATACTACTTGTGCATCCATGAACCATCAACCCAGTTTTGCCATGAGAGTCCACCATACCTACCTATGGATTGAATAAGATCCTTCAAGTAAGTTGTCATCGGTCAAAGCAATAAAAAATTGCTCTCTAAATATGTATGCTCTATTAGTATTTGGAAAATAAGCTCTATACAAACCTGTGATGAAGAAGACATAAAAGCGACAGACTACATAATAAAGTTCTTTATCACAGGGGGCAATACAAAGTGACGTTCCTTCACACTAAGAGATCACGCATCCAAACTTCAAAAAGCGCATGACAACCTCTGCTTCCCTCTGCGAATGGACCTTCTTGTACCTTTACTTTTGATCTTTAAAAGAGTCATGGTGATCAACACCAATTCCTTTTTGGCATTATCTTGGCAAGCATCATGTGTTAGGGAAAGATCTATATCAATATTTCAGTGTGGAAACAGGTAATCATGAATTATTATTGTTGACACTACCCTTGAGGTAAATAGTTGGGAGGCAAAACTATAAGCCCATATCTTCCTCTGTGTCCGACTGAAACTTTGATTCCATGAGTACAATGTGAGTTTTAGCAATTGTGGAAGACTAAAAGATGATTGAGTATGTGGGTTTGCTTTATAAGCTCTTATTTGACTCTTTCCCATGTTATGGTAGATTGCAATTGCTTCGATGACTAAAGACTATTGGTTGTTGATTCTCCATAAGGTTCTTGATCCATGCTTTACATTATGAAAGCATTATCACTTTAGCATAAGAGATTATATGCCTTTATTGCTCTTCTAATTGTGATCATGATGCCTTCATGCCCGTATTCTATTTTCTCGACACCTCTATCTCTAAACATGTGGGCATATTTATTGATCTCGGCTTTCGCTTGAGGACAAGCGAGGTCTAAGCTTGGGGGAGTTGATACGTCCATTTTGCATCATGCTTTCATGTTGATATTTATTACACTTTTTGGTACAATACTTATGCCTTTTCTCTCTTATTTTGCAAGGTTTACATGAAGAGGGAGAATGCCGACAGCTGAGATTCTAGACTAAAAAGGAGAAAGTCTGGGAGACCTACTCTGCGCAACTCTAAAAGCCGTGAAAATCAACGAAGATTTATTTTGGAATATATAAAAAATACTGGGCGGAAGAAATACCCGAGGAGCGCCAGCAGGAGGCCACGAGCCTGCACGGCACGCCCCCCTAATCGCGTCGTGGTGGCTCGTGGGCCCCCTGCTGGCTCTCCGACGCCCATCTTCCTCTATATGAACGCTTTCGTTCCAGAAAAAATCAATACGGAGCTTTCGGGAAGAAACGCCGCAGCCACGAGGCGGAACTTGAGCAGAACCAATCTAGAGCTCCAGCAGGGCTGTCCTGCCGGGGAAATTTTCCTCCCAGAAGGGGAAATCGTCCCCATCGTCGTCACCAACACCCCTCTCATTGGAGGGGACTCATCTCCAACAACATCTTCATCAGCACCGTCTCATCTCCAAACCCTAGTTCATCTCGTGTATCGAATCTCCATCTCACGACTCCGATTGGTACTTGTATGGTTGTTAGTAGTGTTAATTACTCCTTGTAGTTGATGCTAGTTGGATTACTTGGTGGAAGATTATATGTTCAGATCCTTGATGCTATTTAATACCTCTCTTATTATGATCATATTTATGCTTTGTGAGTAGTTACTTTTGTTCCTGAGGACATGGGATAAGTCTTGCTAGAAATAGTCATGTGAATTTGGTATTCATTCGGTATTTTGATATTATGTATGTTGTCTTTCCTATAGTGGTGTTATGTGAACGTTGACTACATAACACTTCACCATTATTTGGGCCTAGAGGAAGGCATTGGGAAGTAATAAGTAGATGATGGGTTGCTAGAGTGACAGAAGCTTAAACCCTAGTTTATGTGTTGCTTTGCAAGGGGCTGATTTGGATCCACTAATTTAATGATATGGTTAGACTTTGTCTTAATACTTCTTTCGTAGTTGCGGATGCTTGCGCGAGGGGTTAATCATAAGTGGGAGGTTTGTCCAAGTAAGGGCAGCACCTAAGCACCGGTCCACCCACATATCAAACTATCAAAGTAACGAACGTGAATCATATGAACGTGATGAAAACTAGCTAAACAGAAATTCCCATGTGTCCTTGGGAGCGCTTTACTTTATATTTAAGTTCGTTCAGGCCTGTCCCTTGCTGCAAAAGGGATTGGGCTATCTTGCTGCACCATTGTTACTTTTGCTACTTGCTACCGGTTATGAATTATCTTATCACACAACTATTTCTTACTGACAATTTCAGTGCTTGCAGAGAATACCTTGCTGAAAACCACTTGTCATATCCTTCTTCTCCTCGTTGGGTTCGACACTCTTACTTATCGAAAGGACTACGATAGATCCCCTATACTTGTGGGTCATCACCGACCCCTTCTCCTTGCTGAGCCAGTGATAATTCTCCAACATATCTATAATTTTTGAGTGTTCCATGCTATTATAGTATCAACTTGGGATATCTTATATGCATTTATATGCTATTTTATATCATTTTTGGGACTAATCTATTAACTCAGTGCCAAGTGTCAGTTTCTGTTTTTTCCGTGTTTTTGACCCTTTTTCAGGCGGAGTCCAAATGGAACAAAACTTTGCGATGATTTGTTTTGGACCAAAAGAGACACCCGAAGCTCTGGAAGAAGGCCAGAAGAGCCACGAGGAAGTCACGAGCTTGCACGCCGCGGCCTACCACCCTGGTCGCGCCGTGCGGGCTTGTGACCTCCTCATGGGCCCAAGTAACGCAATTCCAGCGCCATAAATTCCTATAAATACATAAACCTGTGAAATGAAACCTAGATCGGGAGTTCCGCCGCCGCAAGCCTCTATAGCCACCAAGAACCAATCGGGAGTCCGTTCCGGCACTCTGCCCGAGCGGGAACTCATCTCTGGTGGCCATATTCATCATCCCGGCGATCTCATTGACGAGGACATGATCTACACCAACACCTCCATCACCTTCCCCCGTCTATATTCATCGGTCCATTCTCCCGCAACCCGTTGTACCCTCTACTTGAACATGGTGCTGTAAGCTTCATATTATTATCCAATGATGTGTTGCCATCCTATGATGTCTGAATAGATTTTCGTTGTCCTATCGGTGATTGATGAATTGCTATGATTGGTTTAATTTGCTTGTGGTTATGTTGATGTCCTTTGGTTCCCATCATATGAACGCGCGCGTGGATCACACCATAGGGTTAGTTGTATGTTGATAGGACTATGTATTGGAGGGCAAGAGTGACAGGAGCTTCAGACTAGCATTGAAATTGATGCATATGGGATTGAAGGGGGACCAATACATCTTATTGCTATGGTTGGGTTTTACCTTAATGAACGTTAGTAGTTGCGGATGCTTGCTAATAGTTCCGATCATAAGTACATAGAATTCCAAGTAAGGGATGACATGCTAGCAGTGGCCTCTCCCACATAAAACTTGCTATCGATCTAGTAATGTAGTCAATTGCTTAGGGACAATTCCGCAACTCCTACCACCACTTTTCCACACTCGTTAGACACTCGTAATTGTTTCTTTATCTAACCAGCCCCTAGTTTTTATTTACGTGTTCTTTACTTTCTTGCAAAACTTTCCTATCACTCCTACAAAGTACTTCTAGTTTCATACTTGTTCTAGGTAAAGCGAACATAAAGTGAGCGTAGAGTTGTATTGGTGGTTGATAGAACTTGAGGGAATATTTGTCCTACCTTTAGCTCCTCGTTGGGTTTGACACTCTTACATATCGAGAAAGGCTACAAGTGATCCCCTATACTTGTGGGTTATCAAGACCTTTTTCTGGCGCCGTTGCCGGGGAAGCATAGCGTGGGGTGAATATTCTCGTGTGTGCTTGTTTGCTTTATCACTAAGTAGATTTATTTGTTGTTCTAAGTTGTTCTCTATCTTTAGTTATGGATATGGAACACGAAATACCCAAAACATTAGGTGTACTTGCTACTCATTGAGATGGGGAACCTCCTAAAACCCTCGATGCTCGTTACTTGGAAAATATTATGCACTTCTTTAATAATCCTCAGAAAGCCCCATTCAATTATATAATAGGAGTCACATTGGATCAACGTGAATACTTTAGGGATTATCGCTTGACTCAAAAAGGGAAACTATTATGGGATCAAATTCATTTGTTGAAATGGTATGCTTGGGAACTATGCTCGAGATATGATATTACTTGTTGCTCTAGGATGAAGGCTTGACACCTTCCCTTTTCTTGTAAATTTAATGATCATGAAACCTTGGCTTCTTATGCTAATGGTATATATGATTACTATGACGTGGAACAAATAGAAGAGTTTGTTGCTTTTATGGGTGCTTATGAAATTGAAGATATGTTTAAAAGGTATGATGATAATGATGATGCTGCTTACCGATCTGAAAATTTGGCTATGCTTCATTATTGTAATACTAATTATGAATATAATGCCCATATTTATCGACTTATGGAGAAATTCTATGCTGCCCAAGAAGAGACTAATATTTTGCAGGAAACTATGGAAGTAGAAAACGCTGAAACTGTGAGCTCATTAGATGAAAAAGATGATGAGGAGAGCGAAGAACAAAAGGAGGAAGAGCGGACTAGCTACCCGTGCCCACCTTCTAATGAGAGTAACTATTCAACTCATACATTGTTTAATTTCCCTTCATTCTTACCGAAGGATGAATGCTATGTTGATTGCTATGATCCCTTGTATTTGTTTGAAATATCCCTTTTTGATGAACTTGATGCTTGCTATGCTTGTGGCCATGATGCCAATATGAATGATGTTTATGAAGATGAACTACCTATAGTTCCTTATGTTAAACATTATGATTTTGATGAATATAATATGCATGTGCTTGCTGCTCCTACTTGCAATTATTATGAGAGAGGAACTACATCTCCACCTCTCTATGTTTCCAATACGATAAAATTGCAAGAAACTGCTTATGCTATGTATTGGCCTTTACTTGATGTTCATGAATTGTTCTTTTATGACATGCCAATGCATAGGAAGAGAGTTAGACTTCGTCATTGCATGATATATGTTACCTTGTGCTCACTACTAAATTAAAAATCATTGTTAATTATAATTGGCTTTGATATACCTTGGGATCCGGGTGGATCCATTACTTGAGCACTTTATGCCTAGCTTAATGGATTTAAAGAAAGCACTGCCTGGTAGACAACCTGGAAGTTTTAGAGAGTCATTTATTTCTGTTTAGTTCTTTTATATAGTTTAAAAAACAAAAACAAAATATAGAGGGGAACTTCAAACTTTTTCAAAAAGAGAAGCGATTGAAAGGTGATGCATTGTGGAAGTGAGGGTCGACCTTGAACACTTGTGTTCATGCTCATGGAAAAAATGTAGAATTTTTCATGGAAGTTTCTCGCAAAAATAATTATCCCCTCGTACAATTCCTTTGTATTTTAAAAATAATGTGCCAAGTAAAGCCTTTACGATTAGTTTGGGTGATAGTTGTTTGATCACGCTGAGAAAAGACAGAAACTTTCTGCTCACGAAATTAATTTTCATTTTTATGATGGAAGAGCTTTTGAGTTGATTCTTTTTTCTGCAGATTCATATGCAAATTTTCAAGACGTTCGTAATGTTTCAGATTTTTTGAGGTATTAGAGATATACGAAATATACAGATTACTACAGACTGTTCTGTTTTGACAAATTCTGTTTTCTATGCATTGATCTCTTATTTTGATGAATCTATGGGTAGTATCGGGGGGTATGAACCATGGTGAAGTTGGATTACAGTAGATATAATGCTAATATGAATTTAGAATGAGTTCACAACAGTATTTAAAGTGGTGATTAATTTTATTATACTAACGGATCTCACGAAGTTTTGTTGAGTTTTGTGTGATTGAAGTTTTTCATGTTTTGGGTGAGACCACGATGGATGAAGGAATAAGGAGAGACAAGAGCCTAAGCTTGGGGCTGCCATAGGCACCCCAAGGTAATATTCAAGGAACACTCAAGTGTGTAAGCTTGGGGATGCCCCGGAAGGCATCCCCTCTTTCGTCTACAATCTATTGGTAATTTTACTCGGAGCTATATGTTTATTCGTCACATGATATGTGCAAATGCTTGGAGCGTCTTTTGTGTTTATTTTTCCTTTTTATTTTATGCACCATGCTGGTATGAGATAGTCCTTGGTGGCTTTATACAATGCTTCATGAGCTTCACTTATATCTTTTGAGCTAGATAATTTTTCTCTAGTGCTTGCTGCTAGCTACGCTTATAGGGACTTCCTTGGAAAATATGCAAAGGATACCCCCACGGACTTGGAGCCTTGCGTTGGTGTTCCCTTGAAGAAAAAAGGGTGATGTAGCACAACGGCGGTAAGTATTTCCCTCAGTTTGAGAACCAAGATATCAATCCAATAGGAGGATCGCGCCAAGTCGCAAGTACCTGCACAAACACAAAGAGCTTGCACCCAACGCTATGAAGGGGTTGTCAATCCCTTATAGATTGTTTGCAAGGTGATAACTGAAAGAAAAAAAGCAAAGCAAAGTAAAAGTGTAAAGCTGAAATTATAATGGTGAGTAGACCCGGGGGCCATAGTGTTCACTAGAGGCTTCTCTCAAGATAGCAAGTAGACGGTGGGTGAACGAATTACTGTCGAGCAATTGATAGAACCGCGCAAAGTCATGATGATAACTAAGGCAATGATCATACATATAGGCATCACGCCTGAGACAAGTAGACCGATACTTTCTGCATCTACTACTATTACTCCACACATCGACCGCTATCCAGCACGCATCTAGTGTATTGAGTTCATAAGAACAGAGTAACGCCTTAAGCAAGATGACATGATGTAGAGGGATAATCACAAACCAATGATGAAAACCCCATCTTTTTACCCTTGATGGCAACAACATGATACGTGCCTCACTACCCTTTCTGTCACTAGGTGAGGTCACTACACGGTATGAACCCAAAACGAAGCACTTCTCCCATTGCAAGAATCATAGATCTAGTTGGCCAAACAAAACCCACAACTCGAAGAGAATTACAAGGATATCAAATCATGCATATAAGAGATCAGCAAGGACTCAAATAATATTCATAGATAATCTGATCACAAATCCACAATTCATCGGATCTTGACAAACACACCGCCAAAGAGGATTACATCGGATATATCTCCATGAAGATCATGGAGAACTTTGTATTGAAGATCCAAGAGAGAGAACAAGCCATCTAGCTACTAACTATGGACTCGTAGGTCTGAAGTAGACTACTCACGAGTCATTGGAGAGGCAATGGTGTTGGTGTAGAAGCCCTCCAGCTCCGAAGTCTCCTCCGGCAGGGCACCGGGAAGGGTCTCCAGATGAGATCTCGCGGAAACGGAAGCTTGAGGCGACGGAAAAGTGTTTTTCATGGATGCCCTAATTATTTCTGCAATTTTAGGGAATATATAGGCCAAAGACCTAGGGCAGGGAGCGCTCAGGGGGCCCACGAGCCAGGGAGCCGCAGGCTCCCCCCCTGGCCGCAGCTAGGGGGCTCATGGGGCCCCTGGGGCTCCCCTGCCTTTGCTCTCAAGCCTCCCGATCTTCTTCTATTTCGGAAAAAATCATTTCGGGGATTTTATTCCGTTTGGACTCCGTTTCAAAATCAGATCTGAAAAGAGTCAAAAACACGGAAAAAACAGGAACTGGCAATTGGCACTGAATTAATAAGTTAGTCCAAAAAAAGATATAAAAGGCATATAAAACATCCAAAGTTTGACAAGATAACAGCATGAAACCATCAAAAATTATAGATACGTTTGAGACGTATCAAGCATCCCCAAGCTTAACTCCTGCTCGTCCTCGAGTAGGGAAGTGATAAAGAATGAATTTTTGATGTTGCATGCTACCTGGCATAGTTGTCCTTTGTAACTTCTCTTATGTGACATGAATGTTCAGATCCGTTAGATTCAAAACGATAGTTTGCTATTGACGTGGAAACAATAATACTTCAAGCAAACTAGCAAGGTAATCATGAACTTTTGAAATAACAAGGCCAAAAGGAAGTTATCCCTACAAAATCTTAGTCTGGCTATGCTCTACCATCCTTGCACAACGAATTTAAATCATGTACAACCTCGGTATTGTCCAAGTAATTGTTTTCACACCTTTATTTTATCAAACCTTTTCAACTCTCACGCAATACATGAGCGTGAGCCATGGTTATAGCACTATAGGTGGAATGGAGTGTGGTGGAGGTTGTAAGACAAAAAGGAGAAGATGGACACATTGACTAGGCATATCAATGAGCTATGGAGATGCTCATCAATAGATATCAATGTGAATGAGTAGGGATTGCCATACAAGAGCTACACTAGAGCTATGAGTATGTGAAAGCTCTTAAGGAAAACTAGTGGGTCTGCATCCAACTTGCTTGCTCACGAAGACCTAGGGCAATTTTGAGGAAGCCCATCATTGGAATATACAAGCCAAGTTATATAATGAAAATTTCCCACTAGTTATATGGTGGTGACAAAGCGAGAGACTCTCAATCATGAAGATCATGGTGCTATTAAGCACAAGTGTGGAAAGGAGATAGTAGCATTGTCCCTTCTCTCTTTTTCTCTCATTTTTTTGGTGGGCTCTTTGGCCTCTTTTTTTATTTATTTTTTATTTTGGTGGGCATCTTTGGCCTCTTTTTTTTGTAAATGGGCTTTGCTGGCCTCTTTTATTTCCTCACATGGGACAATGCTCTATCATTTATGATCATCACACTTCCAACTCAAAACTTTAGAGCAATGATGACTCTATATGAAATGCCTTCAGTAGTGTACCGTGACAATGATCTAGCATACTATTGACATCATGGAAACATCATGCTAGCTATCATACGATCATGCAATGGCAATGTAGAAGTGGTGGCACATGTCATGATATGGAACGATGGTAGTTGCATGCAAATATATCTCGGAATGGCTATGAAAATGCCATAGTAGGTAGGTATGGTGGCTGTTTTGAGGGAGGCTATATGGTGGGTTTATGTACCGGCGAAAGTTGCCCAGCACTAAAGAAGATAGCAATGGTGGAAGGTGAAAGTGCATCTAAACAATGGACTCAACATTAGTCATGAAGAACTCATATACTTGTTGCAAAAAGTTTATTAGTAATCGAAACAAAGCATTCAACGCATACTCCTAGGGGAAGGGTTGGTAGGTATAAACCATCACGTGATCCCGACCGCTACACAAAGGATGACAATCAATAAACTAATCATGCTCAAACTTCATCACATAGCGGTTCACCATACGTGCATGCTATGGGAATCACTAACTTCAACACAAGTATCTCTAGATTCACAACACCCTACTAACATAACTTTAATATTACCAAAACCACATCTCAAAACTAATTGAGAGGAATCAAACTTCTCTTTCTACTCAATGCACATGAAGATGGAAGTTTTCGTATCCTCTTTGGATAACTACCACTTTAGGGACTACTTTCATAGCATAAACCAAATACCAAGCCATGCACCGCCGTGCTCTAAAAAGATCTAAGTGAAGCAAATAGAGCAAAATCAACTAGCTCTAAAGATAAAAGTGAAACACATGTGAGCTGAATTGCCTAACTCAAAGGATATAAGTGAAGCTCGACAAAATCATGGTGAGTGCATGTCTCTCCCTCTAGGTGTGAAGCAAGGAAGATTGTGACACAACAAAAACAAAAGACTCCTACGATACAAGACGCTCCAAGCAAAACACATATCATGTGGTGAATAAAAATATAGCTCCAAGTAACGTTACCGATGGATTGAAGACGAAAGAGGGGATGCCTTCCCGGGGCATCCCCAAGCTTAGGATTTTTGTTCTCCTTGAATCAGCTTGGGGTGAGTTGGGAATCCCCAAGCTTGAGCTCTTGCCACTCTTTATCTCTTTGTCCATAAGAACATCACCCAAAACATGAAAACTTCACAACACAAAACTTAAACAGAAACTCATGATATCATTAGTATAAGAAAGCAAACCACCACTTCCTTAGGTACTGTAGTAGACTTGAATTATACTTATGTTGGTGTTTGGGTTACTGTATTTTCACTTTTCCATGGCTAGTACCCCCCGATACTATCCATAGTTTCATCAAAATAAGCAACCAACTCAACAAAAACAGAATATGTCAAAAACAGACCAGTCTGTAGCAATCTGTAAACTTCGTATACTTATGGTACTTCAAATATTCTGAAAAATTACGACGGTCTGAAGAAATTGCGTAGAAATCAGCACCAAAAAGAATCAACTCAAAATATCTCACTGAAAAAAAATGAAAATTATTTTCGTGAGCAGCAAGTTTGTGTCTTTTCCATCGTGATCAAACAATCATAACTAAGACTAATCATAACGGTTTCACTTGGCACAAACGCAAAAAATAAACACAAAAAACACAATCATAACAGAATTATGAAAGTGTGGAAAACACAAAACAGAAAGAAAAAGGATAAATTCGTTGGGTTGCCTCCCAACAAGCGTTATTGTTTAACGCCCTTAGCTAGGCATAAGGTGATGGAATCACGTATAGTCATCTTTGGTGCTCAAACCATAACTAGTGTGATCATTCATCACCTTAAGATCTTCATCTTTCTTATTAGATGATTCACCACTAGCTTTAGGAACAAAAACAGACTTGACGGCCTTATTGTGAGTAAGATTTGGAGTATTTTGCACATCGGCAAAAGCGGAACCCAAGTTGGTTATGACATCTTCTAGTTTGCCAATTCTAGAGGAATCATAAACTATGGGTTCCTTCTCCTTTAAATTTTTCAAAACCATTCCCACTTTGGATCCATACTGAGTAATTTGATTGTGGATCTTTTTATCCAAATTCTCGATAAGTTCAATCGTGGCAACTTTGTTTTCAATGGTATCTAGCCTTTGCATCACATGTTCCAGAGTCAAGGTCGTTCCATTAACCATGAGCGGGGGTGAGCCTACCAAATTCATGATAGATCCGTAAGAGTCAACAGTATGACTCCCCAAGAAATTCCCGCCTACGATGGTGTCAAGAATATACCTATTCCAAGGAGAGATTCCCACATAAAAACTGCGAAGAAGAACGGTAGTGGATTGCTTACGAGTAGATCTACTCTGAGCATTGCAAATCCTATACCAAGCATCCTTTAAATTTTCTTCCTCATTTTGCTTGAAATTGAGAACTTCGTTCTCGGGGGTATCGTTTGGAGTGGTGGGTCTAGCCATTGATGGACTATACCACACACAAACGAGAAAAAAGTAAGCGAGGAAAACACGCGGAAAAAGGGCGAAAGAAAAAGGCAAATGGAAACGGCAAATGAAAACGGCAAATGTGAAGTGGGGGAGAGGAAAACGGGAGGCAACTGGCAAATAAAGGTAAATGCAAGAGATGAGTTTGTGACACTTACTTGGATAAGATCTTGACTTGATCCCCCCCGGCAACGGCGCCAGAAATCCTTCTGCTGCTGGCTACGCCTATAGGGACTTCCTTGGCAAATATGCTAAGGATACCCCCACGGCCTTGGAGCCTTGCGTTGGTGTTCCCTTGAAGAGGAAAGGGTGATGTATCATAGCGGCGGTAAGTATTTCCCTTAGTTTGAGAACCAAGGTATCAATCCAGTAGGAGGATCGCGCCAAGTCACAAGTACCTGCACAAACACAAAGAGCTTGCACCCAACGCTATGAAGGGTTTGTCAATCCCTTATAGATTGTTTGCAAGGTGAGAACTGAAAGCAAAAAAAGCAAAGCAATGTAAAAGTGTAAAGCTGAAATTATAATGGTGAGTAGACCCCGGGGCCATAGTGTTCACTAGAGGCTTCTCTCAAGATAGCAAGTAGACGGTGGGTGAACGAATTACTGTCGAGCAATTGATAGAACCGTGCAAAGTCATGACGATATCTAAGGCAATGATCATACATATAGGCATCACGTCCGAGACAAGTAGACCGATACTTTCTGCATCTACTACTATTACTCCACACATCGACCGCTATCCAGCATGCATCTAGTGTATTGAGTTCATAAGAACAGAGTAACGCCTTAAGGAAGATGACATGATGTAGAGGGATAATCTCAAACCAATGATGAAAACCCCATCTTTTTACCCTTGATGGCAACAACACGATACGTGCCTCGCTACCCTTTCTGTCACTGGATGAGGTCACCGCACGGTATGAACCCAAAACCAAGCACTTCTCCCATTGCAAGAATCATAGATCTAGTTGGCCAAACAAAACCCGCAACTCGAAGAGAATTACAAAGATATCAAATCATGCATATAAGAGATCAGCAAGGACTCAAATAATACTCATAGATAATGAGATCACAAATCCACAATTCATCGAATCTCGACAAACACACCCCAAAGAGGATTGCATCGGATATATCTCCATGAAGATCATGGAGAACTTTGTATTGAAGATCCAAGAGAGAGAACAAGCCATCTAGCTACTAACTATGGACCCATAGGTCCGAAGTAGACTACTCATGAGTCATTGGAGAGGCAATGGTGTTGATGTAGAAGCCCTCCAGCTCCAAAGTCCCCTCCGGCAGGGCACCGGGAAGGGTCTCCAGATGAGATCTCACGAAAACGGAAGCTTGCGGCGGCGGAAAAGTGTTTTTCGTGGATGCCCTGATTTTTTTCTGCGATTTTAGGGAATATATAGGCCAAAGACCTAGGGAAGGGAGCGCTCAGGGGGCCCACGAGCCAAGGAGCCGCGAGCTCCCCTCTGGCAGAGGCTAGGGGGCTCGTGGGGCCCTTGGGGCTCCCGTGACATGGCTCTCAAGCCTCCCGATCTTCTTCTGTTTCGGACAAAATCATTTCGAGGATTTTATTCCGTTTGGACTCCGTTTCAAAATCAGATCTGAAAAGGGTCAAAAACACGGAAAAAACAGGAACTCGCACTTGGCACTGAATTAATAAGTTAGTGCGAAAAAAGATATAAAAGGCATATAAAACATCAAAAGTTTGACAAGATAACAGCATGAAACCATGAAAAATTATAGATACGTTTGAGACGTATCAGTGCTTCACTTAAATCTTTTTAGAGCACGACGGTGGCATATTTTGTAGAAATAAAAACTCTTGATCTTCACTTATATCATTTTGAGAGTGCTCCCTCTAAGTAACTTCGTAATTGGCGTCCAAAACTTTCATATTCAAAGAGGATATGAAATTAGTCCTAAATATGATAGGTATCCAAAGAGGATATAATAAAAACTTTCATATTCAAGTGCATTGATTAGTAAGAGAAGTTTGATTCCTCATAATTAGTTTTGAGATGTGTTTATGGTAATATTAGAGTTATGTTAGTAGGGTGTTGTGAATCTAGAGATACTTGTGTTGAAGTTAGTGATTCCCGTAGCATGCACGTATGGTGAACCGCTATGTGATGAAGTGTGAGCATGATTAGTTTATTGATTGTCATCCTTTGTGTAGCGGTCGGGATCGCGCGATGGTTTATACCTACCAACCCTTCCCCTAGGAGTATGCGTTGAATGCTTTGTTTCGATTACTAATAAAACTTTTGCAACAAGTATATGAGTTCTTCATGACTAATGTGAGTTCATGGTTTATATGCACTTTCTCCTTTCACCATTACTATCTTCTCTAGTGCCGCGCAACTTTTGCCGGTGCATAAACCCACCATATAGACTCCCTCAAAACAGCCACCATACCTAACTATTATGGCATTTTCATAGCCATTCCGAGATATATTGCGATGTAACTACCACCGTTCCGTCTCATGACATGTGCCACCACTTCCATATTGCCATTGCATAATCGTAAGATAGCTAGCATGATGTTTCCATGGCTTGTCCATTTTTTGATGTCATTGCTATGCTAGATCATTGTCTCGGTACACTACGAAAGGCATTTCATATAGAGTCATTATTGCTCTAAGTATTGAGTTGTAAGTGTGATGATCATCATTAATAGAGCACTGTCCCATGTGAGGAAATAAAAGAGGCGTGCGAATACCATATACAAAAAAGAGGCCAAAGATGCCCACAAAAAAAAGAGGCCAAAGAGCCCACAAAAAAATGAAAGAAAAGAGAGAAGGGACAATTGCTACTATCCTTTTTCCATACTTGTGCTTCAAATAGCACCATGATCTTCATGATAGAGAGTCTCCTATGTTGTCACTTCCATTTACTAGTGGGAATTTTCATTATATAACTTGGCTTGTATATTCCAATGATGGGTGCTACTTCCTAGTCACGTCACTAGAACTTGGCAATTTGACTCGAGATTGCGTTGGTTTTTTCCCTTGAAGAGGAAAGGGTGATGTAGCACAGCAACAGCAAGTATTTCCCTCAGTTTGAGAACCAAGGTATCGAACCAGTAGGAACTCCAAGATAAAGCTCCAAGTGACTTGCACAAGAAACAGCAACTTGCACCCAACACGACAAAAGGGGTTGTCAATCCCTTCACGATTGTTTGCAAAAGTGAGATCTGACAGAGAAAGTAATATAAATCTGAAAACAGTGGATGGAAAATAGACCCGAGGGACATAGTGTTCACTAGAGGCTTCTCTCATAAAAGCAAATATCACGGTGGGTAAACAAATTACTGTCGAGCAATTGATAGAATCGTGCAAATTCATGAAGTCATCTAAGCAATGATCATGCATATAGGCATCACGTCCGAGACAAGTAGACCGATACTGTCAGCATCTACTTCTTATTACTCCACACATCGACCGCTATCCAGCATGCTTCTAGTGTATTAAGTTCACGCAAACAGATTAAAGCCTTAAGCAAGATGACATGATGTAGAGGGATAAACTCAAACCAATGATGAAAACCCCATGTTTTTACCCTTGATGGCAACAACACGGTACGTGCCTCGCTGCCCCTTCTGTCACTGGGTGAGGTCACCGCACGATATGAACCCAAAACCAAGCACTTCTCCCATTGGAAGAATCATAGATCAAGTTGGCCAAACAAAACCGACAACTCGAAGAGAATTACAAGGATATGAAATCATGCATATAAGAAATCAGCAAAGACTCAAATATATATCATAGATGATCTGATCATGAATCCACAATTCATCGGATCTCGACAAACACACCGCAAAGAAGAATTACATCGGATAGATCTCCATGAAGATCATGGAGAACTTTGTATTGAAGATCCAAGAGAGAGAAGAAGCCATCTAGCTACTAGCTATGGACCCGAAGGTCTGTGGTGAACTACTCACGCATCATCAGAGGGGCAATGGTGTTGATGGAGAAGCCCTCCAACTCCGGATCCCTCACCAGCAGAGTACCGGAACGGTCTCTAGATGGGATCTCGCGGAAAGAGAAGCTTGCGGCGGCGGAAAAGTAATTGCGCCTCTCTTTTATTCCGTGGCACGATTTATCTAAAGTTATAGGAGGAAGAAGTAGGGCACCAGAGCCATGTGGGGCCCACGATCTCCCACGATGCGGCCAGGGGGCGCGGCCTAGGGGCTCATGGCCTCCCACGGTCTCCGCTGCCTTGGTTCTCAAGTCTCGTATTCGTCTTATTTTCGGAAAAAAATCATGGCGAAAGTTTTATTCCGTTTGGACTCCATTTGGTATTCCTATCTGCAAGAGGTCAAAAACAAGGAAAAAACAGGAACTGGCACTCGGCACTGAGTTAATAAGTTTGTCCCAAAAAAGATATAAAGCATCATAGAAATGAATAGGGAACATCCCAAGTTGATACTAAAACAACATGGAACACTCAAAAATTATAGATACGTTGGAGACGTATCAATGGGCTTCCTCAAAATTGCCCTAGGTCTTCATGAGCAAGCAAGTTGGGTGCACACCCACTATTTTCCTTTGTGAGCTTACATACACTTATAAGCTCAAAGTGCATCCGTTGCATGGCAATCCCTACTCATTCACATTGATATCTATTGATGAGCATCTCCATAGCTCATTGATATGCCTAGTCAATGTGACCATCTTCTCTTTTTTGCCTCACAGCCTCCACCACATTCTATTCCACCTATAGTGCTATAACCATGGCTCACGCTCATGTATTGCGTGAGAGTTAAAAAAATTTGAGAAAGTAAAGGTATGAAAACAATTACTTGGCCAATACCGAGGTTGTGCATGATTTAAATTCGTTGTGCAAGGATGATAGAGCATAGCCAGACTATATGATATTGTAGGGATAACTTTCTTTCGGCCTTGTTGTTTCGAAAGTTCATGATTTTTTCCTAGCATGCTTGATGTATTATTGTTTTCATCTCAACATTGAACTATTGTTTTGAATCTTATGGATTTGAACGTTGAACCACAATTAAGGAGTTACAAAGAACAAATATGCTAGGTAGCATTCCACATCAAAAATTCAGTCTTTAACACTTCCCTACTCGAGGACGAGCAGGAGTTAAGCTTGGGGATGCTTCATACGTCTCCAACGTATCTATAATTTTTGAGTGTTCCATGCTATTATAGTATCAACTTGGGATGTCTTATATGCATTTATATGCTATTTTATATCATTTTTGGGACTAATCTATTAACTCAGTGCCAAGTGCTAGTTTCTGTTTTTTCCGTGTTTTTGACCCTTTTTCACGCGGAGTCCAAATGGAACAAAACGTTGCGATGATTTTTTTGGACCAAAAGAGACCCCCGAAGCTCTGGAAGAAGGCCAGAAGAGCCACGAGGAAGTTACGAGCTTGCACGCCGCGGCCTACCCCCCTGGCCGCGCCGTGCGGGCTTGTGACCTCCTGATGGGCCCAACTGACGCAATTCCTATAAATACATAGACCTGCGAAAAGAAACCTAGATCGGGAGTTCCGCCGCCGCAAGCCTCTATAGCCACCAAAAACCAATCGGGAGTCCGTTCCGGCACTCTGCCGGAGCAGGAACCCATCTCCGGTGGCCATCTTCATCATCCCGGCGATCTCCATGACGAGGACATGATCTACACCAACACCTCCATCACCTTCCCCCATCTATATTCAGCGGTACACTCTCCCGCAACCCGCTGTACCCTCTACTTGAATATGGTGTTGTAAGCTTCATATTATTATCCAATGATGTGTTGCCATCCTATGATGTCTGAGTAGATTTTCTTTGTCCTATCGGTGATTGATGAATTGCTATGATTGGTTTAATTTGCTTGTGGTTATGTTGCTGTCCTTTGGTGCCCATCATATGAGCGCGCGTGTGGATCACACCATAGGGTTAGTTGTATGTTGATAGGACTATGTATTGGAGGGCAAGAGTGACAGAAACTTCAGCCTAGCATAGAAATTGATGCATATGGGATTGAAGGGGGACCAATACATCTTATTGCTATGGTTGTGTTTTACCTTAATGAACGTTACTAGTTGCGGATGCTTGCTAATAGTTCCAATCATAAGTGCATAGAATTCCAAGTAAGGGATGACATGCTAGCAGTGGCCTCTCCCACATAAAACTTGCTATCGGTCTAGTAATGTAGCCAATTGCTTAGGGACAATTCCGCAACTCCTACCAGCACTTTTCCACACTCGTTAGACACTCGTAATTGTTTCTTTATCTAACCAGCCCCTAGTTTTTATTTACGTGTTCTTTACTTTCTTGCAAACCTTTCCTATCACTCCTACAAAGTACTTCTAGTTTCATACTTGTTCTAGGTAAAGCGAACATAAAGTGTGCGTAGAGTTGTATCGGTGGTTGATAGAACTTGAGGGAATATTTGTCCTACCTTTAGCTCCTCATTGGGTTCGACACTCTTACTTATCAAGAAAGGCTAGAATTGATCCCCTATACTTGTGGGTTATCAGCCGGCTATGTCTTTGTTCTTGTGCTAGCTCTTCGGGGATCTCCAGAAACTCCCCGAGCCGGCTCCCGACGTGGAGACATTGGACTCTACGGAGATCGAAGATGAGGGGATGGTCGAGCCCCATTTGGCGGCCTCCGAGGCTTCGGAGGACACAACAGAGACGGAGGGCTCCGCGCAGCCTGGTGAGCATCTGAAGTCCTCCCTTGTTGACTGGATGGATGATGATGAAACGTCGTCTCCTTCGTCTAACACAACCTTCGAGGAAGGCTCCGACGAGGTGGAGGAGGTCACCAGCCCGCCCGCGACGCGCAGCCGCCGCCTTGACGCCGAGGCGGCCAATCCTGACGAGGCGGGCAGGAAGAAGGGCAAGGGTGCCACAGCTTCCCGGCCGGCCCCTAAGCGCCCCGCTGCCGGCCCCCCGGCTGGCGGGACGGCCGGAGGCTCCAAGAGGCGTCATGGCGGCACCGTCAGAATGCATGTGCCTGTTGGGGCAGTGTAAGGATTCCCCGCCCCTTCTATGCTTGGTTTAGATAGAAGATGGCCTTCTCATTATGGTGTTTTGGTAGGGACGCGGAGGAGGAAACCGCCTCCGCGGCCGAACGCGCTGGCTGGGAGGCCGCCGATGCCTCCCGGAAGGCCCTTGAGGACCAGGCCGGCCTCCGTTGGCGGGAGGCGGCAGAGAAGAGGGCCGCCAGTCAGCCGCAGCCCAATCCACCCGAACAGCCGAGGGAAAGGCGGACGAAGGTTCGCCACGACCCCTCCTCGTAGCCGTGCTCAGCGGAGCTGGCTGACGAGACGGCCCCGACTCATGCAAGGGGGACGAGGCAGCCAACCCCTCTGGGCCCAAAGTCCCGAGATGGTGCATATAGAGGACGTCCTTGATACGCCGGAGCGCGATGTCGGCGACGCGCGGGCGATGGACCTGGAGGCGCCGGAGATGGCGATGGACGCGCCGGGCATGACCGTGGATGAGCCTAGATCGGCCGTTCCTCTACCTGCCCTGGAAACCGAGCCGGTCGGCCCGTCGACTAAGGCGGCCGCCAACCCATCACCTGGAGACGGCGCCCTAGCCTTCTTCAATCGAGACCTCGCTGCCCAGGAGCAGGCCCCAGCGCTGGGGGCCAACCTATGAAGACCTGGTATGTAGCCCGCCTCGAGTGTCCTGCAGCCTGGAGTCGAGCTCCGTGGCGTCCCAGAGCTGGTGGCAATGTTTGCCCGCAGTCGGGATAAGGTGAAGCAGGCCACCCTGGTTGCGCACAGGGACCTGCAGCACCTCGAGGAGCGCACACAGGTAGGCGATTTTTCTTGTATTTCTGTAGTTCAGTGGGGGTGCGCCAGCGCACCCACTGGGTGTAGCCCCCGAGAGTCGGGCTGGTTAGGGATTAACCAGGCCGAGTCTTATTTTTGTTGTCTTGCTTGTAGGAGCTCCATGATGCCCGCGTGCAGGCATACAACCTGCTACGGGCCCAGCACCAGGCGGCTGATGGTTAGGTTGCTGCTCTTCACACCCGGCTAGGCGAGATTGTGGCGGAGCAGGACGCCCTGCTCGAGGCGGCGCAACCCCTTCGGCAGCAGCTGGCTCTTCTCCAGTCGGAGAAGAAGGAGCTCGAGTCGGCCCGCCAGGCTGACCAGGAACAACTGCGCGCCACCCTGCAGGAGATGGACGACTCCTTCTCGGCCGCCATGGAACGTCTCAAGGCTCCTCATCTTGACGGGATGAAGCTCAGGGACACCGCCCTGGAGGATAAGGAGGCGGCCCTCGTTCAGAGGCAGGGTCAGCTGCCAAGGCGCTGGAAAACGCCGCGACTCTCCAGGAAGAGATCTCCCGTGCGGCTCAGGCGAGCACGGTGCGGGAGCTCGAAATCATGGAGAGTGCCCATGAGATCGACACCTGCTTCGCTCGTGAGTTTTCTTTTGACCTTATTTCGGCCTTTTCTTCTTTGTTGTACCTCTTATTATTTTTCTTCGCCCCCATTCTTTTTTCTAGAGCACTTCTCTGAGACGCGGGAAGCAGCTGAGACGGCCGTCGAGACGCATCATGAAGAGCGTCGCGCCGCCGGCCAATAGGTGGAGGCCACCGTCGGCTGGTCCGTGGAGGAGATCGGCACGGGGCTCAGGGCCCGCCTGCACGTCCGGTCTGAGTCCGTGGAGCGGCTCCAGAGTGCTGGCCTGGGGATGGTGGGGGCCCTGTGGCCCGAGGCTGTGGAACCAGCCTCAATGAGTTGGCTCACTCGCTGGCTCGCTGCTGGAGGAGCTCACCTGGATGCCTGGCGCGCCTCGGCCGCCCGCGCATGTGCGTACAAGGTGTTACGCATTGCCAGGTCCTGGTATCGCAACCTGGAACTCGGCAAGCTTGTAGCGCTGCGTGCCGGCTCGGAAGCGTAGCTGGAGGCTGTGGAGGAGCCGCTGCGGGTGAGGGCTAGCGCCATCGCCTCTTACTCCGCCTGGAACGAGCTTATCCCAGAACGGGGCGATGATGGCGGTGTGCTCCGTGAAGACATGCATCGCCTCCAGCCTTATGACGCTGACGGGAGCTTCGAGGAGGAAGCCACCGAGGAGGATGATGCTGAGTGATACGTCTCAAACGTATCTATAATTTTTTATGGTTTCACGCTGTTATCTTGTCTTCTTTGGTTGTTTTATGTACCTTTTATATCTTTTTTGGGACTAACTTATTAATTCAGTGCCAAGTGTCAGTTCCTGTTTTTTCCGTGTTTTTGACTCTTTTCAGATCTGATTTTGGAACGGCGTCCAAACGGAAGAAAAACCCCAAAATGATTTTTTTCCCAAACGGAAGAAGACCAGGGGGCCTTTGGGCCAAGCCAGGTGGGCTCCAGGGAGCCCACAAGCCCCCACTCCGCCACCAGGGGGAGGCGGCGGTGGGTAGGCTTGTGGCCTCCCTGGCCACCCCCTGACCTAGATCTTTGGCCTATAAATTCCCAAATATTCCGTAAAAAATTAGGGAGCCTCGAAAATACTTTTCCGCCGCCGCAAGCTTCCGTTTCCGCGAGATCTCATCTGAAGACCCTTCCCGGCACCCTGCCGGAGGGGACTTTGGAGTTGGAGGTCTTCTTCATCATCATCATCGCCCCTCCAATGACTCGTGAGTTAGTAGCTAGATGGCTTCTTCTCTCTCTTGGATCTTCAATACAAAGTTCTCCATGATCTTCATGGAGATCTATCCGATGTAATCTTCTTTGGCGGTGTGTTTGTCGAGATCCGATGAATTGTGTATTTGTGATCAGATTATCTATGATATATATTCGAGTCTTTGCTGATTTCTTATATGCATGATTTGTTATCCTTGTAAGTCTCTCCGAGTCTTGGGTTTTGTTTGGCCAACTAGATCTATGATTCTTGCAATGGGAGAAGTGCTTGGTTTTGGGTTCTACCATGTGGTGACCTTTCCCAGTGATAGTAGGGGCAGGAAGGCAAACATCAAGTAGTTGCCATCAAGGGTAAAAAGGTGGGGGTTTTATCATTGGTTTGAGATTATCCCTCTACATCATGTCATCTTGCTTAACGCGTTACTCTGTTCTTATGGACTTAATACACTAGATGCATGCTGGATAGCGGTCGACGTGTGGAGTAATAGTAGTAGATGCAGACAGTATCGGTCTACTTGTTTTGGACGTGATGCCTATAGAAATAATCATTGCATAGATATCGTCACGACTTTGCGCAGTTCTATCAATTGCTCGACAGTAATTTGTTCACCCACCGTCTACTTGCTTTCATGAGAGAAGCCACTAGTAAACACTACGGCCCCCGGGTCTATGCACATCCATCGTTTACATCTCCGTTTTTACTTTGCTTTGTTACTTTGTTGCTTTCAGTTCTCACTTGGCAAACAATCTATAAGGGATTGACAACCCCTTCATAGCGTTGGGAGCAAGCTTTTGTGTTTGTGCAGGATTTTGTGATACTCCTCCACTGGATTGATACCTTGGTTCTCAAACTGAGGGAAATACTTACCACCGCTGTGCTACATCACCCTTTCCACTTCGAGGGAACACCAATGCAATGCTCCAAGGCCACGGGAGAAATCCTTTGCATACTTGCCTAGGAAGTCCCTTAAGGCGTAGCCGCATCTGAAGGATTCCTGGTGCTGTCAACACGACAATTTCTGGCGTCGTTGCAAAGGAAGCACAGCTGACATCACCGAGGAGGATGATGCCGAATCCAGCAGTGGAGCATACGCCGACTCCTCCAGGGATAGAGCCGGGAACCCTCGTGGAGTATACGGTGCTTCCGTCTCGGGGACCGCTGGTGATGATGCGGCCGCCACCTCAGGGACCGCAGCCGGGGCAACGGGCGAGGCCGCCGCTCCTTAGCCGATCTTTTCATTTTGAAATTCATGTTGTCAGTTCCACCCACAAGGGGGGTGTATGAACCTCGGCCGTGGGCCAACGCTTTTTAGAATGTATATATTCTGCGTTTAATTGGATACACCATGTGTGTTGCCTTATATTTTTGTCCTTTGATTCCTGCTTGACTTCCTTTTTTCTCCATTTCCCTTTCTTCCTTTGGCACCCGCCTCGCCAGCCTGACAGCTCGGAGCCGGTCTATGGCTGGGAGAGGCTTCTGCCTTTGGGAGTCAGGGACTTGGATCTTTCGAAACCATCAAGACTTAAGGACTTGAATACAAGCCAACAGAGGCCGGGTAGAATAAGATCGTATGAATGATCGAGCGGACCCGAGCCGACAGCCTTTTTGCAGTCCAAACCTTACGTGTCGTCGGCTTCTCCTCGTGCTGCCTCGCTAGCCGGATGGCTGTGAGCCGATCCGTGGCTGCTTCTGTGAGATGGCCACGTTCTTGATCTGGCGTACACTATCCGTTCCTTCCACAGTGAAGGGGGCCGTTCGGGTCGGCTAGCGAGCCCCCGGGGCTCCGCAAGAGCTCCAGCAAGGGACTCACTCTCTTTGAGTGAAAACTCTGGGTAAGATCGTAAAAGATCAAGCGGACCTGAGCCGGCTATCTTTTCGCAGTTTTTTAGGGCTTTCCGTGTAACCGTCCATGCCTTGGCAGCACCCCGCCGGTCGAACAGCCAGAAACCAGTCTGTCGCCAAGGCGACCAGGAGTTGATCCGGCATACACTATGTGCACCTCTACAAATAAGGAAGTCGTTCAAGCCGGCCAGCGAGCCCCGGGGCTTATTTGAGGCCAGTAAGAGGCTCACTGTCTATGAGTGAAGACTCTGGGGATGAACGCAAAGGAGGCTTGTTTCGAGCCTTGGTTCAAAACATCCTTTTGTATTCATTTGAAATCCCGCGGGGGGAAGAAGATACATATTTACATGCTCTTTCTTTTTTCACGGACTTGCCTTCTTAGCAGTAGAACGGACGGAGCAGAGCCGCGTTCCATGGGCGCTCCGTCTCCAGGCCGGAGTCATCCCTCTTGCGCTTCTCGGGCTTCTCGGCGTCGATCAGGTAATAGGCATTATTGAGTAATGCCCGGCTGATGATGAAGGGCCCCTCCCATGGGGAGGAGAGCTTCTGTTGCCCGGCCGTCCGCTGGATTCTTCGCAACACCAAGTCTCCCTCTCTGAACGAGAGGGGTTTGATTTTCTTGCTCTGGTAGTGCCTCAGTTTCTGCTAGTAGATAGCGGTCCGGCTCAACGCTTGGTCCCTTGCCTCCTCGAGTAGGTCGACGCCGTCTTCTCTTGCCTCATTTGCCTCTGCTTCTGTATACATGGTGACCCGAGGCGAGTCGAACTCGACATCTGTGGGGATGACAGCCTCAGACCCATATACTAGGAAGAACGGAGTTAAGCCGGTCGATCGGTTGGGCATGGTGCGGAGACTCCACAGCACTGCTGGCAGCTCTTCGGTCTAGCAGCCGGCTGACCTCATGAGTGGCGCCACCAACCTTGGCTTGATGCCGGCCAGGATCAGGCCGTTGGCCTTTTGCACCTGACCATTGGATTGGGGGTGGGCCACTGACGCCAGGTCGAGCCGGTTGCCTTTCTTGGAGCAATAGATTGCCATTGCGCCCTTGGCGAAGTTAGTGTCGTTGTCGGTGATGATGCTGTGGGGGAGGCCATAGCAGACTGCAATGTCCTCTACGAACCTGACAGTCGTGGGGAGGTCAAGTTTCTTGATCGGCCTAGCCTCAATCCACTTGGTGAATTTGTCGACCGCCACCAGGATATGCGTCATGCCGCCTCGAGCCACTTTGAAGGGTCCGACCATGTCCAACCCCCAGACGGAGAACGGCCATGACACGGGGATGGTTTTGAGGGCTGAGGCCGGAAGGTGGCTCTGCGTGCGAAAACGCTGGCAGCCATCACATTTGTTGACCATTTCCATGGCCTCCTCCAGAGCCGTGGGCCAGAAGAATCCATGGCGGAACGCCTTGCCCACCAGGGTTCTAGAAGCGGCGTGGTGCCCACACTCTCCATGGTGGATGTCCCGGAGGATTTCTTGCCCCTTTTCCAATTCGACGCATCGCTGAAACACGCCAGTCACGCTGCACCGAACCAGCTCGCGGTTAATGATGGCGTAGGTTGCAGACCGGCGCTGGATCTCCTTGCCTCTGCCTCCTCCTGGGGGATCTCTCCGCGAAGAAGGAAGGCTAAGATGGGTCGTGCCCACGACAGAGCCAACACGGGACCTGGCTCCACCTCGACCTAAATGTCAGGGGCTTCTCAGCCCCCGCTCTTGTTGAAGTGGTCGCGGGCTCAATCATGTCAGCCTCTGGTGCCACCGTAGCGACCGGCTCGCCGTCCACCTCCATGGCATCCACCCACTGGGTGTCAAGACGATAGGCTTCTAGGCTTGACGGGGCCAGTCTTGCTGTTGTAGTTGGTGCCGCCTCTGGAGCCGACGGAGCCAACACGGCTGGTGCTGACGCCGCAACCGGCACAGTTGGAGCCGCCGACGGCGCGTGCGCCGAGGAGTCGGCTGGTACGAAGATGGACGCCGACTCTGGAGACGGCTTGATGGATGGTTTGTGTAGCTGCTCGAGCGAGACACCAGAAGGGATGGCTTTCCTGGTGGAGCCGATCTTAGCTAGTGTATCAGCCGCCTCGTTGTCCGCCCTGGGGACATGATGGAACTCGCAGCCCTCGAAGGGGCCGCTGAGCTGTTGGATGAGGAAGCGCTAGCTTGCCATGTTGGCGTCCCTAGCGTCCCACTTGCTAGAGACTTGCTGCACGACGAGGTCGGAGTCGCCAAAGCAGATCTCCCGACGGATGCCAATCTCCCTGGCAAGCCGGAGGCCGTGAGCGAGTGCTTCATACTCGGCGAAGTTGTTGGAGGCGGCAAGCTGGATCTGGGAGTGTACTTGAGTTGGTCTCCTTTCGGAGACGTCAAAGTGCATCCTCCAGTGTGTGGAGTCGGGAGGTGGTGGCTCGAATTGGGTCTCCGCCCAGTCGACAAGGAAGTCGGCCACCAGCTGAGATTTGATGGCAGTGCGACGCACGTATCGGATGTTGTGGTCCGCCATGAAGATGGACCACTTAGTGATCCGGCCGGTTACGTCGCGGTTGCCCATGATTTCTGAGAGCGGAGCGGTGCTCACCATAGTGATGATGTGCTATTGGAAGTATTGCTTCAACTTCTTGGCGGCAAGGTAGACACCATAACACATTTTCTGGTAGTGGGGGTAATTTTGCTTGGAGGCGGACAAGACCTCGCTGAGGTAGTAAACAGGGTGTTGTACTAACAAAATCTTGCCTTCCTCCTTGCGCTCGACTACCAGCACTACACTAACCACATGAGTGGTCGCTGCAATGTATATGAGAATGGGCTCCCTTTCAGACGGCACCGCCAAGAGTGGGAGGCTCGAAATAACCTGCTTGAGGTCGCGGAAGGCCTCGTCCGCCTGGTCGCCCCACTCGAACTTGGTGGTCTTCTTCATGAGCAGGTAGAGTGGGAGCGCCTTGTCCCCTAGCCGACTGACGAACTGGCTCAGGGACACCAGGCAGCCGGTGAACTTCTGGACGTCGAGGATCCGAGCCGGCTTCACCATCCGCTCAATGGTGCAAATTTTCTCAGGGTTCACCTCTATGCCGCGAGCGGACACGAAGAACCCCAAGAGTTTGCTGCCTGGGACCCCGAAGACGCACATCTCCAGATTGAGCTGGATCTTGTAGTCGTGTAGGTTGGCGAACATCTCCCGCAGGTCGTCGAGGAGGCTGAAGTGCTGCTTTGTCTTGACGACGATGTCATCCACATAGACGTGGATGTTCCTGCCAATTTGGGGCAGTAAGCACTGCTGCATGCAGCGCTGGAACATCGCCCCTGCGTTCTTCACGCCGAACGTCATGGTGGTGTAGCAGTAGGCCCTGAAGGGCGTAATGAAGGAGGTCTTCAGGCGATCGGCTGGATCCAGCTTGATCTGGTGGTAGCCGGAATAAGTGTCCAGAAATGATAGCAATTCGCAGCCGGTTGTGGAGTCGATCACTTGATCTATCTGGGGCAAAGTGAAAGGGTCTTTCGGACATGCCTTATTCAGGCTTGTGTAGTCTATACACATTCGCCAACTATTGTTTTTCTTCAGCACCAGGACTGGGTTGGCTAACCAGTCCGGGTGGAAAACCTCCATGATCAAGCCGGTTGCAAGGAGCCGGGCAATCTCTTCTCCAATCGTGCACCGCTTTCCCTCGATGAAGCGACGCATGGGGTTGTTTCACCGGCTTTGCATCCGGTCGCACGTGAAGTTTGTGCTCGGCGTACTTCCTCGGGACTCCAGGCATGTCTTTGGGGGACCATGCAAAGATGTCCCGATTCTCACGGACGAAGTCGACGAGCTCGCCTTCCTATTTGGGGCTGAGACCAGCCCCGATGGTGATGCACTGCTTGGGGTTTGCGGGGTCGAGTGGCACCTGCTTGGTCTCTTTAGCCGGCTCGAAAAAGCCTTCGCCGACCGGCTGGGATGGGGGAGTAGGGATCGCCGGCTGCTCGGTAGCCTAGGCCACCAGCTGGTCGATCTGCCTTTTCTCCTCAGCAATCACCATTGCGTCGGCCAGGCGGCTACTGTCCCGCGCACACTCGAGCGACTTCTTGTAGTCGCCAGCTATCGTGATGATGCCCTTTGGACCCGGCATCTTCATCTTGAGGTAGGCGTAATGGGAAATGGCCATGAACTTGGCCAGAGCCGGCCTGCCCAACAGCGTGTGATACAGGTTGTTGAGGTCTACCACCTCGAACCATATGGGCTCCTGACGGAAGTGGGCCTTGTCGCCGAAGAGGACATCCAGCTGGATTTTGCCAACCGGCGAGCAGGACTGTCCCGGCACGATGTTGTGGAAGACAATGCTGGTCGGCTGGAGGTCTGTCTCCTTGAGCCCGAGCTTGAGGAGGGTGTCGAGGTAGAGGATGTTGATGCTGCTGCCGCCGTCGACCAATACCCGGGAGAACCGGCAGGTGAGCCTTGGAGAGGCAAATGTGGGGTCGAGGACGAGCGCGTACGAGTCGGGGTTCGGCATCACCGCGGGGTGGTCCACCCGGCTCCATGTGATGGGCTTTTCAGACCAATGCATGTATTGAGGAACCGGGGGGACCGTGGCGTTTACCTCGCGCTGGCACTGGCGCAGGCTATGCTTATCGCCGCCTTCGCTGGTGAAGACGACGAATGCCCCGTCTTGGTGGGGGTAGTCGTCGTGGAGCCGACCGTTGTGGTGGGGAGGCGGCAGCGGAGGAGCCGGCGCGGGACAAGGAGCCAGAGCATGTGGTGCCGCAGCCGCACCTGGGGGAGCCGGCAAGCTCTCCCCCTGCGACAGTCGCCGCACAAAGTGCACTGCCGGAGGGTGTGGTTGGAGGGGTTCTGGCCACAATGCATCTTGCAGGGAGCATCGAGCATCTGCTCGAAGGACTGCCTGGGCTACCAGGGAGCCCTGCCGGTCTTCCTCCGCTGGGAGTTGCCCTGCGTGGCAGGGGCCTCTCCCTCCACGTTGGCCACCATTTTGTTGCTTGCGCGCGAATCGAGCTGATCCGCCTTACGCTTGTTGTTGTTCTGGCTGCCTCAGTTGTCTCCAGCCGCTTGGGAGCAGCCGACGTGGAAGCGGTCTTGTCCGAGGCGGTTACCTTGACTTGCATCACGGAGTCTGTCGTGGCGTACTTGTCCGCCTTGGCCATGAGCACCGCCAGAGAGGTAGGCTCAGAGCACATGAGCTTCTGCTTTAGTAGGGTGCCGTCTCGGCAACCGTTGATGAAGTATTGGATGGCCTGAACCTCATGCACTCCTTCGCAGGAGTTGCGAAGTTCAGTCCATCGCGTGACATAATCATGAAGGGGCTCGTCGGGCTTCTGAACGCACATGTCCATCTCGCGAGGCCGGCCTGGGCGCTTGTAGGTGCCGGTGAAGTTGCGGACGAAGGCCGCCTCGAAATCTACCCACGAGTTGATGCTCCTAGCCGACAGGCTGTTGAGCCAGGTTCGAGCCGAACCGATCAACATAAGAGGCACGTAGCAAACAGCCACGCGCTTATTGCCCCGGGCGATGCCCATGGCGGTGGTGTAGTCGATCAGCGAGTCTTCTGGCTTGGCCGTGCCATTGTACTTGGGGGTGTCTCGAGGGAGCGTGAAGCCTCGGGGGAAGGGCTCTCCTCGGATCCGGGGACCGAAGCACGCCGGCCCAGCGGGACCATCCTCCTCCAAAAGGGCCGACTTCGCCAAGTCTCTGATGCGCTTGTGGGCATCCTTGTCATCGCGGGAGGCGTGGGTGTCCTTCGAGTGGGACACCTCGGGAGCCGAATCGCTCTCGTCATCTTTGCAACGTCGGCTCGAGCTCGTCTCGCTTCGGTGCCGAGAACGTTTGTTGCGGCTGCCTCCGCTCTTGCGTCCTAAAGAATGCAGCGAGGATGAAACCTCGACTTGAGTGTGACCGACAGGACCACGTCTCGCCACGGGGTTGGGTCCCGGGGACTCTGACTGGCCTTGGCCATGGTCGAGTCGAGCCTGCTGCTCCTTTGCGGCGTCAAGGAGCTCCTTGACCCGCTCCTCCTAAAGGGCACGCTCCTCGCCCTCTAAAGCCGGTATCTCCGCCATGGCCGCTTGGGCCGCCCGTAGGTTGATCGCAGGGGTATCGTAGATGGGCTGTCGACCGCCTAGGATCTCGGACACGACCCGCCCGCGGTTGCGGACCGAGCCGAGCCAGCTAGGACCTTCGGATATCGGCGTGAGGCCGTAGGCGGAGTCGTACTCGCGCCGCGCAGCCTCCATTCGGCGCTTGGCGCAGGCGATAGCGGTTCCCTCCTCCAAGAGCCATTGGCGGGCCTCCTCCAACAAAGCCCGTGCATCGCCGATATTTGCTGCAGTGGTGATGGGTGTCCTCAGGCCGGTGTGGGCGGCCTGAAGCGTGTCGGCCGAAGCCGCGGAAGGACCGTCAGGGCCTGCCGGCGCCTTGCTGGGACCCTTGCTGGTCCCAGCGTCGACGACATCACCTCCGGAACGTGGAAGACAGCGGCGACATGGTGCGAGGGGAAGAACCCCGTGTATGACGGAGGGCCGTCGAAGACGAGCACATTGCTCGGGTATGTGTTGGGTGCATGCGTATCCGTGAGGGAGAGCCTGCTGAATCATGCACATAAAAGATCTACGTCGAGCTCCTCGCCGAAGTAGCGAGGGCCGTCGTTGAGACGTAGGTCGCTAAAGAGAACGTTGAGGTTCTCCATAGCAGCGACGACGACGCAGGGAGGCGACTCATCGTCGGACTCCCCGTCCGAGTCCGAGTGGCGTACTGGGACGTCGATCATCATCGGTGAAGCCTCATCGAAGGAGGGCTCCACGGGCATGCAAATCTGTCCGGATGCATGGCATACGGGGGTGAAGGCGCGGGGCCCCGCCCAGCGTGTGAATACAGCCGATGCCGCGTACGGCCCCACGGCGGGCGCCAAATGTCGGTGTTTACTCATGACATATGCCATGGGTAGGCTAAAGATGAGGGAAACCGTAGTAAGACCGGAGGACGCTGGGGACGAGGTTGGCACAAGCGTGGGACGCACGATGTACCGAGGTTCAGGGCTCTCCGGAGAGATAATACCCCTAATCCTGTTGTGTGTATATGATGTATCAATATGCGTACAGGGTGCTCCTGGAGCTGTATGAGGAAGAGGAAGGGTGAGCAGTCGGCTCAGCTCTTACTCTCCCAGGAGGTAAATGTTGTGTGGTGTAGTCTTGTGTTATTGTGTTGTTGTGTTGACCGACCCAGTGCATGGAGGGGGTCGGGGGGTTTTATAGACGAACCCACCGACTTACAAATATGGATAAAAGGTACAGAGGTGGGACCCGGCTAGCAGTGTCCGTGGATGGCCAGGGGTTCACACAGGGTCTTGTCTTGTCGAGAGAGGGACCCGCCGGCTACCGGGTCCCATCCGGCTGTGGGGCCTGCCGGCTGGCCAATGAGGCTCCCGCATAAGGTTGACGCAGGACATGCGCGGTACGTCGGGTGTCGTCAAGTGAGATTCATCATGGGCAGTCAGTATGGTCGTCTACACTATTACCACGCTGAGTGTGGTAATGGAGTGGGTGTTAGACGGGCCGGCACTGTGCAGGGTGATGGATCAGAGCCGAGGGAGGTCAATGGCGTGGCCGCTGACGCTGCGCCTGCCAAGCGTCCTGATCTTGTACCCTTGCTGACGTGTTGTTACCTTTTATGGAAGGGTCCCATCATGGCCTATGGTATGATGTGACGGGTGCTCCTCAGCCGAATAGACGGCTAACCAGCCGGCAAGAGGGCGCCGCCTCGCCCCCAGCCAAATGACTGGACCGAGCCGGCTGGAGAGGCAACCGCCTCGCCACCCACCCAGCAGATATTTACTAGCCGGCCAAGGGGTTTGGGTTTTTTCATAGGGGGTCTTGGCAGTACCTTTTTGTCAGAATGCGAATGAGCAGGCTTGTTGAGCCTACCCCGGGGTTATCCCCCCGTCAGTTAGGGTCGGAGTGGAGTAGTGACAGTAGGGGAGGAGCCGAGGAGGTAGGAAGGAGGGAAGGAAAGGGGCTTACGGTGGCTGTGGGCAGAGATTGGGAGGGAAAATATACATTAGGTTTCAACGTAAGGTTTTGTTGGGGTTTTCTATTCATCAATCTGTTTTTTGTGGGATAGAAAAATATCTGTGAGTGGTGGAAGGGTAAGCTTGATGAGAGGGGGAATGGGTGGGGAGTGGGAACGAACGAAACGAATAACGACCTAGGTACTAAGACTTTAGGAGCAGACATTAGTTTTGGCATGGTGACCAATGCACAAAATTATAAAAAAAAGTTGGACCAAATTATACTTGGGTAATTTGATTGTTAGTGTCAAGTAAATCAATTAGGAAAATAAAGGAAGAGATACACACAATCAACAAAGAGATTCTCTCCTTTTTCTACAAAAGAGATGCATGCAATTGCGAGAGAGATACTTTCCTTTCTTTTGCATTAATTGGAGAGATCAATTAGGGAAGTTTGATATGTGATCTTTTATACGTTAGGAAAGTGTTTATTTGAAAGAAAGGAGTGGAGAGATTCTCTACTTTTTCTATAAAAAGAAATTCATGCAATTGTGAGAGAGATACTTCCCTTTCTTTTGCATTAACTAGATAGATCGGTTAGGAAAGTTAGATATGTGATCTTTTTGTGTTAGGAAAGTGTTGATTTGAAAGAAAGCAATGGAGAGAAAATAAATGGATGGATAAGAAAACCAATTGCAAGGGGTGGTGAGAGGTGAGATGAAAATAAAACCGGTGTACCAAAATAAGCCAGTACCAGGCTACAAAGTGCTTCATTAGGAATAGAGATTGAAGCATTTATAAGCCTATGTGTAAATATGTTTGAGAGTTTTCTATAGTTGGGTGTCGCGGTCAGTTTTTATCCTAGGTCCGCCATGCACTCCCCTTTTAGGAGTAGAGATTAATGTAATTTGGTGATGTAATGAAATACTAATAAATGTTATTTAGACACTTATGGTAAGGTTAATTAATTAATTCAGATTTGGTCTTCAAAGATTTATTAAAAACTAATGTAATTTGGTGATGTATGGAAACATTAACAAATGAGATTGAGGCATTTATGGTAAGGTTAATTAATTCAGATTTAGTCTTTAAATGTTTATTAGAGATTAACTTTGATTGATTCTTTCACATAAATACATTACCAAATATATGACGAAAAAATCAAACAAATAAAGACGAAAAAACCGAACAAAGGTGGGAGGTATAACGAAAATTAACGAGGAACGAAAACCTACCATCACGACCACATACTGTTCCTTTAGTAGTAGAGATACGTGTGGAAGACATCCCGTGAAATTTGTTTTGAAAGCAATTGTTTCGGTATGCTGTTTGAGAAACAATTGACCGCGGTGAAAAGAATGAAGACTCTGAGAAAACGTAATTGTTTCTCTAGTTTCATTTTTCTTTCTACCGAGTCATTGGGAAAATCATACTACAAGAGGGCCCAAGTTAGTGCAGATTTAGATATTCGTTGTGTTCTCAATCATAAACCAATTTTTTGAGTGAAAAATGAGAGAAATCTTTTATGAAGAATGACTATTTCCTAAGGTGACAAAGTTATTCCCGAATTAGACAAAGAATCATTGACAATTGAGTTTCAGCAAGTAAGTTGCCACTTGAGTTTGAAATCCAACTGTCGTGCCATGTTTCGGTTTATTCTTAGGTGACACGTACGTGTCCTTGTTGGTCATTTCACACCTCAGAATTGCTTTGAATATAAATAGCCACCCCAACCTGCAACGGTTGGTTGCTCCCTTTGAACTGACAAGAGTTGTTTGAGCAACGCATCAACCGAGAGTATTGAGTAATTTCATTGATTGAAAACCACACAACATAAAAATATGTTAAGTAATGGAGTATCACCAATAACTAAATTGACATAGCACTTTGGCAGTGCAAGTGTGAAATGGTCAAACAAATCACTTGTCATGATCGAGCACCATTGGTTTCATCTTTACTTGCATTAATTCTAGTATTTTTCTCCATATGAATTATTCCTCTATCATGTCATTGTTCTCCGTGTTCAGTTCTTCGCAATTGAATTGCATCTATTTCAGCACTACTTTGCCCATGTTAGATTTGTATTATCTCTCATAGTACTTAAGATTATATTTATGCATGCATGCTCTTGTAGTTTTCCTTTACTTCTACTTAGTTATTGTTCTATCGTTCGTTCTAGTAGATATGTTTTAGTAGCTCTACCAAGCTTATTCTCCAAGTCTTTCACTATCTTAGTTTTATCATAACATAATTTCTGCCTTTGAGTAATTACTCCACTATGCTTCTTTGAGAGATTTCACTCCTTCGAAGAACATTTAAAATCTTCTATTCACCCTCTTCTAGTCGATTTCTGATCCTACATAAATGAACTTGAAAATAATGAAAACAAAAAACAAAAAGGGAAAACCAGCAAAAATAAAAATAAAAACTAGAAACCTTCTAGCAGATACCTAAAACAGGGAGCACCTAACAACAAAAATGAGCCATGTAAGACCCCCAAAATCAGAGTCTTTTGATTTTTGTGCTGTTATCAACTTTTGACTCTATTACAAACTTTTTCTTCTGAACTTTTTAACAATGATTCACTCACCCTAGTTTATACCTCGATCACTGCCCAACAAGGACCAACCAAATTCAAACTCTATTGTTTGAAACTAGAAACCCTAAGGATTGCAACAAAGGAAGCTTCATTTCTTTGTTCAGCTAGTCTCCCCCAATATTTGAAGAGACTCTCAAATCAATATGCATCAAAGGGGTGACAATGCTATGTCCAATACAATGTTTCTATTACGAAAGCATTTCCAATTTCTGCCACTTTGGGGGATTAATTCCAGAAAAAATATCGAGGCACCTATGTAAACAATGATATCAAATGGAGATGATCATTGTGCCTATAGTAGACCCTGGTAAAAATATTAGCCCAATTAGTGCATAATCAAGCCTTGTTTTATGGCAAGTGGGTCAAAAATGTGGCAATTATGAATGGAAAAAAAGTTGACGGAACATGTCGACATGGGATCTAGTTTTGAAGAAGTCGTCGCGACGAAGTCAATGGTGAAAACGGATCATCAATTGAATTAACGATTTTGTAGATAAAACTTTTTAAATTTCAAACATTAATGGGAATCCTGTTGACTTTATTCCATGCATGCACAGGAGAAAGAGAGAGCTAATCGCATTATTGCAGTATTTAGCATACTTTTTTAGTGATGCCAATACTTAATTTAATAGTACTAGAAAAAAGGCCCGTGTGTTGCAACGGGAGAAAAAATGCCTACACCCTCCTAGTGAGAATGAGACTCTCCTCTTCCAATGGAAGACTCATTGGGCATGAATGGAGAAATATTTTTCAAGGTGGATGCACAATTATAACCACAAAAATTAACTTATTCTAGATTAGTTTTGTGTTTTTTGAATTACAATTATACAAAATACAGCAATGCACCTTTAAATATGTGAATACATATCAATATATCACATTCGAGCTCACAAAATACAGTTGCTCCTTTTGGGTAGGGACTGCACGAAGATGATGCTCAAATCACATCCATGCACCAAATGGGCAGGCATGTGTAAGGCCTTGCATTGGATTTTTGCCCTCTGGTCCTCTAAGTATAAATCGACGAGGTAGTACTGATTGAGAGTTACAAAAGAATTTATTCAAAAATATTTATATGTTCAACTATTGGCCTTGTTGCCATGAATTTTCTAGACAGTAATAATGTTCCGCCAAAGCCCCAATCCATCATTTTCTCCTCTCCTTTTCCCAAATGGAAATGCAATAATCCGTTCTCAACTTAATAATGAAAGAAAATTTAAATTAACAGTGTTACGTACCATTTGACATCGCTTGTGAATAATTAAAAGACCTAGTCTCAATGGACCAAAAAACTTACATGTGAAGCATCATCAACAATCGGTTTAGCCCGTTTTCCCTTCAATTAACCAGGCAATTCTGTTCTTCTTAATCAATGAAAATGGCAAGTCTTTTGCCTCGTTTCAAAAAAAACATCATCAACAATGCGATAATGGTTCATGAAGACTAATTTGCTTCTCTGAATTCAAACTTGATGGCCTCATAATAATCTTTGCTTTTTTCCTTATGATGACAAGGGTTAGATCTCTTAAGACGGTGAGTCCAATCGGTAAACATAGAGAATGACACTTCCCAGTTACACAAATACTATTGCATCCTTTAGCATTCAGTATACACAGGAAGCCCGGTATGGCTTTTGCATCCTTCCAGAAAAGTAATAAAATACTGTACTATTTAGACCGCATAAATTCCATAGAAAAAAATCTGCAAGGACAAAACAACAACTTTTAGCATAGGAACACTCTGATTAGTGAACAGTGGATACATGGTACGGACTGCAAAAATTCTCAAGCAGTAAGAATAGACGAGAAAAAGAATGAAGAGAGCTTTTCAGAAAATAAAATGACTGGCATTTGTTTTCATGAACTCTGCTTTCCAAATATCTTCTAGGAAATTCCATATTTCTAGTAATCATATCTTCTAGAAGGTTATTGCGGTACTAATAATAAATTAAGATATTCCTCATGAGTAGGTAGTATAATTATATATGTCCAAGAGGTTGCAACTATTTTTACGCAAAAATATTCAGTATCATTCCTATATCTAGCATACCAACAAATCTCGAGCGAGTCCTCCAAGAGGCCTATGGTTTGCGCCTTTTGTCATTTAGGTAGGGTGGCGCTATGGTATTGTAGATGCCGCATTGCCGGAGACATGGTAGGGCTTCACTACATGTAATGATCTAGTTTACCCTACATCTGGAGGCTTGGCATCCACCAGAACAGGGAGATCGATCCAAGACATGTTAGCACAATTGGAGACTTACAAGGATGCGTACCCTCTGTCTTTGCTAAAAAATAGCACAGAAGTAGAACATGTATTAGCAAGTGAAGAGGTAATAGAGGAAGAGGTAGTAGGAAGCTAAAAATTTACTACCTTAGAACAGGTAGTACCAACAGGATAAACAAATGATTTGATGATTACTCGACTGAAATTTAAGTACTTCTAGACATAGATGAACTTGCGGTTCTCTAGCTAAGCAACCAAGCAAATGCAGTAGATGGGAATCACATTATATATGCAGATCCTGAATCTAGAGAAGTAGACAGTAGACATGTCATTTGGAACTTTAGACTTTAGGGTAAATCAACAAAAAGAAGCAAAAAACAGGGCCAAGAAGCGATTCAGGCATACCCATACCAGAATTTGGAAATCGGGAATCTGTCCAGAACGGCAAATCTTCACCATGCCATACAGATCACTTGTCCTCCGGAACAGATTGGAGTCACATCATACCCCGTCCTCCTCGGTCGTACGTCACCGCCGGAGCACACCCCGTAACATGGAAGAAAACCTGAACAGGATGAGAAGCCGGCCAAGGGCTGAGGACCTCAAAAGGTGGCTAGCAATCTCATCGAGCTTGGGGAAGTAGGACTCTGGAGGCAGCTGGAACCTAGAGCCACCACCCAGCTCTCCATCGGGATCATCCAGATCAAAGCTAGCAACCGCCCGCCACTTCAGGAAAGCCAAGACTCAATCCTGAGGAAACAACATGCACTAAGCCCCGCCGCCTCAACACGAGCTCACCGCCTTGCCCGCTCGTTGGTCACCGGAGGCACCGCCGCCAGTGACTGCCTCCCTCACCTTACGCCACTTCTCCTTCTCCTTTCTTCCTCTCCATCCTTTCTCCCTCACGTCGTGCCTCTCTCTTTCTCTAGACGAGCAGGACGGCACCATCACCGGAGCAAGTCGTCGCACCCGCCTCCAGATCCATCGACATCGCGCAGGTCGGGCGCCTCTTGATGGTTGGGATGGGGAGGCGAGGGTAAGAAAGGGGGTTTATTTGTGAACAAAACGTTTTCTCACTTGAGGAAGGACCGCGGGTTTAATTACCTAAAAAGACAGGGGCTTCTTTGTAAAAATACCGCGGTGGAAATTTCGATGAAAGCAATAGCCTCTTTATTATTAGATAATAGCCTCTTTATTATTAGGTATAGACTAATGAATCATATCCTTTTTATTTTGCTTTGCCAGCATTGTGCCTGTCGACAACAACCGCCCCACGGGAGAGCCAAGGTGCGGCGTCGCTGCATAGTGGTTCCAAGAATGAATATCTCTAGATGTATTTTAGTTTTAGATACATTTATTTCTATCCATTTTTATAACAATAGTAATTTCGCACAACGGGAGTAGCACTAAGCGATAGGGCAACTCCAACAAAATATCTTGCGTGTCGCCTTGATGCCACAAAACACAATGACGTGTTCATGTGCAAACACTATTTCATCTCGTGAAAAAAAACACAAGAGGCGGTAAAAGGAAATCAGGACAATTGAGAACCATACAGCTTTCCACGTTCCAATCCACACCTATAACACCTAATTTATGTTATTTCATACAAGCTAGAAACATATCAGAAGATTCTACCCTTAAAGCCTTTCAAGTTCCTAGCCACATTAGAAATAGGATTCATCTTTGCAAACACTGAGTCCATGCTGGGATCAAAATAGATGAAATCTTCTGTCAATTAACAGCTAATTTATGTTCTTTCATACAAGCCAGAAACATATCAGAAGATTCTACCCTTAAAGCATTTCAAGTTCCTAGCCACATTAGAAATAGGATTCATCTTTGCAAACACTGAGTCCATGCTGGGATCAAAATAGATGAAATCTTCTGTCAATGAGGCCATCTTGTCAGAATGACAATGGCAGGAGCTGATAAGAAGATTATTCAGAGTGCCATGTCCCCGAGCTATGTTGTTGAAATCTTCGTGGCGCCCAGAATATGATTCATCATATGGATGCACAATCTTTGCCCCATTAAACTCACAAGAGAAGCATCGAACTTGCATCAAAATAAAATAAGGAATTAGATTATTAAGAAAGGATATAACAGAGCACGCATTTAGATCCTACCATATGTCCTGACTTGGCATTTTTCACCATTTATAATACAAATTTCATGATGTGTACTTTTATAAAAAAAACTGAATGCCACACTGTCATATACTTCCTCTGTTATGACCGGTTTACATTATAGCCGGCATAGGCCCATTTAGCCAATCTGGAGCAGTTATCTTAAATAGTATTAGGGGCTTAAGCCCAGTTTATGAACTTATATATAATCATGTAATCCGCACCTTTTGAGATTAAGCAAGATCAATATTCTGATCGGCTCCACATAGTAGCCGGCACCCCAAACCCTAACCCTCTCGACCTCCTATCTCGCTCCAGCGGGGGCGCCACCAACCACCCCTCCCCTCATCCATACCGACTACGAGATAGGCCTGGTAGACTAGGCAACCCTACCAATTTGGTATCAGCTAGTCCCGGCTCGATCATGTCGACTCCACCGCCCATCCCCAGCCATCCGCCAGCAACCGACTCTCTGCCGCCGACCTCTCTGCCGCTGGCTTCTCGACCGACGCGCCTGTCCTCTCTGGGCCACCTGCCGCGACCGTCGTGGACGCGCCGAACATGGCCGGCCTCGTCCTCTCCCCCGCGGGCGAGCATCCGCGCGCTGCTCGCGGCGCTGTACGCACAGCAGCAGCTCCCGGTGCCGTACGCACAGCAACAGACGACGGCGTTCTTCCCGACCATCGCGCCGCACCAGAGTTCCGCAGCGCCATCCAGCGGGCCACGCCCCTATCGGGCGCGCCCATCCAGGCGGTGACGTTTCCTCCTTCACCATCTCCGCTGCCGGCATGGCTGAACGAGCCAGTCTACACGGTTGGGCCGAGTCAGCCCTCCTTCCCACCACCGGCTGTGGTGCAGCCGGCCGGGCCCCTCGCGGTCTCCTCGGGGACGAGGGAAACCCCTACCGCAAGCAATTGTTCCACAGCGGGACACTACAGCCCGCCCTTCCGGCCCGTCCGCAACGGTGCTTCACCACGCGGAACAACCGCTGGCCGTCAGCTACGGCCAACATCCACCGCGTTTCTCCAAGCTGGAGTTCGCCACCTACGACAACACCGGCGACCCCCTAAACTCGCTCAACCAGTGCGACCGGTTCTTCCTCGGACAATGGACGCTCGCATCCGACCGCACCTGGATCGCCTCCTACCATCTCCGGGGTGCGGCACAGACGTGGTACAACGCCCTCGACCAAGACGAGGGTGGGATGCCGCCATGGGACCGCTTCCGCGACCTGTGCCTTATACAGTTCGGGTCGTCTGCCGTTCCGCTCCTCGGTGCGGGATTTCGCCGAACGCTTCCAGGCGCTGGCCTGCCACGCGTCACGCATCTCGGCCCTCCAACGGGCTGAACTCTTCGTTGGCGGCCTCCCCGACCACATCCGCGTGGACGTCGAGATGCGCGGACCATAGGACCTCAGACGGCTATGTACTACGCACGTGCGTTCGAGCAGCGCGCCATCTCCATGCAACAGGCGTTTCCGGCTCGAGCTCCTCGCGTTCCACCTCGGACGGCCACGCCCGCGCCCAGTCGGCGACAGGGTCCTCCACCCCGGCCGCGACTCGCCCATTTCGGCGGCTCACCCCAGCCGATTAGGTCGAGCATCGCCGCCAGGGACTCTGCTTCAACTGCGACGAACCCTACGTGTCGGGCCACGTGTGCCCGTGTCTTTTCTACCTGGAGACAGTCGACTACGTCGAGGAGGATACCACGTCTCCCGAGCCGACTGAGGAGACGGAACCGGTTGATGCAACTGCACTCGGGGTCTCCCTCCATGCCATCGCCGGCACCCGGGCGGACAAGACGATGATGCTACCAGTCACGGTTAATGGGGAGCGCCTCTTAGCTCTCCTCGATACGGGCTCTACGCACAACTTCATGCGCGAGTCTACCATGCGGCGACCGGCCCTTCAACCATCCGACGGCGAGCAGTTATGGGTTACCGTGGCCAACGGTGACCGCTTTCGCTGCCACGGGATTGCACGGCAGGTTCCCATTACCATTGGTGGCGAGCACTTCGCCATTACTTGCGTGGGCATCGACTTGGGCTGCTTCGACTTCATCATCGGTGTGGATTTTCTGCGGACTCTCGGTCCCATCTTGTGGGATTTCGGTGACGTATTGCGCCCAGGTCGCAAGGTGCAGTGGCAGGTGCGGGCGGCGCGACGACGACACCAGCTCCACCACAGTTGATGAACAACGTCCTCAAGCCCTACTTGCGACCGTTTGTGCTCGTTTTCTTTGATGATATTCTCATCTATAGCTCCTCTTGGGCAAAGCACCTACAACACGTCGCCATCATCTTCAACGAGCCTTGGGCACACCAACTCCACCTTAAGCGCCCGAAGTGCTCGTTTGGCACGACATCCGTCCCCTATCTCGGCCACGTCATCTCCGTCCAGGGAGTCGCCATCGATGCCGACAACATCGCGGTGGTGGCATCTTGGCCAACACCGCACTCGCCCCAGGCACTCCGCGATTTCTTGGGACTGGCCGGCTACTCCCGGATAAATCCGGGAGTTTGGCCATCTCGCCGCGCCGCTCACATGACTGCTCCGCCACGACACCTTCTCGTGGGACGAGGAGGCCGCTACTGCCTTTCGGTCCTTAAAGGAGGCGCTTACGATTGGTCCGGTGCTCTAGATGCCAGATTTTGAGCAGTAGTTCATGGTGGACTGCGATGCTTCCAGCCTAGGGTTCGGCGCTGTTCTTCACCAAGGCTCGGGCCCACTCGCCTTCTTTAGCCAGCCTTTCGCCGCACGTCACCATAAGCTCGCAGCTTAAGAGCGGGAGCTTATCGGATTGGTCCAGCCAGTGCGACACTGGTGACCTTATCTCGGGGGGCGACATTTCTTGATTCACACTGACCATTACCGCCTGAAATTTTTGTTGGATCAGCGCCTATCCACAATTCCGCAGCACCGATGGATCAGCAAGTTGTTCGGCTATGACTTCACCATCGAGTATCGGCCAGGAAGCCTCAATATTGTGGTTGACGCCCTGTCACGACGTGATGCCGATGACGACGCCTCCGACACCAGGGCACAGCCCTCTGCATTGGCCCCGGGCCCTAGTTCGTCTTCATCGACGACATTCACCGTGCTACTGCCACGGCCGATGATGCTCAACTTCTTACGAAGCGGCTTGAGGAGGGCGACTTGCAGCGCCGTGGCGCCTCGAGGACGGGTTACTTCTCCACGGTCGACGCATCTTTGTTCCCGATCATGACGATATCCGTCACCAGGCGATTCTCTTAGCGCACTCAGCCGGCCACGAAGGGGTGCAGAAAACACTCCATCGCCTCCGCACCGACTTCTATCTATCGGGAGACCGTGCGTTGGTGCGCAATTGGGTGCGTTCTTGTGTCACATGCCAGCGTAACAAGACTGAGACCTTGCAGCCAGCCGTCTTCTTCAGCCTCTTGAGGTGCCTTCCCAGGACTGAGCTGACATTTGCATGGATTTTATTGAGGGCCTTTCCAAGGTGGACGGCAAGTCTGTCATTCTCACGATGGTGGACCGGTTCTCCAAGTATGCGCACTTCATCGCGCTGAGTCATCCTTACACCGCCACTTCCGTCGCACGCGCCTTCTTCGACGGCATCGTCCGCCTCCATGGGTTTCCCTCTTCGATCGTCTGTGATCGTGACCCGGTGTTCACTGGCCAGGTGTGGAGGGACCTTTTCAGATTGGCAAGCGTCAAGTTACGCTTTTGAACGCGCGTGCCATCCCCAGACCGTCGGCCAATCAGAAGTTGTCAACAAGGTAATTGCTATGTACCTGCGCTGCATCACCGGTGATCGACCCCGAGCTTGGGTGGACTCGCTTTCATGGGCGGAATACTACTACAACACTTCTTACAGCTCCGCCCTGCGAGCCACTCCCTTTGAGGTGGTTTATGGCCGGCCTCCTCCGGTCATCGTGCCTCTCCAATCAGGGGCCACACGGACTGAGGCAGCAGGCGCAATTCTTCGCGACCGAGATGCCATCCTGGCTGAGGTGCGGCAGGGTCTTCTTTAGGCCCAGCAGCTGTCCAAGAAATACTACGACGCTCATCATCATGAGGCAGAGTTTGCCGTGGGGGATTGGGTGTGGCTGCGGCTTCTTCACCGTACTACGCAGTTACTTGATCCCCACGCCAAGCGCAAGCTGGGAACTCGCTACGCAGAACCCTTTCAGGTGTTGGAACGCATTGGCAGTGTTGCCTACTGCCTGCAGCTTCCTCCTGGTGCACGTCTCCATGATGTCTTCCATGTTGACTTGTTGAAGCCTTTCCGTGGGGAGCCATCGGCGGCTACACCGGCTCTTCCGCCCACATCCGACGGCCGCATCCTTCCTGCTCCAGACAAGATATTGAAGGCCCAACAAAGCCGTGGTGTCTGGCGCTTGCTTGTCCAGTGGCACGGGCTTCTGGAGGAGGATGCTACATGGGAGAACCTGGAGGAGTTCCGTCGGCACTATCCAGATTTCCAGCTCAAGGACGAGTTGTTTGCACAGGCGGGGAGAGATGTTATGAGCGATTTACACTATAGCCGGCGTAGGCCCAGTTAGCCAATCTGGCCCAGTTAGCCAATCTGGCCCAGTTGTCTTAAATAGTATTAGGGGCTTAGCCCAATTTATTATAGCCTGACAACTTATATATAGTCATGTAATCGGCAGCCTTTGAGATTCAGCAAGATCAATATTCTGATCGGCTCCACATAGGAGCCGGCGCCTCAAACCCTAACCCTCTTGACCTCCTGTCTCGCTCCAGCAATGGCGCCCCAGCGCCGCCGACCACCGCCGCCACCTCACCACCCCTTCCCTCATCCATACCGACTACAAGATAGGTCTGGTAGACTACGCAACCCTACCATCCTCTGTCTCAAAAATAAGCGTCTCAAGCTTAGTACAATTTTATGCTAGAGCTAGTACAAAGTTGAGACATTTATTTCGGGGCGGAGGGAGTATTTGCTATCATTCTCATTACCAACTTGTAAACTCATTATGTCTGGATATACATTTTCTGATACTTCTAGTGACATGAAAAAAAACATGCCTAATTTTCTAGTTGTACGAATAAATAAAGGGTGACAAACAAACAACTCAACTAGAGTTTGAATACTTCGATGGTATCTCTTACAATCATATTAGAACATTATTACTGTAAATTATCAATGCTCCAATTATCTGGAAGTTATTTCATATCATTATGCGTCTTAAGAAAAAGAATTATCATATAATTAAACAAAGTAATATTTCATATCAAATAATGTGCAGATAAATAAACCGTGACAATTCCTGTGTGTAAAGGGAAACAAAAAAGGAAGATGCAGTTCTATTTGGCCACGTCTTCTAAGCCCTACCTCTATTATTCAAATGCAGCATCCATAATAAACCACGTCATCTTTAAAATAACAACCATCATATTGGGTTGGTCATCAATCTAAGGCTTTGGATCATAAATTCCAAGGGGAGTTCAAACCAAGAGCCATCTTCTGTAATAATATGGAAGTTAAAGGAACCATCCATCAACACTGCTGATACACAGACAACTGCATTTTCTTCAAACCATCGATAGTGTTCTCTAGAACACTGATTTCTTAACATATTAGTGTTCGAGGTCTAAACTACGAGATGGTCAGTGCTGACGCTAGTGCATGTGCATCGCGAGTATGTCCAACTACTAAGACCTTTGGCTACTCACGTGGCTCAATAGGGGCTGGCGCTAGCGCATAAATAATCATGGCTGCATCCGTCCATGGCTCCAAGTGAGTACACCGACGACATGGCTGCATTGCCAGGGAAGTGTACTGTTTTTTCTCATATTTCTCATAGCGCGGCTCCATATAAATGCATTAACAGAAATGCTAAGAAATTTCGCCTATGCATTTTGGCTATTCGGCACTGATAAATTTTCCCTTCCAGTTTTTAGAAAACAAGATTTAATTCATTTATACGAGGGGCTTAACTGCGCCTAGTAATCAAGCTTTGTGATAGGAGAGAAAAAACTATCGTCCAATTTGTATGACAGTAATGATATACAGCTAGTAGTGCAAACATATAACTGATTCGACCAACTATTGTATGTTTGCAATTGTTAAATATACAGGCAAGAATGACACATTCAAATTGCCACCAGTACGTGCATGAAAAGAGAGAGCTGAGAGCATACCATTATCTATGCGAGAATCTGATATAGGGGAGCACCAGGATGGTCTCTTCCGCTTCTCTTTGACACTATTGCTACATTGAGCGAAGAACAGTTGTGGAGCTGCAACAGCAGAATTTGGTCCCTTGGCTGTTGCCAAGAAGTTGACATGGAAGTACTCAAATGGGAGCCTCTTCTTAAAAAGAGCAACACTTGATCCGCTCGGTACATTAGGATTCACACCGCAGATGATATGAAGTTTATAGTGCACCTATAAGTAACAATGCAGAAAAGGGCAGCCAATATGTGAAAAAAGGTTTTGACCAAATGAAAGTAATTGGTGCACGTTAGAATTCACAAGGAAGGAAACAAAAAAACAGAAGCAAATGTACCAACCCCATTTTGCTGAGAGTAGTCGCTCAATGCCGCCTTGACCTTTCTGACAAAGAAGTTCTGGTCGCGACGAAATTTTTTCTGGAACTCTGAAATGAACCTTTTCTGGTTTTTGCTCAAGACATGTGAGTTAGACGTCGCCTCGATCACTTGCTGAGCCTGCTCCTCGGACTTGGTAGGTGGATATTTATGTGGCAGAGCCATGGTGAGGCATTCAACTCTGTCGTTGGTGAGTGTGCCCTGCAATATAGCTAACAACTTGGCAGACTCCATGTTCAACGAAGACGTGGCAAATTTCACCAGCGCATCAGGGTCATCATGCCATGAAACAACCGCTGCTTGCTTATAGGCGTCCTCGTAACTGCCAGACAAAAAATGATCATGCTTCACTGCCTCACGGATGGCCTTGTGGACATCAGCATCGCTCCTGAACAGATACCAGATTGCATCGTGCTCCGAGATAGAGGGGAGACAGGTGCGAAGGAAAACAACAAGGCCGTAAAAAGAACAGCACTCAATGCGTGTAAGCATGTCTGTGCATATCATATCCACCTTAAACTGTAGCTCAAACTTTTGGGGCGTGGGAAACATGGAGCCATACCAGATGGTGTTGAGGATGATGTTGGAGACAGGATCGTTGGGGCCATAGCAATATCCACCCCTGAGGAGGCTGCGGTGATGACGCTTGCGCAAGCCATCCCGAGGCAGCTTGGCAAGTGCCTGCAAGTAGTGCCCATGGATCTTGCCTAAGAGCAAAAGCTTCAGAGCCAGTGTGTATCTGAATGTCAACTGAGGCCCAAGCTTTTTCTGTGCCCTACTCCTCTCTATGGTTTCTGCTGCCTGCTCGCTTCTCTTCCTCTTCTTGTTCTTCTTCTTACCACAAAGATGATCCAGTGATAGGTTGGTGACAACATCCATGATCGTAGGCTTTCTGGTGAGCAGCTTGGTGACGCTACTGATAGTTGCAAGCGAGAGAGGGCCTTGTCCAGCAAGAACTGCGGTGACATCGGCCAGGCAAGAGGCCATAGTCAGCGACGCTTTCACCAGGACGTCTGGGTCAGGATGCCTCGCAGACACAGCGGCACATTCCAGGGCGATCTTGGCTGTAGTGGAGGTAATACTAAAGGAGTTGCACCTATTGCCACGATCCCGCTCGATTAGGCGCACAGCGGTGAGAAGATCGGCCCTGGCCAGGAGCAAGTAGCTCATGGCTTCCCTGCCGCATAGGTAGCGGTAGTGGGAGGTGAGGAAGCTGACAAGACCGTCAAGCGACAGCCGCGCGACGGTCGTAGACTGGTGCCTGGAAAGCGGCAGTTCGAAGACAAATAAGTCGTTGGTGTCGGTGATGATCTTCGAGAGGATCCAGTCCGACGACGGTGCCTCATCCCTCTCCTCGTTGTCGTCGACGGATCCAGGCGTCGGTGAAGGGATGTAGGCGATGGTGTTGGCGATGATGTTGGAGACTGGGTCGAGGAAGCCGATGGGCATGCCGGCCTTGAGGAGGCGCGCGGCCAGCGAGGGAATCGCCCCCAACGGAAGCCGGTCGAGCGCCTCCTTGTAGAAACCATGGATATAACCGAGCAGACGGCATATATCCTGCTTCTGATCTGTGAGGAAGGAAAGACAACGGTCGCCGATGAGGCGGTCTTGCTTGCCATGCATTGTCAGTCGAGTTGCTTTCCTCGCCGGCGGTTTCTTGTGGGTGTGGATGGGGAAGGTTGGGGAGGATGGAAGGAGAAGACCTAGGGCATCCACGCATCGAACTCGCAGACCAAAGACGTCGACCTCCGGCTGATTGGGCCGGGCCGATTATGCAGGCCTCAATTCGGCTTCCACTGGTGTCGGCAGCTACCCGCTTATATGTACAATAGCACAGAAAATAGCCCACGTATTTCAAAAAACAAAAACAAAAAAGCCATGTGGTGCCCTCTTACACGAGCCGTTCCGCTCTTAGAGCATCTACAGCCACACTTGCAAATCTAACACGTCCGCGAGTACTCACAAGCACGTCTAAAAAAAACTACTACATCTGAACATCTTATATTAATTCCTTGAATCCGTACAAAAGCATGCAAACATATAAACATATGTACTACATATAAACTATCTACCCTTTGTCGGATATTTTGACGATCTCCATGTCCTCCGAAGGATTGATGTGCGGCAGCTGCAGCTGCAGCTCCATCCCCTCTGACGCCTCTGTTGTGGCCCCCTCCAACGCCTCCGGGTGCTCCGCTGAAGCTTCCTCCGCCGCTATGTCCGCCTCAAACTCGTCGAAGAGGGCGTGGGCTTCCGACTCCCTTTGTCGGATGAACCGAAGGTTGGCCTCCACATCGGCCTCATCTCGGATGGAATCCAGGATGGCTTGCTGCTACGCCATCTCCTCGGCTTGGGGATGATGAACTCCGCCTCCGCCATGTTTAAGTCCGGAGCATCGTCGTCCTCCATGGCCTCCGACACCTCCTCCTTTGGTTGTTCCTCCTCCTACTCCTCCTCCGTTTTCGACGAGTTCACAAGGAGACCCGCGGCGATGTGAGTGACGCGTCAAGCCTGGATCTCTGCCTCGATCGACATTCGACGCTTCGGCGTGAGTTGAACATAGGTGGTGACCTCTGGCGGACCATACTGAAGCCGGAGAGTGGGGGAGAGGATGCAGATGGGCTCGGGTGGCGGCGGGGGAAGGGGGGAGATGGATGTGCTAGGGTTGGGGAAGTGTTGGAAATATGCCCTAGAGGCAATAATAAAGTGGTTATTATCATATTTCCTTGTTCATGATAATCGTCTATTGTTCATGCTATAATTGTATTAACATGAAAGAGTAATACATGTGTGAATAAATAGATCATAATGTGTCCCTAGCAAGGCTCTAGTTGGCTAGCTCGTTGATCAATAGATGATCATGGTTTTCTGATCATGGACATTGGATGTCATTGATAACGGGATCACATCATTAGGAGAATGATGTGATGGACAAGACCCAATCCTAAGCATAGCGCTAGATTATGTTGTTTATATGCTAAAGCTTTTATAATGTCAAAGTGTCTTTTCCTTCGACCGTGAGATTGTGCAACTCCCGGATACTGTAGGAGTGCTTTGGATGTATCAAACGTCACAACGTAACTGGGTGACTATAAAGGTGCACTACGGGTACCTCTGAAAGTATCTGTTGAACTGGTACGAATAGAGATCGGGATTTGTCACTCCGTGTGACGGTGAGGTATCTCTGGGCCCACTCGGTAGAACATCATCACAATGAGCTCAATGTGACTAAGGAGTTAGTCACGGGATGATGTGATACGGAACGAGTAAAGATACTTGCCGGTAACGAGATTGAACAAGGTATGGAGATACCGACGATCGAATCTCGGGCAAGTTCTATACCGGTAGACAAAGGGAATCGTATACGGGATTGATTGAATCCTTGACATCGTGGTTCATCCGATGAGATCATCGTGGAGCAAGTGGGAGCCACCATGGGTATCTAGACCCCGCTGATGGTTATTGGCCGGAGAGGTGTCTCGGTCATGTCTGCCTGTTTCCCGAACCCGTAGGGTCTACACACTTAAGGTTCGATGACGCTAGGGTTATAGGGAATTGTTATACGAGGTTACCGAAAGTTGTTCGGAGTCCCGGATGAGATCCTGAACGTCACGAGGAGCTCTGGAATGTTCCGGAGGTAAAGATTGATATATAGGATGGATGGGTTTGGACATCGAAAATGTTTTGGCATCGCCGGTAGCGTACCGGGACCACCGGGACCACCAGAAATGGTTTCGGGGGTTCACCGGGAGGGGCCACCAGCCCCAAGAGGCAGCGTGGGCCAAAAGGTGGAGGGAAACCAACCCAAAGTGCGCTGGTGCGCCTCCCACATAGAGGCCCAAGGCGCAGGAGGTGGAGAGAGGGGCAAACCCTGTCTAAGGTGGGCCTAAGGCCCACGAGGGGGTGCGCCACCCCCTCTCCTGCCCTGGCCGCCGCCCCACCTCCCATCTTGGAGGGTTGCGCCCTCCTACCCTTCCCCCTATATATATCGCTGGTTTTGGCCATTAGAGATACGGCTTTCCATCTCTCTCTCGGCGCAGCCCTGTTCTTCTTCCTCCTCATCTCCCTAGGTGCTTGGTGAAGCCCTGCCGGGAGACCTCGCTACTCCACCGCCACCACGCCGTCGTGCTGCTGGGGTTCTTCCCCCACCTCTCCCTCCTCCTTGCTGGTTCAAGGCGCGGGAGACGTCACTAGGCTGCACGTGTGTTGAACGCGGAGGTGTCATGGTTTGGCACTAGATCGGAATCACGCCGCGATTCGGATCGCATCGAGTACAACTCCATCAACCGTGTTCTAGCAACGCTTCCGCTTAGCGATCTTCAAAGGTATGAAGATGCACTCACCCCTCTCTCGTTGCTGGTTTCTACATAGGAAGATCCTTGATGGCGTAGGATTTTTTTTTGATTTTGCTACGTTACCCAACAGTGGCATCCGAGCCAAGGTTTTCTATGCCTAGATTTGTTGCATGAGTAGAACACAAAGGTTGTGGGCGCTAATCTTGTCAATTGCTTACCACTACTAGTCTTATTTCTTTCCGGCGGTATTGTGGGATGAAGCAGCCCGAACCAACTTTACACGTAACCACGTGAGACTGGTTCCACCGCCTGACAAGCACATGGTGCATAAGGTGGCTAGCGGGTGTCTGTCTCTCCCACTCTAGTCGGATTGGATTTGATGAAAAGGGTCCTTATGAAGGGTAAATAGCTTTGGCATATCAATGTTGTGGCTGTCACGTAGGTAAGAAAGCGTTCTTGCTAGAAACCCAAATCAGCCACGTAAAACTTGCAACAACAATTAGAGGACGTCTAACTTGTTTTTGCAGGGTATGACAAATGATGTGATATGGCCAAAGTTGTGATGTTACATATGTGATGTATGAGATGATCATGTTATTGTAATAGGAAGCACGACTTGCATGTCGATGAGTATGACAACCGGCAGGAGCCATAGGTGTTGTCTAAATTTAGTGTATGAGATGCAACGCCATGTTTTCATTACTTTACTGCATTGCTAATAGTTAGCTATAGTAGTAGTAGTAATAGTTGGCGTAGCAACTCCATGGAGACACAATGATGGAGATCATGATGATGGTGATCATGGTGTCACACCGGCGATTGTGATGCCCCGAAGATGGAGATCAATGGAGCAAAGATGATAATGGCCATATCATATCATTGAATGATTGCATGTGATGTTTATCATGTTTTACATCTTATTGCTTAGAACGACGGTAGCTAATAAGATGGTCCCTCTAAAAAAATCGAGAACATATTCCCCTAAGTGTGCACCGTTGCGAAGGATCGTTGTCTCAAAGCACCTCGTGATGATCGGGTGTGATAGATTCTAACGTTCGAATACAACGGGTGTAAGCCAGATTTACACATCGTATGGTTGATACGATCAGCATGGAGATGCTCACCGTCAACGACTAGTCCGTCTCACGTGATGATCGGACACGGGTTAGCCGACATGGATCATGTAACACTTAGATGACTAGAGGGATGTCGATTTAAGTGGGAGTTCATACATAATCTGATTAGATGAACTTAATTATCATGAACTTAGTCTAAAAGTTGTCTTTACAAATATTGTATATCCAATGGCCAACGCACCTGTCAACCTGAACTTCAACGCGTTCCTAGAGAAAACTAAGTTGAAAGATGCTGGTAGCAACTATGCGGACTGGGTCCGCAACTTGAAGCTCATCCTCATTGCATCCAAGAAGGCTTATGTCCTTGAAGCACCGCTAGGTGACCCCCCTGTTCCCGCAGCAGCCCAAGATGTTCAGAACGTCTGGCAAGTGAGGAGTGATGACTACTCTCTCGTCAAGTGTGGCATGTTATACAACTTAGAACCGGGGCTCCAAAGGCGTTTTGAGCAACACGGAGCATATGAGATGTTCCAGGAGCTGAAACTAGTTTTTCAAGCTCATGCCCAGGTCGAGAGATATGAAGTCTCCGACAAGTTCTTTAGCTGCAAGATGGAGGAGAACAGTTCTGTTAGTGAGCATATACTTAGAATGTCCGGGTTACACGGTCATCTGACTCAGCTTGGAGTCGAACTTCCGGATGTTGTAATTGACGGAATCCTCTAGTCTCTCTGTCGTGGGTATAAGTCTGACAGTAGATGTGTAGGGTACGAAAGGATGGGCAGAGACTTAGCTTCGGCGAGGTTGTATGAGTTCAGGCCCCTCTGCGGTGGAGGTAATAGCCCTACGTCTCAGTGCTCTGGGAGCTTGTTGTCGAATGGAATATAGTATAAAGTGAATTGCTAACCCCTACACCAGTGGGGGAGGGTGGCTTATATAGAGTGCGCTGCCCTCCACAACGGTCCGGTGCACAGGGGTGGAGTAGTGGCGATTAAATGCCTACGTTACAGGTAACGTACGTTTTAAATGCTAATAAAGGCACATGGAAACATATGACCGTTTCCCTCCACGGGGTTACGATGCACAGAGTGGAATCCAGTCGGTTAGTTTGATATACTCCGAATGCTAGTCTCCGACTGGATGATCGAGGATCGGTACCGACTGGATGATGGGAACTCCTTAGTTCAGTCGGAACTGACTAAGGGCCTTGTCCCTTATGAGGGGTAGTCCTTGGGTAGGACCTTCAGGGCGGGCCTATGACCCTACCCTAGGACTATAACCCCATCATTAGTCCCCGAATGGATTGGGGTTGGAACGACGAAGCGATGGTTGAAGTTCGGATCCGACTGGTACGGATGCGACTTTGGCGTTGCTTGCTCGGATCCATTTTACCTTTTCTGACCAACTATCCGAGTGGAAGTATTCGTGAAACAAACTGTCGGAAACCGAGTGCTTCCGTGGTATCTTGTGACGTGACCAGTCAACTGACAGCGGCGGATTTTCCGAGATCCTCAATTTCGGTTACCGCACGCTCAGCGGGGATGACGACATCGCGCTCGAGTAGCGCCTGACGCCTCGATTCCCGCGCCTTCATCTTCTCCACTGATATCGCCACGGTTGGTCGGTGGATAAGATTTCGGGGCCACTTGCTAGTGACCGAGTCGGAACCTTACTTAAATCCCAACGGCGAGGGTTTTTTCGTTACGCTCGCCAGACATCTCGCCTTTGCTCCGCTTCCTTCGCCGTCCTCTGCGCACCCCAAGCTTCTTCCTTCTCCATCTCCCTCGCGAATCCGTAGCTCCCGCCATGACAAAGGGGCAGACCAGCAAGCTAGAGGCGCGGAAGAAGAGGGGGAAGGCGGCGGCTCCTGCGCGGAAGCAACGAACGCTACCGGCGGGGTGGATCCAGGGGGACTTCCTCCTCTCCACGTGACGGAGGAGGACCTGCTGGAGCTAGTGGAGCACGGGATGATCGCGCACAAGTCATGGAGGTTGCGACGGAGGGCGAGACCGAGTCGGCGCCCCGGGAGGGGGAGCGCGTCCTGCTGCTCAGCCTCGTGCATCGAGGTTTCTCCCTGCCCCCGCATCCTTTCTTCAAAGGCATAATGAACCACTTTGGGGCGCAGCTCCACCACTTCCCCCGAATGCCATAGCCCATCTCTCTGCTTTCGTAGTCTTGTGCGAGTGCTTCATCGGTTGTCCTCCCCATTGGGGGCTTTTCAAACATATCTTCTCTGCTAGGTCCCAAACTATCAAATGACTTAATCAGTCGGATGATAAGGCTCACCTTCTCCAGCTCTGTGGAGGTTTAGGCTTCCAAAAGAAGAGCAAAAGTAGTTATCCCGCTCTTCAGCTGAGTGAATCGGTTAGGAACTGGCAGTCGACATGGTTCTACTGCCAGGACGTCGCTTGCCCGAATGCCACGACAGGGCTACCTCCTTTTAGCTTAGATCGACCAGCTCCGCCTAAGCAGCTCGCGCTCACGAAGGCGGAGAAGATCCATATCCAGCCCCTGGTCGACGCACTCGTAGATGTCGTCAAAAAGGGAGTCACCGGCATAGATTTGCTGGAGGTTTTCCTCGGCCGGCGCATCCAACCACTGCAGGCCCGAGACCACGCCATGTGGCACTACACGGGGTCCGAAGACTCCACTCGGACCAACGTCGAGTGCGTGACCGGGGAGACGGTGGCGTCGTGGGTGCTCCAAATCACAGGCGCCTGCGAGAACCCTAGAGGGTCCCGGCGAGTGAAGGCTTTCCGCGCGGACAACCCTCCTCCGAACGAGGTGAGTATAACTTGTCTTAGATTTATCGCTGTCTTGAATCACCGTCTGACGTCTGATGTCACCGATTGTATTTTATGCAGAAGTGGACCAACTGGTTCTCTCCCGTCTCGAACGGGAACCCGACCGAGGAGGAGGAGGAGGGCAGCCAGGAGGGCAGTGTGGAGAGCGTCGAGTACGTCTCCGACAGTGGAGAGACGGAGGAGGAGTCTGGTGAAGAGGAGGAGGAAGACGAAGAGCAGAACTTGCCACCCCCGCCGCCGGAGCATCGAACCAAGCGCCGACATGAATCTGTATCTCCCTCGGCCCCTCCAGCATCCTCGAGCGCCCCGCCAACGATTCCCGTGGTCCCGAGTGCTCGGAGCACCAAGAGGACCAGGGATGTTGCTGCTGAGCCTGCGGGTCAGCCTTCCAAGGCGGCCAAACCGAGCGGATCTAAACCTCGGAAGGCTTTGCCGCGGATGAGGGCCATTGTTCCCGTCACCTCAATGTAAGTGCATTGTTCTTCTAACTTCTTCTGATATTCGATTGAACTCCTGTTTGATGGTCGAATGAATTTCACTCGACAGGGTTGCCACTTCTGCCACCTCTCCGGCGCGCCAGGGGGATGATCCCATGGACAAGGACAATGTTGTCTCGTCCCAGCCAGGTGCGTCATAGCGATTCCGAGAGTTTACATTATTGCATCACGAATTCTTTCTTCGGTCTTGCCTTTTTTCTGTGATCTCACGCCGTTCGGTCGGGTTTCTCTCAGGGGCGATTTATGTGGATGAGGGTGACCAGGGAAGGTCTGAGCAAGTTGTGGTGCGTGTCCTTGAGGCTGTTCCGCCAGTTACTGCTCTCGCCGCGGACGTGCCGCCGACTGAAGCGATGCCGTCGACTGAAACGGCGCTGGTTGTTGCTGAATCGACTAGAGCGGGCCTTGGGATGCCTAAGGAGCCTCCAACGATGCCAGGCCCGTCGAACATCGAGTACAACGTCCAGTACCTCCCGGAAGACCAGGTGAGAGCGGCCAAGGGGGCCATGGTGCAGGCGGAGCTAATGGCGGGAGAAGCCAAGAAGGCATACGACTCCATCGCGTCCCTGTACCAGCGAAGCTTGGAACTGCGGGACGATATCCGAGTAAGTGGGCTAGTAAGTATTTACTTTTCTCTTGTAACCCACTGGGTCTGCTCGGATATCGTATGATTTTTGCAATGGGTTCACTCTTAGCGAACCCAGTGGGTGTAGTCCCCGAGACTTCTGTCGAGTGCTTGCACCGGCAGTTGTCTTTATACACATTGTCTTTGACTTGATCAGATCACAAATTAATCTATTCGAATGCTAACAGTTGGGGCACTCGGAGTGTACCTACTGGATGAGTCCCCGAGAGTAATTTTACTCAGGTCGGGTAGTAGTAGCCTTATAGGCTTAAGTGTTGTCATGTAGCTCAATAGGGCGGACCTGTTTGAGTTTCATGCCGGTGGGGTCACTCTCAGTGAACCCACTGGGTGTAGTCCCCGAGACCGCTGTCGACTGCTTGCGTCGGCAGGGGTCTGAAGAACTTAGACTTTTTATTGTTGGATTTGTCTGATCGTCTCTTGGCGTTGGCTGGCAGAAAACTTGCGAGATGGGGACGACATACGAGACTCTCAGGGCTGAAAAGGTTCAGTTTGCTGGTGAGCTGGATGCGGCACTGATTGCAATGGTTGGTATGAAGAATGTTCTGGCGGAACGAGAGAAGTCTTTGGAGCAGGCCCATGAAGCGAACAAGGCGTTGACTGCTGAAGTGGAGAAAATGAAGGCGCATAGGTCCGGGCTGATGGGACAAATGGATGTGCTGAACAAGCGGTGTATAGCGTAGGAAAAATACGTCAGTGACTGGGCCCGGCAGATGATAACGCTTCTGGGTGGTAAGTCCTGGTTTTCGAGTGCCTGTGGTATGAGCATTTCACTCGGTGCTTATTGTTTGCTCGTCCTGTGTTTGCAGATTTTTGCATGGACGCTGAGGCTGAAGCAGGAGACGTGGAGCGGTCGATTCGTGAGAACATTCCACTCGGTGAGGACGCCAATCGAGATCTGCTCCGAGCGCACATTCGCCTGGGCAAAGTTGGGCCTTTCATCGGTCGACTGAGAGAAGTCGTCTGCCGGATCGACAAGGAGCTTTGGCCTGAGGACGAGTCTCGGCATGAGATGGAAGGCTTGATGACTCGGCTGGAGGAGGTCCCAAACCGAGTGCATTCATGGAAGAAGTCTGCGGCTCGCTGTGGCGCGGACGTTGCTCTGTCTCTTGTCCGAGTGCATTGCAAGGAGGTGCGCGAAGAGAAGCTGAAAGCGTTGCAGGTCGCCAACACGAAGAAACTTCGGTTCGAAGACTTCACGGAAACCTTCCTTGAGAGCGCCACTCGCATCGCCGACGGGATCGACCTGGACACATTCGTAGAGCCCGCCAGTCCTAGCGCCAGTCCTGACGACGCGTAAAAAAAACTTTTACCTCGGTATGCCGAGAGTTTGTTGTAAAAACTTTGGCCACTGCTATTGGCCGTCACATTCGGGGCTCGGTGCGGGTAAGCTTGATCCACACCGAGCCAACTATCTTTAGGTAACTTTGAATTTGAACCAAATCTTTTGCCCTTCTGTTGCCCAAGAGTTGTTGATACGATTTTGGCTCGAGTTTTTGTTTGGTGTTTCTAGGTGAAGCCAATAGCAAACATGCGGAGCATGTAATTGTCAGTTGTCTTGACATCTGCATGAGCTTCCCTGAGGGTCTGCTAATTCTCCGAGTGTATCTGTAGGATACACTCGAAGGCAATAGAGTACTTAGGCGATTCATGATCGCGGCTAAGTCTTCGAGTGCGACTGTCAGGCCGCACTCGGATTGAGTTGTTACTCATGTAATTGTCAGTAGTCTTGACATCCATATGAGCCTCAATGAGGGTCTGTTACTCATGTAATTGTCAGTGGTCTTGACATCCACATGAGCCTCAATGAGGGTCTGCTGAGTCCCCGAGTGCATCTGTAGGATACACTCGAGGGCAATAGAGTACTTAGGGGATTCATGATCGCGGCTAAGTCTTCGAGTGCGACTGTCAGGCCGTACTCGAGTTGAGTTGTTACTCATGTAATTGTCAGTAGTCTTGACATCCACATGAGCCTCAATGATGGTCTGCTACTCATGTAATTGTCAGTGGTCTTGACATCCACATGAGCCTCAATGAGGGTCTGCTACTCATGTAATTGTCAGTGGTCTTGACATCCACATGAGCTTCAATGAGGGTCTGCTGAGTCCCCGAGTGCATCTGTAGGATACAGTCGCACGAAGCTTTCTCATTTAAGCGATTCTTGATCGCAGTTAAGTCTTCGAGTGTGACGAGTAGTGCACGCTCGGAGAGAATTTGTACTGAGGCGATTCTTGATCGCAGCTCAGTCCTTGAGTGCGACGTTTAGTGCACACTCAGAGAAAATTTATTACTTAGGCGATTCTTGATCGCAGATAAGTCCCCGAGTGCGACGTTGAGTGCACATTCGGAGAAAATCAGTACTTAAACGATTCTTGATCGCATCTAAGTTCCCGAGTGTGACGTTTAGTGCACACTCGGAGAAAGTTAGTACTTAGGCGATTCTTGATCGCAGCTAAGTCCCCGAGTGTGACGTTTAGTGCACACTCGGAGAAAGTTAGTACTTAGGCGATTCTTGATCGCAGCTAAGTCCCTGAGTGCGACGTTTAGTGCACACTCGGAGAAAGTTAATACTTAGGCGATTCTTGATCGCAGCTAAGTCCCCGAGTGCGACGTTTAGTGCACACTCGGACAAAGTTAATACTTAGGTGATTCTTGATCGCAGCTAAGTCCCCGAGTGCGACGTTTAGTGCACACTCGGAGAAAGTTGGTACTTAGGCGATTCTGGATCGCAGCTAAGTCCCCGAGTGCGACGTTTAGTGCACACTCGGAGAAAGTTAGTACTTAGGCCATTCTGGATCGCAGCTAAGTCCCCGAGTGCGACGTTTAGTGCACACTCGGAGAAAGTTAGTACTTAGGCGATTCTGGATCGCAGCTAAGTCCCCGAGTGCGACGTTTAGTGCACACTCGGAGAAAGTCATTGCTTAGGCGATTCTTGATCGCAGCTAAGATTTTTTTTTTGAGACCGGAGTCTGCGACCGCGGAAGAACTTTGAATCTGCAAAAACTCAATCTTACATTATATTATTTCACCAATACTTGTTCTTTACATTGCTTCAGTCGACGGTCACGTGTAGAAGCGCTTCAGGAGATCTCCGTTCCATGATCGCGGCTCGTCTGTCTCCCTGTCGATGTTGTAGAGTCTGTATGCTCCGTTGTTCAGCACCTTGGAGATGATGAAGGGTCCTTCCCAGGCAGGAGCCAACTTGTGAGGTCTTTGCTGATCCACTCGGAGCACCAGGTCGCCTGCTTGGAACGTACGACTCCTGACGTGTCGCGCGTGAAAACGCCGCAGATCTTGTTGATAAATGGTTGAGCGAGTCAATGCCATCTCGCGCTCTTCCTCTAGAAGGTCCACTCCGTCTTGCCTTGCTTGTTCTGCTTCAGCTTCGGAGAAGAGTTCGACTCGTGGAGCATTGTGGAGCAAGTCACTCGGAAGGACTGCTTCTGCTCCATAAACGAGGAAGAACGATGATCGCCCTGTGGATCTGTTCGGGGTTGTGCGGAGACCCCAAAGCACTGAAGGTAGCTCAGTGACCCATGCACCAGCGGCATGTCCCACCTCTCGCAGGAGTCGAGGCTTCAAACCTTGCGGTATAAGTCCATTCGTCCGCTCTGCTTGTCTGTTTGTTTGAGGATGCGCCACGGATGCAAAATCCACTCGGATACCTTGGCTTGCACAGAATCCTTTGAATCTGTCCGAGTCAAAGTTTGTCCCATTGTCCGTGATTATGCTGTGAGGAACCCCAAATCTGGAGATGATATCTCTGACAAACTTGATGGCTGTTAAGGCGTCGAGCTTCTTGATGGGCTTGGCTTCAATCCATTTTGTGAACTTGTCGACTGCCACCAACAGATGTGTGTATCCTCCTTGGCCTGTCCTGAATGGGCCGACTGTATCTAATCCCCATACTGCAAACGGCCACACAAGAGGGATTGTCTTCAACGCAGATGTTGGCTTGTGGGACTTGTTGGAGTAGAACTGACAGCCTTCACACCGGTCGACCATATCTTTAGCCATTTCGTTTGCATGCAGCCAGAAGAAACCAGCTCTGAATGCTTTGGCGACGATTGCTCTTGAAGAGGCGTGATGACCGCAGGTTCCCGAGTGAATTTCTTCCAGGATCAACTGTCCCTCCTCTGGGGAGATGCATCGTTGAAGAACGCCTGAAACACTTTCCTTGTACAACTGGCCATCAATGACAGTGAACGACTTCGACCTACGGACTATCTGTCTGGCCTGGACTTCGTCTTCTGGTAATTCTTGCCTCAGGATATATGCAATGATCGGCACAGTCCAATCGGGGATGACAACAAGAATCTCCATGATCAGATCAACCACAGCAGGTATGTCAACTTCAGTCGGATCTGACGAGCTCTTTGGTTGTACTGGTTCCTCTGTGAAAGGATCTTCTTTAACTGAGGGAAGGTGGAGGTGCTCGAGGCAGACATCACTCGGGACTGGTCTCCGAGTGGATCCGAGTTTTGCCAACTCATCAGCTGCTTGGTTCTTCAGCCGCGGAACATGGTGGAGTTCTAGACCTTCAAACTTCTTCTCGAGCTTCCTCACTGCATTACAGTATGTGGTCATGGTGGGGTTCCTGACGTCCCACTCTTTCATCACTTGATTAACCTGTTGGAATTATGCCCTAGAGGCAATAATAAATATAGTTATTATTATAATTCCTGTATCAAGATAATCGTTTATTATCCATGCTATAATTGTATTGAATGAAGACTTATATACATGTGTGGATACATAGACAAAACACTGTCCTAGCAAGCCTCTAGTTGGCTAGCCAATTGATCAAAGATAGTCAGGGTCTTCTGATTATGTACAAGGTGTTGTTGCTTGATAACTGGATCACGTCATTAGGAGAATCACGTGATGGACTAGACCCAAACTAATAGATGTAGCATGTTGATCGTGTCATTTTGTTGCTACTGTTTTCTGCGTGTCAAGTATTTGTTCCTATGACCATGAGATCATATAACTCACTGACACCGGAGAATGCTTTGTGTGTATCAAACGTCGCAACGTAACTGGGTGACTATAAAGATGCTCTACAGGTATATCCGAAGGTGTTCGTTGAGTTATTATGGATCGAGACTGGGATTTGTCACTCCGTGTGACGGAGAGGTATCTCGGGGCCCACTCGGTAATACAACATCACACACAAGCCTTGCAAGCAATGTGACTTAGTGTAAGTTGCGGGATCTTGTATTACGAAACGAGTAAAGAGACTTGCCGGTAAACGAGATTGAAATAGGTATGCGGATACTGACGATCGAATCTCGGGCAAGTAACATACCGAAGGACAAAGGGAATGACATATGGGATTATATGAATCCTTGGCATTGAGGTTCAAACGGTAAGATCTTCGTAGAATATGTGGGATCCAATATGGGCATCCAGGTCCCGCTATTGGATATTGACCGAGGAGTCACTCGGGTCATGTCTGCATAGTTCTCGAACCCGTAAGGTCTGCACACTTAAGGTTTGACGTTGTTTTATGCATATTTGAGTTATATGGTTGGTTACCGAATGTTGTTCGGAGTCCCAGATGAGATCACAGACGTCACGAGGGTTTCCAGAATGGTCCAGAAACGAAGATTGATATATAGGATGACCTCATTTGATTACCGGAAGTTTTTCGGAGTTACCGGGAATGACGAATGGGTTCCGGGTGTTCACCGGGGGGGGGGGGGCAACCCACCCCGGGGAAGCCCATAGGCCTTGGGGGTGGCGCACCAGCCCTTGGTGGGCTGGTGGGACAGCCCAAAAAGGCCCTATGCGCCAAGGATAAGAAATCAAAGAGAAAGAAAAAAAAGGAGGTGGGAAAGGAGAGAAGGACTCCACTTTCCAATCCTAGTTGGACTAGGATTGGAGGAGGACTCCTCCTCCCTTGGTGGCGCAGTCCTTGGGGCTCCTTGAGCCTCAAGGCAAGCCTCCCCTACCTCCTCCTATATATATGGAGCAATTAGGGCTGATTTGAGACAACTTTTAAAAGGCAGCCCGACCACATACCTCCACGGTTTTACCTCTAGATCGCGTTTCTGCGGAGCTCGGGCGGAGCCCTGCCGAGATCAGATCACCACCAACCTCCGGAGCGCCGTCATGCTGCCGGAGAACTCATCTACCTCTCCGTCTCTCTTGCTGGATCAAGAAGGCCGAGATCATCGTCGAGCTGTACGTGTGCTGAACACGGAGGTGCCGTCCGTTCGGCACTAGATCGTGGGACGTATCGCGGGACGGTTCGTGGAACGGTTCTCGGGGCGGATCAAGAGACGTGAGGACGTTCCACTACATCAACCGCGTTCACTAACGCTTCTGCTGTGCGATCTACAAGGGTACGTAGATCGGAAATCCCCTCTCGTAGATGGACATCACCATGATAGGTCTTCGTGCGCGTAGGAATTTTTTTGTTTCCCATGTGACGTTCCCCAACAGTGGCATCATGAGCTAGGTTCATGCGTAGATGTCTTCTCGAGTAGAACACAAAAGTTTTTGTGGGTGGTGACGTGCGTTTTGCTGCTCTCCTTAGTCTTTTCTTGATTCCGCGGTATTGTTGGATTGAAGCGGCTTGGACCGACATTACTCGTACGCTTACGAGAGACTGGTTTCATCGCTACGAGTAACCCCGTTGCTCAAAGATGACTGGCAAGTGTCGGTTTCTCCAACTTTAGTTGAATCGGATTTGACCGAGGAGGTCCTTGTATAAGGTTAAATAGCAAATCATATATCTCCGTTGTGGTGTTTGCGTAAGTAAGATGCGATCCTACTAGATACCCATGGTCACCACGTAAAACATGCAACAACAAAATTAGAGGACGTCTAACTTGTTTTTGCAGGGTATGCTTGTGATGTGATATGGCCAACGATGTGATGTGATATATTGGATGTATGAGATGATCATGTTGTAAGAGATAATATCGACTTGCACGTCGATGGTACGGCAACCGACAGGAGCCATAGGGTTGTCTTTAAACTAACGTTTGTGCTTGCAGATGCGTTTACTATTTTGCTAGGATGTAGCTTTAGTAGTAATAGCATGAGTAGCACGACAAACCCGATGGCGACACGTTGATGGAGATCATGGTGTGGCGCCGGTGACAAGAAGATCGTGCCGGTGCTTTGGTGATGGAGATCAAGGAGCACGTGATGATGGCCATATCATGTCACTTATGAATTGCATGTGATGTTAATCCTTTTATGCACCTTATTTTGCTTAGAACGACGGTAGCATTATGAGGTGATCTCTCACCAAAATTTCAAGACGAAATTGTGTTCTCCCCGACTGTGCATCATTGCTACAGTTCGTCGTTTCGAGACACCACGTGATGATCGGGTGTGATAGACTCAATGTTCACATACAACGGGTGCAAAACAGTTGCACACGCGGAACACTCGGGTTAAGCTTGACGAGCCTAGCATGTGCAGACATGGCCTCGGAACACATGAGACCGAAAGGTCGATCATGAATCATATAGATGATATGATTAGCATAGGGATGCTTACCACTGAAACTATACTCAACTCACGTGATGATCGGACTTGAGCTAGTGTAAGTGGGTCATGAACCACTCAAATGACTAGAGAGATGTACTTTTTGAGTGTGAGTTTAGCAAGTAATTTGATTAAGTTAAACTCTAATTATCTTGAACATAGTCTAAGTCCACTTTGAATATATTTGTGTTGTAGATCATGGCTCACGCGACAGTCACCCTGAATTTTAATACGTTCCTAGAGAAAGCTAAGTTGAAAGATGATGGAAGCAACTTTGTAGACTAGGCTCGTAATCTTAAGTTGATCCTACAAGATGGAAAGAAGGATTATGTCCTTAATGTTGCGCTAGGAGATGAACCACCCACTACGGCTGACCAGGATGCTAAGAACGCTTGGTTAACACGTAAGGAGGACTACTCAGTAGTTCAATGTGCAGTCTTGTATGGCTTAGAACCGGGACTTCAACGTCGCTTTGAGCGTCATGGAGCATATGAGATGTTCCAGGAGTTGAACTTTATCTTTCAAAAGAACGCCCGGATCGAGAGGTATGAGACCTTCGATAAATTCTATGCTTGCAAGATGGAGGAGAATTCGTCTGTCAGTGAACATGTGCTCAAAATGTCTGGGTACTCAAACCGTCTAGCTGAGCTGGGGATTGAACTCCCGCAAGAGGCAATCACTGACAGAATTCTTCAATCACTGTCGCCAAGCTATAAGGGCTTTGTGTTGAACTACAACATGCAAGGGATGAACAAGTCACCCGGCGAGTTGTTTGCGATGCTGAAAGTCGCAGAGTCTGAACTCCGTAAAGAACATCAAGTGTTGATGGTGAATAAGACCACTGGTTTCAAGAGAAATGGCAAAGGCAAGAAGGGTAATTCAAAGAAGAGCGGCAAGCCTATTGCCAATCCGACGAAGAAACCCAAAGCTGGACCAAAGCTTGAAACAGAGTGCTACTATTGCAAGGGTATGGGTCACTGGAAGCGCAACTGCCCCAAGTATCTGGCTGATAAGAAGGCGGCCAAAGAAAAATTAGGTATATTTGATATACATGTTATTGATGTGTACTTAACCAGCTCTTGTAGTAGTGCCTAGGTATTCGATACCGGTTGTGTTGCTCATATTTGCAACTCGAAACAGGAACTGCGGAATAGGCGAAGGCTGGCGAAAGATGAAGTGACGATGCGCGTAGGAAATGGTTCCAAGGTTGATGCAATCTCCGTCGGCACAGTTTCACTTCAGTTACCATCAGGATTAGTTATGAACTTGAATAATTGTTATTTAGTGTCTGCGTTGAGCATGAACATTATATCTGGATCTTGTTTATTGCGAGACGGTTACTCTTTTAAGTCAGAGAATAATGGTTGTTCTATTTCTATGAGTAACATCTTTTATGGTCATGCACCCAATGTGAGAGGATTGTTCATATTGAATCTTGATAGTGATAATACACTTATACATAACTTTGAGACCAAAAGAGTTAGAGTTAACAATGATAGCGCCATATTTTTGTGGCACTGCCGCTTAGGTCATATTGGTGTAAAGCGCATGAAGAAACTCCATGCCGATGGACTTTTAGAGTCACTTGACTTTGATTCACTTGACATGTGCGAACCATGCCTCATGGGCAAGATGACTAAAACTCCGTTCTCCGGAACAATGGAGCGTGCCAATGACTTGTTGGAAATCATACATACCGATGTGTGCGGTCCGATGAGCGTAGAGGCACGCGACGGATATCGTTATTTTCTCACCTTCACTGACGATTTGAGTAGATATGGTTATGTCTACTTAATGAAGCACAAGTCTGAAACATTTGAAAAGTTCAAGCAAGTTCAGACTGAAGTTGAAAATTATCGTAACAAGAAGATCAAGTTCCTACGGTCTGATCGTGGGGGTGAATATCTGAGTTTCGAGTTTGGTGCTCACTTAAGACAATGTGGAATTGTTTCACAGTTGACACCGCCTGGAACACCACAGCGTAATGCTGTGTCCGAACGTTGTAATCGTACTTTATTAGAGATGGTGCGATCTATGATGTCTCTTACCGATTTGCCGTTATCGTTTTGGGGTTATGCATTAGACACAGCTGCATTCACTTTAAATAGGGCACCATCAAAATCTGTTGAGACGACACCATACGAACTGTGGTATGGCAAAAGGCCAAAGTTGTCGTTTCTTAAAGTTTGGGGATGTGATGCTTATGTCAAAAAGCTTCAGCCTGAAAAGTTGGAACCCAAAGCGGAAAAGTGCATCTTCATAGGTTACCCAAAAGAGACAGTTGGGTACACCTTCTATCTCAAATCCGAGGGCAAAGTGTTTGTTGCTAAAAACGGAGCTTTTCTCGAGAAGGAGTTACTCTCAAGAGAATTGAGTGGGAGGAAGATAGAACTTGATGAGGTTGTCGAACCTCTCATCCCTCTGGATGGTGGCGCAGGGCAAGGGGAAACCCCTGTCATTGCGACGCCGGTTGAGGAGGAAGTTAATGATGATGATCATGAAACTCCGGTTCAAGTTCCTATCAAACCACGCAGGTCGACGAGACCACGTGCTGCTCCAGAGTGGTACGGTAATCCCGTTTTGTCAATCATGTTGTTAGACAACAATGAACCTGCAAATTATGAAGAAGCAATGGTGGGCCCAGATTCCAACAAATGGCTGGAGGCCATGAAGTCCGAGATAGGATCCATGTATGAAAACAAAGTGTGGACTTTGGAAGTACTACCTTAGGGCCGCAAGGCTATTCAGAACAAACGGATCTTTAAGAAGAAGACAGACGCTGACGGCAATGTGACCGTTTATAAAGCTCGACTTGTGGCAAAGGGTTTTTCACAAGTTCAAGGAGTTGACTACGATGAGACATTCTCACCCGTAGCGATGCTTAAGTCCGTCAGAATCATGTTAGCAATAGCTGCATTTTCCTATTATGAAATCTGACAGATGGATGTCAAAACAGCGTTCCTTAACGGTTTCCTTAAGGAAGAGTTGTATATGATGCAACCCGAAGGTTTTGTCGATCCTAAGAATGCTAACAAGGTATGCAAGCTCCAGCGATCCATTTATGGACTGGTGCAAGCATCTCGGAGTTGGAACAAACGCTTTGATGAGGTGATCAATGCATTTGGGTTTATACAAGTGGTTGGAGAATCTTGTATTTACAAGAAAGTGAGTGGGAGATCTGTGGCGTTTCTAATATTATATGTGGATGACATATTGCTGATTGGAAACAACGTAGAGTTTTTGGAGAGCATAAAGGATTACTTGAATAAAAGTTTCTCTATGAAGGACCTAGGAGAAGCTGCTTACATTCTAGGCATTAAGATCTACAGGGATAGATCGAAACACCTGATAGGACTTTCACAAAGCACATACCTTGATAAAGTTTGGAAGAGGTTCAAAATGGAACAGTCCAAGAAAGGGTTCTTGCCGGTTTTACAAGGTACGAGATTGAGTAAGACTCAGTGCCCAGCAACTGATAAAGATAGAGAGCATATGAGCACCGTCCCCTATGCTTCAGCCATAGGATCAATCATGTATGCAATGATGTGCACTAGACCGGACGTTAGCCTGGCCATAAGTATGGCAGGCAGGTTCTAGAGTAATCCAGGAGTCGATCACTGGACGGCGGTCAAGAATATCCTGAAGTACCTGAAAAGGACTAAGGAGATGTTTCTCGTGTATGGAGGTGACGAAGAGCTCGCCGTAAAGGGTTACGTCGATGCAAGCTTTGACACAGATCCGGACGACTCTAAGTCGCAGACCGGATACGTATGTATTCTTAATGGGGGTGCGGTAAGCTGGTGCGGTTCCAAGCAAAGCGTCGTAGCAGATTCTACATGTGAAGCGGAGTACATGGCTGCCTCGGAGGTGGCTAAGGAGGGTGTCTGGATGAAGCAGTTCATGACGGATCTTGGAGTGGTGCCAAGCGCACTGAATCCAATAACCTTGTTCTGTGACAACACGCGTGCCATTGCCTTAGCAAAGGAACCACAGTTTCACAAGAAGACTAGACACATCAAACGACGCTTCAACCTCATCCACGACTACGTCGAAGGGGAGGACCTAAATATATGCAAAGTGCACACGGATCTGAATGTAGCAGACCCGCTGACTAAACCTCGTCCACGGGCAAAGCATGATCAACACCAGAACTGTATGGGTGTTAGATTTGTTACAATGTAATTCGCATGATGATGTGAGGGCTAGATTATTGACTCTAGTGCAAGTGGGAGACTGTTGGAATTATGCCCTAGAGGCAATAATAAATATAGTTATTATTATAATTCCTGTATCAAGATAATCGTTTATTATCCATGCTATAATTGAATTGAATGAAGACTTATATACATGTGTGGATACATAGACAAAACACTGTCCCTAGCAAGCCTCTAGTTGGCTAGCCAGTTGATCAAAGATAGTGAGGGTCTCCTGATTATGTACAAGGTGTTGTTGCTTGATAACTGGATCACGTCATTAGGAGAATCACGTGATGGACTAGACCCAAACTAATAGACGCAGCATGTTGATCGTGTCATTTTGTTGCTACTGTTTTCTGCGTGTCAAGTATTTGTTCCTATGACCATGAGATCATATAACTCACTGACAACGGAGGAATGCTTTGTGTGTATCAAACGTCGCAACGTAACTGGGTGACTATAAAGATGCTCCACAGGTATATCCGAAGGTGTTCGTTGAGTTAGTATGGATCGAGACTGGGATTTGTCACTCCGTGTGACGGAGAGGTATCTCGGGGCCCACTCGGTAATACAACATCACACACAAGCCTTGCAAGCAATGTGACTTAGTGTAAGTTGCGGGATCTTATATTGCGGAACGAGTAAAGAGACTTGCCGGTAAACGAGATTGAAATAGGTATGCGGATACTGACGATCGAATCTCGGGCAAGTAACATACCGAAGGACAAAGGGAATGACATACGGGATTATATGAATCCTTGGTACTGAGGTTCAAACGATAAGATCTTCGTAGAATATGTGGGATCCAATATGGGCATCCAGGTCCCGCTATTGGATATTGACCGAGGAGTCACTCGGGTCATGTCTGCATAGTTCTCAAACCCGCAGGGTCTGCACACTTAAGGTTCGACGTTGTTTTATGCGTATTTGAGTTATATGGTTGGTTACCGAATGTTGTTCGGAGTCCCGGATGAGATCACGGACGTCACGAGGGTTTCCGGAATGGCCCGAAAATGAAGATTGATATATAGGATGACCTCATTTGATTACCGGAAGGTTTTCAGAGTTACCGGGAATGTACCGGGAATGACGAATGGGTTCCGGGTGTTCACCGGGGGGGGGGGCAACCCACCCCGGGGAAGCCCATAGGCCTTGGGGGTGGCACACCAGCCCTTGGCGGGCTGGTGGGACAGCCCAAGAAGGCCCTATGCGCCAAGGATAAGAAATCAAAGAGAAAGAAAAAAAGGAGGTGGGAAAGGAGAGAAGGACTCCACTTTCCAATCCTAGTTGGACTAGGATTGGAGGAGGACTCCTCCTCCCTTGGTGGCGCAGCCCTTGGGGCTCCTTGAGCCTCAAGGCAAGCCTCCCCTCCCTCCTCCTATATATATGGAGCAATTAGGGCTGATTTGAGACAACTTTTAAAAGGCAGCCCGACCACATACCTCCACGGTTTTACCTCTAGATCGCGTTTCTGCGGAGCTCGGGCGGAGCCCTGCCGACATCAGATCACCACCTACCTTCGGAGCGCCGTCACGCTGCCGGAGAACTCATCTACCTCTCCGTCTCTCTTTCTGGATCAAGAAGGCCGAGATCATCGTCGAGCTGTACGTGTGCTGAACGCGGAGGTGCCGTCCGTTCGGCACTAGATCGTGGGACGGATCGCGGGACAGTTCGTGGAACGGTTCGTGGGGCGGATCGAGGGGCGTGAGGACGTTCCACTACATCAACCGCGTTCACTAACGCTTCTGTTGTGCGATCTACAAGGGTACGTAGATCGGAAATCCCCTCTCGTAGATGGACATCACCATGATAGGTCTTCGTGCGCGTAGGAAATTTTTTGTTTCCCATGCGACGTTCCCCAACATAACCACCAAATCCGAATCGCCATAGACTATCAGGCGACGGACGCCGAGTGCGATGGCCATGCGCAGTCCATAAAGGAGAGCTTCATACTCTGCCTCATTGTTGGAGGAATCAAAGTGTATCTGCAGCACATACTTGAGTTTGTCGCCCTTTGGCGATACGATCACAACGCCAGCGCCGGAGCCATTCAACATCTTGGACCCATCGAAGAACATTGTCCAATGAGCCGAGTAGATGTGGGTCGGTTGCTATTGTTCTACCCATTCTGCTATGAAGTCAGCCAGAGCTTGAGACTTAATAGCTTTCTTGGCCTCGAACTTGATATCGCAGTACAACATCTCCATTGCCCACTTTGCCACTCGGCCTGATGCGTCCCGATTGTGGAGGATTTCTGACAATGGAGCATCAGAAACGACAGACACCGAGTGGTCTTGGAAATAATGGGCACCTTCTTCGCAGTCATGTAAATCCCGTAGATAAGTTTTTGATAGTGGGGATACCTCTGCTTGGAAGGAGTCAGGACTTCGGAGACGTAATACACTGGTCGTTGAACTTTGTATGCTTTGCCTTCTTGTTCTCGTTCAACTGTAAGAACAGTGCTGACAACTTGATTTGTAGCCATGATATACAGAAGAAGGGGCTCTTTACTGAGCGGAGCAGTAAGAACCGGCTGGGTGGAAAGTAGGACTTTGAGGTCGTCGAATGCGACTTGGGCTTCATCTGTCCACTCGAAAGTATCTGATTTCTACATGAGTCGGTACAGAGGAAGTGCTTTCTCGCCGAGTCGACTGATAAACCTGCTCGAAGCCGCTAGGCAACCTGTGAGCCGTTGAACATCGTGTATTCTGACCGGCCTCTCCATTCGGACGATGGTCCCGATCTTTTCGGGGTTGACCTCGATCCCTCGTTCAGAAACGAAGAAACCGAGTAACTTTCCGCTGGGAACGCCGAATGAACACTTGGCAGGGTTGAGCTTGATATCGTACCTATGAAGGTTGGTGAATGTTTCTGCCAAGTCATCCATATACGCCTCCACATTCCGACCGATTTGGTCGAGGAGGCATTTTTGGATCATGCGCATGAAGGTAGCTCCTGCATTCTTCAAACCGAATGGCATAGTGATGTAGCAGAAGCACCCGAATGGGGTGATGAAGGCTGTTTTTAATTCATCGGGGCCATACAGACGGATCTGATGATAGCCCGAGTAGGCATCAAGAAATGACAAACGCTCACAACCCGCAGTCGAATCGACAATTTGATCGATGCGGGGGAGCGGAAAATGGTCTTCCGGGCAGACCTTATTGAGATGCTTGAAGTCGATGCACATCCGGAGCGACTTGTCTTTCTTGGGCACCATGACAACATTGGCGAGCCACTCGGAGTGGTGTACCTTGTGAATGAAGTTGGCTGCCAAAAGCTTGGCCACTTCTTCTCCGATTGCCTTCCTTTTGTGCGCGGCGGACCGACGCAGGCGTTCTCGGACGGGCCGAGCGGTGGGATCCACATGCAGTCGGTGCTCAGCAAACTCCCTGGGTACACCTGGCATGTCAGAGGGCTTCCATGCGAAGATGTCCCAGTTCTCATGGAGGAATTGGGTGAGCTCGGCTTCCTATTTAGGATCGAGGGTGGTGGAGATGTTCGTCGGGGCAGCAGTGTCGTCCGTCGGGTGGATGCTGACCTTCTTCGTCTCTCCCGCCGACTGGAATGCAGACCCCGAAGCTGGCTTCTTCGCACGCATCAAATCAGCGGGGTCGACTGTTTTCTTGTACTCGTCAAGCTCGAGGACGGACATCTGCTGGTCGGCGATTCTTGATCCCTGCTGCAAACACTCTTCGGCCCGCTGTCGATTGCCTGTGATGGTGATCACACCTTTCGGGCCTGGCATCTTCAGCTTCAGGTATACGTAACATGAACGGGCCATGAAACGCGCATACGCCGGGCGGCCCAGAATTGCGTGGTAAGCGCTCTGGAAGTCCACCACCTCGAACGTCAGCTTTTCCTTGCGGAAGTTCTTGTCGGAGCCGAAAACGACGTCCAACGCGATCTGGCCGAGTGACTTGGCCTTTCGTCCAGGGACGACTCCATGGAACTGCATGCTGCTCTCGCTGAGTTTGGACATCGGAATGCCCATACCCTTGAGAGTGTCGGCGTACATGATGTTCAAGCCACTACCACCGCCCATGAGGACTTTGCGCAGTCGGACTCCTTCCACCACCGGGTCGACGACCAGAGCCTGTCTCCCTGGGGTAGGTACGTGTGCCGGATGATCGGACTGGTCAAAGGTGATCGCGGTCTGAGACCATTTGAGGAACTTGGGGTTGGTAGGGGTGGCCATGTTGACCTCCCTGTTCACCAGCTTCAGTCGACTCTTGCTCTCAACGTCAGCAAAAATCGTCAGTGTTGCATGGACTTGGGGGAACGGATCCTCCTTATCCTCCTCATCCTATTCATTGTCCTTTTCACTCGGTTGCCCTTCGCCGAACCCTTGGATCAGGAGGCGACACTGTCGAGTGGTATGCTTCGGATATATGGGGTTGCCCTCTTCATCCGTCTTCGTATGAATCGGACATGGCTGGTCCAGGATGGGGTTATTGAACTGCTTCTTCTTGGGGGTGAACTGAGCCTTTCCTTTGCCCTTGAACTTGGCATTGGTTACAGCTGCAGCTTCTGCCTGCGGAGTGGTCGGAGCTTTCTGCTTCTGCTTCCGAGTGTTACTCCCATCTCCATCAGCGACTGTTTTGTGCTTGTCGCTTCGGATGCGGTCCTCTTCTTCGCCATTTGCATAGTGTGCCGCTATCTCCATCATCTTGCTCATGGAGATGTCGCCTGTTCGGCCGAACTTCAGGTACAGATCCGTGTACCGCACGCCTGCCTTGAAAGCGCAGACTGCTTGATGCTTTGTGACGTTCTCCACCGTGTGGTAGAGGGTTGTCCAACGCTGAATGAAATCACGCGGGGGCTCATTCTGCTTCTGGACGCAATGCTGGAGCTCCACGAGGTCAGCAGGGCGCTTGCACGTCCCTTCGAAGGTCCTGATGAACACTCGGGCCAGGTCTGCCCAGCTGTAGATGCTTGAGGGGGCCAACTGGTTCAGCCACGCTCGCGCCGAGCCGTCGAGCATCAGAGGGAGGTGCTTCATGGCGACATGGTCGTCTCCTCCTCCGATCTGGACCGCCACTCGGTAATCATCCAGCCACGTTTCTGGCTTGGACTCTCCTGTAAATTTGCTGATTCCCATCACCAATCGGAAGTTGGGAGGGAAATCAGCTAAACGGATGGCTCGACTGAAACACTCGGGACCAGAGACGATGGTCCTGCTTCCACTAGGACGGTCAATATCGTAACCATCGCGGTGGGCTCGGCCCCTGTCGACCCTTCGCTGGGTGATATGCCCTCTCGCGTCGGGCCTTGGGTCGTAAGTGTCACCGACTGAACGCCGATCATCATGATGTCGGGGCCCGTAGGGCCCACCCCGTGAAGGGGTGCGTGAACGGCGACGATCTTCTTGATTCATGGAACGGCTGCCTCCCCTGTGTCGCTGATGAGAACCAGGGTTGTGAACTAACCGATGCATATTCGCATGAACAGAACTATTGTGGATCCTATTGTGCGACTGGGAGAGCGCCGAATTTTGCTGCTGCGCCGTCTGCAACAGGGCGCGGATTTGCTCGATCCCCGTGCCAGCCTCTGAATCAGTCAGCTGAAGGGAATCGGCTATCTTGGCAGCCGCAGCCAAGTTGAGGATGGGTGTGCGGAACAACTCCACGTTGCTTCGCCGAGTGTGCCGACTGGCAGAACGGCGAGGCGGACGACGCGCGCCAGACGTTTCGCCGATCTCGTGCTCGTTCCGGCCAGCTTGATGGGGATCTTCTTGGGAGTTGGCCATGTGTACTTTTGCTGCAGGTCCGCGACCCGCGTACTCGGAGGGAAACTCAGTCGGAACCGAGTCCGAGCACGGGGACGGCGGGGCAACCACAACCGACTCTAGGACCGCCACTTGCGAAGATGCGTTCTGGCGCGCCTGGGCGTGTTGCACCCAACGCTGGAGCCGCGGACGGCGGGACCGCTTGTTGCGGCGTGTGACGGCGGTGTAGGCCTGCACCGGAGCCGACTGCTGGAGAAGAAGAATGCCACGGGCGCCGGCACGGAAGTGCGTAGCCCCACGGCGGGGAAGCACCTCGATGTCGAGAGGAGCGTCCCGAAGCCATGCCGGATCGTCGACGATGAAGGAGAGAGCGCCGAAGAGGATCTCGCGACCCGTGCTCGAATCTCCACCGAAAGACATGACGAAATGATGTAGTCGCAAACTCGCCGGAAGTCGCTTAGACGCCTGCCCCAAGGTGGGCGCCAACTGTCGTGCGTATAAGTCTGACAGTAGATGTGTAGCATACGAAAGGATGGGCAGAGCCTTAGCTACGGCGAGGTTGTATGAGTTCAGGCCCCTCTGCAGTGGAGGTAATAGCCCTACGTCTCAGTGCTTTGGGAGCTTGTTGTCGAATGGAATATAGAATACAGTGAATTGCTAACCCGTGCACCAGTGGGGGGAGGGTGGCTTATATAGAGTGCGCTGCCCTCCACAACAGTCCGCTGCACAGGGGTGGAGTAGTGGCGATTAAATGCCTACGTTACAGGTAACGTACGTTTTAAATGCTAATAAAGGCACATGGAAACGTATGACCGTTTCCCTCCAGGGGGTTACGATGCACATAGTGGAATCCAGTCGGTTAGTTTGATATACTCCGAATGCTAGTCTCCGACTGGATGATCGAGGATCGGTACCGACTGGATGATGGGAACTCCTTAGTTCAGTCGGAACTGACTAAGGGCCTTGTCCCTTATGAGGGGTAGTCCTTGGGTAGGACCTTCAGGGCAGGCCTATGACCCTACCCTAGGACTATAATCCCATCACTCTCCCACCAAGCCACAAGGGTTTTGTGCTAAATTACAACATGCAAGGGATGGATAAGACCATTCCTGAGTTGTACTCGATGCTCAAATCTGCAGACGTAGAAATCAAGAAAGAGCATCAAATGTTGATGGTCAATAAGGCCACCAGTTTCAAGAAGGGCAAGGGTAAGAAAAGCTTCAAGAAAGACGGCAAAGCTCTTGCCGCGCCTGGTAAGAAAGTTGCCGGGAAGAAGAAGAAAAATGGACCCAAGCCTGAGACTGAGTGCTACTACTGTAAGGGAACCGGTCACTGGAAGCGGAACAGCCCCAAGTACTTAGCGGATAAGAAGGCCGGCAATGTTAAAGGTATATATGATATACATGTTATTGATGTCTACCTTACCAGCGCTCGTAGTAGCTCCTAGGTATTTGATACCGGTGTTGTTGCTCACATTTGCAACTCAAAGCAGGAACAACGAAATAAGCGGTGGCTGGCTAGGGACGAGGTGACGATGCGCGTATGGAATGGTTCCAAGGTCGATGTGATCGCCGTCGGCACGCTACCTCTACATCTACCTTCTGGATTAGTTTTAAACCTTAATAATTGTTATTTAGTACCAGCTTTGAGCATGAACATTGTATCAGGGTCTTGCTTAATGCGAGACGGCTACTCATTTAAGTCCGAGAATAATGATTGTTCTGTTTATATGATTGATATGTTCTATGGTCATGCTCCACTGGTGAATGGTTTATTCCTAATGACTCTCAATCGTGATATTACACATATTCATAGTGTGAGTACCAAAAGATGCAAAGTTGATAATGATAGTCCCACATACTTGTGGCACTGCCGCCTTGGTCATATCGGTGTCAAACGCATGAAGAAGCTCCATACTGATGGACTATTGGAGTCTCTTGATTTTGAATCATTTGACACATGCGAACCGTGCCTCATGGGCAAGATAACCAAGACTCCGTTCTCAGGAGTGATGGAGCGAGCAACCGACTTATTGGAAATAATACATACTGATGTATGCTGTCCAATGAATGTTGAAGCTCGCGGTGGCTATTGTTATGTTCTCACTCTCACTCATGATTTTAGTAGGTATGGGTATATCTACTTGATGAAGCACAAATCTGAGATGTTTGAAAAGTTCAAGGAATTTCAGAGTGAGGTTGAGAATCAACGTGACAGAAAAATTAAGTGTCTACGATCTGATCATGGAGGAGAATATTTGAGTCACGAGTTTGGCACACACCTAAGGAAGTGTGGAATTGTTTCACAACTGATGCCGCCTGGCACACCGCAACGCAACGGAGTGTCTGAACGTTGTAATCACACTTTATTAGATATGGTACGATCTATGATGTCTCTTACCGACTTACCGCTATCATTTTGGGGATACGCATTAGAAACTGCAGCATTCCCTTTAAATAGGGCACCATCTAAATCCGTTGAGACGACACCGTATGAACTATGGTTTGGCAAGAAACTTGAGTTGTTGTTTCTTAAAGTTTGGGGTTGCGATGCTTATGTGAAGAAACTTCAACCAGAGAAGCTCGAACCCAAAGCGGAGAAATGTGTATTCATAGGAAACCCTAAGGAAACTATTTGGTATACCTTCTATCTTTGATCCGAAGGTAAAATCTTTGTTGCCAAGAACGGATCCTTTCTAGAGAAAGAGTTTCTCTCGAAAGAAGTAAGTGGGAGGAAAGTAGAACTTGATGAGGTAGTTGTACCTCCTCTCGAACCGGAGAGTAGCCCAGCGCGGGAAATTGTTCCTGTGGCACCTCCACCAACTGAAGAGGAAGTTAATGTTGGTGATCATGATACTTCGGATCAAGTTGCTAATGAGCCTCGAAGGTCCACAAGGGTACGCTCCGCACCAGAGTGGTACGGCAACCCTGTCATGGAGATCATGTTGTTAGACAATGGTGAACCTTCGAACTATGAAGAAGCGATGGCGGTCCCGGATTCCAACAAATGGCTTGAGGCCATAAAATCCGAGATTGGATCCATGTATGAGAACAAAGTATGGACTTTGGTGGACTTGCCCGATGATCGGCGAGCCATATAAAATAAATGGATCTTTAAGAAGAAGACTGACGCGAATGGTAAAGTGATCGTTTATAAAGCTCGACTTGTCGCAAAGGGTTTTCGACAAATTCAAGGAGTTGACTAAGATGAGACTTTCTCTCCCGTAGCGAAGCTTAAGTCAGTCTGAATCATGTTAGCAATTGCTGCTTTTCATGATTATGAAATTTGGCAAATGGACAACAAAACAGCGTTCCTTAACGGGTATCTTAAGGAAGAGTTGTATATGATGCAACCGGAAGGTTTTCTCGATCCCAAGAGTGCTAACAAGGTATGCAAGCTCCAGCGCTCCATCTATGGGCTGGTGCAAGCATCTCGGAGTTGTAACATTCGCTTTAATGAGGTGGTTAAAGCGTTTAGGTTCATACAGGTTTATAGAGAAACCTATCCGTACAGGAAAGTGAGTGGGACCTCTGTAGCTTTTCTCATACTATATGTGGATGACATATTATTGATGGGAAATGATATATAGTTATTGGAGAGCATAAAGGCCTACTTGAATAAGAGTTTTTCAATGAACGACCTTGGAGAAGCTGCATACATATTAGGCATCAAGATCTATTGAGATAGATCGAGACGCCTCATAGGTCTTTCACAAAGTACATACCTTGACAAGATATTGAAGAAGTTCAATACGGAAAAGTCGAAGAAGGGGTTCTTGCCAGTTTTGCAAGGTATGAGACTGAGTAAGACTGAGTCGCCGACCACGGCAGCAGATAGAGAGAAGATGAGTACTATCCCTATGCTTCAGCCGTGGGCTCTCTAATGTATGCCATGCTGTGTACCAGACCTGATATAAACCTTGCCATAAGTTTGGTAGGTAGGTACCAAAGTGATCCTGGTATGGAACACTAGACAACGGTCAAGAATATCCTTAAGTACCTAAAAAGGACTAAGGAGATGTTTCTCGTATATGGAGGTGACGAAGAGCTCGTCGTAAAGGGTTACACCGATGCTAGCTTTGACACAGATCCGGATGACTCTAAGTCACAGACCGGATATGTGTATGTTCTGAATGGTGGGGCAGTGAGCTGGTGCAGCAGCAAGCAAGGGGTCGTGGCAGCATCGACATGTGAAGCGGAGTACATAGCTGCTTCGGAAGCGGCTCATGAAGGGATATGGATGAAGGAGTTCATCACCGACCTTGGAGTGGTTCCAAGTGCGTCAGGTCCGATGACACTCTTATGTGATAACACTGGAGCCATTGCCATAGCCAAGGAGCCCAGATTTCACAGGAAGACCAAGCACATCCAACGCCGCTACAACTCCATCCAGGACCAGGTCTAGAGGGGAGTAATAGATATTTGTAAAGTACACACGGATCTGAATATTGCAGACCTGTTGACTAAACCTCTTCCACGATCAAAACATGATCAACACCACCATGCTATGGGTGTTCGATTCATCACAATGTTACTAGATTATTTACTCTAGTGCAAGTGGGGACTGTTGGAAATATGCCCTAGAGGCAATAATAAAGTGGTTATTATCATATTTCCTTGTTCATGATCATCATCTAGTGTTCATTCTATAATTGTATTAACAGGAAAGAGTAATACATGTGTGAATAAATAGATCACAATGTGTCCCTAGTAACCCTCTAGTTGGCTAGCTCGTTGATCAATAGATAATCATGGTTTCCTGATCATGGACATTGGATGTCATTGATAACGGGATCACATCATTAGGAGAATGATGTGATGGACAAGACACAATCCTAAGCATAGCGCTAGATCGTGTTGTTCGTACGCTAAAGCTTTTATAATGTCAAAGTGTCTTTTACTTCGACCGCGAAATTTTGCAACTCCCAGATACCGTAGGAGTGCTTTTGGTGTATCAAACATCACAACGTAACTGGGTGACTATAAAGGTGCACTACGGGTACCTCCGAAAGTATGTGTTCAGTTGGTACGAATCGAGATCGGGATTGTCACTCCGTTTGACGGAGAGGTATCTCTGGGCCCACTCGGTAGAACATCATCACAATGAGCTCAATGTGACTAAGGAGTTAGTCACGGGATGATGTGATACGGAACGAGTAAAGATACTTGCCGGTAACGAGATTGAACAAGGTATGGAGATATCGACGATCGTATCTCGGGCAAGTTCTATACCGATAGACAAAGGGAATCGTATACGGGACTAATTGAATCCTTGACATCGTGGTTCATACGGCGAGATCATCGTGGAGCAAGTGGGAGCCACCATGAGTATCCAGACCCCGCTGATGGATATTGGCCGGAGAGGTGTCTCGATCATGTCTGTCTGTTTCCTGAACCCGTAGGGTCTACACACTTAAGGTTCGATGACTCTAGGGTTATAGGGAATTGTTATACGAGGTTACCGAAAGTTGTTCGGAGTCCCGGATGAGATCTCGGACGTCATGAGGAGCTCCGAAATGGTCCGGAGGTAAAGATTGATATATAGGATGGATGGGTTTGGACACCGCAAATGTTTTGGGCATCACCGGTAGCGTACCGGGACTACCGGGACCACCGGAAATGGTTCCGGGGGTCCACCGGGAGGGGCCACTAGCCCCAAGAGGTAGCATGGGCCAAAAGGTGGAGGGAAACCAGCCCAAAGTGGGCTGGTGCGCCTCCCACATAGAGGCCCAAGGCACAGGAGGTGGAGAGAGGGGCAAACCCTGGCTCAGGTGGGCCTAAGGCCCACGAGGGGGTGCGCCACCCCCTCTCCTGCCCTGGCCGCCGCCCCACCGCCCATCTGAGAGGGCCGTCGCACCCTTAGGGGTGGGAACCCTAAGGGCTGCGCCCTCCTACCCTTCCCCCTATGTATATCGCTGGTTTTGGCCATTGGAGATATGGTTTTCCATCTCTCTCTCGGTGCAGCCGTGTTCTTCTTCCTCCTCATCTCCCTAGGTGCTTGGCGAAGCCCTGCCGGGAGACCTCGCTACTCCACGCCACCACGCCGTTGTGCTGCTGGAGTTCTTCCCCAACCTCTCCCTCCTCCTTGCTGGTTCAAGGCGCGGGAGACGTCATCCGCCTGCACATGTGTTGAACGCGGAGGTGTCGTGGTTCGGCACTAGATCGGAATCACGCCGCGATTAGGATCGCATCGAGTACGACTCCATCAACCGCGTTCTAGCAACACTTCCGCTTAGCGATCTTGAAAGGTATGAAGATGCTCTCACCCCTCTCTTGTTGTTGGTTTCTACATAGGAATATCGTTGATGGCATAGAATTTTTTTTATTTTGCTACGTTATCCAATAGGAAGTAGGACGACTTAAATAGCCGGATATGGCCTTGGGCGGCAAGCAGGAGCGGTGCCACGGGGCGACGGTCGATGCACTCGTTGGACCTTGGGTTTCCGGACGAGTCTGTATAGGACCACGCCATGAGGAGGACGTAACGGGCGTGCGCGAGCATGTCAGGCTCTCTCATATACGCCACATATTTGGGCTGGATATGAGGGGTGACGGTCAACCCAAGTGTATGAGGCCCGTTTGAAGGGTCTGTCTGGGTCGATTTTGTGTGACCGATCATTCACCGGACAGCCTGTCGGGACGTTTGAGACGAATATAAAGGGTCCGGCTATATATGCTCTATGCGTCCGCCTCTAGTAGCGGTTGGTTTTCATTTAATAAACGGATAGAGGCACGCTTTGGCATCGTAGCTAGCATTATTTAGAAAAATCCTAAACATTTTACGAGCGGACGAACTTTCTTTTGAACTTGTGAATAAATTTCTCAAAAGCGAAACATTGTTTGAATTTCTGAACAGTTTTTGTAACTCTTGAAATTTTTTCAAATATTGCAGATATTTTTGGATTTGAGAAAACAATGAAAACAAGATTTTTTTTTTAATCTGAACATTTTTGCAAATACGTCAATAACTTATGAAATTCCAAATAATTTTTTTGATAACATGAATATTTTTCAAAAGTCCCAAGCATTTTTTATTTGGTGAATAATTTTGTAAATAGGAATGTTTTTGAAAAACGTAAACAATTTTTGAAATTGCGGATATTTTTAATTGGTCAACAAAATTTGAAAATCATGACACATTTTGAAATTCTAAACATGTTTCAGATTTTTTTTATTTCTTTTTGCGGGCAACATGTTTCACAGATTGTTGGACCAAAGTAGTTGAGAGACAAATATGTTTACCGGTACACAAAGAAAGTAAAATACCTCGAAAGAACATAGAAGATTGTTTAATATTCTGAGAAGGTTGCTTTAGTTACACACATGATTGCCTCAGTTATTGATGTTACCCTACCTGCTATGCGGCATGTTATCTTTAACATCCGAATTCAACACAAAATTACCATCCCACGACGCACCTTTCCCTTTTTGTGTAAGAACCTCCCCCTCCTGCTCAGTTTTTTACCGTAGTGATATATTTCTCGTTGGAGGCACCCCTTTAAAATCAAAGGACGTCCATCTCATCTTCACGTGGATTGCAACAACGATAATTTTTTTTTCATGTTACCAATATAATAGATTGGGTTAAAATAACACATAATATTGATAACAACAAATAATTAACGCCACCGACATTGGAAACACACGCCGACATTGGAAGTGAGTGGCAACATGAACATTTTCGTATAGTCACCAATAAGTTTCACCTCCATCCCACCTATCATTCATTGCTAGAAGGGATAATTATCGTTCTTTTTTTACTCGTCCTATCCTACATCTTGTACTCCTAGCATATCTGGTAATCCGTTTCATTAGCGCCAACCAACACCACGTCAACATTAGTGTGGTCGTCATCGACGCCTCATCTTCTTCTTTCTCATTCCTATTTAAATGGAACTAATAAATTGCACTGAAGGTTTGATTTTCAAATCGATATAGTGCTTAACTTCTAAAATATTTTCGCATGAATGACTGCTATGAACGACGATGACGACAATCGAGTATTGTAGAAAACATTTTGTTAACGAATTTCTTGACATTTGAATGAACACATTTGATTTGTGAAGGTAGCATGTCTGGCTCTGTGTATGACTGAGAAGAAATATAATATGACCGCGTCCGCGAACACCTATACGTAAGACACAGAATGACACGGTATGTAAACACTTCCAATACGATATAAGAACCTTACTTCATGTATTCCATAGACACTTGAAGAAACCTAGTTCATGTAATCTGTAGAAAAATTAAGAAAGCAAGAAGGTAATAAATATTTAATATGAAGGTCCATAATTATCTCATTGGTCTTGGCATATTTGATATTGGGTTCAAGGGCTTGATCTTTTCAAAAAAATACAACGATCTTCTAGGAGAGTTATCTGTTACCTTATATACAATGTAGCTGCAAGTGAGCTCAATACTGAACCGCGTATACCATGTACGTGATAGTACCTTCATCATATTCAAAGATTACCTCATCTCTAGCGTGTCCTTGTTCTTGGTGGATGTCAGGTCGGCGAGGGTGTAGATGGAGATCTAGCCGCTTTGCACCAAGAATCTTTGTAGCTCTAGAGCCTAGATCGTGTTGCACCATGCGACGACCACATCCCGACGCCCGAGAGCGGGCTTTCCGTTGTTGGTGGCCACCACGACATAGCCGATCCATTTGCACCCCCTACATTGATGCCTCTGATGGACACCCCTCATGTACGCAGCGAATGGTCAGGGTAGAGGGAGTGGTGTATAGGAACCGAATGACCCGGTATGCGGCGGCGTGGCCCATCAGCACATGTGGAGGGTTAGTGTCGGTGTTTACTCACGACATATGCCATGGGTAGGCTAAAGATGAGGGAAACCGTAGTAACACCGGAGGACGCTGGGGACGAGGTTGGCACAAGCGTGGGACGCACGATGTACCCAGGTTCAGGGCTCTCTGGAGAGATAATACCCCTAATCCTGCTGTGTGTGTATGATGTATCAATATGCGTACAGGGTGCTCCTGGAGCTGTATGAGGAAGAGGAAGGGTGAGCAGTCGGCTCAGCTCTTACTCTCTCAGGAGGTAAACTTTGCGTGGTGTAGTGTTGTGTTGTTGTGTTGACTGACCCTCTGAATGGAGGGGGGCCGGGGGGTTTTATAGACGAACCCACCAACTTACAAATATGGATAAAAGGTACAGAGGTGGGACCCGGTTGGCAGTCTCCGTGGATGGCCAGGGGTCCAGATAGGGTCTTGTCTTGTCGAGAGAGGGGTCCGCCGGCTGTCGGGTCCCATCTGGCCATGGGGCCCGCCGGCTGGCCAATGAGGCTCCCGCGTAAGGTTGACGCACGACACACGCGGTACGTCGGGTGTCGTCGAGTGAGATTCGTCATGGGCAGTCAGTACGGCCGTCTCCACTATTACCACGCCTAGTGTGGTAATGGAGTGGGTGTTAGACGGGCCGACACTGTGCAGGGTGATGGATCACAGCCGGGGGAGGTCTGCGGCGTGGCCGCCAACGCTGTGCCTGCCAAGCGTCCTGATCTTGTACCCTTGCTGACGTGTTGTTACCTTTTATGGAAGGGTCTCATCATGGCCTATGGTATGATGTGACGGGTGCTCCTCAGCCGGCTGGACGACTGACCAGCCGGCCAAATAAGGCGCCCCCTCTTCCCCAGCCGGATGACTGGACCGAGCCGGCTGGAGAAGGAACCGCCTTGCCACCCAGCCGACAGATATTTCCTTGCCGGCCAAGGGGTTTGGTTTTTTTTTGTAGGGGGGGTATTGGTAGTACCTTTTTGTTAGAGGGCGAAGGAGCAGGCTTGTTGAGCCTACCCCGGGGTTATCCCCCCGTCAGTAGTCCCCGAAGCAGGGGAGGTCCCCCGCTTTGGGGCGGAGAGACCTTGCCGGCTTCACCCGCCAAGCGATTGGGTTCCCGCTGCCACCTGAGCCAAGGAGCATCGGTTTGGGAGCCGGATGGCTTCTCGGTGACGCCTCGGCTTCACCGCAAGCGCAGGAGATCGTGCCACTTGTCGGGCCCGGCCTGGCGTAATGATGTCTTTAGGCAGGTGACGGGACGGGGCTTGAGCCCTTGGTCCCGCCACGACGCCCCCTCGGCCTCCGGGCGGGGGATCCTCTGCGGATTTCACCCCGCGACGGTTGGGCATCGGGAACGTAATGGCGCGTAATGCGCGGCATTAGTGGGGGGCCGTGCGCACCGGATCCTCTCGCACGACCCTTCGTGGGGTTTAAATGGGGCGCGGGGGTTTCGAGGAGGCTATTCGCCCTCTCCGCCCTGCACCAGTTCCTTCTTCCTCCCCGAGCCCAGAGAGAAAGAAAGCGTCCGTCGTCTCTTCCATTTCCTCTGCTGCAGTCGCGCCCGCCCCTGCCGCAAACACCTCCCGTCGCTCGCCCTCTGCAGCCATGGTGGGCAGCTCTTCGTCGAAGAAGAGTTAGACGAGCGGGGCCTGGTTGGGCAGCAAGGTGAGAGAGGAGCACATCGAGGCTCTTCGTCATCATCGGCTGCTGCCTCCGGCTTCCGTGGTGACGGCGCGGGTTCATGGGGCCGAGGTCGCTCCGATGCCGGAGGATGGGGAGTTCGTCGTCTTCGACGAGCACTTCTATCGGGGTTTCGGGCTCCCGGCAAGCCACTTCCTTTTCAACTTCTTGACCTTCTTCGGCTTGCAGCCACACCACCTCGCCCCGGACGCGATTCTGCAGCTCTCCGCGTTCGTGGTTGTGTGCGAGGGCTACCTGGGGGGCAGACCCCGCCTCGACTTTTGGCAGAGCCTCTACTTCCTCAAGCAACAGTCCATCCCTATGGACAAGGAGGAGGTGGTGAAGCTGGCCGGCGCCCGCCCAATGACATTGTGTGGGGCCGCCATGGTGCACCTTTGGCAGAAATGCACCGCCCTGTCGCTGCCCCTGCAAGACTCCGTCAAGCAGTGGCAGAGGGGCTTCTTCTATGTGAAGAACGCCACCTCCACTCGCGACGCCATCCGTCTGCCGCCTTTTGCCGTCGCGCCTCCTACGGCGAGTAGGAATTGGGGGTTTAAGTTCCCGCAGTCGGCTCCCGAGGTGGCGCACATCGGCCAATACCTTGAGAGCTTGCAGACCCACGGCCTTCGGGGCCGGGACCTGATCACGTTCATGATCGACCGCAGGATCCTGCCCCTGCAGAGGCGACCCCATCTGATCTGCCAGATGGGGGGCCGGGCGCGATCCTTGCCGGCTTTCCACCAAGAGCTTCACTGTCGTCACAGTAGCCAAAGGAGTGAACCTTATCTCCACCGCCTGCCTGGACGTAAAGAGGAAGTGGAGATGGGGGTGGGCCCCCTATGATAGGGACCATTCTCCCCCGCAGGTAAGTATCTTGTTTTTCTCTTGCGTTTTTGAGCCGGCTGATACGTCCATTTTGCATCATGCTTTCATGTTGACATTTATCGCACTTTGGACTATTATTACACTTTTTGGTACAATACTTATGCTTTTTCTCTCTTATTTTGTAAGGTTTACATGAAGAGGGAGAATGCCGACAGCTGAGATTCTGTACTGAAAAAGGAGCAAGTCTGGGACACCTATTCGGCGCAACTCCAAAAGCCGTGAAAATCAACGGAGATTTATTTTGGAATATATAAAAAATACTGGGCGGAAGAAATACCCGAGGAGCGCCAGCAGGAGGCCACGAGCCTGCACCGCGCCCCCCTAGCTGCGACGTGGTGGCTCGTGGCCCCCCTGCTGGCTCTCCGACGCCCATCTTCCTCTATATGAAGGGTTTCGTTCCAGAAAAAATCAATACGGAGCTTTCAGGAAGAAACACCGCCACCACGAGGCGGAACTTGAGCAGAACCAATCTAGAGCTCCGGCAGGGCTGTCCTGCCGGGGAAAGTTTCCTCCCGGAAGGGGAAATCGTCGCCATCGTCATCACCAACACCCCTCTCATTGGAGGGGACTCATCTCCAGCAACATCACCATCAGCACCATCTCATCTCCAAACCCTAGTCCATCTCGTGTATCCAATCTCCGTCTCACGACTCCGATTGGTACTTGTATGGTTGCTACTAGTGTTAATTACTCCTTGTAGTTGATGCTAGTTGGATTACTTGGTGGAATATTATATGTTCAGATCCTTGATGCTATTTAATACCTCTCTGATTATGATCATATTTATGCTTTGTGAGTAGTTACTTTTGTTCCTGAGGACATGGGATAAGTCTTGCTAGAAATAGTCATGTGAATTTGGTATTCGTTCGGTATTTTGATATGATGTATGTTGTCTTTCCTCTAGTGGTGTTATGTGAACATCGACTACATAACACTTCACCATTATTTGGGCCTAGAGGAAGGCATTGGGAAGTAATAAGTAGATGATGGTTGCTAGAGTGACAGAAGCTTAAACCCTAGTTTATGCGTTGCTTTGCAAGGGGCTGATTTGGATCCACTAGTTTAATGCTATGGTTAGACTTTGTCTTAATACTTCTTTCGTAGTTGCGTATGCTTGCGCGAGGGGTTAATCATCAGTGGGAGGCTTGTCCAAGTAAGGGAAGCACCCAAGCACCGGTCCACCCACATATCAAACTATCAAAGTAACGAACGCGTATCATATGAACGTGATGAAAACTAGCTAGACAGAAATTCCCATGTGTCCTCGGGAGCGCTTTACTTTATATTTGAGTTCGTTCAGACTTGTCCCTTGCTGCAAAAGGGATTGGGCCATCTTGCTGCACCATTGTTACTTTTGTTACTTGCTACCGGTTACGAATTATCTTATCACACAACTATCTGTTACCGACAATTTCAGTGCTTGCAGAGAATACCTTCCTGAAAACCACTTGTCATATCCTTCTGCTCCTCGTTGGGTTCGACACTCTTACTTATCGATCAGACTACGATAGATCCCCTATACTTGTGGGTCATCAAGACTCTTTTCTGGCGCCGTTGTCGGGGAGTGAAGCTCCTTTGGTAAGTGGAATTTGGTGAGGAAACATTTTATATCGTGTGCTGAAATTTATTGTCACTTGTTACTATGGAAACTACTACTTTGAGGAGCTTGTTCGGGGTATCTTCACCTCGACCGGAAGCACAAGGTATTATTCCTCAACCCGATGCACCTACTGAAAATCTTTATTATGAAATTCCTTCGGGTATGCTAGAGAAACTGTTGGCTAATCCTTTTACAGGAGATGGAACATCACATCCCGACTTTCATCTAATCTATGTAGATGAAGTTTGTGGTTTATTTAAAATTGCAGGTTTGCCCGAGGATGAGGTTAAAAGGAAGGTATTTCCCTTATCTTTGAGGGATAAAGCATTGACATGCTATAGGCTATGTGATGATACTGGATCATGGAACTACAACCGATTGAAATTGGAATTCCATCAGAAGTTTTATCCTATGCATTTGGTAAATCGTGATCGGAATTATATCTATAATTTTTGGCCTCGTGATAGAGAAAGTATCGCTCAAGCTTGGGGAGGCTTAAGTCAATGTTATATTCATGCCCCAATCATGAGCTCTCGAGAGAAATTATTACTCAGAACTTCTATGATCGGCTTTCTCATTACAATCGCACCATGCTCGATACTTCTTGTGTCGGTTCTTTTATAAAGAGAGATATTGATTTCAAATGGGATTTATTGGAAATAATAAAACGCAACTCTGAAGATTGGGAGCTTGATGAAGGTAAGGAGTCAGGTATGAATATTAAATTTGATTGCGTTAAATCCTTTGTTGAAACAGATGCTTTTCGTGATTTTAGCGCTAAACATGGATTTGACTCTGAGATAGTAGCTTCTCTATATGAATCATTTGCTACTCATATTAATCTCCCTGAGGAGAAGTGGTTTAAATATCATCCTCCTATAGAAGTCAATGTAGTAGAACCCGATCCAGTTGAAGAGAAAGTTATTGCTTACCATGATCCCATTGTTCCTAGTGCTTATATTGAGAAACCACCTTTCCCTGTGAGAATAAAGGATCATGCCAAAGCTTCAACTGTGATACGTAAGGGCTACACTAGAACACCTACACCCCCTGAGCAAATTAGAGTTGAACCTAGTATTGCTATTATTAAAGATCTCTTGACTGACAACATCGATGGGCATATTATTCACTTCTGTGAAGATGCTGCTAGAATTGCTAAACCTCATGCTAGAGACAAGCATCGACCTGTTGTTGGCACACCTGTCATTTCTGTTAAGATAGGAGATCACTTTATCATGGTTTATGTGATGTGGGTGCTAGTGTTAGTGCAATACCTGAATCTTTATATAAAGATCTCAAGGATGAAATTGCACCTGCTCACATGGATTTTATTGATGTCACTGTTCAGGTTGCTAATAGGGACACTATATGTCCATTGGGAATTGTTAGAGGCGTTGAGGTCTTGTTTGGTAAAACTAAGTATCCTACTGATTTTCTTGTCCTTGCCACCACACAAGATAGCTTTTTCCCAATTATATTTGGTAGACCCTTCCTCAATACTGTCATTGCTCAAATTTACTGCGAGAAACAAACCGTTACTATTGGCTTTGAGGGTGTGCTGCATGAATTTAATTTCTCTAAGTTTGGCAGACAACCCCATGAAAAGGAATTGTCTAGTAGTGATGAAATCATTGATATTGCTTCTATTGCTATGCCTCCCACCGATCCCTTAGAGCAATACTTGCTTGAGCGTGAAAACAATATGCATATGGAAGAAAGGGATGAGATAGATAGAGTTATCTTTGAACAACAGCCTCTCCTTAGGAACAATTTGCCTGTCGAATTGATTGGAGATCCACCTCCACCTAAGGGTGATCCTGTGTTTGAGCTTAAACAGTTACCTGATACTCTTAAGTATGCTTATCTTGATGAGAAAGAGATATATCATGTTATAATTAGTGCTAAGCTTTCAGACCAAGAAGAAAAGAAATTATTGAAAACTCTGAGGAAGCACCGTGCTCCTATTGGATATACTCTTGATGATCTCAAGGGCATTAGTCCCACTCTATGTCAGCATAAGATTAAAACATATCCTGATTCCAAACCAGTTGCTGATCATCAACGTAGGTTAAATCCTAAGATAAAGGAGGTAGTAAGAAAAGAAATACAAAAGCTTCTGGAGGCAGGTATTATTTATCGTATTTCTCATAATGATTGGGTAAGCCCAGTTCATTGTGTTCCTAAGAAAGGAGGTACTACCGTTGTCCCTAATGATAAAGATGAATTGATCCCGCAAAGGATTATCACTAGCTATAGGATGGTAATTGATTTTAGGAAGTTGAACAAGGCTAATAAGAAAGATCATTAACCCTTGCCCTTCATTGATCAAATGCTAGAGAGGTTGTCTAACACACACACTTCTGCTTCCTAGATGGCTATTCTAGTTTCTCCCAAATACCTGTTGCCCAATCTGATCAGGAGAAAACCAATTTCGCTTGCCCTTTCGGTACCTTTGCTTATAGACGTATGCCTTTTGGCTTATGTAATGCACCTGCTACCTTTCAAAGATGTATGATGGCTATATTCTCTGACTTTTGTGAAAAGATTGTTGAGGTTTTCATGGATGATTTTTCTGTTTACGGATCATCTTTTGATTATTGCTTGAGCAACCTTGATCGAGTTTTGCAGAGATGTAAAGACACGAATCTTGTCTTGAATTGGGAGAAGTGCCACTTTATGGTTAATGAAGGCATTGCCTTAGGACACAAAATTTCTGAAAGAGGTATTGAAGTCGATAAGGCTAAGGTCGATGCTATCGAGAAAGTGCCATGCCCTACAGATATCAAAGGTATAAGAAGTTTCCTTCGTCATGCTGGGTTCTATAGAAGGTTTATTAAAGACTTCTCTAAGATTTCTAGGCCTCTCACTAATCTCTTGCAAAAGGATATTCCATTTGTTTTTTATGATCATTGTGTAAAAGCTTTTGAAATAATTAAGAAGGCCTTAATAACTCCACCTATTGTTCAACCACCTGATTGGAACTTACCTTTTGAAATCATGTGTGATGCTAGTGATTATGCTGTTGGTGTTGTCCTAGGACAAAGAGTTGACAAGACATTATATGTCATACATTACGCTAGTAAAACTCTAGACAGTGCCCAGAGAAACTATACTACCACCAAGAAAGAATTTTTAGCAGTCGTGTTTGCTTGTGATAAGTTCAGATCTTATATCGTTGACTCAAAATCACTGTTCACACTGACCATGCTGCTATTAAGTATCTCATGGAAAAGAAAGATGCTAAGCCTAGACTCATTAGATGGGTTCTCTTGCTACAAGAGTTTGACTTGCATATCGTCGATAGGAAGGGAGTAGAAAATCTCGTAGCAGATAACATGTCTAGGTTAGAGAATGCTCTTGATGACCCACAACCTATCAATGATAGCTTTCTTGATGAACAATTGAATGTCATCAATGCTTCACATAGTACACCTTGGTATGCTGATTATGCTAACTTCATTGTGGCAAAATATATACCACCTAGTTTCACATACCAACAGAAGAAGAAATTCTTCTATGATTTGAGACATTATTCTTGGGATGACCCTCACCTTTATAAAGAAGGAGTAGATGCCGTTATTAGACATTGTGTACCTGAACATGAACAGGGACAGATCCTACAGAAGTGTCACTCCGAAGCTTACGGAGGACACCACGCGGGAGATAGAACTGCCCACAAGGTATTGCAATCCGGCTTTTATTGGCCTACTCTCTTCAAGGATGCCCGTAAGTTTGTCTTGTCTTGTGATGAGTGCCAAAGAATAGGTAATATCAGTAGACGTCAGGAAATGCCTATGAACTACTCACTGGTGATTGAACCATTTGATGTATGGGGTTTTGATTATATGGGACCTTTTCCAAAGTCCAACGGGTATACTCACATTCTAGATGCTGTGGATTACGTTACTAAGTGGGTAGAAGCTATTCCCACTAGTAGTGCTGATCACCACACCTCTATTAAGATGCTTAAAGAAGTCATTTTCCCGAGATTTGGAGTCCCTAGATATTTGATGACTGATGGTGGTTCACACTTTATTCATGGTGTTTTCCGTAAGATGCTTCCTAAGTATGACGTCAACCATAGAGTTGCATCTCCATATCATCCTCAGTCTAGTGATCAGGTGGAGTTGAGTAATAGAGAGATCAAATTGATCTTGCAAAAGACTGTCAATAGGTCTAGAAATAATTGGTCTAGCAAACTTGATGATGCACTGTGGGCTTATAGGACTGCTTATAAGAATCCCATGGGCATGTCACCGTACAAAATGGTCTATGGTAAAGCGTTTCATTTACCTCTTGAGCTAGAGCATAAAGCTTATTGGGCTATCAAAGAGCTCAACTTTGATTTCAAACTTGCTGGTGAGAAGAGGTTATTTGACATTAGCTCGCTAGAAGAATGGAGAACTCAGGCATATGAAAATGCCAAGCTAATTAAGGAAAAGGTTAAGAGGTGGCACGATAGACGGATACAAAAACGTGAGTTCAATGTAGCTGATCATGTCTTGCTATATAATTCTCGTTTAAGATTTTTTGCAGGCAAACTTCTCTCCAAACGGGAAGGTCCTTACATTCTCGAACAAGTATATCGTTCCGGTGCCATCAAAATCAACAATGCAGACGGTAACTTTCCGAGGATTGTAAATGGGAAAATAATCAAGCATTATATCTCAGGTACTCCCATGAATGCTGAAAGCGATATTATTAATACCGTAACCCCGGAGGAGTACATAAGAGATGTTTACCAGCCTGTTTCAGACTCCAAAAACAAAGAGGCAGATCTAAATTTCTATGGCTTCCCCAAAAGTTCCCAAGGACAAGTTCTTCGAAAAGGTTATCAATCCCTACCTCGTGGAGGTGCTGCAACACCCTCAGTCTATTGAGATGCAGGAGGGGGTGCTACACATCCACGATGTTGAGGGGCCCAAGAAGACTGGAAGCATAGAGGCAAGGCTCGAAGAAATGGAGCAGCAAGTTTTCAAGTGCCAATGTATGGTGGAACGAGGACTCAACGCCAACCACATGATGATCACGGAGTTCACCAACAAGCACAAGATCGACACCAAGGACATTGGGCACTGATACGTCTCCAACGTATCTATAATTTTTGAGTGTTCCATGCTGTTTTAGTATCAACTTTGGATGTTACCTATGCATTTATATGATGTTTTATATCTTTTTTGGGACTAACTTATTAACTCAGTGCCCACTGCCAGTTCCTGTTTTTTCCTTGTTTTTGACCTCTTGCAGATAGGAATATCAAACGGAGTCCAAACCGAATAGAACTTTCGCCACGATTTTTTCCGGAAATATGACGAATACGAGACTTGAGAACCAAGGCAGCGGGGCACGTGGGAGGCCAGGAGCCACCACCGCGCGCCCCCCCTGGCCGCGCCGTAGGGGCTCGCGGGCCCCACGTGGCTCCGATGCCCTACTTCTTTGGCCTATAAATTTCGATAAATCGTGCCATGGGAAAAAAGAGGGCCGCAATTACTTTTCCACCACCGCAACCCTCTGCTTCCGCGAGATCCCATCTGGAGACCGTTCCGGTACTCCGCCGGAGATGGATCCAGAGTTGGAGGGCTTCTACATCAACACCATTGCCCCTCCGATGATGCGTGAGTAGTTCACGACAGACCTTCGGGTCCATAGCTAGTAGCTAGATGGCTTCTTCTCTCTCTTGGATCTTCAATACAAAGTTCTCCATGATCTTCATGGAGATCTATCCGATGTAATTGTTCTTTGCGGTGTGTTTGTCGAGATCCGATGAATTGTGGATTCATGATCAGATTATCTATGATATATATTTGAGTCTTTGCTGATTTCTTATATGCATGATTTCATATCCTTGTAATTCTCTTCGAGTTATCGGTTTTGTTTGGCCAACTCGATCTATGATTCTTGCAATGGGAGAAGTGCTTGGTTTTGGGTTCATACCGTGCGGTGACCTCACCCAGTGACAGAAGGGGTACCGAGGCACGTATCGTGTGGTTTCCATCAAGGGTAAAAAGATGGGGTTTTCATCATTGGTTTGAGTTTATCCCTCTACATCATGTCATCTTGTTTAAGGCTTTACTCTGCTTGCATGAACTTAATACACTAGATGCATGTTGGATAGCGATCGATGTGTGGAGTAATAAGAAGTAGATGCTAACAGTATCGGTCTACTTGTCTCGGACGTGATGCATATATGCATGATCATTGCTTAGATGACTTCATGACTTTGCGCGATTCTATGAATTGCTCGACAGTAATTTGTTTACCCGTCGTGATATTTGCTTTTATGAGAGAAGCCTCTAGTGAACACTATGGCCCCCGGGTCTATTTTCCATCCACTGTTTTCAGATCTATATTACTTTCATTGTCAGATCTCACTTTTGCAAACAATCGTGAAGGGATTGACAACCCATTTTGTCGCGTTGGGTGCAAGTTGTTGTTTCTTGTGCAGGTCACTTGGAGCTTTATCTTGGAGTTCCTACTGGTTCGATACCTTGGTTCTCAAACTGAGGGAAATACTTGTTGTTGCTGTGCTACATCACCCTTTCCTCTTCAAGGGCAAAAACCAATGCAATCTCGAGTCAAATTGCTAAGTTATGGTGACGTGACTGGGAAGTAGCAGGAAGGATTTCTGGCGCCGTTGCCGGGGAATTTCAATTTAAGCACATCTACCAAGTACCTCTCAAACTCATCTCTTGCATTTACTTTGTTTGCCAGTTGCCTCTCGTTTTCCTCTCCCCCACTTCACCCATTTGCCTTTTTCGTTTGCCTTTCCTTTGCTTGTGTTTCCATGTGCATTCAAAATGCTTGCATCTTCGCTTGCTAAAAATCTAGTGACATGGATCCTCATCCACTTGCTAATCTTTTCAAGAGGTCCAACTATGTTGAACCAATTGCTAGTGAGTTTTGCTTACTAGATTATCTTTATGGAGTTTTGCTTGAGATGCGTGAATCTGAAAATTGTGAGGAATAAATTTATGAAGTGATTCACGAGGGCTCCTTGGATGAAAAGCATGATTTCAATGGTTTCACTATAAATTCTATTAGTGACAATCATGCCAAAAATATGCAAAACCCTAAGCTTGGGGATGCTAGTTTTGCTATGTCTACTACTTGTTGCAATGATCATGATTGGGGTGATGATTTTTCTTATGATCTTGAAAATTTGTTTAAGCCTCATGATGATTGCAATAATAAAGAGTGTCAACTTTGCATGCATGTGGATCATGAATTTGAATATGATCCCACATGTAATTATTATGAGAGAGGAAAATGTTTTGGTAGAAACTTTCATGTTACTAAGTTACCTCTCGTCATGTTGAGATTGACATTGTCTCTTTCTTCTTCCTTGCATACGGCAATTATTGCTTGTCTTGATAATTTGTTTTCCTATAAAATGCCTATGCATAGGAAGTATGTTAGACTTAGATGTGATTTTCACATGGTTCATGATGCTCCCGTTATGTTTCAGTTCTTATCTTCTATGTGAGCATCATTGAATTATCAATGCCTAGCTAAGGGCGTTAAACAATAGCGCTTGTTGGGAGGCAACCCAATTTATTTTTGCTTTTTGCTTTCTGCTTTGTGTTTTCCACACTTTCATAATTCTGTTATGATGGTGTTCTTTGTGTTTTAATTAGCGTTTGTGCCAAGTGAAACCGTTATGATTAGTCTTGGTGATGATTGTTTGATCACGCTGGAAAAGACAGAAACTTTCTGCTCATGAAAAGAATTTTAAGTTTTATTCCGTAAGATCTTTTGAGTTGATTCTTTTTGCTGCTGATTGCTACGCAATTTCTCCAGACGTTCGTAATATTTCAGATTTTTTTGAGGTAATGGAAGTATTCGGAGTATACAGATTGCTACAGACTATTCTGTTTTTGACAGATTCTGTTTCCATTGTGTTGATCGGTTGTTTTGATGAAACTATGGATAGTATCGGGGGGTACGACCCATAGAAAAGTTAGAATAGAGTAGTGTAACACCAATATGAATGGAATTCAAGTTCACTTCAGTACCTTTCAAGCTAGTAGTTTGTTTCCTTGTGCTAATGATATCACAAGTTTCTGTTTAAGTTTTGTGTTGTGAAGTTTTCAAGTTTTGGGTGATCTTCCTATGGACAATGGAACAAGGAGTGGTAAGAGCCTAAATTGGGCATCCCAAGCCAAATTCAAGGACACCAAAAAGTCTAAGCTTGGGGATGCCCCGGGAAGGCATCTCCTCTTTCGTCTTCAATCCATCGGTACGTTACTTGGAGCTATACTTTTATACACCACATGATATGTGTTTTGCTTGGAGCGTCGTGTGTTATATTAGTTTTTGCTTTTAGTTGTGCCACAATTGTCCTTGCTGCACACCTATTTTTGAGAGAGACACACACTCATCGTGTATTTGTAGAATACTCTTTGAGCTTCACTTATATCTTTTGAGCTAGACACTTTTGCTCCCATGAGCTTCACTTATATCTTTTGAGCTAGTTGATTTGTTGCTCTAGTGATTCACTTAAATCTTGTTAGAGCACGGCCATGGCATATTTTGTAGAAATAGAAACTCTCGATCTTCACTTATATCTTTTTGAGAGTGCTCTCTTAAAGAACTTGGTAATTGGCGTGTGCTATGAAGTTAGTCCTATATGTGATAGGCATCCAAAGAGGATACAATAAAAAAACCTCCATATTTAAGTGCATTGATTAGTAGGAGAAATTTTCTTCCTCATGCTTAGTTTTGAGATGTGCTTATGGTAATATTAGAGTTATGTTAGTAGGGTGTTGTGAATCTAGACATACTTGTGATAAAGTTATTGATTCCCGTAGCAATGCACGTATGGTGAACCGCTATGTGATGAAGTTTGAGCATGATTAGTTTATTGATTGTCATCCTTTGTGTAGCGGTCTGGATCGTGCAATGGTTTAGACCTACCAACCCTTCCCCTAGGAGTATGCGTTGAATGCTTTGTTTCGATTACTACTAAAACTTTTGCAACAAGTATATGAGTTCTTCATGACTAATGTGAGTCCATGGTTTAGATGCACTTTTACCTTCCACCATTACCACCTTCTCTAGTACCGCACAACTTTCGCTGGTACATAAACCCACCATATAGCCTCCCTCAAAAAAGCCACCATACCTACCTATCATGGCATTTTCATAGCCATTCCGAGATATATTGCCATGCAACTACCACCGTTCCGTCTCATGACATGGGCCACCACTTCCACATTGCCATTGCATGATCGTAAGATAGCTAGCAAGATGTTTCTATGGCTTGTCCGTTTTTTGATGTCATTGCTATGCTAGATCATTATCACGATACACTACCGAAGGCATTTCATATAGAGTCATCATTGCTCTAAGTTTTGAGTTGTAAGTGTGATGATCATCATTAATAGAGCATTGTCCCATGTGAGGAAATAAAAGAGGCCAAAGATGCCCACCAAAATAATAAAAAAGGCCAAAGAGCCCACAAAAAATGAGAGAGAAGGGACAATTGCTACTATTATTTTTCCACACTTGTGCTTCAAATAAGCACCATGATCTTCATGATAGAGAGTCTCCTTTGTTGTCACTTCCATTTACTAGTGGTAAATTATAACTTGGCTTGTATATTCCAATGATGGGCTTCCTCAAAATTGCCCTAGGTCTTCGTGAGCAAGCAAGTTGGGTGCACACCCACTAGTTTCCTTTGTGAGCTTTCATACACTTATAAGCTCAAGCGCATCAGTTGCATGGCAATCCCTACTCATTCACATTGATATCTATTGATGAGCATCTCCATAGCTCATTGATATGCCTAGTCAATGTGACCATCTTCTACATTTTTGCCTCACAACCTCCACCATATTCCACTCCACCTATAGTGCTATAACCATGGCTCACACTCATATATTGCGTGAGAGTTGAAAAAGTTTGAGAAAGTAAAGGTGTGAAAATAACTACTTGGCCAATACCGAGGTTGTGCATGATTTAAATTCGTTGTGCAAGGATGATAGAGCATAGCCAGACTATATGATTTTGTAGGGATAACTTTCTCTTGGCCTTGTTACTTCGAAAGTTCATGACTACTTTGCTAGCATGCTTGAAGTATTATTGTTTTCATGTCAACATTGAACTATGATTTGGAATCTTATGGGTCTGAACATTCATGCCACAATGAAGGAGTTACAAAGAACAAAATATGCTAGGTAGCATTCCACCTCAAAAATTCAGTATTTATCACTTCCCTACTCGAGGACGAGTAGGAGTTAAGCTTGGGGATGCTTGATACGTCTCCAACGTATCTATAATTTTTGAGTGTTCCATGCTGTTTTAGTATCAACTTTGGATGTTCCCTATGCATTTATATGATATTTTATATCTTTTTTGGGACTAACTTATTAACTCAGTGCCTAGTGCCAGTTCCTGTTTTTTTCCTTGTTTTTGACCTCTTGCAGATAGGAATATCAAACGGAGTCCAAACGGAATAAAACTTTTGCCACGATTTTTTCCCGAAAATAAGACGAATACGAGTCTTTGAGAACCAAGGCAGTGGAGACCGTGGGAGGCCACGAGCCCCGAGGCCGCCCCCCTGGCCGCGCCGTGGGAGCTCGTGGGCCCCACATGGCTCCGGTGCCCTACTTCTTCCACCTATAAATTTCGATGAATCGTGCCACGGAAGAAAAGAGAGCCGCAATTACTTTTCCGCCGCCTCAAGCCTCTGCTTCTGCGAGATCCGATCTGGAGATAGTTCTGGTACTCTGCCGGAGAGGGATCCGGAGTTGGAGGGCTTCTACATCAACACCATTGCCCCTCCGATGATGCGTGTGTAGTTCACCACAGACCTTCGGGTCCATAGCTAGTAGCTAGATGGCTTCTTCTCTCTCTTGGATCTTCAATACAAATTTCTCCATGATCTTCATGGAGATCTATCCGATGTAATTCTTCTTTATGGTGTGTTTTTCGAGATCCGATGAATTGCTGATTCATGATCAGATTATCTATGATATATATTTGAGTCTTTCCTTATTTCTTATATGCATGATATCATATCCTTGTAATTCTCTTCGAGTTATCGGTTTTGTTTGGCCAACTCGATCTATGATTCTTGCAATGGGAGAAGTGCTTGGTTTTGGGTTCATACCGTGTGGTGACCTCACCCAGTGACAGAAGGGGTAGCGAGGCACGTATCGTGTTGTTGCCATCAAGGGTAAAAAGATGGGGTTTTCATCATTGTTTTGAGTTTATCCCTCTACATCATGTCATCTTGCTTAAGGCCTTACTCTGTTTGCATGAACTTAATACACTAGATGCATGTTGTATAGCGGTCGATGTGTGGAGTAATAAGAAGTAGATGCTCACAGTATCGGTCTACTTGTCTCGGACGTGATGCCTATATGCATGATCTTTGCTTAGATGACTTCATGACTTTGCGCGATTCTATCAATTGCTCGACAGTAATTTGTTTACCCGTCGTGATATTTGCTTTTATGAGAGAAGCCTCTAGTGAACACTATGGCCCCGGGTCTATTTTCCATCCACTGTTTTCATATCTATATTACTTTCTCTGTCAGATCTCACTTTTGCAAACAATCGTGAAGGGATTGACAACCCCTTTTGTCGCGTTGGGTGCAAGTTGTTGTTTCTTGTGCATGTCACTTGGAGCTTTATCTTGGAGTTCCTACTGGTTCGATACCTTGGTTCTCAAACTGGGGGAAATACTTGTTGTTGCTGTGCTACATCACCCTTTCCTCTTCAAGGGCAAAAACCAACGCAATCTCGAGTCAAATTGCCAAGTTCTGGTTACGTGACTGGGAAGTAGCAGGGACCACCTTTTCAAGCTTTATGACAGGATCGATCATCTCCAAGCCCAGATCTATGACATGCAAAATCAAAACTGTGAATATGAATATAGATTCAAAGCAATGAAATTGGCTCCAGATTTGAGGATTCTGGAGACTCGATCATCTTTCTATGATGGAGAACCTATGCCTTGGAAGACGGAGGATCAGCCCCAGATTCCAACAACTCCACCACCATCACCTCCGAAGGAAGACAATTGAACACATGGGTATTGGCACTCCCTTGGCTTGTGCCAAGCTTGGGGAGTTTCCCCGGTATCGTATCACCATCATATCTTTTGCTTTTACTTTTGTTTCAGTTTTATCCTCTTTTTAGTTTTATCTTTTTCTAGTAGAATAGAGTTCTTAGTATGATCTTGGTTTTAGTTTTGCTTTTGGTTACCCCCTATGTAATCGTGCCCGTGAGTTATATATTAAGAAGTGTCTTAGTTAAGGGCTTTGCTTCATGACATGATCTTGAAAAAGAATAGTAAAAGAACAAAATCATGAAACATCATATGATGATCTTATGGGAAGTGTTAGCCTCACATATAAGAAGAATGTTGATTGAAACTTGTTGCGGGTAGACAAACGTAAATCTTGGTCATTGTTGCAAATAATAGGAAGTAATAAAGAAAGAGAGGTTCACATATAAATATATCATGTTTGACACCATCGATGATTGTGAACACTCATTAAACTATTACATGCTAAGAAGTAGATGTTGGACAAGGAAGACAACATAATGAATTATGCCTGCTTAATTCTGAACAATGCTATATGACTAGAGATCCCTTAACATGTGACGCTTGCTTCCACCTCATATTAGCCAAAACTCCCGCACTAAGTAGAGATACTACTTGTGCATCCATGAACCTTCAACCAAGTTTTGCCATGAGAGTCCACCATACCTACTTATGGATTGAATAAGATCCTTCAAGTAAGTTGTCATCGGTGCAAGCAATAAAAAATTGCTCTCTAAATATGTATGCTCTATTAGTTTTTGGAAAATAAGCTCTATACAAACCTGTGATGAAGAAGACATAAAAGCGATAGACTGCATAATAAAGTTCTTTATCAGAGGGGGCAATACAAAGTGACGTTCCTTCACACTGAGAGATCACGCATCCAAACTTCAAAAAGCGCATGACAACCTATGCTTCCCTCTGCGAAGGGCCCTTCTTGTACCTTTACTTTTGATCTTTAAAAGAGTCATGGTGATCAACACCAATTCCTTTTTGGCGTTATCTTGGCAAGCGTCATGTGTTAGGGAAATATCTATATCAATATTTCAGCTTGGAAACAGGTAATCATGAATTATTATTGTTGATATTACCCTTGAGGTAAATAGTTGGGAGGCAAAACTATAAGCCCCTATCTTCCTCTGTGTCCGACTGAAACTTTGATTCCATGAGTACAATGTGAGTTTTAGCAATTGTGGAAGACTAAAAGATGATTGAGTATGTGGGTTTTCTTTATAAGCTCTTATTTGACTCTTTCCCATGTTATGATAGATTGCAATTGCTTCGATGACTAAATACTATTGGTTGTTGATTCTCAATATGGTTCTTGATCCATGCTTTACATTGTGAAAGCATTATCACTTTAGCATAAGAGATTACATGCCTTTATTGCTCTTCTAATTGTGATCATGATGCCTTCATGCCCGTATTCTATTTTCTCGACACCTCTATCTCTAAACATGTGGGCATATTTATTGATCTCGGCTTTCGCTTGAGGACAAGCGAGGTCTAAGCTTGGGGGAGTTGATACGTCCATTTTGCATCATGCTTTCAAGTTGATATTTATCGCACTTTGGACTATTATTACACTTTTTGGTACAATACTTATGCCTTTTCTCTCTTATTTTGCAAGGTTTACATGAAGAGGGAGAATGCCGGCAGCTGAGTTTCTAGACTAAAAAAGGAGCAAGTCTGGGACACCTATTCGGCGCAACTCCAAAATCCGTGAAAATAAACGAAGATTTATTTTGGAATATATAAAAAATACTGGGCGGAAGAAATACCCGAGGAGCGCCAGCAGGAGGCCACGAGCCTGCACGGCGTGCCCCCCTGGCCGCGCCGTGGTGGATCATGGGCCCCCTGTTGGCTCTCCGACGCCCATCTTCCTCTATATGAACGCTTTCATTCCAGAAAAAATCGATACGGAGCTTTCGGCAAGAAACGCCGCCGCCACGAGGCGGAACTTGAGCAGAACCAATCTAGAGCTCCGGCAGGGCTGTCCTGCCGGGGAAATTTTCCTCCCGGAAGGGGAAATCGTCCCATCGTCATCACCAACACCCCTCTCATTGGAGGGGACTCATCTCCAGCAACATCTTCATCAGCACCGTCTCATCTCCAAACCCTAGTTCATCTCGTGTATCCAATCTCCATCTCACGACTCCGATTACTTGTATGGTTGCTAGTAGTGTTAATTACTCCTTGAAGTTGATGCTAGTTGGATTACTTCGTGGAAGATTGTATGTTCAGATCCTTGACGCTATTTAATACCTCTCTGATTATGATCATATTTATGCTTTGTGAGTAGTTACTTTTGTTCCTGAGGACATGGGATAAGTCTTGCTAGAAATAGTCATGTGAATTTGGTATTCATTCAGTATTTTGATATTACGTATGTTGTCTTTCCTATAATGGTGTTATGTGAACGTTGACTACATAGCACTTCACCCTTATTTGGGCCTAGAGGAAGGCATTGGGAAGTAATAAGTAGATGATGGGTTGCTAGAGTGACAGAAGCTTAAACCCTAGTTTATGCGTTGCTTTGCAAGGGGCTGATTTGGATCCACTAATTTAATGATATGGTTAGACTTTGTCTTAATACTTATTTCATAGTGGCGGATGCTTAGGGGTTAATCATAAGTGGGAGGTTTGTCCAAGTAAGGGCAACACCCAAGCACCGGTCCACCCACATATCAAACTATCAAAGTAACGAACGCGAATCATATGAACGTGATGAAAACTAGCTAGACAGAAATTCTCATGTGTCCTTGGGAGCGCTTTACTTTATATTTGAGTTCGCTCAGGCTTGTCCCTTGCTGCAAAATGGATTGGGCTATCTTGGTGCACCATTGTTACTTGCTACCGGTTACGAATTATCTTATCACACAACTATCTGTTACCGACAATTATAGTGCTTGCAGAGAATACCTTGCTGAAAACCACTTGTCATATCCTTCTAATGCTTGTTGGGTTCGACACTCTTATTTATCGAAAGGACTACGATATATCCCCTATACTTGTGGGTCATCACCGACCCCTTCTCCTTGCTGAGCCGACGATACGTCTCCAACGTATCTGTAATTTTTGAGTGTTCCATGCTATTATAGTATCAACTTGGGATGTCTTATATGCATTTATATGCTATTTTATATCATTTTTGGGACTAATCTATTAACTCAGTGCCAAGTGCCAGCTTCTGTTTTTTCCGTGTTTTGACCCTTTTTCACGCGGAGTCCAAATGGAACAAAACTTTGCGATGATTTTTTTGGACCAAAAGAGACACCCGAAGCTCTGGAAGAAGGCCAGAAGAGCCACGAGGAAGTCACGAGCTTGCACGCTGCGGCCTACCCCCCTGACCGCGCCGTGCGGGCTTGTGACCTCCTCGTGTGCTTAAGTAATGCAATTCCACCGTCATAAATTCCTATAAATACAGAAACCTGCGAAAAGAAACCTATATCAGGAGTTCCGCCGCCGCAAGCCTCTATAGCCACCAATAACCAATCGGGAGCCCGTTTCGGCACCCTGCCCGAGCGGGAACCCATCTCTCGTGGCCATCTTCATCATCCCAGCGATCTCCTTGATGAGGACATGATCTACACCAACACCTCCATCACCTTCCCCCATCTATATTCAGCGGTCCATTCTCCTGCAACTCGTTGTACCATCTACTTGAACATGGTGCTGTAAGCTTCATATTATTATCCAATGATGTGTTGCCATCCTATGATGTCAGAGTAGATTTTCGTTGTCCTATCTGTGATTGATGAATTTCTATGATTGGTTTAATTTGCTTGTGGTTATGTTGCTATCCTTTGGTGCCCATCATATGAGCGTGCGCGTGGATCACACCATAGGGTTAGTTGTATGTTGATAGGACTATGTATTGGAGGGCAAGAGTGACAGAAGCTTCAGACTAGCATTGAAATTGATGCATATGGGATTGAAGGGGGACCAATACATCTTATTGCTATGGTTGGGTTTTACCTTAATGAACGTTAGTAGTTGCGGATGCTTGCTAATAGTTCTGATCATAAGTGCATAGAATTCCAAGTAAGGGATGACATGCTAGAAGTGGCCTCTCCAACATAAAACTTGTTATCGATCTAGTAATGTAGTCAATTGCTTAGGGACAATTCCGCAACTCCTACCACCACTTTTCCACACTCGTTATACACTCATAATTGTTTCTTTATCTAACCAGCCCCTAGTTTTTATTTACGTGTTCTTTACTTTCTTGCAAACCCTTCCTATCACTCCTACAAAATACTTCTAGTTTCATACTTGTTCTAGGTAAAGCGAACATAAAGTGTGCGTAGAGTTGTATCGGTGGCTGATAGAACTTGAGGGAATATTTGTCCTACCTTTAGCTCCTCGTTGGGTTCGACACTCTTACTTATCGATAAAGGCTACAATTGATCCCCTATACTTGTGGGTTATCAAGACCTTTTTCTGGCACCGTTGCCGGGGAAGCATAGCGTGTGGTGAATATTCTCGTGTGTGCTTGTTTGCTTTATCACTAAGTAGATTTATTTGCCGTTCTAAGTTGTTCTCTATCTTTAGTTATGGATATGGAACACGATATACCAAAAAAAATAGGTGTACTTGGTACTCATGGAGATGGGGAACCTCCTAAAACCCTCGATGCTCTTTACGTGGAAAATATTATGCACTTCTTTAATAATCCCGAGAAAGCCCCATTCAATTATATAATGGGAGTCACATTGGATCAACGTGAATACTTTAGGGATTATCGCTTGACTCAAATAGGGAAACTATTATGGGATCAAATTCATTTGTTGAAATGGTATGCTTGGGAACTATGCTCGAGATATGATATTACTTCTTGCTCTAGGATGAAGGCTCAACACCTTCCCTTTTCTTGTAAATTTAATGATCATGAAACCTTGGCTTCTTATACTAATGGTATATATGATTACTATGACGTGGAACAAATAGAAGCGTTTGTTGCTTTTATGGGTGCTTATGAAATTGAAGCTATGTTTAAAAGGTGTGATGATAATGATGATGATGCTTACCGATCTGAAAATTTGGCTATGCTTCGTTATTGTAATACTAATTATGAGTATAATGCCCATATTTATCGACTTATGGAGAAATTCTATGCTGCCCAAGAAGAGACTAATATTTTGCAGGAAACTATGGAAGAAGAAAATGCTAAAACTGTGAGCTCATTAGATGAAAAAGATGACGAGGAGAGCGAAGAACAAAAGGAGGAAGAGCGGACTAGCTACCCGTGCCCACCTTCTAATGAGAGTAACTATTCAACTCATACATTGTTTAATTTCCCTTCGTTCTTACCGAAGGATGAATGCTATGTTGATTGCTATGATCCCTTGGATTCGTTTGAAATATCCCTTTTTGATGAACTTGATGCTTGCTATGCTTGTGGCCATGATGCCAATATGAATGATGTTTATGAAGATGAACTAGCTATAGTTCCTTATGTTAAACATGATGATTTTGATGAATATAATATGCATGTGCTTGCTGCTCTGACTTGCAATTATTATGAGAGAGGAACTACATCTCCACCTCTCTATGTTTCCAATACGATAAAATTGCAAGAAACTGCTTATGCTATGTATTGGCCTTTACTTGATGTTCATGAATTGTTCTTTTATGGCATGCCAATGCATAGGAAGAGAGTTAGACTTCGTCATTGCATGATATATGTGTGACGCCCCCGGTTTAATCGTACGCTAATCATACACGCAAATGCGTATGATCAAACCCAAGGACTCACGGGTAGATATCACAACATAACTCTAGACACAAATAAAATAACATCAGCTTCATATTACAAGCCAGGGGCCTCGAGGGCTAGAATACGGAAGCTCTATAAACACACGAGTCAGCGGAATCAACAAATATCTGAGTACAGGCATAAAACATGAGGTGCCTTAGAGAAGGCTAGCACAAAAGAAAACACGATCGAACGAGGCGAGGCCTCCTGCCTGGGAACCTCCTAACTACTCCTGATCATCAGCGGCCTCCACGAAGAAGACACCATCGGGACGACAGGCGTCGGCAGGAAACTCCACTCCTAGGCTCCATCATCTGGTCGCAGCAAACGGATCAAGGGGACAAGGGGGGAGCAAAGCAGCGGTGAGTACTCATCCAAAGTACTCGCAAGTCTTACATCAGATCTATTCTAAGTATGCATCAGTGTCAAAGCAGGAGGGTTATATGTGGACTGACTGCAGCAATGCGAGAATAGAGAGAGAAGGCCTAGTCCTATCAAAGACTAGCATCTTCAGGGTCTTGCAGCAATAGACGAGAGTAGAACAGGGGGGTAAAACAATAATAGTCATATTGTTGCAGCAAAATTAAAGTGAGGTCACGCGTAAAGATCCTCCCTCGACTCCCTGCGAGGAAGCAATCCCGAGGCAAACTAAATCCAGTTAAGTAACAATTGTAGTTGTATAAGATCAGGGCATAACTCCAAGTCGTCCTGTAACCGTGGACACGGCTATCCGAATAGTTAATTTTCATCCCTGCAGGGGTGCACCACATGTCCCGTCACGCTCGATAACACTCTAGCCGGACATACTTTTCTGGGTCTTGCCCAGCCTCGGAATATCGACACGTCGCAGCCCCACCTAAGAATAGTCAGAGAGGCCAGCCCGCCGGTCTAACTCCTACGCACAAAGGGTTTGTGGGCCCAGTTCCCCTTCGCGCTCCTGAACGTGGCGTGGGCGGCTGACGTCAGTCCTAGCATCCCTTAATCACAAGAGCGATGCATCTCAGGACCACTCGGGCGCGCGCCGCTACATTGTTGGCATCTGAAAAGCTTCGGCTGATACCGCGACGCTGAGTACCCATAATTCTTCCCGTGTAGCCGGTTAGTGCGAAAAGGTCTCCGACCAACCCAGATCAAATACCCAAATCGATTAACATTTTAATTAGGCCAACAACACAGTCTCACGGGTATCCACCCGTCTTACAACTAATCACCAAAGATCCTAGTAACAAGGTCGAGTAGCTGTGTGGTTGTAACATCGGGGGAATCCGAGGTATCACCCTCGTTGGATTCTGAATGATGTACCCGTCAAGGTGGGCTTAGAGGAATCACCCTCGAGGGTCCCACACTTGAGGGGTTGCACGACAGAGGCGTCATCGGGAATGGTGAAAGAGGAATCACCCTCGATAACCACGACCGACTAGCTATACTATAGAGATATCATCAGGAGTACTTAGCGAGGTGTCACCCTTGGTACCCGATAGTATCCCTGTAGCGTCGTACAACGAAGGGGGTGTATGTGATGTGTCGGGTCTAGCTCGTCGATCAGAGATCGAGATTTGAAAACAAGCGGGGCAACTGAACTACGGGGTCAGAGGGGATGACTGCTCCACCTATACTAAGTATATTAAAGGTACAGGACTGATAGTAGTAGTTCATCAAAAATAGGCTATGCATCAGATATAGGAGCTAACTACAATAGTAGCAAAATACTAATGCAAGCAGTAGGAAGAAAGACATAGGCGATATAGGAATGATCAAGGGGGTTTGCTTGCCTTGCTGCTCTGCGGCAAAGGACTGATCGGCAGGGTCGTAGATGTACCCGGCAGCAGCGTCAGTCTTGGGGTCTACCGGTAAGAAGAGGGGGAAGAAACAATAAATAATAGCAACGATGCAACACAAAGCATGACATGGCAAGATGCAGGCTAGACATGAGCTAACGCAGCAACATCCGTCATAGACGGGTCGGAAGAATATCTGACGATATTTTCGGGTCTCGGGCTACTACCGGTCAGACCGGAAACGATGAAAATGTTCCATGTTTGCTATGCTAGGGACGCGTGACAAACGAACGGGCCGTGTATACGGGTTCTTCTCGTTCTGCTGATCAACTTTCATGTTGAAAATATTTTGATCTGACTTATGGATTATTTAATATTAATTTTTAAACTTTTATTTAATAATTAGGAATTAAAAACAGATTTAAATAATTTAATAAAAAGCTATTATGACATCAGCATCATATCATGCTCATATCAACATTTGACTGATCAACTCACCAGCGGGTGCCGAACGTCATGGGCACAAGTTTTAATTAAGATTAAATATTAATTAATCAGATTAATTTAGTGGGGGACCCACGTGTCATATTCTATTTATTCTAATTAATTAATTAACTAATATATCTATTTATTTATTTAATAAAAACATTATTTTTATTTTTATATTTTAATTTTCACTTTTCTTTAAAAGAGGTTGTGGGGCCCGTGTGTCATAGACAGCGGGGTGCGTTGGCCCCACCGGAAAGTGGCTTTAGGCCAAATACGCATTTTTACTCACAGATACATAACCAAACATTTAACGTATACCGACATATACCGAAATACATACATACATACGTGCATCTCATACATACAAAATACATACGCAATACATTAAATATTTTTATTTCTCTCAAAAACTTTCATCTCCCTCTCTCTGTTAACTTAACAGAGAGTCTTCTTCTCTGCTTCTCCTCTTCTCAACAGAGAAGAAAACTAACTTCAATCTCTCCTACGCGAACATCACGTCGTCAGGACGGGGCGCCGTTCGTCGAAACGGAACCGGGACGGCGAGGGGAACAAGATGGTGGGAGGAGCCCGAGGAGGGGCTCACCGACGTTGACGGGAGGGCCCGGTGAAGCCGGAGTTCTCGTGAGGCGGAGGTGATGGCGAGGAGGACGAAGCGGTAACGATGGTGACGGCGGTGGTGGTGCCGGAGAGGTCGTGCCGGTGAGGTCGTGCCGAGAGGGGCCCCGATGAGGAGGGCCCCCGGGGATGGAGCCGTCGACGGGGAGGGGGCTCGGCCGGCACGGGGGGCGACAGGAGATGAGGCGGTCGGCCGGCAGGGGGCTCCTGGGGCCGATGGGGGGAACCGGGGGCTCGGTCGCCGGAGGGAGGAAGTGGGGTTGGCCGGCGGGAGGTTGGTAGGCCGACGGGATGGGATCTGGGCGGCAAGGTGGGAGCCAGGGGCGTGGTGGATCGGGAGTTAGCAGGGGAGGGCCGGTCGGCGGGGCTCCCTGCCGATCTGGGAGGCGAGGTGGGGGTGGTGCCGTGGGGGAGAAGGAGCCAAGGGGATGGAGGTCGTGGAGCGAGCGGGGGGGGTGTCGGCAGGTTGGTGAGATCGAGCCAGGGGCTCGGTTGGTGAGTGGGGCTCGTGGGGTGGCGGCTGGGTGTCGGTGGGGGGGGGGGGCAGGAGGGATCGATGGGTGGGAGCCCTGGCGGTGGCGGGCAGGGGGTAGCGAGGGGAGCCGGTGCCTCGCTCGCTAGGGTTTGGCGCGGTGGGCTGGTGGCCTGGCCGGTTGGGCCACTAGGCCGAGTTAGGCTAGGGGGTTCCTTTTTTTTATTTAATACTTTCCTTTTTTATTATTACTATTTCTTTTCATCATTCCTTTTATTTACTTTCTTTTACAATTTAGTATATATATGTTTAACACTTTCTTTTATTCGTTTCTTTTCTATTTACTATATTTCTTTTATTTATTTTATTCAAAGCTCCACTTTTAAATATATAGCGTTTACCGATAATTCCTAAGTGCCCGATTTGATATTATAATCCGCGAGGAAATTTTTTATAACTCCCCAAGTTATTATTTCAACAAACGAATTCTTTTCTCGTTTGACTTAATCTCAAAGCTCGGATTTTGATTCGGTTTCAACCAACATGAGAACATTGATGTAATCCACGATGACGTGGCATCATTAGCGCGGGATCACTGTCGCTTAATTACAATCATCACTTCAGCAAAAGTCGAGGATATCACAATATGTTACCTTGTGCTCACTACTAAATTACAAATCAGTGTTAATTATAATTGGCTTTGATATACCTTGGGATCCGGGTGGATCCATTACTTGAGCACTTTATGCCTAGCTTAATGGCTTTAAAGAAAGCGCTGTCTGGGAGACAGCCTGGAAGTTTTAGAGAGTCATTTATTTATGTTTAGTGCTTTTATATAGTTTAAAAAACAAAAAAAATATAGAGGGGAACTTAAAACTTTTTCAAAAAGAGAAGCGATTGAAAGGTGATGCATTGTGGAAGTGAGGGTCGACCTTGAACACTTGTGTTCATGCTCATGGAAACAATGTAGAATTTTTCATGGAAGTTTCTCTTTTTTTTAGTGTAAGACAGTAGGATATAATCCTACTGCATGTATATATAAAGCCAATAGTTACACATGTACAAGATGGGGAGGGGGTGGAACGGGGATGGGGGGGAGGTGGTTAGGGTGGGGTTACATATTATGTGGTTTCATGGAAGTTTCTCGCAAAAATAATTATCCCTCGTACAATTCCTTTGTATTTTAAAAATAATGTGCCAAGTAAAGCCTTTACGATTAGTTTGGGTGATAGTTGTTTGATCACGCTGAGAAAAGACAGAAACTTTCTGCTCACAAAATTAATTTTCATTTTTATTATGGAAGAGCTTTTGAGTTGATTCTTTTTTCTGCTGATTGATATGAAAATTTTCCACACGTTCATAATGTTTCAGATTTTTTTGAGGTATGAGAGATATACAAAATATACAGATTACTACAGACTGTTCTGTTTTGACAGATTCGGTTTTCTATGCATTGATCTCTTATTTTGATGAATCTATGGGTAGTATCGGGGGTTATGAACCATGGTGAAGTTGGATTACAGTAGATATAATGCTAATATGAATTTAGAATGAGTTCACAACAGTACTTAAAGTGGTGATTTATTTTATTATACTAATGGATCTCACGAAGTTTTGTTGAGTTTTGTGTGATTGAAGTTTTCAAGTTTTGGGTGAGACCACGATGGATGAAGGAATAAGGAGAGACAAGAGCCTAAGCTTGGGGATGACCTAGGAACCCCAAGGTAATATTCAAGGAACACTCAAGCGTCTAAGCTTGGGGATGCCCTGGAAGGCATCCCCTCTTTCGTCTACAATCTATCAGTAATTTTACTCGGAGCTATATGTTTATTCGTCACATGATATGTGCAAATGCTTGGAGCGTCTTTTGTGTTTATTTTTCATTTTTCTTTTATGCACCATCTGGTATGAGATAGTCCTTGGTGGCTTTATAGAATGCTTCATCAGCTTCACTTATATCTTTTGAGCTAGATAATTTTGCTCTAGTGCTTGCTGCTGGCTACGCTTATAGGGACTTCCTTAGCAAATATGCTAAGGATACCCCCGCGGCCTTGGAGCCTTGCGTTGGTGTTCCCTTGAAGAGAAAAGGGTGATGTAGCACAGCGGCAGTAAGTATTTCCCTCAGTTTGAGAACCAACGTATCAATCCAGTAGGAGGATCGCGCCAAGTCACAAGTACCTGCACAAACACAAAGAGCTTGCACCCAACGCTATGAAGGGGTTGTCAATCCCTTATAGATTGTTTGCAAGGTGAGAACTGAAAGCAAAAAAGCAAAGCAAAGTAAAAGTGTAAAGCTGAAATTATAATGGTGAGTAGACCCGGGGGCCATAGTGTTCACTAGAGGCTTCTCTCAAGATAGCAAGTAGACGGTGGGTGAACGAATTATTGTCGAGCAATTGATAGAACCGCGCAAAGTCATGATGATAACTAAGGCAATGATCATACATATAGGCATCACATATGAGACAAGTAGACCGATACTTTCTGCATCTACTACTATTACTCCACACATCGACCGCTATCCAGCATGCATCTAGTGTATTGAGTTCATAAGAACAGAGTAACGCCTTAAGCAAGATAACATGATGTAGAGGGATAATCGCAAACCAATGATGAAAACCCCATCTTTTTACCCTTGATGGCAACAACACGATACGTGCCTCACTACCTTTTCTGTCACTGGGCGAGTTCACCGCACGGTATGAATCCAAAACCAAGCACTTCTCCCATTGCAAGAATCATAGATCTAGTTGGCCAAACAAAACCCACAACTCGAATAGAATTACAATGATATCAAATCATGCATATAAGAGATCAGCAAGGACTCAAATAATACTCATAGATAATCTGATCACAAATCCACAATTCATCGGATCTCGACAAACACACCGCCAAAGAGGATTACATCGGGATAGATCTCCATGAAGATCATGGAGAACTTTGTATTGAAGATCCAAGAGAGAGAAGAATCCATCTAGCTACTAACTATGGACCTGTAGGTCTGAAGTAGACTACTCACGAGTCATTGGAGAGGCAATGGTGTTGATGTAGAAGCCCTCCAGCTCCAAAGTCCCCTCCGGTGGGGCACCGGGAAGGGTCTCCAGATGAGATCTCGCGGAAACGGAAGCTTGCGGGGGCGGAAAAGTGTTTTTCATGGATGCCCTAATTATTTCTGTGATTTTAGGGAATATATAGGCCAAAGACCTAGGGCAGTGAGCGCTCACGGGGCCCACGAACCAGGGAGCCGCGGGCTCCCCCTGGTCGCGGCTAGGGCGCTCGTGGGGCCCCTAGGGCTTCCCTGCCTTGGCTATCAAGCCTCCCGATCTTCTTCTGTTTCGAAAAAAATAATTTCGGGGATTTTATTCCGTTTGGACTCCGTTTGAAAATCAGATCTGAAAAGGGTCAAAAACATGGAAAAAACAGGAACTCGCACTTAGCACTGAATTAATAAGTTAGTCCCAAAAAAGGTAAAAACATCCAAAATTTGACAAGATAATAGCATGAAACCATCAAAAATTATAGATACGTTTGAGACGTATCAAGCATCCCCAAGCTTAACTCCTGCTCGTCCTTGAGTAGGGAAGTGATAAAGAATGAATTTTTGATGTTGCATGCTACCTGGCATAGTTGTCGTTTGTAACTTCTCTTATGTGACATGAATGTTCAGATCCGTTAGATTCAAAACGATAGTTTGCTATTGACGTGGAAACAATAATACTTCAAGCAAACTAGCAAGGTAATCATGAACTTTCGAAATAACAAGGCCAGAAGAAAGTTATCCCTACAAAATCATATAGTCTAGCTATGCTCTATCATCCTTGCACAACGAATTTAAATCATGCACAACCTCGGTATTGGCCAAGTAATTGTTTTCACACCTTTATTTTCTCAAACCTTTTCAACTCTCACGCAATACATGAGCGTGAGCCATGGTTACAACACTATAGGTGGAATGGAGTGTGGTGGAGGTTGTAAGACAAAAAGGAGAAGATGGTCACATTGACTAGGCATATCAATGAGCTATGGAGATGCTCATCAATAGATATCAATGTGAATGAGTAGGGATTGCCATACAAGAGGTGCATTAGAGCTATGAGTATGTGAAAGCTCTTAAGGAAAACTAGTGGGTGTGCATCCAACTTGCTTGCTCACGAAGACTTAGGGCAATTTTGAGGAAGCCCATCATTGGAATATACAAGCCAAGTTATATAATGAAAATTTCCCACTAGTTATATGGTGGTGACAAAGCGAGAGACTCTCAATCATGAAGATCATGGTGCTATTAAGCACAAGTGTGGAAAGGAGATAGTATCATTGTCCCTTCTCTCTTTTTCTCTCATTTTTTGGTGGGCTCTTTGGCCTCTCTTTTTTATTTTTTATTTATTTTGGTGGGCATCTTTGGCCTCTTTTTTTTGTTTGTAAATGGGCTTTGCTGGCCTCTTTTATTTCCTCACATGGGACAATGTTCTATCATTTATGATCATCACACTTACAACTCAAAACTTTAGAGCAATGATGACTCTATATGAAATGCCTTCGGTAGTGTACCGTGACAATGATCTAGCATAGTATTGACATCATGCAAACATCATGCTAGCTATCTTACGATCATGCAATGGCAATGTAGAAGTGGTGGCACATGTTATGAGACGGAACGGTGGTAGTTGCATGGCAATATATCTCGGAATGGCTATGAAAATGCCATAGTAGGTGGGTATGGTGGCTGTTTTGAGGGAGGCTATATGGTGGGTTTATGTACCGGCGGAAGTTGCCCGGCACTAAAGAAGATAGCAATGGTGGAAGGTGAAAGTGCATCTAAACAATGGACTCAACATTAGTCATGAAGAACTCATATACTTGTTGCAAAAAATTTATTAGTAATTGAAACAAAGCATTCAACGCATACTCCTAGGGGAAGGGTTGGTAGGTATAAACCATCGCGCGATCCCAACCGCTACATAAAGGATGACAATCAATAAACTAATCATGCTCAAACTTCATCACATAGCAGTTCACCATACTTGCGTGCTACGGAAATCACTAACTTCAACACAAGTATCTCTAGATTCACAACACCCTACTAACATAACTTTAATATTACCACAACCACATCTCAAAACTAATTGAGAGGAATCAAACTTCTCTTTCTACTCAATGCACATGAAGATGGAAGTTTTCGTATCCTCTTTGGATAACTACCACTTTAGGGACTACTTTCATAGCATAAACCAACTACCAAGACATGCACCATCGTGCTCTAAAAAGATCTAAGTGAAGCACATAGAGCAAAATCAACTAGCTTTAAAGATAAACATGAAACACATGTGAGCTGAATTGCCTAACTAAAAGGATATAAGTGAAGCTCGACAAAATCATGGTGAGCGCATGTCTCTCTCTCTAGGTGTGAAGCAAGGAAGATTGTGACACAAAAAAAATAAAAGACTCCTACGATACAATACGCTCCAAGCAAAACACATATCATGTGGTGAATAAAAATATAGCTCCAAGTAACGTTACCGATGGATTGAAGACGAAAGAGGGGATGCCTTCCCGGGGCATCCCCAAGCTGGCTTTTTGGTATCCTTGAATCAGCTTGGGGTGAGTTGGGAATCCCCAAGCTTGATCTCTTGCCACTCTTTATCTCTTTGTCCATAAGAACATCATCCAAAACTTGAAAACTTCACAACACAAAACTTAAACAGAAACTCATGATATCATTAGTATAAGAAAGCAAACCACCACTTCCTTAGGTACTGTAGTAGACTTGAATTCTACTTATGTTGGTGTTTGGGTTACTGTATTTTCACGTTTCCATGGCTAGTACCCCCCGATACTATCCATAGTTTCATCAAAATAAGCAACCAACTCAACAAAAAAACAGAATCTGTCAAAAACAGACCAGCCTGTAGCAATCCGTATACTTCGTATACTTATGGTACTTCAAAATTCTGAAAAATTACGACAACCTGAAGAAACTGCGTAGAAATCATCACCAAAAAGAATCAACTCAAAATATCTCACAGAAAAAAATGAAAATTCTTTTCGTGAGCAGCAAGTTTCTGTCTTTTCCAGCGTGATCAAACAATCATAACCAAGACTAATCATAACGGTTTCACTTGGCACAAACGCAAAAAGAAACACAAAAAACACAATCATAACAGAATTATGAAAGTGTGGAAAACACAAAACAGAAAGAAAAAGGATAAATTCGTTGGGTTGCCTCCCAACAAGCGTTATTGTTTAACGCCCTTAGCTAGGCATAAGGTGATGGAATCACGTATAGTCATCTTTGGTGCTAAAACCATAAGTAGTGTGATCATTCATCATATTAAGATCTTCATCTTTCTTATTAGATGATTCACCACTAGATTTATGAACAAAAACAGACTTGACGACCTTATTGTGAGTAAGATTTGGAGTATTTTGCACATCGGCAAAAGCGGAACCCAAGTTGGTTATGACATCTTCTAGTTTGCCAATTCTAGAGGAATAATTAACTATGGGTTCCTTCTCCTTTAAATTTTTCAAAACCATTCCCTCTTTGGATCCATACTGAGTAATTTGATTGTGTATCTTTTTATCCAAATTCTCGATAAGTTCAATCGTGGCAACTTTGTTTTCAATGGTATCTAGCCTATGCATCACATGTTCGAGAGTCAAGGTAGTTCCATTAACAATGAGCGGGGGTGAGCCTACCAAATTCATGATAGCTCCGTAAGAGTCAATAGTATGACTCCCCAAGAAATTCCCACCTAATATGGTGTCAACAATATACCTATTCCAAGGAGAGATTCCCACATAAAAACTGCGAAGAAGAACGGTAGTGGATTGCTTACGAGTAGATCTACTCTGAGCATTGCAAATCCTATACCAAGCATCCTTTAAATTTTCTTCCTCATTTTGCTTGAAATTGAGAGCTTCGTTCTCGGGGGTATCGTTTGGAGTGGTGGGTCTAGCCATTGATGGACTATCCCACACACAAACGAGCAAAAAGTAAGCGAGTAAAACGGGCGGAAAAAGGGCGAAAGAAAAAGGCAAATGAAAACGGCAAATGTGAAGTGGGGGAGAGAAAAACGAGAGGCAACTGGCAAATAAAGGTAAATGCAAGAGATGAGTTTGTGACACTTACTTGGATAAGATCTTGACTTGATCCTCCCCGGCAACGGCGCCAGAAATCCTTCTGCTGCTGGCTACGCCTATAGGGACTTCCTTGGCAAATATGCAAAGGATACCCCCGCGGCCTTGGAGCCTTGCATTGGTGTTCCCTTGAAGAGGAAAGGATGATGTAGCACAGCGGCGGTAAGTATTTCCCTCAGTTTGAGAACCAAGGTATCAATCCAGTAGGAGGATCGCGCCAAGTCACAAGTACCTGTACAAACACAAAGAGCTTGCACCCAACGCTATGAAGGGGTTGTCAATCCCTTATAGATTGTTTGCAAGGTGAGAACCGAAAGCAAAAAACCAATGCAAAGTAAAAGTGTAAAGCTGAAATTATAATGATGAGTAGACCCGGGGGCCATAGTGTTCACTAGAGGCTTCTCTCAAGATAGCAAGTAGACGGTGGGTGAACGAATTACTGTCGAGCAATTGATAGAACCGTGCAAAGTCATGACGATATCTAAGGCAATGATCATACATATAGGCATCACGTCCGAGACAGGTAGACCGATACTTTCTGCATCTACTACTACTACTCCACACATCGACCGCTATCCAGCATGCATCTAGTGTATTGAGTTCATAAGAACAGAGTAACGCCTTAAGCAAGATGATATGATGTAGAGGGATAATCTCAAACCAATGATGAAAACCCCATATTTTTACCCTTGATGGCAACAACACGATACGTGCCTCGCTACCCTTTCTGTCACTGGGTGAGGTCACCGCACGGTATGAACCCAAAACCAAGCACTTCTCCCATTGCAAGAATCATAGATCTAGTTGGCCAAACAAAGCCCACAACTCGAAGAGAATTACAAAGATATGAAATCATGCATATAAGAGATCAGCAAGGAATCAAATAATACTCATAGATAATCTGATCACAAATCCACAATTCATCGAATCTCGAAAAACACACCCCAAAGAGGATTGCATCGGATAGAGTTCCATGAAGATCAAGGAGAACTTTGTATTGAAGATCCAAGAGAGAGAAGAAGCTATCTAGCTACTAACTATGGACCCGTAGGTCTGAAGTAGACTACTCACGAGTCATTGGAGAGGCAATGGTGTTGATGTAGAAGCCCTCCAGCTCCAAAGTCCCGTCCGGCAGGGCATCGGGAAGGGTCTCTAGATGAGATCTCACGGAAACGGAAGCTTGCGGCGGTGGAAAAGTGTTTTCCGTGGATGCCCTGATTTTTTCTGCGATTTTAGGGAATATATAGGCCAAAGACCTAGGGTAGGGAGCGCTCAGGGGGCCCACGAGCCAGGGAGCCGCGACTCCCCTCTGGCCGCGGCTAGGGGGCTCGTGGGGCCCATGGGGCTCCCCTGCCTTGTCTCTCAAGCCTCTCGATCTTCTTCTGTTTTGGAAAAAATCATTTCGGGGATTTTATTCCTTTTGGACTCCGTTTCAAAATCATATCTCAAAAGGGTCAAAAACACGGAAAAAATAGGAACTGGCACTTGGCACTGAATTAATAAGTTAGTCCGAAAAAAGATATAAAAGGCATATAAAACATCCAAAGTTTGACAAGATAAGAGCATGAAACCATCAAAAATTATAGATACGTTTGAGACGTATCTGTGCTTCACTTAAATCTTTTTAGAGCACGACGGTGGCATATTTTGTAGAAATAAAAACTCTTGATCTTCACTTATATCATTTTGAGAGTGCTCCCTCTAAGTAACTTCGTAATTGGCGTGTGCTATGAAATTAGTCCTAAATATGATAGGTATCCAAAGAGGATATAAAAAAAACTTTCATATTCAAGTGCATTGATTAGTAAGAGAAGTTTGATTCCTCATGATTAGTTTTGAGATGTGTTTATGGTAATATTACAGTTATGCTAGTAGGGTGTTCTGAATCTAGAGATACTTGTGTTGAAGTTAGTGATTCCCGTAGCATGCACGTATGGTGAACCGCTATGTGATGAAGTGTGAGCATGATTAGTTTATTTATTGTTATCCTTTGTGTAGCGGTCGGGATCGCGCGATGGTTTATACCTACCAACCCTTCCCCTAGGAGTATGCGTTGAATGCTTTGTTTCGATTACTAATAAAACTTTCGCAACAAGTATATGAGTTCTTCATGACTAATGTGAGTTCATGGTTTATATGCACCTTCTCCTTTCACCATTACTATCTTCTCTAGTGTCGCGCAACTTTTGCCGATGCATAAACCCACCATATAGACTCCCTCAAAACAGCCACCATACCTACCTATTATGGCATTTTCATAGCCATTCCGAGATATATTGCCATGCAACTACCACTGTTCCGTCTCATGACATGTGCCACCACTTCCATATTGCCGTTGCATAATCGTAAGATAGCTAGCATGATGTTTCCATGGCTTGTCCGTTTTTTGATGTCATTGTTATGCTAGATCATTATCTCGGTACACTACCAAAGGCATTTCATATAGAGTCGTCATGGCTCTAAGGATTGAGTTGTAAGTGTGATGATCATCATTAATAGAGCATTGTCCCATGTGAGGAAATAAAAGAGTCCAGCGAAGCCCATATACAAAAAAGAGGCCAAAGATGCCCACCAGAATAAAAAAAATAATAAAAAAAGAGGCCAAAGAGCCCACAAAAAAATGAAAGAAAAGAGAGAAGGGACAATTGCTACTATCCTTTTTCCACACTTGTGCTTCAAATAGCACCATGATCTTCATGATAGAGAGTATCATATGTTGTCACTTCCATTTACTAGTGGGAATTTTCATCATATAACTTGGCTTGTATATTCCAATGATGGGTGCTACTTCCCAGTCACGTCACCAGAACTTGGCAATTTGACTCGAGATTGCGTTGGTTTTTGCCCTTGAAGAGGAAAGGGTGATGTAGCACAGTAACAACAAGTATTTCCCTCAGTTTGAGAACCAAGGTATCGAACCAGTAGGAACTCCAAGATAAAGCTCGAGGTGACCTGCACACGAAACAGCAACTTGCACCCAACGCGACAAAAGGGGTTGTCAATCCCTTCACGATTGTTTGCAAAAGTGAGATCTGACAGAGAAAGTAATATAGATCTGAAAACAGTGGATGGAAAATAGACCCGAGGGCCATAGTGTTCACTAGAGGCTTCTCTCATAAAAGCAAATATCACGGCGGGTTAACAAATTACTGCCGAGCAATTGATAGAATCGCGCAAAGTCATGAAGTCATCTATGCAATGATCATGCATATAGGCATCACGTCCGAGACAAGTAGACCGATACTGTGAGCATCTACTTCTTATTACTCCACACGTCGACCGCTATACAACATGCATCTAGTGTATTAAGTTCATGCAAACAGAGTAAAGCCTTAAGCAAGATGACATGATGTAGAGGGATAAACTCGAACCAATGATGAAAACCCCATCTTTTTACCCTTGATGGCAACAACACGATACGTGCCTCGCTACCCCTTCTGTCACTGGGTGAGGTCACCGCACGGTATGAACCCAAAACCAAGCACTTCTTCCATTGCAAGAATCATAGATCGAGTTGGCCAAACAAAACCGATAACTCGAAGAGAAATACAAGGTTATGAAATCATGCATATAAGAAATCAGCAAAGACTCAAATATACATCATAGATAATCTGATCATGAATCCACAATTCATCGGATCTCGACAAACACACCGCAAAGAAGAATTACATCGGATAGATCTCCATGAAGATCAAGGAGAACTTTGTATTGAAGATCCAAGAGAGAGAAGAAGCCATCTAGCTACTAGCTATGGACCCGAAGGTCTATGGTGAACTACTCACGCATCATCGGAGGGGCAATGGTGTTGATGTAGAAGCCCTCCAATTCCGGATCCCTCTCCGGCAGAGTACCGGAACGTTCTCCAGATGGGATCTTGCGGAAAGAGAGGCTTGCGGCGGCGGAAAAGTAATTGCGGCTCTCTTTTCTTCCGTGGCACGATTTATCGAAATTTATAGGCGGAAGAAGTAGGGCACCGGAGCCACGTGGGGCCCACGATCTCCCACGACGCGGCCAGGGGGCGCGGCCTGGGGGCTCGTGGCCTGCCACGGTCTCCGCTGTCTTGGTTCTCAAGTCTCGTATTCGTCGTATTTTCGGAAAAAAAATCGTGGCGAAAGTTTTATTCCGTTTGGACTCCGTTTGATATTGCTATCTACAAGAGGTCAAAAACAAGGAAAAAACAGGAACTAGCACTGGGCACTGAGTTAATAAATTAGTCCCAAAAAAGATATAAAACATCATATAAATGCATAGGGAACATCGAAAGTTGATACTAAAACAACATGGAACACTCAAAAATTATAGATACGTTGGAGACGTATCAATGGGCTTCCTCAAAATTGCCCTAGGTCTTCGTGAGCAAGCAAGTTGGGTGCACACCCACTAGTTTCCTTTGTGAGCTTTCATACACTTATAAGCTCAAAGTGCATCCGTTGCATGGCAATCCCTACTCATTCACATTGATATCTATTGATGAGCATCTCCATAGCTCATTGATATGCCTAGTCAATGTGACCATCTTCTCCTTTTTTCCTCACAACCTCCACCACATTGTATCCCACGTATAGTGCTATAACCATGGCTCGCGCTCATGTATTGCGTGAGAGTTGAAAAAGTTTGAGAAAGTAAAGGTGTGAAAACAATTATTAGGCCAATACCGAGGTTGTGCATGATTTAAATTCGTTGTGCAAGGATGAGAGAGCATAGCCAGACTATATGATTTTGTAGGGATAACTTTCTTTCGGCCTTGTTATTTCGAAAGTTCATGATTACTTTGCTAGCATGCTTGAAGTATTATTGTTTTCATTTTAACATTGAACTATTGTTTTGAATCTTATGGATCTGAACGTTGAACCACAATGAAGGAGTTACAAAGAACAAATATGCTAGGTAGCATTCCACATCAAAAATTCGGTCTTTAACACTTCCCTACTCGAGGACGAGCAGGAGTTAAGCTTGGGGATGCTTGATACATATCCAACGTATCTATAATTTTTGAGTGTTCCATGCTATTATAGTATCAACTTGGGATGTCTTATATGCATTTATATGCTATTTTATATCAGTTTTGGGACTAATCTATTAACTCAGTGCCAAGTGCTAGTTTCTGTTTTTTCCGTGTTTTTGACCCTTTTTCAGGCGGAGTCCAAATGGAACAAAACGTTGCGATGTTTTTTTTGGACCAAAAGAGACCCCCGAAGCTCTGGAAGAAGGCCAGAAGAGCCACGAGGAAGTCACAAGCTTGCTCGCCGCGGCCTACCCCTCTGGCCGCGCCGTGCGGGCTTGTGACCTCCTCGTGGGCCCAACTGACGCAATTCCTATAAATACATAAACCTGCAAAAAGAAACCTAGATCGGGAGTTCCGCCGCCGCAAGCCTCTGTAGCCACGAAAAACCTATCGGGAGCCCGTTCCAGCACCCTGCCGGAGCGGGAACCCATCTCCGATGGCCATCTTCATCATCCCGGCGATCTCCATGACGAGGACATGATCTACACCAACAACTCTATCACCTTCCCCCATCTATATTCGGCGGTCCATTCTCCCGCAACCCGCTGTACCCTCTACTAGAACATGGTGTTGTAAGCTTCATATTATTATCCAATGATGTGTTGCCATCCTATGATGTCTGAGTAGATTTTCTTTGTCCTATCGGTGATTGATGAATTGCTATGATTGGTTTAATTTGCTTGTGGTTATGTTGTTGTCCTTTGGTGCCCATCATATGAGCACGCGCGTGGATCACACCATAGGGTTAGTTGTATGTTGATAGGACTACGTATTGGAGGGCAAGAGTGACAGAAGCTTCAACCTAGCATAGAAATTGATGCATATGGGATTTAAGGGGGGCCAATACATCTTATTGCTATGGTTGGGTTTTACCTTAATGAACGTTAGTAGTTGCGGATGCTTGCTAATAGTTCCAATCATAAGTGCATAGAATTCCAAGTAAGGGATGACATGCTAGCAGTGGCCTCTCCCACATAAAACTTGCTATCGATCTAGTAATGTAGTCAATTGCTTAGGGACAATTCCGCAACTCCTACCACCACTTTTCCACACTCGTTAGACACTCGTAATTGTTTCTTTATTTAACCAGCCCCTAGTTTTTATTTATGCGTTCTTTACTTTCTTGCAAACCTTTCCTATCACTCCTACAAAGTACTTCTAGTTTCATACTTGTTCTAGGTAAAGCGAACATAAAGTGTGCATAGAGTTGTATCGGTGGTTAATAGAACTTTAGGGAATATTGTCCTACCTTTAGCTCCTCGTTGGGTTCGACACTCTTACTTATCAAGAAAGGCTACAATTGATCCCCTATACTTGTGGGTTATCAGCCGGCTATGTCTTTGTTCTTGTGCTAGCTCTTCGAGGATTTCCAGAAACTCCCCGAGCCGGCTCCCGACGTGGAGACATCGGACTCTACGGAGATCGAAGACGAGGGGATGGTCGAGCCCCATTCGGCGGCCTCCGAGGCTTCGGAGGACAAGACAGAGACGGAGGGCTCCACGCAGCCTGGTGAGCATCTTAAGTCCTCCCTTGTTGACTAGACGGATGATGATGAAACATCGTCTTCTTCGTCTAACACAACCTTCGAGGAAGGCTCCGACGAGGCGGAGGAGGTCACCAGCCTGCCCACGATGCGCAGCCGCCGCCTTGACGCCGAGGCGGCCAATCCTGACGAGGCAGGCAGGAAGAAGGGCAAGGGTGCCACAGCTTCCCGGTCGGCCCCTAAGCGCCCTGCTGCCGCCGCCCCCCCCCCCCCCTCCCCGGCTGGATGCAGGGCCGGAGGCTCCAAGAGGCGTCATGGCGGCACCGTCAGAATGCCTGTGCCTATCGTGGCAGGGTAAGGATTCCCCGCCCCTTTTATGCTTGGTTTAGATCGAAGATGGCCTTCTCATTATGGTGTTTTGGTAGGGACGCGGAGGACGCAGAGGAGGAAACCGCCTCCGCGGCCGAACGCGCTGGCTGGGAGGCCGTCAATGCCTCCCGGAAGGCCCTTGAGGACTAGTCCGGCCTCCGTTGGCGGGAGGCGGCGGAGAAGAGGGCCGCCAGTCAGCCGCAGCCCAATCCGCCCGAACAGCCGAGGGAAAGGCGGACGAAGGTTCGCCACGACCCCTCCTCGTAGCCGTGCTCAGCGGAGCTGGCTGACGAGATGGCCCAGGCTCATGCAAGGGGGACCGAGGCGGCCAACCCCTCTGGGCCCAAAGTCCCGATATGGTGCATATCGAGGACGTCCTCGATACGCCGGAGCGCCATGTCGGCGACGCGCCGACGATGGACCTAGAGGTGTCGGAGATGGCGATGGACGCGCCGGGCATGACCGTGGATGAGCCTGGATCGGACGTTCCTCTACCTGCCCTGGAAACCGAGCCGGTCGGCCCGTCGACGCAGGCAGCCGCCAACCCATCACCTAGAGACGGCACCCTAGCCGTCTTCAATCGAGACCTGGCTGCCCCAGGAGCAAGCCCCAGCGCCGGGGGCCAACCGATGAAGACCTGGTATGTAGCCCGCCTCGAGTGTCCGGCGCAGCCTGGAGTCGAGCTCCGTGGCGTCCCAGAGCTGGTGGCAATGTTTGCCCGCAGTCAGGATAAGGTGAAGCAGGCCACCCTGGTTGCGCACACGGACCTGCAGCGCCTCGAGGAGCGCACACAGGTAGGCGATTTTTCTTGTATTTCCGTAGTTCAGTGGGGGCGCGCCAGCGCACCCCACTGGGTGTAGCCCCCGAGACTCGGGCCGGCCAAGCGATGGCCGGGTCGAATCTCCTCAAGCCTATTTCTCCTTCTTGCTTCTTTAGTGGGGGCACGCCAGTGCACCCACTGGGTGTAGCCCCCGAGAGTCGGGCTGGTTAGGGATTAACCAAGCTGAGTCTTATTTTTGCTGTCTTGCTTGTAGGAGCTCCATGATGCCCGCGTGCAGGCATACAACCTGCTGCGGGCCCAGCACCAGGCGGCTGATGGCTAGGTTGCTGCTCTTTACGCCCGGTTGGGCGAGATTGTGGCGGAGCAGGACGCCCTGCTCGAGGCGGCGCAACCCCTCCGGCAGCAGCTGGCTCTTCTCCAGTCGGAGAAGAAGGAGCTCGAGTCGGCCCGCCAGGCTGACCAGGAACAACTGCGCGCCGCCCTGCAGGAGAAGGACGACTCTTTCTCGGCCGCCATGGAACGTCTCAGGGCTGCTCATCTTCACGAGATGAAGCTCAGGGACGCCATCCTGGAGGATAAGGAGGCGGCCCTCATTCAGAGGCAGGGTCAGCTAGCCAAGGCGCTGGAAAATGCCGCGACTCTCCAGGAAGAGATCTCCCGCGTGGCTCAGGCGAGCACGGTGCGGGAGCTCGAAATCATGGAGAGTGCCCATGAGACCGACACCTGCTACACTCGTGAGTTTTCTTTTGACCTTATTTTGGCCTTTTTGTTCTTTGTTGTACCTCTTCTTATTTTTCTTCGCCCCCATTCTTTTTTCCAGAGCACTTCCCTGAGACGCGGGAAGCAGATGAGACGGCCGTCGAGACGCATCATGAAGAGCGTCGCACCGCCGGCCAAGAGGTGGAGGCCACCGCCGGCTGGACCGTGGAGGAGATCAGCACGAGGCTCAGGGCCCGCCTGCACGTCATGTCTGAGTCCGTGGAGCGGCTCCAGAGTGCTGGTCTGGGGATGGTGGGGGCCCTGTGGCCCGAGGCTGTGGAACCGGCCTCAATAAGCCGGCTCACTCGCTGGCTCGCTGCTGGAGGAGCTCGCCTGGATGCCTGGCGCGCCTCGGCCGCCCGCGCAGGTCCGTACATGGCGCTACGCATTGCCAGGTCCTGGTATCGCAACCTGGAACTGGGCAAGCTCGTAGCGCTGCGTGTCGGCTCAGAAGCGCAGCTGCAGGCTATGGAGGAGCCACTGCGGGTGAGGGCTACCGCCATCGCCTCTTACTCCGCCTGGAACGAGCTTATCCTAGAACGAGGCGATGATGGCAGCGTGCTCCCTGAAGACCTGCATTGCCTCCAGCCTTATAACGCCGACGGGAGCTCCGAGGAGGGAGCCACCGAGGAGGATGATGCCGAGTGATATGTCTCAAACGTATCTATAATTTTTGATGGTTTCACACTGTTATCTTGTCTTCTTTGGTTGTTTTATGTACCTTCTATATCTTTTTTGGGACTAACTTATTAATTCAGTGCCAAGTGCCAGTTCCTATTTTTTCCGTGTTTTTGACTCTTTTCAGATCTGATTTTGGAACGAAGTCCAAACGGAAGAAAAACCCCGAAATGATTTTTTCCTGAACGGAAGAAGAACAGGGGGCCTTTGGGCCAAGCCAGGTAGGCTCCAGGGAGCCCACAAGCCCCCACTCCGCCACCAGGGGGAGGCGGCGGTGGGCAGGCTTGTGGCCTCCCTGGCCGCCCCCTGACCTAGATCTTTGGCCTGTAAATTCCCAAATATTCCGCAAAAAATCAGGGGAGCCTCGAAAATACTTTTCCGCCGCCGCAAGCTTCCGTTTCCGCGAGATCTCATCTGGAGACCCTTCCCGGCACCCTGCCGAAGGGGACTTTGGAGTTGGAGGGCTTCTTCATCTTCATCATCGCCCCTCCAATGACTCGTGAGTAGTTCACTTCAGACCTACGGGTCCGTAGTTAGCAGCTAGATGGCTTCTTCTCTCTCTTGGATCTTCAATACAAAGTCCTCCATGATCTTCATCGAGATCTATCCGATGTAATCTTCTTTGGCAGTGTGTTTGTCGAGATCCGATTAATTGTGGATTTGTGATCAGATTATCTATGATATATATTTGAGCCTTTGCTGATTTCTTATATGCATGATTTGATATCCTTGTAAGTCTCTCCGAGTCTTGGGTTTTGTTTGTCCAACTAGATCTATGATTCTTGCAATGGGAGAAGTGCTTGGTTTTGGGTTCTGCCATGTGGTGATCTTTCCCAGTGACAGTAGGGGCAGCAAGGCACACATCAAGTAGTTGCCATCAAGGGTAAAAAGACGGGGTTTTTATCATTGGTTTGAGATTATCCCTCTACATCATGTCATCTTGCTTAAGGCGTTACTCTGTTCTTATGGATTTAATACACTACATGCATGTTGGATAGCGGTCGACGTGTGGAGTAATAGTAGTAGATGCAGACAGTATCGGTCTACTTGTTTCGGACGTGATGCCTATAGAAATAATCATTGCATAGATATCGTCACGACTTTGCGCAGTTCTATCAATTGCTCGACATTAATTTGTTCACCCACCGTCTACTTGCTTTCATGAGAGAAGCCACTAGTAAACACTACGGCCCCCGGGTCTATTCGCATCCATCGTTTACATCTCCGCTTTTACTTTGCTTTGTTACTTTGTTGCTTTCAATTCTCACTTGGCAAACAATCTATAAGAGATTGACAACCCCTTCATAGCGTTGGGAGCAAGCTTTTGTGTTTGTGGAGGATCTTGTGATACTCCTCCACTGGATTGATACCTTGGTTCTTAAACTAAGGGAAATACTTACCACCGTTGTGCTACATCACCCTTTCCGCTTCGAGGGAACACCAACGCAAGGCTCCAAGGCCACGGGAGAAATCCTTTGCATACTTGCCTAGGAAGTCCCTTAAGGCGTAGCCGCAGCTGAAGGATTCCTCGTGCTGTCAACACGACAATTTATGGCGCCGTTGCAAGGGAAGCATAGCTAACATCACCGAGGAGGATGATGCCGAATCCAGCAGTGGAGCATATGCCGACTCATCCAGGGATAGAGCTGGGCGCCCTCGTGGAGGAGACGGTGCTTCCGCCTTGGGGACCGCTGGTGATGATGCGGCCGCCACCTCAGGGACCGCAGCCGGGGCAACGGGCGAGGCCACCGCTGCTTAGCCGATCTTTTCATTTTGAAATTCATGTTGTTAGTTCCACCCACTAGGGGGGTATATGAACCTCGGCCGTGGGCCAACGCTTTTTAGAATGTATATATTTTGCGTTTAATTCGATACACCATGCGTGTTGCCTTATATTTTTGTCCTTTGATTCCTGCTTGACTTCCTTTTTTCTCCATTTCCCTTTCTTCCTTTGGCACCCGCCTCGCTATCATGACAGCTGGGAGCCGGTCTATGGCTGGGACGAGGCTTCTGCCTTTGGGAGTCAGGGACTTGGATCTTTCGAAGCCATCAAGACTTAAGGACTCGAATACAAGCCAACAGAGGCCGGGTAGAATAAGATCGTATGAATGATCAAGCGGACCCGAGCCGACAACCTTTTTGTAGTCCAAACCTTACGTGTCGTCGGCTTCTCCTCGTGCTGCCTCGCTAGCCGGATGGCCGTGAGCCGATCCATGGCTGCTTCTGCGAGACGGCCAGGTTCTTGATCTGGCGTACACTATTCGTTCCTTCCACGGTGAAGGGGGCCGTTTGGGTCGGCTAGAGAGCCCCCGGGGCTCCACAAGAGCTCCAGCAAGGGACTCATTCTCGTTGAGTGAAAACTCTGGGTAAGATCGTAAAAGATCAAGCGGACCTGAGACGGCTATCTTTTCGCAGTTTTTTAGGGCTTTCCGTGTAACCATCCTTGCCTTGGCAGCACCCCGCCGGTCGAACAGCCAGAAACCGGTCTGTCGCCAAGGCGACCAGGAATTGATCCGGCATACACTATGTGCACCTCTACAAATAAGGAAGTCGTTCAAGCCGGCCAGCGAGCCCTGGGGCTTATTTGAGGCCAGTAAGAGGCTCACTCTCTATGAGTGAAGACTCTGGGGATGAACGCAAAGGAGGCTTGTTTCGAGCCTTGGCTCAAAACATCCTTTTGTATTCATTTGAAATCCCGCACGGGGAAGAAGATACATATTTACATGCTCTTTCTTTTTTCAAGGACTTGCCTTCTTAGAAGTAGAACGGACGGAGCAGAGACGCGTTCCATGGGCGCTCCGTCTCCAGGCCGGAGTCATCCCTCTTGCACTTCTCGGGCTTCTCGGCATCGATCAGGTAATAGACATTATTGAGTAATGCCCGGCTGATGATGAAGGGGCCCTCCCATGGGGAGGAGAGCTTGTGTTGCCCGGCCGTCCGCTGGATTCTTCGCAGCACCAAGTCTCCCTCTCTGAACGAGAGGGGTTTGATTTTCTTGTTGTGGTAGTGCCTCAGTTTCTGCTAGTAGATAGCGGTCTGGCTCAACGCTAGGTCCCTTGCCTCCTCGAGTAGGTCGACACCGTCTTCTCTTGCCTCCTTTGCCTCTGCTTCTGTATACATGGTGACTCGAGGCGAGTCGAACTCGACATCTGTGGGGATGACAGCCTCAGACCCATATACTAGGAAGAACGGAGTGAAGCCGGTCGACCGGTTGGGCATGGTGCAGGGACTCCACAGCATTGCTGGCAGCTCTTTGATCCAGCAGCCGGCTGACCTCACCAGTGGCGCCACCAACCTTGGCTTGATGCCGGCCAGGATCAGGCCGTTAGCCCTTTGCACATGGCCATTGGATTGGGGGTGGGCCACTGAAGCCAGGTCGAGCCGGATGCCTTTCTTGGAGCAGTAGATTGCCATTGCACCCTTGGCGAAGTTAGTTCCGTTGTCGGTGATGATGCTATGGGGGAAGCCATAGCGGACTGCGATGTCCTCTATGAACCTCACAGTCGTGGGGAGGTCAAGTTTCTTGATCGGCCTAGCCTCAATCCACTTGGTGAATTTGTCGACCGCCACCAGGATATGCGTCATGCCGCCTCGAGCCGCTTTGAAGGGTCCGACCATGTCCAACCCCCAGACGGAGAACGTCCATGACACGGGGATGGTTCTGAGGTCTGAGGCCGGAAGGTGGCTCTGCATGCGAAAACGCTGGTAGCCATCACATTTGTTGACAATTTCCACGGCCTCCTCCAGAGCCGTGGGCCAGAAGAATCCATGGCGGAACGCCTTGGCCACCAGGGTTCTAGAAGCGGCGTGGTGCCCACACTTTCCCTGGTGGATGTCCCGGAGGATTTCTTGCCCCTTTTCTGATTCGACGCAGCATTGAAACACGCCGGTCACGCTCCACCGAACCAGCTCGCGGTTAATGATGGCGTAGGCTGCAGACCGGCGCTGGATCTGCCTTGCCTCTGCCTCCTCCTGGGGGAGCTCTCCATGAAGAAGGAAGGCTAAGATGGGTCATGCCCATGACAGAGCCGACACGGGAGCCGGCTCCGCCTCGACCAGAATGTCAGGGGCTTCTGCAGCCCCTGCGCTTGTTGAAGTGGTCACGGGCTCAAGCGTGTCAGCCTCTGATGCCACCATAGCGACCGGCTCGCCGTCCACCTCCATGGCGTCCACCCACTGGGTGTCAAGACGATAGGCTTCTAGGCTTGACGGGGCCAGTCTTGCTGTTGTAGTTGGTGCCGCCTCTGGAGCCGACGGAGCCAACGCGGCTGGTGCTGACGTTGCAGCCGGCACAGCTGGAGCCGCCGACGGCGCATGCGCCGAGGAGTCGGCTGGTACGAAGATGGACGCCGACTCTGGAGACGGCTTGATGGATGGTTTGTGTAGCTGCTCGAGCGAGACGCCGGAGGGGATGGCTTGCCTGGTGGAGCCGATCTTAGCTAGTGTATCAGCCGCCTCGTTGTCCGCCCTGGGGACATGATGGAACTTGCAGCCCTCGAAGGGGCCGCTGAGCTACTGGATGAGGAAGCGCTAGCTTGCCATGTTGGCGCCCCTAGCGTCCCACTCGCCAGAGACTTTCTGCACGAAAAGGTCGGAGTCGCCGAAGCAGAGGATCCGACGGATGCCAATCTCCTTGGCAAGCCGGAGGCCGTGAGCGAGTGCCTCGTACTCGGCGAAGTTGTTGGAGGCGGCGAAGTGGATCTGGAGAGTGTACTTGAGCTGGTCTCCTTTCGAAGACGTCAAAGTGCATCCTCCAGTGTGTGGAGTCGGGAGGTGGTGGCTCGAACTGGGTCTCCGCCCAGTCGACAAGGAAGTCGGCCACCACCTGAGATTTGATGGCAGTGCGAGGCACGTATCGGATATCGTGGTCCGCCATGAAGATGGACCACTTGGCGATCCGGTCGGTTACGTCGCGGTTGGCCATGATTTCTGAGAGCGGAACGGTGCTCACCATAGTGATGACGTGCTATTGGAAGTATTTCTTCAACTTCTTGGTGGCAAGGTAGACACCATAACACATTTTCTGGTAGTGGGGGTAATTTTGCTTGGAGGCGGACAAGACCTCGATGAGGTAGTAAACAGGGCGTTGTACTAACAAAATCTTGCCTTCCTCCTTGCGCTCGACTACCAGCACTACACTAACCACACGAGTGGTCGCTGAAATGTATATGAGAATGGGCTCCTTTTCAGCCGGTGCCGCCAAGAGTGGCAGGCTCGAAATAACCCGCTTGAGGTCGCGGAAGGCCTCGTCCGCCTGGTCGCCCCACTCGAACTTGGTGGTCTTTTTCATGAGCAGGTAGAGTGGGAGTGCCTTCTCCCCGAGCCGGCTGACGAACCGGCTCAGGGACGCCAGGCAGCCGGCGAACTTCTGGGCGTCGAGGATCCGAGCCGGCTTCGCCATCCGCTCAATGGTGCAAATTTTCTCAGGGTTCACCTCTATGCCGCGAGCGGACATGAAGAACCCCAAGAGTTTGTCGCCTAGGACCCCGAAGACGCACTCCTCCGGATTGAGCCGGATCTTGTACTCATGCAGGTTGGCGAACATCTCCCGCAGGTCGTCGAGGAGGCTGAAGTGCTGCTTCGTCTTGACGACGATGTCATCCACATAGACGTGGATGTTCCTGCCAATTTGGGGCAGCAAGCACTGCTGCATGCAGCGTTGGAACATCGCCCCTGCGTTCTTCAGGCTGAACATGATGGTGGTATAGCAGTAGGCCTCGAAGGCCGTAATGAAGGAGGTCTTCGGGCGATCGGCTGGATCCAGCTTGATCTGGTGGTAGCCGGAATAACCGTCCAGAAATGATAGCAATTCGCAGCCGGTTGTGGAGTCAATCACTTGATCTATCCGGGGCAAAGCGAAAGGGTCTTTCGTACATGCCTTGTTCAGGCTTGTGTAGTCTATACACATTCGCCAGCTATTGTTTTTCTTCAGCACCAGGACTGGGTTGGCTAACCAGTCCGGGTGGAAAACCTCCATGATGAAGCCGGCTGCAAGGAGCTGGGCAATCTCTTCTCCAATCGTGCACCGCTTTCCCTTGGTGAAGCGACGCAGGGGTTGTTTCACCGGCTTTGCATCTGGTCGCACTTGAAGTTTGTGCTTGGCGTACTTCCTCGGGACTCCAGGCATGTCTTTGGAGGACCATGCAAAGATGTCCCGATTCTCACGGAGGAAGTCGACGAGCTCGCCTTCCTATTTGGGGCTGAGGCCAGCCCCGATGGTGATGCACTGCTTGGGGTTTGCGGGGTCGAGTGGCACCTGCTTGGTCTCTTTAGCCGGCTCGAAAGAGCCTTCGCCGACCGGCTGGGATGGGGGAGTAGGGATCGCCGGCTGCTCGGTAGCCTGGGCCACCAGCCGGTCAATCTGCCTTTTCTCCTCAGCAATCACCATTGCGTCGGCCAGGCGGCTACTGTCCCGCGCACACTCGAGCGACTTCTTGTAGTCACCAACAATCGTGATGATGCCCTTTGGACCCGGCATCTTCATCTTGAGGTAGGCGTAATGGGAAATGGCCATGAACTTGGCTAGAGCCGGCCTGCCCAACAGCGTGTGATACATGCTGTTGAGGTCTACCACCTCAGACCATATGGGCTCCCGGCGGAAGTGGGCCTTGTCGCCGAAGAGGACATCCAGCTGGATTTTGCCAACCGGCGAGCAGGACTGTCCCGGCACGATGCTGTGGAAGACAATGCTGGTCGGCTGGAGGTCTGTCTCCTTGAGCCCGAGCTTGAGGAGGGTGTCAAGGTAGAGGATGTTGATGCTGCTGCCGCCATCGACCAATACCCGGGAGAACCGGCAGGTGAGCCTTGGAGAGGCAAAGGTGGGGTCGAGGACGAGCGCGTACGAGCCGGGGTTCGGCATCACCACGGGGTGGTCCACCCGACTCCATGTGATGGGCTTTTCAGACAAATGCATGTATTGAGGAACCGGGGGGACCGTGGCGTTTACCTCGCGCCGACGCTGACGCAGGCTATGCTTGTTGCCGCCTTCGCTGGTGAAGACGACGAATGCCCCGTCTTGGTGGGGGTAGTCGTCGTGGAGCCGGCCGTTGTGGTGGGGAGGCGGCGGCGGAGGAGCCGGCGCGGGACCAGGAGCCGAAGCATGTGGTGCCACAGCCGCACCTGGGGGAGCCGGCAAGCCCTCCCCCTGCGACAGTCGCCGCACGAAGTGCACTGCCGGAGGGTGTGGTTGGAGGGGTTCTGGCCAGAATGCATCTTGCAGGGAGCGTCGAGCATATGCTCGAAGGACTGCCTGGGCTGCCAGGGAGCCCCGCAGGTCTTCCTCCGCTGGGAGTTGCCCTGCGTGGCAGGGGCCTCTCCCTCCACGTTGGCCACCATTTTGTTCCTTGCGCGCGAATCGAGCTGAACCGCCTTGCGCTGGTTGTTATTCTGGCCAACTCGGTTGTCTCTAGCCGGCTTGGGAGCAGCCGACGTGGAAGCGGTCTTGTCCAAGGCGATTACCTTGACTCGCATCGCGGAGTCGGCCGTGGCGTACTTGTCCGCCTTGGCCATGAGCACCGCCAGAGAGGTAGGCTCAGAGCACATGAGCTTGTGCTTGAGTAGGGTGCCGTCTCGGCAACCGTCGATGAAGTATTGGATGGCCTGAACCTCATGCACTCCTTCGCAGGAGTTGCGAAGTTCCGTCCATCGCGTGACATAATCACAAAGGGGCTCGTCGGGCTTCTAAACGCACATGTCCAGCTCGCGAGGCCGGCCTGGGCGCTTGTAGGTGCCGGTGAAGTTGCGGACGAAGGCCGCCTCGAAATCTACCCACGAGTTGATGCTCCCAGCCGGCAGGCTGTTGAGCCAGGTTCGAGCCGAACCGATCAACATAAGAGGCACGTAGCAAACAGCCACGCGCTTATTGCCCCGGGCGATGCCCATGGCGGTGGTGTAGTCGATCAGCCAGTCTTCTGGCTTGGTTGTGCCATTGTACTTGGGGGTGTCTCGAGGGAGCGTGAAGCCTCGGGGGGAGGGCTCTCCTCGGATCTGGGGACCGAAGCACGCCGGACCAGCGGGACCATCCTCCTCTAGAAGGGCCGACTTCGCCAATTCTCTGATGCGCTTGCGGGCATCCTTGTCATCACGGGAGGCATGGGTGTCCTTCGAGTGGGACACCTCGGGAGCCGAATCGCTCTCGTCATCTTTGCGACGTCGGCTCGAGCTCGGCTCGCTTCGATGCCGAGAACGTTCCCTGCGGCTGCCTCCGCTCTTGCGTCCTGAAGAATGCAGCGAGGATGAAACCTCGACTCGAGTGTGACCGACAGGACCACGTCTCGCCACGGGGTTGGGTCCCGGGGACTCTGACTGGCCCTGGCCATGGTCGAGTCGAGCCTGCTGCTCGTTTGCAGCGTCAAGGAGCTCCTTGACCCGCTCCTCCTAAAGGGCGCGCTCCTCGCCCTCTAAAGCCGGTATCTCTGCCATGGCCGCTTGGGCCGCCCGCAGGTTGACCGCAGGGGTATCGTAGATGGGCTGCCGACCGCCTAGGATCTCGGACATGACCCGCCCGCAGTTGCGGACCGAGCCGAGCCGGCTAGGACCTTCGGAGATCGGCGTGAGGCCTTAGGCGGAGTCGTACTCGTGCCGCGCAGCCTCCATTCGGCGCTTGGCGGAGGCGACAGCGGTTCCCTCCTCCAAGAGCCATTGGCGGGCCTCCTCCAACGAAGCTCGCGCATCGCCGGGGTTTGCTATGGTGGTGATGGGTGTCCTCAGGCCGGTGTGGGCGACCTGGAGCGTGTCGGCCAAAGCCGCGGAACGACCGTCAGGGCCTGCCGGCGCCTTGCTGAGACCCTTGCTGGTCCCAGCGTCGACGACATCACCTCCGCAACGTGCGAGACAATGGCGACATGGTGTGAGGGGAAGAACCCCGTGTATGACGGAGGGCCGTCGAAGACGCACATTGCTCGGGTATGTGTCGGGGGCATGCGTATCCGTGAGGGAGAGCCTGCTGAAGCATGCACATAAAAGATCTACGTCGAGCTCCTCGCCAAAGTAGCGAGGGCCGTCGTTGAGACGTAGGTCGCTAAAGAGGACGCTGAGGTTCTCCATAGCAGCGACGACGACGCAGGGAGGCGACTCATCATCGGACTCCCCGTCCGAGTCCGGGTGGCGGACTGGGACGTCGATCATCATCGGTGAAGCCTCATCGAAGGCAGGCTCCACAGGCATGCAAATCTGTCCGGACGCATGGCATCCGCGGGTGAAGGCGCGGGGCCCCGCCCAGCGTGTGAATCCAGCCGATGCCGCGTACGGCCCCACGGCGGGCGCCAAATGTCGGTGTTTACTCATGACATATGCCATGGGTAGGCTAAAGATGAGGGAAACCGTAGTAACACCGGAGGACGCTGGGGACGAGGTTGGCACAAGCGTGGGACGCACGATGTACCGAGGTTCAGGGCTCTCCGGAGAGATAATACCCCTAATCCTGTTGTGTATATATGATGTATCAATATGCGTACAGGGTGCTCCGGGAGCTGTATGAGGAAGAGGAAGGGTGAGCAGCCGGCTCAGCTCTTACTCTCCCAGGAGGTAAATCTTGCGTGGTGTAGTCTTGTGTTGTTGTGTTGTTGTGTTGACCGACCTAGTGCATGGAGGGGGCCGGGGGGTTTTATAGACGAACCCACCGAATTACAAATATGGATAAAAGGTACAGAGGTGGGACCCGGCTGGCAGTCTCCGTGGATGGCCAGGGATTCACACAGGGTCTTGTCTTGTCGAGAGAGGGACCCGCCGGCTGCCGGGTCCCATCCGGCTGTGGGGCCCGCCGGCTGGCCAATGAGGCTCCCGCGTAAGGTTGACGCAGGACACACGCGGTACGTCGGGTGTCGTCGAGTGAGATTCATCATGGGCAGTCAGTACGGCCGTCTCCACTATTACCACGCCGAGTGTGGTAATGGAGTGGGTGTTAGACGGGCCGGCAGTGTGCAGGGTGATGGATCAGAGCCGAGGGGGGTCAGTGGCGTGGCCGCCGACGCTGCGCCTGCCAAGCGTCCTGATCTTGTACCCTTGCTGACGTGTTGTTACCTTTTATGGAAGGGTCCCATCATGGCCTATGGTATGATGTGACGGGTGCTCCTCAGCCGGCTGGAGGACTGACCAGCCGTCCAAGAAGGCGTCGCCTCGCCCCTAGCCGAATGACTGGACCGAGCCGGCTGGAGAGGCAACCGCCTCGCCACCCACCCGTCAGATATTTACTAGCCGGCCAAGGGGTTTGGGTTTTTTCATAGGGGAGTCTTGGCAGTACCTTTTTGTCAGAAGGCGAAGGAGCAGGCTTGTTGAGCTTTCCCCGGGGTTATCCCCCCATCAGTTAGGGCGGAGTGGAGTAGCGACAGTAGGGGAGGAGCCGAGGAGGTAGGAAGGAGGGAAGGAAAGGGGCTTACGGCGGCTGCGGGCAGAGATTGGGAGGGAAATGTACATTAGGTTTGAACGTATGGGTTTTTTCGGGTTTTCTATTCATCAATCTGTTTTTTGTGGGATAGAAAAATATCTGTGAGTGGTGGAAGGGTAAGCTTGATGAGAGGGGGAATGGGTGGGGAGTGGGAACGAATGAAACGAATAACGACCTAGGTACTAAGACTTTAGGAGCAGATATTAATTTTGGCATGGTGACCAATGCACAAAATTATAAAAAAAGTTGGACCAAATTATACTTGGGTAATTTGATTGTTAGTGTCAAGTAAATCAATTAGGAAAATAAAGGAAGAGATACACACAATCAACAGAGAGATTCTCTCCTTTTTCTACAAAAGAGATACATTCAATTGCGAGAGAGATACTTTCCTTTCTTTTGCATTAATTGGAGAGATCAATTAGGGAAGTTTGATATGTGATCTTTTATACGTTAGGAAAGTGTTGATTTGAAAAAAGGAGTGGAGAGATTCTCTACTTTTTCTATAAAAAGAAATTCATGCAATTGTGAGAGAGATAATTCCCTTTCTTTTGCATTAACTAGATAGATCGGTTAGGAAAGTTAGATATGTGATCTTTTTGTGTTAGGAAAGTGTTGATTTGAAAGAAAGCAATGGAGAGAAAATATATCGATGGATAAGAAAACCAATTGCAAGGGGTGGTGAGAGGTGAGATGAAAATAAAACTGGTGTACCAAAATAAACCGGTACCAGGCTACAAAGTGCTTCATTAGGAATAGAGATTGAAGCATTTATAAACCTATGTGTAAATATGTTTGAGAGTTTTCTATAGTTGGGTGTCCCGGTCAGTTCTTATCCTAGGTCCGCCATGCACTCCCCTTTTAGGAGTAGAGATTAATGTAATTTGGTGATGTAATGAAATACTAATAAATGTTATTTAGACACTTATGGTAAGTTTAATTAATTAATTCAGATTTGGTCTTCAAAGATTTATTAAAAACTAATGTAATTTGGTGATGTATGGAAACATTAACAAATGAGATTGAGGCATTTATGGTAAGGTTAATTAATTCAGATTTAGTCTTTAAATTTTTATTAGAGATTAACTTTGATTGATTATTTCACATAAATACATTACCAAATATATGACGAAAAAATCAAAAAATAAAGACGAAAAAACCGAACGAAGGTGGGAGGTATGAAGAAAATTAACGAGGAACGGGAACCTACCATCAGGACCACATACTGTTCCTTTAGTAGTAGAGATACGTGTGGGAGACATCCCGTGAAATTTGTTTTGAAAGCAATTGCTTCGGTATGCTGTTTGAGAAAAAATTGACCCCAGTGAAAAGAATGAAGACTGTGAGAAAACGTAATTGTTTCTCTAGTTTCATTTTTCTTTCTACCGAGTCATTGGGCAAATCATACTACAAGAGGGCCCAAGTTAGTGCAGATTTAGATATTCGTTGTGTTCTCAATCATAAACCAATTTTTTGAGTGAAAAATGAGAGAAATCTTTTATGAAGAGTGACTATTTCCTAAGGTGACAAAGTTATTCCCGAATTAGACAAAGAATCATTGACAATTGAGTTTCAGCAAGTAAGTTGCCACATTAGTTTGAAATCCAACTCTCGTGCCATGTTTCGGTTTATCGTTAGGTGACACGTACGTGTCCTTGTTGGTCATTTCACACCTCAGAATTGCTTTGAATACAAATAGCCACCCCAACCTGCAACGGTTGGTTGCTCCCTTTGAACTGACAATAGTTCTTTGAGCAATGCATCAACCGAGAGTATTGAGTAATTTCATTGATTGAAAACCACACAACATAAAAATATGCTAAGTAATGAAGCATCACGAATAACTAAATTGACGTAGCACTTTGGCAGTGTAAGTGTGAAATGGTCAAACAAATCACTTGTCATGATCGAGCACCATTGGTTTCATCTTTACTTGCATTAATTCTAGTATTTTTCTCCATATGAATTATTCCTCTGTCACGTCATTGTTCTCCGTGTTCAGTTCTTCGCAATTGAATTGCATCTATTTTAGCACTACTTGCCCATGATAGATTTGTATTATCTCTTATAGTACTTAAGATTGTATTTATGCATGCATGCTCTTGTAGTTTTCCTTTGCTTCTACTTAGTTATTGTTCTATCGTTCGTTCTAGTAGATATGTTTTAGTAGCTCTACCAAGCTTATTCTCCAAGTCTTTCACTATCTTAGTTTTATCACAACATAATTTCTGCCTTTGAGTAATTACTCCACTATGCTTCTTTGAGAGATTTCACTCCTTTTAAGAACATTTAAAATCTTCTATTCACCCTCTTCTAGTCAATTTTTGATCCTACATAATTGAACTTGAAAATAATGAAAACAAAAAGCAAAAAGGGAAAACCAGCAAAAATAAAAAAACTAGAAACCTTCTAGAGTGTTCCAAGACAGGAAAAACCCAGACAAAAACTTCTAGCAGATACCTAAAACAGGGAGCACCTAACAACAAAAATGAGCCATGTAAGACCCCCAAAATCAGAGTCTTTTGATTTTTGTGTTGTTATCAACTTTTGACTCTATTACAAACTTTTTCTTCTAAATTTTTTAACAATGATTCACTCACCCTAGTTTATACCTCGATCACTGCCCAACAAAGACCAACCAAATTCAAACTCTATTGTTTGAAATTTGAAACCCTAAGGATTGCAACAAAGAAAGCTTCACTTTCTTTGTTCAGCTAGTCTCCCCCAATATTTGAAGAGACTCTCAAATCAATATGCATCAAAGGGGTGACAATGCTATGTCCAATACAATGTTTCTCTTACGAAAGCATTTCCAATTTCTGCCACTTTGGGGGATTAATTCCAGAAAAAATATCGAGGCACCTGTGTAAACAATGATATCAAATGGAGATGATCATTGTGCCTATAGTAGACCCCGGTAAAAATATTAGCCCAATTAGTGCATAATCAAGCCTTATTTTATGGCAAGTGGGTCAAAAAAGTGGCAATTATGAATGGAAAAAAAAGTTGACGGAACATGTCGACATGGGATCTAGTTTTGAAGAACTCGTCGCGACGAAGTCAATGGTGAAAACGGATCATCAATTGAATTAACGGTTTTGTAGATAAAACTTTTAAAATTTCAAACATTAATGGGAATCTTGTTGACTTTATTCCATGCATATACAGGAGAAAGAGAGAACTAACCGCATTATTGCAGCATTTAGCATACTTTTTCAGTGATGCCAATACTTAATTTAATAGTACTAGGAAAAAGGCCCGTGAGTTGCAACGGGAGAAAAAATGCCTACACCCTCCTAGTGAGAATGAGACTCTCCTCTTCCAATCGAAGACTCATTCGGCATGAATGGAAAAATATTTTTCGAGGTGGATGCACAATTATAACCACAAAAATTAACTTATTCTAGATTAGTTTTGTGTTTTTTGAATTACAATTATACAAAATACAGCAATGCACCTTTAAATATGTGAATACATATCAATATATCACATTCGAGCTCACAAAATACAGTTGCTCCTTTTGGGTAGGGACTGCACGAAGATGATGCTTAATGGCCTAAGCTCAAATCACATCCATGCACCAAATGGGCAGGCATGTGTAAGGCCTTGCATTGGATTTTTGCCATCTGGTCCTCTAAGTATAAATCGACGAGGTAGTAGTGATTGAGAGTTACAAAAGAATTTATTCAAAAAGATTTATATGTTCAACTATTGGCCTTGTTGCCATGAATTTTCTAGACGGTAATAATGTTCCGCCAAAGCCCCAATCCATCATTTTCTCCTCTCCTTTTCCCAAATGGAAATGCAACAATCCGTTCTCAACTTAATAATGAAAGAAAATTAAAATAAACAATGTTACGTACCATTTGACATCGCTTCTGAATAATTAAAAGACCTAGTCTCAATGGACCAAAAAACTTACATGTGAAGCATCATCAACAATCGGTTTAGCCCGGTTTCCCTTCAATTAACCGGGCAATTCTGTTCTTCTTAATCAATGAAAATGGCAAGTGTTTTGCCTCGTTTAAAAAAAAGCATCATCAACAACGCGATAATGGTTCATGAAGACTAATTTGCTTCTCTGAATTCAAACTTGATGGCCTCATAATAATCTTTGCTTTTTTCCTTATGGTGACAAGGGTTAGATCTCTTAAGAGGGTGAGTCCAATCGGTAAACATAGAGAATGACACTTCCCAATTACACAAATACTATTGCATCCTTTAGCATTCAGTATGCAGAGGAAGCCCGGTATGGCTTTTGCATCCTTCCAGAAAAGTAATAAAATACTGTACTATTTAGACCGCATAAATTCCATAGAAAAAATCTGCAAGGGCAAAACAACAACTTTTAGCATAGGAACACTCTGATTAGTGAACAGTGGATACATGGTACGGACTGCAAAAATTCTCAAGCAGTAAGAATAGACGAGAAAAGGAATGAAGAGAGCTTTTCAGAAAATAAAAGGACTGGCATTTGTTTTCATGAACTGTGCTTTCCAAATATCTTCTAGGAAATTCCATATTTCTAGTAATCAGATCTTCTAAAAGGTTATTGCGGTACTAATAATAAAATAAGATATTCCTCATGAGTAGGTAGTATAATTATATATGTCCAAGAGGCTGCAACTATTTTTACGCAAAAATATCCAGTATCATTCATGTATCTAGCATATCAACAAATCTCGAGCGAGTCCTCCAAGAGGCCTTTGGTTTGCGCCTTTTGTCATTTAGGTAGGGTGGCGCTCTGGTATTGCAGACGCCGCATTGCCGGAGACATGGTAGGGCTTCACTACATGTAATGATCTAGTTTACCCTACATCTGGAGGCTTGGCATCCACTAGAACAGGGAGATCGATCCAAGACATGTTAGCACAATTGGAGACTTACAAGGACGCGTACTCTTTGTCTTTGCTAAAAAATAGCACAGAAGTAGAACATGTATTAGCAAGTGAAGAGGTAATAGAGGAAGAGGTAGTAGGAAGCTAAAAATTTACTACCTTAGAACGGGTAGTACCAACAGGATAAACAAATGATTTGATGATTACTCGACTGAAATTTAAGTACTTTCTAGACATAGATGAACTTGCGGTTCTCTAGCTGAGCAGCCAAGCAAATGCAGTAGATGGAAATCACATTATATATGCAGATCCTGAATCTAGAGAAGTAGACAGTAGACGTGTCATTTGGAACTTTAGACTTTAGGGTAAATCAACAAAAAGAAGCAAAAAACAGGGCCAAGAAGCGATTCAGGCATACCCGTACCAGAATTTGGAAATCGGAAATCTGTCCAAAACGGCAAATCTGCACCACCCATACCCCATCCTCCTCAGTCGTACGTCACCGCCGGAGCACACCCCATAACATGGAAGAAAACCTGAACAGGATGAGAAGCCGGCCAAGGGCTGAGGACCTCAAAAGGTGGCTAGCAATCTCATCGAGCTTGGGGAAGTAGGACTCTGGAGGCAGCTGGAACCTAGAGCCACCACCCAGCTCTCCATCGGGATCATCCAGATCAAAGCTAGCAACCGTTCGCCACTTCACGAAAGACAAGACTCGATCCTGAGGAAACAACACGCACTAAGCCTCGCCGCCTCAATAGGAGCTCGCCGCCTTGCCCGCTCGTTGGTCACCGGAGGCACCGCCGCCAGTGACTGCCTCCCTCACCTTACGCCACTTCTCCTTCTCCTTTCTTCCTCTCTATCCTTTCTCCCTCACGTCGTGCCTCTCTCTTTCTCTAGACGAGCAGGACGACACCATCACCGGAGCAAGTCGTCGCACCAGATCCATCGACATCGCGCAGGTCGGGCGCCTCCTGACGGTTGGGATGGGGAGGCGAGGGTAAGAAAGGGAGTTTATTTTTGAACAAAACGTTTTCTCACTTGAGGAAGGACCGCGGGTTTAATTACCTAAAAAGACAGGGGCTTCTTTGTAAAAATGCCGCGGTGGAAATTCCGATGAAAGCAATAGCCTCTTTATTATTAGGTATAGACTAATGAATCATATCCTTTTTATTTTGCTGTGCCAGCATTGCGCATGTCGACAACAGCCGCCCCACGGTAGAGCCAAGGTGCAGCGTCGCTGCATAGTCGGTTCCAAGAATGAATATCTCTAGATGTATATTAGTTTTAGATACATTTATTTCTATTCATTTTTATAACAATAGTAATTTCGCACAACGGGAGAAGCACTAAGCGATAGGGCAACTCCAAAATATCTTGCGTGTCGCCTTGATGCCACAAAACACAATCACGTGTTCATGTGCAAACACTATTTCAATTGAGAAAAGAAAACACACCTATACGGTAAAAGGAAATCAGCACAATTGAGAACCATACAGCTATACGTTTCCACGTTCCAATCCACACCTATAACACCTAATTTATGTTATTTCATACAAGCCAGAAACATATCAGAAGATTCTACCCTTAAAGCCTTTCAAGTTCCTAGCCACATTAGAAATAGGATTCATCTTTGCAAACACTGAGTCCATGCTGGGATCAAAATAGATGAAATCTTCTGTCAATTAACAGCTAATTTATGTTCTTTCATACAAGCCAGAAACATATCAGAAGATTCTACCCTTAAAGCCTTTCAAGTTCCTAGCCACATTAGAAATAGGATTCATCTTTGCAAACACTGAGTCCATGCTGGGATCAAAATAGATGAAATCTTCTGTCAATGAGGCCATCTTGTCAGAATGATAATGGCAGGAGCTGATAAGAAGATCATTCAGAGTGCCATGTCCCCGAGCTATGATGTTGAAATCTTCGTGGCGCCCAGAATATGATTCATCATATGGATGCACAATCTTTGCCCCATTAAACTCACAAGAGAAGCATCGAACTTGCATCAAAATAAAATAAGGAATTAGATTATTAAGAAAGCATATAACAGAGCACGCATTTAGATCCTACCATATGTCCTGACTTGGCATTTTTCACCATTTATAATACAAATTTCATGATGTGTACTTCTATAAAAAAACTGAATGCCACACTGTCATATACTTCCTCTGTTATGACCGGTTTAAATTATAGCCGGCATAGGCCCATTTAGCCAATCTGGAGCAGTTATCTTAAATAGTATTAGGGGCTTAAGCCCAGTTTATGAACTTATATATAATCATGTAATCCGCACCTTTTGAGATTAAGCAAGATAAATATTCTGATCGGCTCCACATAGTAGCCGGCGCCCCAAACCCTAACCCTCTCGACCTCCTATCTCACTCCAGCGGGGGCGCCACCAACCACCCCTCCCCTCATCCATACCGACTACGAGATAGGCCTGGTAGACTAGGCAACCCTACCAATTTGGTATCAGCTAGTCCCGGCTCGATCATGTCGACTCCACCGCCCATCCCCAGCCTTCCGCCAGCAACCGACTCTCTGCCGCCGACCTCTCTGCCACTGGCTTCTCGGGCGACGCGCCTGTGCTCTCCGGGCCACCTGCCGCGACCGTCGTGGCCATGCCGAACACGGCCGGCCTCGTCCTCTCCCCGCGGAGCTGACTGCCGCCCTCCTGGAGCTCGGCCACGCAGTCGCGAGCATCCGCGCGCTGCTCGCGGTGCCGTACGCACAGCAACAGGCGGCGGCGTTCTTCCCCACCATCGCGTCGCCCTGCCCTCGGCCGCGCCGCACCAGAGTTCGCAGCGCCATCCAGCGGGCCGCGCCCCTGTCGGGCGCGCCCATCCAGGCGGTGAAGTTTCCTCCTTCACCATCTCCGCTGTCGGCTTGGCTGAACGAGCCGGTCTACACGGTCGGGCCGAGTCAGCCCTCCTTCCCACCACCGGCTATGGTGCAGCCGGTCGGGTCCCTCGCGGTCTCCTCGGGGACGAGGGAAACCCCTACCGCGGGCAATTGTTCCACGGCGGGACACTACAACCCGCCCTTCCGGCCCCGTCCGCCACGGTGCTTCACCACGCGGAACAACCGCTGGCCGTCGGCTACGGCCAACATCCGCCGCGTTTCTCCAAGCTGGAGTTCGCCACCTACGACAACACAGGCGACCCCCTAAACTCGCTCAACCAGTGCGACCGGTTCTTCCTGGGACAACGGAAGCTCGCATCCGACCGCACCTGGATCGCCTCCTACCATCTCCGGGGTGCGGCACAAACGTGGTACTACGCCCTCGAGCAAGACGAGGGTGGGATGCCGCCATGGGACCGCTTCCGCGACGTGTGCCTTATACAGTTCGAGTCGTCTGCCGTTCCGTTCCTCGGTGCAGGATTTCGCCGAACGCTTCCAGGCGCTGGCCTGCCACGCGTCAGGCATCTCGGCCCTCCAACAGGCCGAACTCTTCGTCGGCGGCCTCCCCGACCACGTCCGCGTGGACGTCGAGATGCGCAGACCATAGGACCTCAGACGGCTATGTACTACGCACGTGCGTTCGAGCAGCGCGCCATCTCCATGCAGCAGGCGTTTCCAGCTCGAGCTCCTCGCCTTCCACCTCGGACGGCCACGCCCGCGCCCAGTCGACGACAGGGTCCTCCACCCCGGCCACGACTCGCCCATTTCGGCGGCTCACCCTAGCCGAGCAGGTCGAGCATCGCCGCCAGGGACTCTGCTTCAACAACGACGAACCCTACGTGTCGGGCCACGTGTGCCCGCGTCTTTTCTACCTGGAGACAGTCGACTACGTCGAGGAGGATACCACGTCTCCCGAGCCGACTGAGGAGACGGAACCGTCTGATGCAACTGCACTTGGGGTCTCCCTCCATGCCATCGCCGGCACCCGGGCGGACAAGACGATGATGCTACCAGTCACGGTTAATGGGGAGCGCCTCTTAGCTCTCCTCGATACGGGCTCTACGCACAACTTCATGCGCGAGTCTACCATGCGGCGACCGGCCCTTCAACCATCCGACGACGAGCAGTTATGGGTTACCGTGGCCAACGATGACCGCCTTCGCTGCCACGGGATTGCACGGCAGGTTCCCATTACCATTGGTGACGAGCACTTCGCCATTACTTGCGTGGGCATCGACTTGGGCTGCTTCGACTTCATCATCGGTGTGGATTTTCTGCGGACTCTCGGTCCCATCTTGTGGGATTTCGATGCCCTTACCCTGAGGTATTGGCGCCAAGGTCGCAAGGTGCAGTGGCAGGTGCGTGCGGCGAGACAACGACACCAGCTCCGCCATAGTTGATGACAGCCACCGTTGATTCGAAGCCGCCCCTGTTGGCCAATCTCCTGCAACAGCACAACGATCTCTTCGACAAGCCTCAAGGGCTTCCGCCCGCCCGCATCTGCGACCATCGCATTCACCTCCTTCCGGGTACAACCCCTGTCGCAGTTCGGCCCTATCGCTACCCGCAACTGCGGAAGGACGACCTGGAACGACAGTGCACACTCATGCTCACCTTGGGCATCATCCGGATCTCCACGTCGCCATTCTCGGCCCCAGTGCTCCTAGTTCGCAAGCCCGACGGCTCCCGGCGCTTTTGCATCGACTACCGTGCTCTCAACGCCGTAACATCTAAGGATAAGTTTCCCATACCGGTCGTGGAGCTCTTCAATAAGCTCGACTTGCGCTCGGGCTATCATCAGGTTCGGATGCACCCGGATGGCATCACGAAGACGGCGTTTCGCACTCATCATGGCCACTTTGAGTTTTTGGTGATGCCTTTCGGCCTCTCCAATGCACCGACGACATTCCAGGCCTTGATGAACAACATCCTCAAGCCCTACTTGCGACCGTTTGTGCTCGTTTTCTTTGATGATATTCTCATCTATAGCTCCTCTTGGGCAAAGCACCTACAACACGTCGCCATCATCTTCAACGAGCTTCGGGCACACCAACTCCACCTTAAGCACCCGAAGTGCTCGTTTGGCACGACATCCGTCGCCTATCTCGGCCACGTCATCTCCGTCCAGGGAGTCGCCATCGATGCCGACAAGATCGCGACGGTGGCATCTTGGCCAACACCGACTACTACCGGAAGTTTATCCAGGAGTTTGGCCATCTCGCCGCGCTGCTCACACGACTGCTCCGCCGCGACACCTTCTCGTGGGACGAGGAGGCCGCTACTGCCTTTCGGTCCTTAAAGGAGGCGCTTACTATTGGTCTGGTGCTCCAGATGCCGGATTTTGAGCAGCAGTTCATGGTGGACTGCGATGCTTCCAGCCTAGGGTTCGGCGCTGTTCTTCACCAAGGCTCGGGCCCACTCGCCTTCTTCAGCCAGCCTTTCGCCGCACGTCACCATAAGCTCGCAGCTTAAGAGCAGGAGCTTATCGGATTGGTCCAGGCAGTGCGACACTGGTGACCTTATCTCGGGGGGCGACATTTCTTGATTCACACTGACCATTACCGCCTGAATTTTTTGTTGGATCAACTTGTGTCCACAATTCCGCAGCACCAATGGATCAGCAAGTTGTTCGGCTATGACTTAACCATCGAGTATCGTCCATGAAGCCTCAATATTGTGGCTGACGCCCTGTCACGACGTGATGCCGATGACGACGCCTCCGACACCAGGGCACAGCCCTCTGCATTCGCCCCGGGCCCTAGTTCGTCTTCATCGACGACATTCGCCGTGCTACTGCCACGGCCGACGATGCTCAGCTTCATACGAAGCGGCTTGAGGAGGGCGACTTGCAGTGCCGTGGCGCCTCGAGGACGGGTTACTCCTCCACGGTTGACGCATGTTTGTTCCCGATCATGACGATATCCGTCACCAGGCGATTCTCTTAGCGCACTCAGCCGGCCACGAAGGGGTGCAGAAAACACTCCATCGCCTTCGCAAAGACTTCTATCTGTCGGGAGACCGTGCGTTGGTGTGCAATTGGGTACGTTCTTGTGTCACATGCCAGCGTAACAAGACTGAGACCTTGCAGCCAGCCGTCTTCTTCAGCCTCTTGAGGTGCCCTCCCAGGACTGGGCTGACATTTGCATGGATTTTATTGAGGGCCTTCCCAAGGTGGGCGGCAAGTCTGTCATTCTCACGATGGTGGACCGGTTCTCCAAGTATGCGCACTTCATCGTGTTGAGTCATCCTTACACCGCCACTTCCGTCGCACGCGCCTTCTTCGACGGCATCGTCTGCCTCCATGGGTTTCCCTCTTCGATCATCAGTGATCGTGACCCGATGTTCACTGGCCATGTGTGGAGGGACCTTTTTAGATTGGCAAGCGTCAAGTTACGCTTTTGAACGGCGTGCCATCCCCAGACTGTCGGCCAATCAGAAGTTCTCAACAAGGTAATTGCTATGTACCTGCGCTGCATCACCGGTGATCGACCCCGAGCTTGGGTGGACTGGCTTTCATGGGCAGAATACTACTACAACACTTCTTACAGCTCCGCCCTGCGAGCCACTCCTTTTGAGGTGGTTTATGGCCGGCATCCTCCGGCCATCCTGCCTCTCCAATCAGGGGCCACACGGACTGAGGCAGCAGGCGCAATTCTTCGCGACCGAGATGCCATCCTGGCTGAGGTGCGGCAGGGTCTTCTTCAGGCCCAGTAGCTGTCCAAGAAATACTACGACGCTCATCATCATGAGGCAGAGTTTGCCGTGGGGGATTGCGTGTGGCTGCGACTTCTTCACCGTACTACGCAGTCACTTGATCCCCACGCCAAGCGCAAGCTGGGACCTCGCTACGCAGGACCCTTTCAGGTGTTGGAACGCATTGGCAGTGTTGCCTACCGCCTGCAGCTTCCTCCTGGTGCACGTCTCCATGATGTCTTCCATGTTGACTTGTTGAAGCCTTTCCGGGGGGAGCCATCGGCGGCTACACCGGCTCTTCCGCCCACATCCGACGGCCACATCCTTCCTGCTCCAGACAAGATATTGAAGGCCCAGCGAAGCCGTGGTGTCTGGCGCTTGCTGGTCCAGTGGCACAGGCTTTCGGAGGAGGATACTACATGGGAGAACCTGGAGGAGTTCCGTCAGCACTATCCAGATTTCCAGCTCAAGGACGAGTTGTTTGCGCAGGCGGGGAGAGATGTTATGACCGGTTTACATTATTGCCGGCGTAGGCTCAGTTAGCCAATCTGGCCCAGTTGTCTTAAATAGTATTAGGGGCTTAGCCCAATTTATGATAGCCTGACAACTTATATATAGTCATGTAATCGGCAGCTTTTGAGATTCAGCAAGATCAATATTCTGATCGGCTCCACATAGGAGCCGGCGCCTCAAACCCTAACCCTCTTGACCTCCTGTCTCGCTCCAGCAATGGCGCCCCAACGCCGCCAACCAACGCCGCCAACCACCGCCGCCACCTCACCACCCCTTCCCTCATCCATACCGACTACAAGATAGGCCTCATAGACTACGCAACCCTACCATCCTCTGTCCCAAAAGTAAGTGTCTCAAGCTTAGTACTATTTTATGCTAGAGCTAGTACAAAGTTGAGACATTTATTTCGGGGCGGAGGGAGTATTTGCTATCATTCTCATTACCAACTTGTAAACTCATTATGTCTGGATATACATTTTCTGAAAATTCTAGTGACATGAAAAAAAAACATGCCTAATTTTCTAGTTGTACGAATAAATAAAGGGTGACAAACAAACAATTCAACTAGAGTTTGAATACTTCGATGGTATCTCTTACAATCATATTAGAACATTATTACTGTAAATTATCAATGCTCTAATTATCTGGAAGTTATTTCACATCATTATGCGTCTTAAGAAAAAGAATTATCATATAATTAAACAAAGTAATATTTCATATATCAAATAATGTGCAGATAAATAAACCGTGACAATTCCTGTGTGTAAAGGGAAACAAAAAAGGAAGATGCAGTTCTATTTGGCCACGTCTTCTAAGCCCTATCTCTTTTATTCAAATGCAGCATCCATAATAAACCACGTCATCTTTAAAGTAACAACCATCATATTGGGTTGGTCATCAATCTAAGGCTTTGGATCATAAATTCCAAGGGGAGTTCAAACCAAGAGCCATCTTCTGTAATAATATGGAAGTTAAAGGAACCATCCATCAACACTGCTGATACACAGACAACTGCATTTTCTTCAAACCATCGATAGTGTTCTCTAGAACACTGATTTCTTAACATATTAGTGTTCGAGGTCTAAACTACGAGATGATCAGTGCTGACGCTAGTGCACGTGCATCACGAGTATGTGCAACTACTAAGTTCTATTTGGCCACGTCTTCTAAGCCCTATCTCTTTTATTCAAATGCAGCATCCATAATAAACCACGTCATCTTTAAAGTAACAACCATCATATTGGGTTGGTCATCAATCTAAGGCTTTGGATCATAAATTCCAAGGGGAGTTCAAACCAAGAGCCATCTTCTGTAATAATATGGAAGTTAAGGGAACCATCCATCAACACTGCTGATACACAGACAACTGCATTTTCTTCAAACCATCGATAGTGTTCTCTAGAACACTGATTTCTTAACATATTAGTGTTCGAGGTCTAAACTACGAGATGATCAGTGCTGACGCTAGTGCACGTGCATCGCGAGTATGTTCAACTACTAAGACCTTTGGCTACTCACGTGGCTCAATAGGGGCCGGCGCTAGCGCATAAATAATCATGGCTGCATCCGTCCATGGCTCCAAGTGAGTACACCGACGACATGGCTGCATTGCCAGGGAAGTGTACTGTTTTTTCTCATAGCGTGGCTCCATATAAATGCATTAACAAAAATGCTAAGAAATTTCGCCTATGAATTTTGGCTATTCGGCACTGATAAATTTTCCCTTCCAGTTTTTAGAAAACAAGATTTAATTCATTTATACGAGTGGCTTAACTGCGCCTAGTAATCAAGCTTTGTGATAGGAGAGAAAAAACTATGGTCCAATTTGTATGACAGTAATGATATACAGCTAGTAGTGCAAACATATAAATGATTCGACCAACTATTGTATGTTTGCAATTGTTAAATATACAGGCAAGAATGACACATTCAAATTGCCACCAGTACGTGCATGAAAAGAGAGAGCTGAGAGCATACCATTATCTATGCGAGAATCTGATATAGGGGAGCACCAGGATGGTCTCTTCCGCTTCTCTTTGACACTATTGCTACATTGAGCGAAGAACAGTTGTGGAGCTGCAACAGCAGAATTTGGTCCCTTGGCTGTTGCCAAGAAGTTGACATGGAAGTACTCAAATGGGAACCTCTTCTTAAAAAGAGCAACACTTGATCCGCCCGGTACATTAGGATTCACACCGCAGATGATATGAAGTTTATAGTGCACCTATAAGTAACAATGCAGAAAAGGGCAGCCAATATGTGAAAAAAGGTTTTGACCAAATGAAAGTAATTGGTGCACGTTAGAATTCACAAGGAACGAAACAAAAAAACAGAAGCAAATGTACCAACCCCATTTTGCTGAGAGTAGTCGCTCAATGCCGCCTTGACCTTTCTGACAAAGAAGTTCTGGTCGCGACGAAATTTTTTCTGGAACTCTGAAATGAACCTTTTCTGGTTTTTGCTCAAGACATGTGAGTTAGACGTCGCCTCGATCACTTGCTGAGCCTGCTCCTCGGACTTGGTAGGTGGATATTTATGTGGCAGAGCCATGGTGAGGCATTCAACTCTGTCGTTGGTGAGTGTGCCCTGCAATATAGCTAACAACTTGGCAGACTCCATGTTCAACGAAGACGTGGCAAATTTCACCAGCGCATCAGGGTCATCATGCCATGAAACAACCGCTGCTTGCTTATAGGCGTCCTCGTAACTGCCAGACAAAAAATGATCATGCTTCACTGCCTCACGGATGGCCTTGTGGACATCAGCATCGCTCCTGAACAGATACCAGATTGCATCGTGCTCCGAGATAGAGGGGAGACAGGTGCGAAGGAAGGCAACAAGGCCGTAAAAAGAACAGCACTCAATGCGTGTAAGCATGTCTGTGCATATCATATCCACCTTAAACTGTAGCTCAAACTTTTGGGGCGTGGGAAACATGGAGCCATACCAGATGGTGTTGAGGATGATGTTGGAGACAGGATCGTTGGGGCCATAGCAATATCCACCCCTGAGGAGGCTGCGGTGGTGACCCTTGCGCAAGCCATCCCGAGGCAGCTTGGCAAGTGCCTGCAAGTAGTGCCCATGGATCTTGCCTAAGAGCAAAAGCTTCAGAGCCACTGTGTATCTGAATGTCAACTGAGGCCCAAGCTTTTTCTGTGCCCTACTCCTCTCTATGGTTTCTGCTGCCTGCTCGCTTCTCTTCCTCTTCTTGTTCTTCTTCTTACCACAAAGATGATCCAGTGATAGGTTGGTGACAACATCCATGATCGTAGGCTTTCTCGTGAGCAGCTTGGTGATGCTACCGATAGTTGCAAGCGAGAGAGGGCCTTGTCCAGCAAGAACTGCGGTGACATCGGCCAGGCAAGAGGCCATAGTCAGCGACGCTTTCACCAGGACGTCTGGGTCAGGATGCCTCGCAGACACAGCGGCACGTTCCAGGGCGATCTTGGCTGTAGTGGAGGTAATACTAAAGGAGTTGCACCTATTGCCACGATCTCGCTCGATTAGGCGCACAGCGGTGAGAAGATCGGCCCTGGCCAGGAGCAAGTAGCTCATGGCTTCCCTGTCGCATAGGTAGCGGTAGTGGGAGGTGAGGAAGCTGACAAGACCGTCAAGCGACAGCCGCGCGACGGTCGTAGACTGGTGCCCGGAAAGCGGCAGTTCGAAGACAAATAAGTCGTTGGTGTCGGTGATGATCTTCGAGAGGATCCAGTCCGACGACGGTGCCTCATCCCCCTCCTCGTTGTCGTCGACGGATCCAGGCGTCGGTGAAGGGATGTAGGCGATGGTGTTGGCGATGATGTTGGAGACTGGGTCGAGGAAGCCGATGAGCATGCCGGCCTTGAGGAGGCGCGCGGCCAGCGAGGGAATCGCCCCCAACGGAAGCCGGTCGAGCGCCTCCTTGTAGAAACCATGGATATAACCGAGCAGACGGCATATATCCTGCTTCTGATCTGTGAGGACGGAAAGACAACGGTCGCCGATGAGGCGGTCTCGCTTGCCATGCATTGTCAGTCGAGTTGCTTTCCTCGCCGGCGGTTTCTTGTGGGTGTGGATGGGGAAGGTTGGGGAGGATGGAAGGAGAAGACCTAGGGCATCCACGCATCGAAGTCGCAGACCAAAGACGTCGACCTCCGGCTGATTGGGCCGGGCCGATTATGCAGGCCTCAATTCGGCTTCCACTGGTGTCGGCAGCTAGTAGAATAGCACAGAAAATAGCCCACGTATTTCAAAAAACAAAAACAAAAAAGCCATGTGGTGCCCTCTTACACGAGCCGTTCCGCTCTTAGAGCATCTACAGCCACACTTGCAAATCTAACACGTCCGCAAGTACTCACAAGCACGTCTAAAAAAAATTACTACATCTGAACATCTCATATTAATTCCTTGAATCCGTACAAAAGCATGCAAACATATAAACATATGTACTACATATAAACTATCTACCCTTTGTCGGAGATTTTGACGATCTCCATGTCCTCCGACGGGTTGATGTGCGGCAGCTGCAGCTGCAGCTCCATCCCCTCCGACGCCTCTGCTGTGGCCCCCTCCAACGCCTCCGGGTGCTCCGCTGCAGCTTCCTCCGCCGCTATGTCCGCCTCAAACTCGTCGAAGAGGGCGTGGGCTTCCGACTCCCTTTGTCGGATGAACCGAAGGTTGGCCTCCACATCGGCCTCATCTCGGATGGAATCCAGGATGGCTTGCTGCTACGCCATCTCCTCGGCTTGGGCGATGACGAACTCCGCCTTCGCCATGTTTAAGTCCGGAGCATCGTCGTCCTCCATGGCCTCCGACACCTCCTCCTTTGGTTGTTCCTCCTCCTACTCCTCCTCCGTTTTCGACGAGTTCACAAGGAGACCCGCGGCGATGTGAGTGACGTGTCGAGCCTGGATCTCTGCCTCGATCGACATTCGACGCTTCGGCGTGAGTTGAACATAGGTGGTGACCTCTGGCGGACCATACTGAAGCCGAAGAGTGGGGGAGAGGATGCAGATGGGCTCGGGTGGCGGCGGGGGAAGGGGGGAGATGGATGTGCTAGGGTTGGGGAAGTGTTGGAAATATGCCCTAGAGGCAATAATAAAGTGGTTATTATCATATTTCCTTGTTCATGATAATCGTCTATTGTTCATGCTATAATTGTATTAACATGAAAGAGTAATACATGTGTGAATAAATAGATCAGAATGTGTCCCTAGCAAGGCTCTAGTTGGCTAGCTCGTTGATCAATAGATGATCATGGTTTCCTGATCATGGACATTGGATGTCATTGATAACGGGATCACATCATTAGGAGAATGATGTGATGGACAAGACCCAATCCTAAGCATAGCGCTAGATCATGTTGTTTATATGCTAAAGCTTTTATAATGTCAAAGTGTCTTTTCCTTCGACCGTGAGATTGTGCAACTCCCGGATACTGTAGGAGTGCTTTGGGTGTATCAAACGTCACAACGTAACTGGGTGACTATAAAGGTGCACTACGGGTACCTCCGAAAGTATCTGTTGAGTTGGTACGAATAGAGATCGGGATTTGTCACTCCGTGTGACGAAGAGGTATCTCTGGGCCCACTCGGTAGAACATCATCACAATGAGCTCAATGTGACTAAGGAGTTAGTCACGGGATGATGTGATACGGAACGAGTAAAGAGACTTGCCGGTAACGAGATTGAACAAGGTATGGAGATACCGACGATCGAATCTCGGGCAAGTTCTATACCGGTAGACAAAGGGAATCCTATACGGGATTGATTGAATCCTTGACATCGTGGTTCATCCGAGGAGATCATCGTTGAGCAAGTGGGAGCCACCATGGGTATCCAGACCCCGCTGATGGTTATTGGCCGGAGAGGTGTCTCGGTCATGTCTGCCTGTTTCCCGAACCCGTAGGGTCTACACACTTAAGGTTCGATGACGCTAGGGTTATAGGGAATTGTTATACGAGGTTACCGAAAGTTGTTCGGAGTCCCGGATGAGATCTTGAACATCATGAGGAGCTCTGGAATGTTCCGGAGGTAAAGATTGATATATAGGATGGATGGGTTTGGACATCGAAAATGTTTTGGGCGTCGCCGGTAGCGTACCGGGACCACCGGGACCACCGGAAATGGTTTCGGGGGTCCACCGGGAGGGGCCACCAGCCCCAAGAGGCAGCGTGGGCCAAAAGGTGGAGGGAAACCAGCCCAAAGTGGGCTGGTGCGCCTCCCACATAGAGGCCCAAGGCGGAGGAGGTGGAGAGAGGGGCAAACCCTGTCTAAGGTGGGCCTAAGGCCCACGAGGGGGTGCGCCACCCCCTCTCCTGCCCTGGCCGCCGCCCCACCTCCCATCGTGGAGGGTTGCGCCCTCCTACCCTTCCCCCTATATATATCGCTGGTTTTGGCCATTAGAGATACGACTTTCCATATCTCTCTCGGCGCAGCCCTGTTCTTCTTCCTCCTCATCTCCCTAGGTGCTTGGCGAAGCCCTGCTGGGAGACCTTGCTACTCCACCGCCACCACGCCGTCGTGCTGCTGGAGTTCTTCCCCCACCTCTCCCTCCTCCTTGCTGGTTCAAGGCGCGGGAGACGTCACCGGGCTGCACGTGTGTTGAACGCGGAGGTGCCGTGGTTTGGCACTAGATCGGAATCACGCCGCGATTCGGATCGCATCGAGTACAACTCCATCAACCGTGTTCTAGCAACGCTTCCGCTTAGCGATATTCAAAGGTATGAAGATGCTCTCACCCCTCTCTCGTTGCTGGTTTCTATATAGGAAGATCCTTGATGGTGTAGGATTTTTTTTTTGATTTTGCTACGTTACCCAACAGTGGCATCCGAGCCAAGGTTTTTTATGCCTAGATTCGTTGCACGAGTTGAACACAAAGGTTGTGGGCGCTGATCTTGTCAATTGCTTACCACTACTAGTCTTATTTCTTTCCGGCGGTATTGTGGGATGAAGCGGCCCGGACCAACTTTACACGTAACCACGTGAGACTGGTTCCACCGCCTGACAAGCACATGGTGCATAAGGTGGCTAGCGGGTGTGTGTCTCTCCCACTCTAGTCGGATTGGATTTGATGAAAAGGGTCCTTATGAAGGGTAAATAGCTTTGGCATATCAACGTTGTGGTTGTCACGTAGGTAAGAAAGCGTTCTTGCTAGAAACCCAAATCAGCCACGTAAAACTTGCAACAACAATTAGAGGACGTCTAACTTGTTTTTGCAGGGTATGACAAATGATGTGATATGGCCAAAGTTGTGATGTTACATATGTGATGTATGAGATGATCATGACGATGGTGATCATGGTGTCACACCGGCGATTGTGATGCCCCGAAGATGGAGATCAATGGAGCAAAGATGATAATGGCCATATCATATCATTGAATGATTGCATGTGATGTTTATCATGTTTTACATCTTATTGCTTAGAACGACAGTAGCTAATAAGATGATCCCTCTAAAAAAATCGAGAACGTATTCCCCTAAGTGTGCACCGTTGCGAAGGATCGTTGTCTCAAAGCACCTCGTGGTGATCGGGTGTGATAGATTCTAACGTTCGAATACAACGGGTGTAAGCCAGATTTACACATCGTATGGTTGATACGATCAGCATGGAGATGCTCACCGTCAACGACTAGTCCGTCTCACGTGATGATCGGACACGGGTTAGTCGACATGGATCATGTAACACTTAGATGACTAGAGGGATGTCGATTTAAGTGGGAGTTCATACATAATCTGATTAGATGAACTTAATTATCATGAACTTAGTTGTCTTTACAAATATTGTATATCCAGTGGCCAATGCACCTGTCAACCTGAACTTCAACGCGTTCCTAGAGAAAACTAAGTTGAAAGATGCTGGTAGCAACTATGCGGACTGGGTCCGCAACTTGAAGCTCATCCTCATTGCATCCAAGAAGGCTTATGTCCTTGAAGCACCGCTAGGTGACCCCCCCTGTTCCCACAGCAGCCCAAGATGTTCAGAACGTCTAGCAAGTGAGGAGTGATGACTACTCTCTGGTCAAGTGTGGCATGTTATACAGCTTAGAACCGGGGCTCCAAAGGCGTTTTGAGCAACACGGAGCATATGAGATGTTCCAGGAGCTTAAACTAGTTTTTCAAGCTCATGCCCAGGTCGAGAGATATGAAGTCTCCGACAAGTTCTTTAGCTGCAAGATGGAGGAGAACAGTTCTGTTAGTGAGCATATACTCAGAATGTCCGGGTTACACGGTCGTCTGACTCAGCTTGGAGTCGAACTTCCGGATGATGTTGTAATTGACAGAATCCTCCAGTCTCTCTGTCGTGGGTATAAGTCTGACAGTAGATGTGTAGGGTACGAAAGGATGGGCAGAGCCTTAGCTACGGCGAGGTTGTATGAGTTCAAGCCCCTCTGCGGTGGAGGTAATAGCCCTACGTCTCAGTGCTCTGGGAGCTTGTTGTCGAATGGAATATAGTATACAGTGAATTGCTAACCCCTGCACCAGTGGAGGGAGGGTGGCTTATGTAGAGTGCGCTGCCCTCCACAACGGTCCGGTGCACACGGGTGGAGTAGTGGCGATTAAATGCCTACGTTACAGGTAACGTACGTTTTAAATGCTAATAAAGGCACATGGAAACGTATGACCGTTTCCCTCCAGGGGGGTTACGATGCACAGAGTGGAATCCAGTCGGTTAGTTTGATATACTCCGAATGCTAGTCTCCGACAGGATGATCGAGGATCGGTACCGACTGGATGATGGGAACTCCTTAGTTCAGTCGAAACTGACTAAGGGCCTTGTCCCTTATGAGGGGTAGTCCTTGGGTAGGACCTTCAGGGCAGGCCTATGACCCTACCCTAGGACTATAACCCCATCATTAGTCCCCGAATGGATTGGGGTTGGAACGACGAAGCGATGCTTGAAGTTCGGATCCGACTGGTACGGATGCGACTTTGGCGTTGCTTGCCCGGATCCATTTTACCTTTTCTAACCAACTATCCGAGTGGAAATATTCGTGAAACAAACTGTCGGAAACCGAGTGCTTCCGTGGTATCTTCTGACGTGACCAGTCAACTGACAGCGGCGGATTTTCCGGGATCCTCAAATTTCGGTTACCGCACGCTCAGCGGGGATGACGACATCGCGCTCGAGTAGCGCGTGACGCCTCGATTCCCGCGCCTTCATCTTCTCCACTGATATCACCGCGGTTGGTCGGTGGATAAGATTTCAGGGCCACTTGCTAGTGACCCAGTCGGAACCTTACTTAAATCCCAACGGCGAGGGTTTTTTTGTTACGCTCGCCAGACATCTCGCCTTTGCTCCGCTTCCTTCGCCGTCCTCTGGGCACCCCAAGCTTCTTCCTTCTCCATCTCCCTCGCGAATCCACAGCTCCCACCATGACAAAGGGGCAGACCAGCAAGCTAGAGGCGCGGAAGAAGAGGGGGAAGGCGGCGGCTCCTGCGCGGAAGCAACGAACGCTACCGACGGGGTGGATCCAGGGGGACTTCCTCCCCTCCACGGTGACGGAGGAGGACCTGCTTGAGCTGGTGGAGCACGGGATGATCGCGCACAAGTCATGGAGGTTGAGGCGGAGGGCGAGACCGAGCCGGCGCCCCGGGAGGGGGAGCGCGTCCTGCTGCTCAGCCACGTGCATCGAGGTTTCTCCCTGCCCCCGCATCCTTTCTTCAAAGGCATAATGAACCACTTTGGGGCGCAGCTCCACCACTTCCCCCCGAATGCCATAGCCCATCTCTCTGCTTTCATAGTCTTGTGCGAGTGCTTCATCGGTTGTCCTCCCCATTGGGGGCTTTTCAAACATATCTTCTCTGCTAGGTCCCAAACTATCAAACGACTTAATCAGTCGGATGATAAGACTCACCTTCTCCAGCTCTATGGAGGTTTAGGCTTCCAAAAGAAGAGCAAAAGTAGTTATCCCGCTCTTCAGCTGAGTGAATCGGTTAGGAACTGGCAGTCGACATGGTTCTACTGCCAGGACGTCGCTTGCCCGAATGCCACGACAGGGCTACCTCCTTTTAGCTTAGATCGACCAGCTCCGCCTAAGCAGCTCGCGCTCACGAAGGCGGAGAAGATCCATATCCAGCCCCTGGTCGACGCACTCGTAGATGTCGTCAGAAAGGGAGTCACCGGCATAGATTTGCTGGAGGTTTTCCTCGGCCGGCGCATCCAACCACTGCAGGCCCGAGACCACGTCATGTGGCACTACACGGGGCCCGAAGACTCCACTCGGACCAAAGTCGAGTGCGTGACCGGGGAGACGGTGGCGTCGTGGGTGCTCCAAATCACAGGCGCCTGCGAGAACCCCAGAGGGTCCCAGCGAGTGAAGGCTTTCCGCGCGGACAACCCTCCTCCGAAGGAGGTGAGTATAACTTGTCTTAGATTTATCGCTGTCTTGAATCACCGTCTGACGTCTGATGTCACCGATTGTATTTTATGCAGAAGTGGACCAACTGGTTCTCTCCCGTCTCGAACGGGAACCCGACCGAGGAGGAGGAGGAGGGCAGCCAGGAGGGCAGTGTGGAGAGCGTCGAGTACGTCTCCGATAGTGGAGAGACGGAGGAGGAGTCTGGTGAAGAGGAGGAGGAAGACGAAGAGCAGAACTCGCCACCCCCGCCGCCAGAGCATCGAACCAAGCACCGACATGAACCTGTAGCTCCCTCGGCCCCTCCAGCATCCTCGAGCGCCCCCCCAACGATTCCTGTGGTCCCGAGTGCTCGGAGCACCAAGAGGACCAGGGATGCTGCTGCTGAGCCTGCGGGTCAGCCTTCCAAGGCGGCCAAACCGAGCGGATCTAAACCTCGGAAGGCTTTGCCGCGGATGAGGGTCATCGTTCCCGTCACCTCAACGTAAGTGCATTGTTCTTCTAACTTCTTCCGATATTCGATTGAACTCCTGTTTGATGGTCGAATGAATTTCACTCGACAGGGTTGCCACTTCTGCCACCTCTCCGGCGCACCAGGGGGATGATCCCATGGACACGGACAATGTTGTCTCGTCCCAGCCAGGTGCGTCATAGCGATTCCGAGAGTTTACATTATTGCATCACGAATTCCGTCTTCGGTCTTGCCTTTTTTCTGTGATCTCACGCCGTTCGGTCGGGTGTCTCTCAAGGGCGATTTATGTGGATGAGGGTGACCAGGGAAGGTCTGAGCAAGTTGTGGTGCGTGTCCTTGAGGCTGTTCCGCCAGTTACTGCTCTCGCCGCGGACGTGCCGCCGACTGAGGTGATGCCGTCGACTGAAACGGTGCTGGTTGTTCCTGAATCGACTGGAGCGGGCCTTGGGATGCCTAAGGAGCCTCCAACGATGCCAGGCCCGTCGAACGTCGAGTACAACGTCCAGCACCTCCCGGAAGACCAGGTGGGAGCGGCCAAGGGGGCCATGCTGCAGGCGGAGCTAATGGCGGGAGAAGCCAAGAAGGCGTACGACTCTATCGCGTCCCTGTACCAACGAAGCTTGGAACTGCGGGACGATATCCGAGTAAGTGGGCTAGTAAGTATTTACTTTTCTCTTGTAACCCACTGGGTGTGCTCGGATATCGTATGATTTTTGCAATGGGTTCACTCTTAGTGAACCCAGTGGGTGTAGTCCCCGAGACTTCTGTCGAGTGCTTGCACCGGCAGTTGTCTTTATACACATTGTCTTTGACTTGATCAGATCACAAATTAATCTGTTCGAATGCTAACAGTTGGGGCACTCGGAGTGTACCTACTGGATGAGTCCCCGAGAGTAATTTTACTCAGGTCGGGTAGTAGTAGCCTCATAGGCTTAGGTGTTGTCATGTAGCTCAATAGGGCGGACCTGTTTGAGTTTCATGCCAGTGGGGTCACTCTCAGTGAACCCACTGGGTGTAGTCCCCGAGACCGCTGTCGACTGCTTGCGTCGGCAGGGGTCTGAAGAACTTAGACTTTTTATTGTTGGATTTGTCTGATCGTCTCTTGGCGCTGGCTGGCAGAAAACTTGCGAGATGGGGACGGCATACGAGACTCTCAGGGCTGAAAAGGTTCAGTTTGCTGGTGAGCTGGATGCGGCACTGATTGCAATGGCTGGTATGAAGGATGTTCTAGCGGAACGAGAGAAGTCTTTGGAGCAGGCCCGTGAAGCGAACAAGGCGTTGACTGCTGAAGTGGAGAAAATGAAGGCGCATAGGTCCGGGCTGATGGGACAAATGGATGTGCTGAACAAGCGGTGTATAGCGCAGGAAAAATACGTCAGTGACTGGGCCCGGCAGATGATAACGCTTCTGGGTGGTAAGTCCTGGTTTTCGAGTGCCTGTGCTATGAGCATTTCACTCGGTGCTTATTGTTTGCTCGTCCTGTGTTCGCAGATTTTTGCATGGATGCTGAGGCTGAAGCAGCGGACGTGGAGCGGTCGATTCGTGAGAACATTCCACTCGGTGAGGACGCCAATCAAGATCTGCTCCGAGCGCACATTCGCCTGGGCAAAGTTGGGCCTTTCATCGGTCGACTGAGAGAAGTCGTCTGCCGGATCGACAAGGATCTTTGGCCTGAGGATGAGTCTCGGCATGAGATGGAAGGCTTGATGACTTGGCTAGAGGAGGTCCCATATCGAGTGCATTCATGGAAGAAGTCTGCGGCTCGCTGTGGCGCGGACGTTGCTCTGTCTCTTGTGCGAGTGCATTGCAAGGAGGTGCGCGAAGAGAAGCTGAAAGCGTTGCAGGTCGCCAACACGAAGAAACTTCGGTTCGAAGACTTCATGGAAACCTTCCTTGAGAGCGCCACTCGCATCGCCGACGGGATCGACCTGGACACATTCGTAGAGCCCGCCAGTCCTAGCGCCAGTCCTGACGATGTGTAAAAAAAAACTTTTACCTCGGTATGCCGAGAGTTGGTTGTAAAAACTTTGGCCACTGCTGTTGGCCATCACATTCGGGGCTCGGTGCGGGTAAGCTTGATCCAAACCGAGCCAACTATCTTTAGGTAACTTTGAATTTGAACCAAATCTTTTGGCCTTCTGTTGCCCAAGAGTTGTTGATACGATTTTGGCTCGAGTTTTTGTTTGGCGTTTCTTGGTGAAGCCAATGGCAAACATGCGGAGCATGTAATTGTCAGTTGTCTTGACATCTGCATGAGCTTCCCTGAGGGTCTGCTGATTCTCCGAGTGGATCTGTAGGATACACTCGAAGGCAATAGAGTACTTAGGCGATTCATGATCGCGGCTAAGTCTTCGAGTGCGACTGTCAGGCCGCACTCGGATTGAGTTGTTACTCATGTAATTGTCAGTAGTCTTGACATCCATATGAGCCTCAATGAGGGTCTGTTACTCATGTAATTGTCAGTGGTCTTGACATCCACATGAGCCTCAATGAGGGTCTGCTGAGTCCCCGAGTGCATCTGTAGGATACACTCGAGGGCAATAGAGTACTTAGGCGATTCATGATCGCGGCTAAGTCTTCGAGTGCGACTGTCAGGCCGTACTCGAGTTGAGTTGTTACTCATGTAATTGTCAGTAGTCTTGACATCCACATGAGCCTCAATGAGCGTCTACTACTCATGTAATTGTCAGTGGTCTTGACATCCACATGAGCCTCAATGAGGGTCTGCTACTCATGTAATTGTCAGTGGTCTTGACATCCACATGAGCTTCAATGAGGGTCTGCTGAGTCCCCGAGTGCATATGTAGGATACAGTCGCACGAAGCTTTCTCATTTAAGTGATTCTTGATCATAGTTAAGTCTTCGAGTGTGACGAGTAGTGCACGCTCGGAGAGAATTTGTACTGAGGCGATTCTTGATCGCAGCTCAGTCCTTGAGTGCGACGTTTAGTGCACACTCAGAGAAAATTTATTACTTAGGCGATTCTTGATCGCAGCTAAGTCCCCGAGTGCGACGTTGAGTGCACACTCGGAGAAAATCAGTACTTAGACGATTCTTGATCGCATCTAAGTTCCCGAGTGTGACGTTTAGTGCACACTCAGAGAAAGTTAGTACTTAGGCGATTCTTGATCGCAGCTAAGTCCCCGAGTGGGACGTTTAGTGCACACTCGGAGAAAGTTAGTACTTAGGCGATTCTTGATCGCAGCTAAGTCCCCGAGTGCGACATTTAGTGCACACTCGGAGAAAGTTAATACTTAGGCGATTCTTGATCGCAGCTAAGTCCCCGAGTGCGACGTTTAGTGCACACTCGGAGAAAGTTAATACTTAGGCGATTCTTGATCGCAGCTAAGTCCCCGAGTGCGACGTTTAGTGCACACTCGGAGAAAGTTGGTACTTAGGCGATTCTGGATCGTAGCTAAGTCCCCGAGTGCGACGTTTAGTGCACACTCGGAGAAAGTTCGTACTTAGGCGATTCTGGATCGCAGCTAAGTCCCCGAGTGCGACGTTTAGTGCACACTCGGAGAAAGTTAGTACTTAGGCGATTCTGGATCGCAGCTAAGTCCCCGAGTGCGACGTTTAGTGCACACTCGGAGAAAGTCATTGCTTAGGCGATTCTTGATCGCAGCTAAGAATTTTTTTTTGAGACCGGAGTCTGCGACTGCGGAAGAACTTTGAATCTGCAAAAACTCAATCTTACATTATATTATTTCACCAATACTTGTTCTTTACATTGCTTCAGTCGACGGTCACGTGTAGAAGCGCTTCAGGAGATGTCCGTTCCATGCTCGCGGCTCGTCTGTCTCCCTGTCGACGTTGTAGAGTCTGTATGCTCCGTTGTTCAGCACCTTGGAGATGATGAAGGGTCCTTCCCAGGCAGGAGCCAACTTGTGAGGTCTTTGCTAATCCACTCGGAGCACCAGGTCGCCTTCTTCGAACGTACGACTCCTGACGTGTCGCGCGTGAAAACGCCGCAGATCTTGTTGATAAATGGTTGAGCGAGTCAATGCCATCTCGCGCTCTTCCTCTAGAAGGTCCACTCCGTCTTGCCTTGCTTGTTGTGCTTCAGCTTCGGAGAAGAGTTCGACTCGTGGAGCATTGTGGAGAAACTCACTCGGAAGGACTGCTTCTGCTCCGTAAACGAGGAAGAACGGTGATCGCCCTGTGGATCTGTTCGGGGTTGTGCGGAGACCCCAAAGCACTGAAGGTAGCTCAGTGACCCATGCACCAGCGGCATGTCCCACCTCTCGCAGGAGTCGGGGCTTCAAACCTTGCAGTATAAGTCCATTCGCCCGCTCTGCTTGTCTGTTTGTTTGACGATGCACCACGGATGCAAAATCCACTCGGACACCTTGGCTTGCACAGAAACCTTTGAATCCGTCCAAGTCAAAGTTTGTCCCGTTGTCCGTGATTATGCTGTGAGGAACCCCGAATCTGGAGATGATGTCTCTGACAAACTTGATGGCTGTTAAGGCGTCGAGCTTCTTGATGGGCTTGGCTTCAATCCATTTTGTGAACTTGTCGACTGCCACCAACAGATGTGTGTATCCTCCTTGGCCTGTCCTGAATGGGACGACTGTATCTAATCCCCATCCTGCAAATGGCCACACAAGAGGGATTGTCTTCAACGCAGATGTTGGCTTGTGGGACTTGTTGGAGTAGAACTGACAGCCTTCACATCGGTCGACCATATCTTTAGCAATTTCGTTTGCCTGCAGCCAGAAGAAACCAGCTCTGAATGCTTTGGCGACGATTGCTCTTGAAGAGGCGTGATGACCGCAGGTTCCCGAGTGAATTTCTTCCAGGATCAACTGTCCCTCCTCTTGGGAGATGCATCATTGAAGAACGCGTGAAACGCTTTTCTTGTACAACTGGCCATCAATGACAGTGAACGACTTCGACCTGCGGACTATCTGTCTGGCCTGGACTTCGTCTTCTGGTAATTCTTGCCTCAGGATATATGCAATGATCGACACAGTCCAATTGGGGATGACAGCAAGAATCCCCATGATCAGATCAACCACAGCAGGTATGTCAACTTCAGTCGGATCTGACGAGCTCTTTGGTTGTACTAGTTCCTCTGTGAAAGGATCTTCTTTAACTGAGGGAAGGTGGAGGTGCTCGAGGCAGACATCACTCGGGACTGGTCTCCGAGTGGATCCGAGTTTTTCCAACTCATCAGCTGCTTGGTTCTTCAGCCGCGGAACATGGTGGAGTTCTAGACCTTCAAACTTCTTCTCGAGCTTCCTCACTGCATTAGAGTATGTGGTCATGGTGGGGTTCCTGACGTCCCACTCTTTCATCACTTGATTAACCTGTTGGAATTATGCCCTAGAGGCAATAATAAATATAGTTATTGTTATAATTCCTGTATCAAGATAATAGTTTATTATCCATGCTATAATTGTATTGAATGAAGACTTATATACATGTGTGGATACATAGACAAAACACTGTCCCTAGCAAGCCTCTAGTTGGCTAGCCAGTTGATCAAAGATAGTCAGGGTCTTCTGATTATGTACAAGGTGTTGTTGCTTGATAACTGGATCACCTCATTAGGAGAATCACGTGATGGACTAGACCCAAACTAATAGACGTAGCATGTTGATCATGTCATTTTGTTGCTACTGTTTTCTGCGTGTCAAGTATTTGTTCCTATGACCATGAGATCATATAACTCACTGACACCGGAGGAATGCTTTGTGTGTATCAAACGTCGCAACGTAATTGGGTGACTATAAAGATGCTCTATAGGTATATCTGAAGGTGTTCGTTGAGTTAGTATGGATCGAGACTGGGATTTGTCACTCCGTGTGACGGAGAGGTATCTCGGGGCCCGCTCGGTAATACAACATCACACACAAGCCTTGCAAGAAATGTGACTTAGTGTAAGTTGCGGGATCTTGTATTACGGAACGAGTAAAGAGACTTGCCGGTAAACGAGATTGAAATAGGTATGCGGATACTGACGATCGAATCTCGGGCAAGTAACATACCGAAGGACAAAGGGAATGACATACGGGATTATATGAATCCTTGGCACTGAGGTTCAAACGATAAGATCTTCGTAGAATATGTGGGATCCAATATGGGCATCTAGGTCCCTCTATTGGATATTGACCGAGGAGTCACTCGGGTCATGTCTGGATAGTTCTCGAACCCGTAGGGTCTGCACACTTAAGGTTCGACGTTGTTTTTTGCGTATTTGAGTTATATGGTTGGTTACCGAATGTTGTTCGGAGTCCCAGATGAGATCACGGACGTCACGAGGGTTTCCGGAATGGTCCGAAAATGAAGATTGATATATAGGATGACCTCATTTGATTACCGGAAGGTTTTCGGAGTTACCGGGAATGTACCGGGAATGACGAATGGGTTCCGGGTGTTCACCGGGGGGGGGGGAGCAACCCACCCCGGGGAAGCCCATAGGCCTTGGGGGTGGCGCACCAGCCCTTGGTGGGCTGGTGGGACAGCCCAAGAAGGCCCTATGCTCCAAGGTTAAGAAATCAAAGAGAAAGAAAAAAAAGGAGGTGGGAAAGGAGAGAAGGACTCCACTTTCCAATCCTAGTTGGACTAGGATTGGAGGAGGACTCCTCCTCCCTTGGTGGCGCAGCCCTTGGGGCTCCTTGAGCCTCAAGGCAAGCCTCCCCTACCTCCTCCTATATATATGGAGCAATTAGGGCTGATTTGAGACAACTTTTAAAAGGCAGCCCGACCACATACCTCCACGGTTTTACCTCTAGATTGCGTTTCTGCGGAGCTCGGGCGGAGCCCTGCCGAGATCAGATCACCACCAACCTCCGGAGCGCCATCACGCTGCCGGAGAACTCATCTACCTCTCCGTCTCTCTTGCTGGATCAAGAAAGCCGAGATCATCGTCAAGCTGTACGTGTGCTGAACGCGGAGGTGCCGTCCGTTCGGCACTAGATCGTGGGACGGATCGCGGGACGGTTCGTGGAACAGTTCTCGGGGCGGATCGAGGGACGTGAGGACGTTCCACTACATCAACCGCGTTCACTAACGCTTCTGCTGTGCGATCTACAAGGGTACGTAGATCGGAAATCCCCTCTCGTAGATGGACATCACCATGATAGGTCTTCGTGCGCGTAGGAATTTTTTTGTTTCCCATGCGATGTTCCCCAACAGTGGCATCATGAGCTAGGTTCATGCGTAGATGTCTTCTCGAGTAGAACACAAAAGTTTTTGTGAGTGGTGATGTGCGTTTTGCTGCCCTCCTTAGTCTTTTCTTGATTCCGCGGTATTGTTGGATTGAAGCGGCTTGGACCGACATTACTCGTACGCTTACGAGAGACTGGTTTCATCGCTACGGGTAACCCCGTTGCTCAAAGATGACTGGCAAGTGTCGGTGTCTCCAACTTTAGTTGAATCGGATTTGACCGAGGAGGTCCTTGTATAAGGTTAAATAGCAAATCATATATCTCCGTTGTGGTGTTTGCGTAAGTAAGATGCGATCCTACTAGATACCCATGGTCACCACGTAAAACATGCAACAACAAAATTAGAGGACGTCTAACTTGTTTTTGCAGGGTATGCTTGTGATGTGATATGGCCAACGATGTGATGTGATATATTGGATGTATGAGATGATCATGTTGTAATAGATAATATCGACTTGCACGTCGATGGTACGGCAACCGGCAGGAGCCATAGGGTTGTCTTTAAACTAACGTTTGTGCTTGTAGATGCGTTTACTATTTTGCTAGGATGTAGCTTTAGCAGTAATAGCATGAGTAGCACGACAAACCCGATGGCGACACGTTGATGGAGATCATGGCGTGGCGCCGGTGACAAGAAGATCGTGCCGGTGCTTTGGTGATGGAGATCAAGGAGCACGTGATGATGGCCATATCATGTCATTTATGAATTGCATGTGATGTTAATCCTTTTATGCACCTTATTTTGCTTAGAATGACGGTAGCATTATGAGGTGATCTCTCACTAAAATTTCAAGACGAAATTGTGTTCTCCCCGACTGTGCACCGTTGCTACAGTTCGTCGTTTCGAGACACCACGTGATGATCGGGTGTGATAGACTCAATGTTCACATACAACGGGTGCAAAACAGTTGCACACGCGGAACACTCGGGTTAAGCTTGACGAGCCTAGCATGTGCATACATGGCCTCGGAACACATGAGACCGAAAGGTCGATCATGAATCATATAGATGATATGATTAGCATAGGGATGCTTACCACTGAAACTATACTCAACTCACGTGATGATCGGACTTGAGCTAGTGTAAGTGGGTCATGAACCACTCAAATGACTGGAGAGATGTACTTTTTGAGTGTGAGTTTAGCAAGTAATTTGATTAAGTTAAACTCTAATTATCTTGAACATAGTCTAAGTCCACTTTGAATATATTTGTGTTGTAGATCATGGCTCACGCGACAGTCACCCTGAATTTTAATACGTTCCTAGAGAAAGCTAAGTTGAAAGATGATGGAAGCAACTTTGTAGACTTGGCTCGTAATCTTAAGTTGATATTACAAGCTGGGAAGAAGGATTATGTCCTTAATGCTGCGCTAGGAGATGAACCACCCGCTACGGCTGACCAGGATGCTAAGAACGCTTGGTTAACACGTAAGGAGGACTACTCAGTAGTTCAATGTGCAGTCTTGTATGGCTTAGAACCGGGACTTCAACGTCGCTTTGAGCGTCATGGAGCATATGAGATGTTCCAGGAGTTTAAGTTTATCTTTCAAAATACCGCCCGGATCGAGAGGTATGAGACCTCCGATAAATTCTATGCTTGCAAGATGGAGGAGAATTCGTCTGTCAGTGAACATGTGCTTAAAATGTCTGGGTACTCAAACCGTCTAGCTAAGCTGGGGATTGAACTCCCGCAAGAGGCTATCACTGACAGAATTCTTCAATCACTACCGCCAAGCTATAAGGGCTTTGTGTTGAACTACAACATGCAAGGGATGAACAAGTCACCCGGCGAGTTGTTTGCGATGCTGAAAGTCGCAGAGTCTGAACTCCGTAAAGAACATCAAGTGTTGATGGTGAATAAGACCACTGGTTTCAAGAGAAACGGCAAAGGCAAGAAGGGTAATTCAAAGAAGAGCGGCAAGCCTGTTGCCAATCCGACGAAGAAACCCAAAGCTGGACCTAAGCCTGAAACAGAGTGCTACTATTGCAAGGGTATGGGTCACTGGAAGCGCAACTGCCCCAAGTATCTGGCTGATAAGAAGGCGGCCAAAGAAAAATCAGGTATATTTGATATACATGTTATTGGTGTGTACTTAACGAGCTCTCGTAGTAGTGCCTAGGTATTCTATACCGGTTCTGTTGCTCATATTTGCAACTCGAAACAGGAACTGCGGAATAGGCGAAGGCTGGCGAAAGATGAAGTGACGATACGCGTAGGAAATGGTTCCAAGGTTGATGCAATCGCCGTCGGCACAGTTTCACTTCAGTTACCACCAGGATTAGTTATGAACTTGAACAATTGTTATTTAGTGTCTGCGTTGAGCATGAACATTATATCTGGATCTTGTTTATTGCGAGACGGTTACTCTTTTAAGTCAGAGAATAATGGTTGTTCTATTTCTATGAGTAACATCTTTTATGGTCATGCACCCAATGTGAGAGGATTGTTCATATTGAATCTTGATAGTGATAATACACATATACATAACATTGAGACCAAAAGAGTTAGAGTTAACAATGATAGCGCCATATTTTTGTGGCACTGTCGCTTAGGTCATATTGGTGTAAAGGGCATGAAGAAACTCCATGCCGATGGACTTTTAGAGTCACTTGACTTTGATTCACTTGACATGTGCGAACCATGCCTCATGGGCAAGATGACTAAAACTCCGTTTTCCGGAACAATGGAGCGTGCCAGTGACTTGTTGGAAATCATACATACCGATGTGTGCGGTCCGATGAGCGTAGAGGCACGCGGCGGATATCGTTATTTTCTCACCTTCACTGACGATTTGAGTAGATATGGTTATGTCTACTTAATGAAGCACAAGTCTGAAACATTTGAAAAGTTCAAGCAATTTCAGAGTGAAGTTGAAAATCATCGTAACAAGAAGATCAAGTTCCTACGGTCTGATCGTGGGGGTGAATATCTGAGTTTCGAGTTTGGTGCTCACTTAAGACAATGTGGAATTGTTTCACAGTTGACACCGCCTGGAACACCATAGTGTAATGGTGTGTCCGAACGTCGTAATCGTACTTTATTAGAGATGGTGCGATCTATGATGTCTCTTACCGATTTGCCGTTATCGTTTTGGGGTTATGCATTAGACACAGCTGCATTCACTTTAAATAGGGCACCATCAAAATCCGTTGAGACGACACCATACGAACTGTGGTATGGCAAAAGGCCAAAGTTGTCGTTTCTTAAAGTTTGGGGATGTGATGCTTATGTCAAAAAGCTTCAGCCTAAAAAGCTGGAACCCAAAGCGGAAAAGTGCATCTTCATAGGTTACCCAAAAGAGACAATTGGGTATACCTTCTACCTCAAATCCGAGGGCAAAGTGTTTGTTGCTAAAAACGGAGCTTTTCTCGAGAAGGAGTTTCTCTCAAGAGAAATGAGTGGGAGGAAGATAGAACTTGATGAGGTTGTCGAACCTCTCATCCCTCTGGATGGTGGCGCAGGGCAAGGGGAAACCCCTGTCATTGCGACGCCGGTTGAGGAGGAAGTTAATGATGATGATCATGAAACTCCGGTTCAAGTTCCTATCAAACCACGCAGGTCGACGAGACCACGTGCTGCTCCAGAGTGGTACGGTAATCCCGTTTTGTCAATCATGTTGTTAGACAACAATGAACCTGCAAATTATGAAGAAGCAATGGTGGGCCTAGATTCCAACAAATGGCTGGAGGCCATGAAGTCCGAGATAGGATCCATGTATGAAAACAAAGTGTGGACTTTGGAAGTACTACCTGAGGCCCGCAAGGCTATTCAGAACAAAAGGATCTTTAAGAAGATGACGAACGCTGACGGCAATGTGACTGTTTATAAAGCTCGACTTGTGGCAACGGGTTTTTCACAAGTTCAAGGAGTTGACTACGATGAGACATTCTCACCCGTAGCGATGCTTAAGTCCGTCAGAATCATGTTAGCAATAGCTGCATTTTTCGATTATGAAATCTGGCACATGGATGTCAAAACAGCGTTCCTTAACGGTTTCCTTAAGGAAGAGTTGTATATGATGCAACCCGAAGGTTTTGTCGATCCTAAGAATGCTAACAAGGTATGCAAGCTCCAGCGATCCATTTATGGACTGGTGCAAGCATCTCGGAGTTGGAACAAACGCTTTGATGAGGTGATCAAAGCATTTGGGTTTATACAAGTGGTTGGAGAATCTTGTATTTACAAGAAAGTGAGTGGGAGATCTGTGGCGTTTCTAATATTATATGTGGATGACATATTGCTGATTGGAAACAACGTAGAGTTTTTGGAGAGCATAAAGGATTACTTGAATAAAAGTTTCTCTATGAAGGACCTATGAGAAGCTGCTTACATTCTAGGCATTAAGATCTACAGGGATAGATCGAAACGCCTGATAGGACTTTCACAAAGCACATACCTTGATAAAGTTTTGAAGAGGTTCAAAATGGAACAGTCCAAGAAATGGTTCTTGCCGGTTTTACAAGGTACGAGATTGAGTAAGACTCAGTGCCCAGCAACTGATAAAGATAGAGAGCATATGAGCACCGTCCCCTATGCTTCAGCCATAGGATCTATCATGTATGCAATGTTGTGCACTAGACCGGACGTTAGCCTGGCCATAAGTATGGCAGGCAGGTTCTAGAGTAATCCAGGAGTGGATCACTAGACGGCGGTCAAGAATATCCTGAAGTACCTGAAAAGGACTAAGGAGATGTTTCTCGTGTATGGAGGTGACGAAGAGCTCGCCGTAAAGGGTTACGTCAATGCAAGCTTTGACACAGATCCGGACGACTCTAAGTCGCAGACCGGATACGTATTTATTCTTAATGGGGGTGCGGTAAGCTGGTGCAGTTCCAAGCAAAGCATCGTAGCAGATTCTACATGTGAAGCGGAGTACATGGCTGCCTCGGAGGCGGCTAAGGAGGGTGTCTGGATGAAGCAGTTCATGACGGATCTTGGAGTGGTGCCAAGCGCACTGAATCCAATAACCTTGTTCTGTGACAACACGGGTGCCATTGCCTTAGCAAAGGAACCACAGTTTCACAAGAAGACTAGACACATCAAACGACGCTTCAACCTCATCCACGACTACGTCGAAGGGGAGGACCTAAATATATGCAAAGTGCACACGGATCTGAATGTAGCAGACCCGCTGACTAAACCTCGTCCACGGGCAAAGCATGATCAACACCAGAACTGTATGGGTGTTAGATTTATTACAATGTAATTCGCATGATGATGTGAGGGCTAGATTATTGACTCTAGTGCAAGTGGGAGACTGTTGGAATTATGCCCTAGAGGCAATAATAAATATAGTTATTATTATAATTCCTGTATCAAGATAATCGTTTATTATCCATGCTATAATTGTATTGAATGAAGACTTATATACATGTGTGGATACATAGACAAAACACTGTCCCTAGCAAGCCTCTAGTTGGCTAGCCAGTTGATCAAAGATAGTCAGGGTCTTCTGATTATGTACAAGGTGTTGTTGCTTGATAACTGGATCACGTCATTAGGAGAATCACGTGATGGACTAGACCCAAACTAATAGACGTAGCATGTTGATCGTGTCATTTTGTTGCTACTGTTTTCTGCGTGTCAAGTATTTGTTCCTATGACCATGAGATCATATAACTCACTGACACCGGAGGAATGCTTTGTGTGTATCAAACGTCGCAACGTAACTGGGTGACTATAAAGATGCTCCACAGGTATATCCGAAGGTGTTCGTTGAGTTAGTATGGATCGAGACTGGGATTTGTCACTCCGTGTGACGGAGAGGTATCTCGGGGCCCACTCGGTAATACAACATCACACACAAGCCTTGCAAGCAATGTGACTTAGTGTAAGTTGCGGGATCTTGTATTACGGAACGAGTAAAGAGACTTGCCGGTAAACGAGATTGAAATAGGTATGCGAATACTGACGATCGAATCTCGGGCAAGTAACATACCGAAGGACAAAGGGAATGACATACGGGATTATATGAATCCTTGGCACTGAGTTTCAAACAATAAGATCTTCGTAGAATATGTGGGATCCAATATGGGCATCTAGGTCCCGCTATTGGATATTGACCGAGGAGTCACTCGGGTCATGTCTGCATAGTTCTCGAACCCGCAGGGTCTGCACACTTAAGGTTCGACGTTGTTTTATGCGTATTGAGTTATATGGTTGGTTACCGAATGTTGTTCGGAATCCTGGATGAGATCACGGAATGGTCCGGAAACGAAGATTGATATATAGGATGACCTCATTTGATTACCGGAAGGTTTTTGGAGTTACCGGGAATGACGAATGGGTTCCGGGTGTTCACCGGGGGGGGGGGGGGAACCCACCCCGGGGGAGCCCATAGGCCTTGGGGGTGGCACACCAGCCCTTGGCGGGCTGGTGGGACAGCCCAAGAAGGCCCTATGCACCAAGGATAAGAAATCAAAGAGAAAGAAAAAAAGGAGGTGGGAAAGGAGAGAAGGACTCCACTTTCCAATCCTAGTTGGACTAGGATTGGAGGAGGAGTCCTCCTCCCTTGGTGGCGCAGCCCTTGGGGCTCCTTGAGCCTCAAGGCAAGCCTCCCCTCCCTCCTCCTATATATATGGAGCAATTAGGGCTGATTTGAGACAACTTTTAAAAGGCAGCCCGACCACATACCTCCACGGTTTTACCTCTAGCTCGCGTTTCTGCAGAGCTCGGGCGGAGTCCTGCCGAGATCAGATCACCACCAACCTCCGGAGCGCCGTCATGCTGCCGGAGAACTCATCTACCTCTCCGTCTCTCTTGCTGGATCAAGAAGGCCGAGATCATCGTCGAGCTGTACGTGTGCTGAACGCGGAGGTGCCGTCCGTTCGGCACTAGATCGTGGGACGGATCGCGGGACGGTTCGTGGGCCGGATCGAGGGACGTGAGGACGTTCCACTACATCAACCGCGTTCACTAACGCTTCTGCTGTGCGATCTACAAGGGTACGTAGATCGGAAATCCCCTCTCGTAGATGGACATCACCATGATAGGTCTTCGTGCGCGTAGGAAACTTTTTGTTTCCCATGCGACGTTCCCCAACATAACCACCAAATCCGAATCGCCATAGACCATCAGGCAACGGACGCCGAGTGTGATGGCCATGCGCAGTCCATAAAGGAGAGCTTCATACTCTGCCTCATTGTTGGAGGAATCAAAGTGTATCTGCAGCACATACTTGAGTTTGTCGCCCTTTGGCGATACGATCACAACGCCAGCGCCGGAGCCATTCAACATCTTGGACCCATCGAAGAACATTGTCCAATGAGCCGAGTAGATGTGGGTCGGTTGCTATTGTTCTACCCATTCTGCTATGAAGTCAGCCAGAGCTTGAGACTTAATAGCTTTCTTGGCCTCGAACTTGATATCGCAGTACAACATCTCCATTGCCCACTTTGCCACTCGGCCTGATGCGTCCCGATTGTGGAGGATTTCCGACAACGGAGCATCAGAAACGACAGACACCGAGTGGTCTTGGAAATAATGGGCCACCTTCTTCGCAGTCATGTAAATCCCGTATATAAGTTTTTGATAGTGGGGATACCTCTGCTTGGAAGGAGTCACGACTTCGGAGACGTAATACACTGGCCGTTAAACTTTGTATGCTTTGCCTTCTTGTTCTCGTACGATTGTAAGAACAGTGCTGACGACTTGATTTGTAGCCACGATATACAGAAGAAGGGGCTCTTTATTGAGCGGAGCAGTAAGAACAGGCTGGGTGGAAAGTAGGACTTTGAGGTCGTCGAACGCGACTTGGGCTTCATCTGTCCACTCGAAAGTATCTGATTTCTTCATGAGTCGGTACAGAGGAAGTGCTTTCTCGCCGAGTCGACTGATAAACCTGCTCAAAGCCGCTAGGCAACCTGTGAGCCATTGAACATCGTGTATTCTGACCGGCCTCTCCATTCGGACGATGGTCCCGATCTTTTCGGGGTTGACCTCGATCCCTCGTTCGGAAACGAAGAAACCGAGTAACTTTCCGCTGGGAACGCCGAATGAACACTTGGCGGGGTTGAGCTTGATATCGTACCTACGAAGGTTGGCAAATGTTTCTGCCAGGTCAGTCAGCAGGTCGGAACCTTTGCGTGACTTGACTACGATATCATCCATATACGCCTCCACATTCCGACCGATTTGGTCGAGGAGGCATTTTTGGATCATGCGCATGAAGGTAGCTCCTGCATTCTTCCAACCGAATGGCATAGTGATGTAGCAGAAGCACCCGAATGGGGTGATGAAGGCTGTTTTTAATTCATCGGGGCGATACAGACGGGTCTGATGATAGCCCGAGTAGGTATCAAGAAATGACAAACGCTCGCAACCCGTAGTCGAATCGACAATTTGATCGATGCGGGGGAGCGGAAAATGGTCTTTCGGGCATACCTTATTGAGATGCTTGAAGTCAATGCACATCCGGAGCGACTTGTCTTTCTTGGGCACCATGGCAATATTGGAGAGCCACTCGGAGTGGTGTACCTCGCGAATGAAGTTGGCTGCCAAAAGCTTGGCCACTTCTTCTCCGATTGCCTTCTTTTTGTGCGCGGCGTACCGACGCAGGCATTCTCGGACGGGCCGAGCGGTGGGATCCACATGCAGTCGGTGCTCAGCCAACTCCCTGGGTACACCTAGCATGTCAGAGGGCTTCCATGCGAAGATGTCCCAGTTCTCACGGAGGAATTGGGTGAGCTCGGCTTCCTATTTAGGATCGAGGGTGGTGGAGATGTTCGTCGGGGCAGCAGTGTCGTCCGTCGGGTGGATGCTGACCTTCTTCGTCTTTCCTGCCGACTGGAATGCAGACCCCGAAGCTGGCTTCTTCGCACGCATCAAATCAGCGGGGTCGACTGTTTTCTTGTACTCGTCAAGCTCGAGGACGGCCATCTGCTGGTCGCCGATTCTTGATCCCTGCTGCAAACACTCTTCGGCCCGCTGTCGATTGCCTGTGATGGTGATCACACCTTTCGGGCCTGGCATCTTCAGCTTTAGGTATATGTAACATGAACGGGCCATGAAACGCGCATACGCCGGGCGGCCCAGAATTGCGTGGTAAGTGCTCTGGAAGTCCACCACCTCGAACGTCAGCTTTTCCTTGCGGAAGTTCTTGTCGGAGCCGAAAACGACGTCCAACGCGATCTGGCCGAGTGACTTGGCCTTCCGTCCACGGACGACTGCATGGAACTGCATGCTGCTCTCGCTGAGTTTGGACATCGGAATGCCCATCCCCTTGAGAGTGTCCGCGTACATGATGTTCAAGCCACTACCACCGTCCATGAGGACTTTGCGTAGTCGGACTCCTTCCACCACCGGGTCGACGACCAGAGCCTGTCTCCCTGGGGTAGGTACCTGTGCCGGATGATCCGACTGGTCAAAGGTGATCGCGGTCTAAGACCATTTGAGGAACTTGGGGTTGGTAGGGGTGGCCATGTTGACCTCCCTGTTCACCAGCTTCAGTTGACTCTTGCTCTCAACGTCAGCAAAAATCATCAGTGTTGCATGGACTTGGGGGAACGGATCCTGTCGTGGTTTTGTCACGGCAGATGTCCTTGTGAAAGGACTTAGTACTGGAGCCATCGCACCTTGGTGGCGACTCAAAGGGGTTAAGCAGGAGAGACACGGCGATTTACCCAGGTTCGGCCCCTCGACAAGAGGTAATAGCCTACGTCCTGCTTTGTGTGTATTGATGTGGATTCGATTACAAGGAAGGCGTAACTCGCCGTAACCTAGCACTCGATGATTTCCAACCTGACCTCTCCCCCTCCAGACTCGCCTTTATATATAGGTCGAAGCCTTAGGGTTTACAAGAGTCCCTTCCTCTTTACAAATCGTGACCATCGCGGTCTCTAAGTCGCCGTCTTGCAAAACTCAGAGTCCTTCCGTAAATCATAACCAACCTGCGACTTGGAACCGCCCAGGCTGAGGCCCAACTAGCCATGAAGGATGAATCGCCTTAACAGTAACCCGGCCCATATTCGGCGGGTCACTTAACAGGCAATATCCCCAACATTAGGCCCCAAATTGACTTGAATCCTCATGCCAATGCTTCCATTTTAGTCGGAGGCGATTCACTCCTCTGTGTTCCTCCATACACCAGAAATCTTAACTCGCCAGCTGGTACCGGACAAACTCTCTGAGTCGCCAACGCATTTCCCATCAGTGCTTTCCTTAGCCCTCGATTCTCGGAAACTCCAACGCAATCCCAACGGATCTTTTGGTGCGTCATTAACCCGAAATTTTCGGGCGCCATCATAGCGAATCTTTCCTTCCTCGACGGTTCCCGCTCATAGCGCCTCGATCTCCGCGCCCGTCCTGATAAATAGGCGGAAGGGACAGGGCTGACACCGGCCACCTACCAGTCCCATCAATCCCTTCACCATCATCTCAGCGAGAAGAAAACGCTCCGCATCCCGAAGGCTTCACCGCCGGCCGCGAACTCCACCTCTGTTCGAAGAACTCCAAGGCTGCCCGCAGGCCGTTGCCGTCCGAGAAGCTCTGGCGCCGCCCGCAAACCGTCGCCGTTCGAGGGGCTCCGGTGCCACCCGCAAGCTGCGGCCGTTCGAAGAGCTCCGGCGCCGCCTGCAAGCCGCTGCCGTTCGAAGAGCTCCGGCGCCGTTCGAGGAACTCCAGCGCCGCCCGCACTTCGTCACCGTCGCCAGGCTCCATCTTCACCAATCTTCTTCGACCAAGATCTTCAGGTTAGGCCACTACTTCCTTTTTTAAGGGTAGATTTAGTTCTTGTTCTTGCCGCCGCCATTGCCATAGCTCCGAAGCCCTATGTTCGCTACCATCTTAACTGTTGAACTGATTAGTCCGACCACCATTAGGGCACCTAGTGTTTCGGACAATGCTATCCATCTTTGCCCTCGCGAGTTTTCGCAACAGACTAGTCTTTTTAAACATGAGGCACCATCCTGATCACACACCGTTCATGTTTTAGCCACGTCCGTAAGCTTTTATATCTGTTGGATAGATCCATTCCTCTTTCACTGTTTGCAAAAAACTGTTTGGAAACCTCGTCCTTCCCTTAGCGTTTCGGAAAGAATAAAATTTACCACCCACAGTAGCATCGCTTCTGAGAATAGCCCTGCTCCGATAGGTCGCCACATCAGTCCAACCCGGCCTTCCAATCCGGCGGGTTAAGCAGAAGCTAGTCCCGACTCACATAATAAATGCTCGAGACACGTAATACCATTTTCTTGCCTATTTGTAGCATGGGTGCCGTTTTCAAGAGCGATTGGCTCCCCACCAAAGTTGACGATGTTGTTTTGGCGAATTACGTGAAAGCGGGCTGCTTGGATCCTCAAGACGTCATTGGATGGCGCACCGGGTTAGGAGAAGACCTACCCAACCCTAAGGAAGGAGAGATAGTAGTTTTTGTGGAACACTTAGAACGGGGTTTTAAACCGCCCGGATCCAAATTCCTTAGGGACGCCCTGAATTTTATGAACGTCCGACTCCAGGATTTGGGACCCAATTCCATAAGCAACCTGAGTCAATTCCAAGTCCTTTGCGAAGCCTATTTGCGGATCGAGCCTTCCGTCCCTCTGTTTTGGTACTTCTTCCACTTGAATCGCTAGACGGAATTCCACAATGGCCCCAGTTTGGAACTCGGCAGGGTCAACGTCCAGCGTCGCAGGGACAGTCCGTTCCCAGCACTCACTATGCCTAGCCATCCGAAAGGCTGGGGTGAATCTTGGTTCTACTGCAAGGAAACATCCCCTGCCGGCGAAAACAAACTTCAGGGTTACAGGCCAAGCCGCCTCCCAGTCAACTTCAAGCTCCCTGACAAGATCACCGAGAAAGAAGAGTCGGAATTTGTCCCAATTCTGTCCGAACTAAGATCCTTGACGAACAACGGTCTCACCGGGGTTGACTTGATTCGCTGCTGGGTCGAATGGCGGATCCTTCCTCTGAGCCGCCGAGACGGCCTGATGTGCGATTTTGACGGTACTCTGGATCATCCCCAATGCTACTTCCACACAGCATTAACGGAAAAAGACATAGTCACCATCATCAGGAAGCTGACCGGCGAACCTGCAGCGAAATGCGGCCAAATCGGCCTTAAGCCCTTCTGCAAGATTAACCCGGCACCCAAGGTAACCAAAGCTAACTCGCCCTCAACTTTTATTTCATCTGGTTTACTGTCATCATGACTTCATGCCATATCCCTTTCCAGAAAGGCGACAAGTTCTGGTCTAGGAGACCTAAGAAACAAGCCATGAAAAGTGCTAAGCCGCCTTCCAAGAAAAACAAAGGCAAAGGCAAATCGGCTACGGCCGAGCCATCTGAAGTCGACGAATCTCAAGCTGGCGACGCACTCTCAGAGGTACCAATCCGTCCTCATTTTCACTCGCCACTCATCACCTTTTTAACTTTACTTATCTCTCGCTCCTTTTATAACAGAATGAAGATAACGAGAGCCAGGAAGACTCTGTCGAGGTAATTTCCGTCTCTTCCGATTCATCTCCTTCTCCACCTAAGCCGGCCCGGCGAATATGTGGGAAAGTACCTGTCTCACATCCAAATGCCCATTTGGACCCAAATTTCTTACTGAAGAAAACGCAGCACGCCTCAAAACGGAAAACACGAAGTCATTCTGGCGACCTGACACCTGGCTTGCCAACAAGGAACAAAAGAAAACCAAGCGAGGTACCTCCTTTTCTTATTTGAGCAACCATTGTTCGTGCTGCTTTGGATCAGAGTCCTAACCCGCCAGTATTATCGATGTACCAATTCTACAGGATTCTCCCCCCACTTCTGGTGACTCAGTGATGTCGACCCTTCCACCAATGATCCGAGTCCCGGGGTAAGTTCCTTGTCCTGATCCTTGAGAATAATACTCTTTTTAATATATATATTTTTTAATACGCCTGTCTCTGGTTTATTAGGGCGCAAGCCAAAAAGAGGAAGACCAGTGGATCAAACCCTGATGCCACTCCTGAACCTCCAAGGAAAGCTACTCCGACTCAAGAGGATCCGAGTCAAAACGAGCCGACAATTCAAGCAAACCCTCCTGAGTCGCCCAAAGGATCAACGGATGTCCCTAGATCACCGGTCGTAATGGCGACAACTGATGACCCAGATGCTGTGGTCATTACTGGTTTTGGTTTCTCCAAGCCGACAGATACAATCCTTTCCAAGCATACAGCATCCCCTTCTCCATCAATTCTCGAGTCTGGGCCTTCCAAGGCGAAACTTTCTGACTATGCAGGTCTGGAGTTTAAAGAACTCTGTTCTGGCTTCGCAAGTCGCCTGGAAGCGAGTTACGAGATGGAAAAGAATCTGCTGAAGATGTTAAATAACAAACGTGAGGTAAAATTTCATACTCTATATTATTCTCAGCAGCCCCCAAGGGCCGGGTCATTAGTAAAATGATGAGCCGTGTCTTTTAAAAGCTTTGCGACCAGTAACCCCCAAGGGCCGGGTCATCAGTAAAATGATGAGCCGGGTCTTTTAAAAGCTTTGCGACCAGTAACTCCCAAGGGCCGGGTCATCAGTAAAATGATGAGCCGGGTCTTGATTTCTGTATAATTTCCCTTGAGAAATTATACATTAGCCCCCAAGTGTCAGGGGTATTGCCTTGCAATAATTCTGAGACTTGTCTCTGTTTTTAAATTTTGAACAGGAAAGCCTTGCCCAGACCGAACTGGTCCTGGGCGACTTAAGGAAAAACTTGGCTGACCAACAAGATGCCCGAGCTCAGTCGGAAGACAAATATAAGCTGGCTCTGGTTGAACTGGAAAAGCTCAAAGTCGAGTTAGAAAGAACTCAGGCTGACCACAGCGCGGTTTTGACGAGAGCCGAAAAAGCAGAAGCAAAGCTGGCAACTGTGCAGCAGGAGCTATCCGGCTTAAAGCGCCATATTTCCAACATGACACAAGCCATCTTTGGTAAGCTTTACCTAACTCGCCAATCCTATCCTCTTCCTTGGAGGAATTCCTTAATGTTTAACTTACCGGTTATTTGATCACAGGCTCGAGAGTCGCAAATCTGCAAGACGACATCGTGTTGATGCTGAAGGCGATCTATACACTGACGGAACAACTGTACACAGGCAGTGTGCTGACCGTCAAAGCTGTGATCGGTGCAAAGGAGCCCATAACTTCTATCAAAAAGGTGCTTGGATATCTATCCACACTGCCTCCCCAGATCGGCGAGTTAACCCGATCAGCCGCCCGGAAGGGTGTCCTGACGGCTCTGAGTCGCTGCCTGGCGTATGCTCCAGAAATTAATTTGGAAGAAGTAGCTGCCGGCTTCCCTCAGCTTAAAGATGACGGCTCGGAGTTCGTGGAAGAAGACTACCAGAAGGTTGTCAAGGATTCTCGACTGGCCGCGACTCAACTCGCCGCCAGCCTTGACTTGACAAAATATCAGGCGGCTTACGATGAAAAGAACAAGAAAATCAGCCCGCCAACCTTCATGGTGACCAACCTTATCCCTCGGCGACCCAAGAATCCCTTTGACTGGGAAACAGACCTGGCATCAATCTTGACCGATGAAGACGATTTCGCCTCTTTGTCCAGATGCAATTGGGTCTTGGGCGATTTACAAATCGAAGCTGGTCAGAGCTCACGCCAGAACTTAGCGGAATAGGTTTTCCTTGAATTTGGCCCAAGAGCCATGTAATAGTCAGTACTATCTTTTGATGACATCTTCTGCAAAAAACCCTTATACCGGTTTTGAGGCGGTTTAAAATATTTGGTTAACCTTTATCAGAATCGCCTGAAGTGCTCAACCCGCCAAGGATGAAAACCTTGAGCACATTATCTGTGAAAATAAAAGAATCACAAACAGTTTCAACGAGTAAGCAGTGAGGAAATTTTTTTCCAAAGTCAAATCATAACACGAGCAATTTTGTTGGCTCATACGATCGCGACAAGGGGGGGGGAGTCAGAAAGCTCGTGCACCTACCCTTAGTGCAGGTTTCGTCGGCTCATAAGGTCGCGACAGGGGGAGGCGAGTCAGAAAGCTCGTGCACCCACCCTTAATGCATGTTTCGTCGGCTCATACGGTCGCGACAGGGGGAGGAGAGTCAGAAAGCTCGTGCACCCACCCTTAATGCAGGTTTCGTCGGCTCATACGGTCGCGACAGGGGGAGGCGAGTCAGAAAGCTCGTGCTCCCACCCTTAATGCAGGTTTCGTCGGCTCATACGGTCGCGACAGGGGGAGGCGAGTCAGAAAGCTCGTGCACCCACCCTTAATGCAGGTTTCGTCGGCTCATACGGTCGCGACAGGGGGAGGCGAGTCAGAAAGCTCGTGCACCCACCCTTAATGCAGGTTTCGTCGGCTCATACGGTCGCGACAGGGGGAGGCGAGTCAGAAAGCTCGTGCACCCACCCTTAATGCAGGTTTCGTCGGCTCATACGGTCGCGACAGGGGGAGGCGAGTCAGAAAGCTCGTGCACCCACCCTTAATGCAGGTTTCGTCGGCTCACACGGTCGCGACAGGGGGAGGCGAGTCAGAAAGCTCGTGCACCCACCCTTAATGCATGTTTTGTCGGCTCATAAGGTCGCAACAGGATGTCATGAAATTGCTCTTTCTTTAAAGAAGAAGCCCCCCGAGTCAGGGAAACATTATATTATTCCATAATGAAAAACTGAAAAACTTACAAAGCATGGAGTTTTAAGAACACAAGTGTAATAAGGCCGCAAATGGGCAATATTCCAAGGGCGAGTTGACTCAGCCCCCGTAGTTGGTCGATCAGACCGAAGATCCATCAAGTAGTAAGAACCATTGTGGAGGTTCTTGCTGACAACGAAAGGTCCCTCCCAAGGGGGCGAAAGTTTGTGCATGCCTGCCCGATCTTGTATCAGTCGAAGCACCAAATCGCCTTCCTGGAAGGTCCGACTCTTCACCCGGCGACTATGATAACGCCGCAGATCTTGCTGATAGATCGCCGAACGAGCCGCTGCTAAGTCACGTGCTTCTTCCAAAGCGTCCACAGAGTCCTAACGCGCCAGCTCGTTGTCCTGCTCCACATATGCGGCGACTCTAAGAGAATCATGCCTTATGTTAGTAGGGAGGACGACGTCTGCACCATAGACCAAGAAGAAAGGGGTGAACCCCGTGGACCGATTCGGGGTGGTTCAGATGCTCCATAATACCGAAGGTAACTCCTCCACCCAACATCCTGGAGTTCTTTCCAGGGGAATTATGAGCCGAGGTTTGATCCCTCGCAAAACTTCCTGATTCGCCCGCTCGGCCTGTCCGTTTGACTGCGGGTGAGCAACCGCAGAGATATCAAGCCGGATATGTTCACGGCGACAGAAATCCAGCATCGCTCCTTGGGACAAGTTAGTACCATTGTCTATGATGATACTGTGCGGATATCCAAAATGGAAAATCAGCTTCTTCAGAAATTTTACCGCAGTCTCCGCGTCGCAAGCCCCAACTGGCTCCGCCTCAATCCACTTAGTGAATTTATCAACCGCCACCCATAAGTGAGTTTATTGTTGGAGGACATCTTAAAGGGACCGACCATGTCCAGCCCCCAGACCGCGAAAGGCCAAGTAATGGGGATCATCCTCAATTCTTGAGCCGGCACATGAGCCTGTCTCCCGTATCGTTGGCACCCCTCACACCGCCGTACTATATCTTCTGCATCTGCGTGAGCCGTCAACCAGAAGAAACTGTGTCGAAAGGCTTTTGATACCAAAGAACGTGACTCGGCGTGATGTCCGCAGTCTCCAGAATGGATGTCATTAAGGATCGTGCATCCTTCCTCGGAGGAGACGCACCGCTGAAAGACCCCCGAAGCACTTCGTTTATATAGCTCGCCATTAATTATGACCATGGACTTGCTACGCCGAACAATCTGGCGAGCCAAGACTTCGTCAGTGGGTAATTCGCCACGGGCAAGGTAAGCTAGATAAGGAAGAGCCCAATCCGGAGTGATATGGAGAGCCGCCACAAGCTGAGACTCGGGATCTGGTATCGCCAATTCCTCCACCGTGGGTACAGTCACGGATGGTTTATGCAAGATATCCAAGAAGACATTAGGGGGGACCGGTTTTCTCTGTGAGCCGAGTCGCGAGAGGGCATCAGCTGCTTCGTTGAGTCGCCGATCAACATGATCAACCTGGTATCCATGAAAATAGCCCGCCACGTCAGATACGGCTCGTCTGTAAGCCGCCATCATAGGATCTCGAGAATCCCAGGTGCCCGAAACCTGTTGCGCCACCAGATCTGAGTCCCCAAAACATCTGACTCGGGTTAGGTTCATCTCTTTTGCTAGTCGCAAACCGTGGAGCAGAGCTTCATACTCTGCCGCATTATTTGTACAAGGGAACATGAGCCGGAGGACGTAGCAGAACTTATCTCCTTGAGGGGATATCAACACCACACCAGCCCCCGAGCCCTCCAACTGCCTGGATCCATCAAAATAAATAGTCCAATAGGTAAGGTCAGGGTGATCTTCCAGAGCCTGAAGCTCCGTCCAATCATTGACGAAATCAACCAGTGCCTGGGACTTGATGGCCGTGCGGGGGGTATACTGAATGTGATGCGACCTAAGTTCTATCGCCCATTTGGCGATTCGCCCTGTTGCCTCGCGGTTTTGGATGACGTCGCCGAGGGGCGCGGAACTGACCACGGTGATTGGGTGTTCTTGGAAATAATGTTTAAGCTTCCGACTCGCCATGAACACCCCATAGACCAGTTTTTGCCAATGGGGGTATCGTTGTTTGGAGAGAGTTAACACCTCACTGATAAAGTACACCGGGCGTTGTACCGGGTATTCCTTTCCTTCCTCCTTTCTTTCGACGACCACGGCCATGCTGACCGCTTTGGAATTCGCGGCGATATACAGGAGCATGGGCTCCTTTTCAGTCGGGGCCGCCAGGACCGGCGGGTTAACCAGTTGATGTTTCAAGGCCTGAAGTGCCTCGTCGGCTTCCTCTGTCCACACGAATCGGTCAGACTTCCTCAACAATTGATAGAGCGGAATCGCCTTTTCTCCGAGGCGGCTTACAAAACGACTGAGAGCCGCGATACGACCCGCCAATCGCTGGACTTGGTTAACATTCGTCGGCTTGCCGAGGGAGGCAACCGCTTCAATTTTGTCCGGGTTAGCCTCGATGCCGCGCTCCGATACCAAGAAACCCAGTAGTTTTCCCGCAGGTACGCTAAAAACGCACTTGGTAGGATTTAGCTTCATCTGATATACCCGTAAATTATCAAAGGTTTCCTTAAGGTCTTCCAGAAGTGTCTCCTCCCGGCGGGTCTTGATGACAATGTCGTCAACATAAGCATGGACGTTGCGGCCAATTTGGCTGTGAAGACAATTCTGGATGCAACGTTGGTAAGTCACCCCTGCGCTCTTGAGCCCGAACGGCATGGACACATAGCAAAAGGCCCCGAAGGGGGTTATGAAAGCAGTCTTTTCTTGATCTTCCACAGCCATTTTAATCTGCTGATAACCTGAGTAAGCGTCCAAAAAGCACAATCGTTCGCATCCCGCCACCGAGTCAATGATTTGGTCGATGCGGGGAAGAGCGAAAGGATCCTTGGGGCAAGCTCTGTTGAGGTCCGTATAGTTAATGCACATACGGAAGGTGCCATTCTTCTTGAGTACTAACACCGGGTTAGCTAGCCATTTGGGGTGAAAGACTTCCACGATGAACCCGACGGCTAAAAGACAGGCGACTTCCTCTCCAATCGCCTTCCGTCGCTCCTCGTTAAACCGGCGGAGGTATTGTTGGACAAGTTTGCATTGTGGGTCAATATTAAGATGGTGCTCAGCGAATTCTCTCGGTACACCCGGCATGTCAGAGGGTTTCCATGCGAAGATGTCCCGATTCTCACGGATGAATTCGATGAGCGCGCTTTCCTATTTGGGGTCCAGACCCGTCCCAATGGTAAACTGCTTGGAGGAATCGCCAGGGATGAAGTCGACTGTCTTCGTGTCATCCGTTGGTTTGAACTTGAGGGGCGACTCGGAATCTGTAGTCGGTTTCTTGAGTGGTGTCATGTCCGCCGGGTCTACATTGGCCCGGTGATTTTTGAGCTCTTTCGCCGCGCAGGCGACTTCCGCGTAGGCCGCGTCTCCTTCCTCACACTCCTTTGCAATCCTTCTATCTCCGTCGACCGTGATGGGCCCTTTAGGACCAGGCATTTTGAGCTTGAGGTAGATGTAGCACGGGCAGGCCATGAAGCGAGCGTAAGCCGGTCGTCCGAACAGTGCGTGGTACGGGCTTTTTAATTTGACCACCTCGAAGACCAGAGACTCCAACCTGTAGTTCTGTGCAGTTCCAAACGCTACTGAGAGCCTGACCCGGCCAATCGGATATGCGGATTTGCCCGGGGCGATGCCGTGGAAAACTGTGGTTGAAGGCATCAAGTCTTTCTCTAATAGATTCATCCTCCGGAAGGTGTCGAAGTATAGGATATTAATGCTGCTGCCGCCGTCCATCAATACTTTCGATAGAGTGTAGCCCGCCACTTGGGGAGACACGACCAAGGCCAGGTCGCCCGGGTTATCTATTCTCGGCGGGTGATCCTCTCTGCTCCATGTTATGGTCTGTTCGGACCAGTGGAGATATCTGGGAACGGCCGGCTCAATTACGCTGTACGCCCGGTGATTTACCTTTTTATCACGTCTGCAAGCATTAGTGGTGAAAACATGGTATTGCCCATTACTTAGCTGTTTAGGATTGTTGCGGAAGCCCCCATGGTCATCCTGGTCCTGCGGAGCCCCTGCGGGGGTGGCTGCTGGAAGACTCCTGGCGGGTTGTACCGCCGGTGGTGGTGCACCGGGTATTGGCCGCCGCCTGGCTGCGGCCCCCCCTGAGCCTCTTGTTCGGGAAAACCGCCGAAGGGGTTGTGCCTTTGGTTGGGCGCGGCGAGTTGGTCTTGGCGACGGTTCGGGTCTTCGCTCTGGCTCTTCTTGATCGCCTCGGCCCAAAATTCCCGCATCACGAAGCAGTTCTCCCAGGAGTGGCCCGCTGGGCCGTCGGCCGTGGCGTGGTGCCGGCAAGGGCCTTTGAGCAGCTCTTCGTAGTTACGCGGTCTTTTTCCGCCGAAGCCTCGATTCTTCTTTTTGCCGTCATTGGCGTTGGTGTTGGCAACCAGATCCGAGGGCTCCTCATGCGGCCTACGCTTGCCGTTGATCCCCTGGTTATGACGGTTGCGGCCTTGGAGGCGGGTATGCTTATTCGTTGAATCGCCTTTCTTGGGCGAGTTACCCTTACCATCCTCGCCGGGATCCTTGGTATCATCGGCTTCGGCGTACCTAGTGAGGGTATCCATCAGCTCGCCCATATCCTGAACTTTCCGTTTGAGTCGCCCCAGCTTCTGGACCAGCGGTTCGTAGTGGCAGTTGTGCTCGAGGATAAGCACAGCTTGTGCTGCCGTGATGCCATCCGATGAATGGATAATTTCCGCGACTCGCCGCGACCAATGATGCGCCGACTCATCCGGGCATTGCACGCAGTGTTGTATGTCGACGATTGTCATCGGTCGTTTGCAGGTTCCCCGGAAGTTTTTGATGAAACGTTCCTTTAACTTGGCCCAGGACTGGATAGAATTGGGAGGTAAGTTCTTCAACCAAGTGCGTGCCGATCCCTCAAGCATCATGGTGAAATATCTGGCGCAAACCGCCTCGTTTAAGTCAAGCATGTCCATGGCGATCTCATAGCCCTCGATCCAAGATGTTGGTTCGAGGTCTGGTGTGTAATTAGGCACCTTTCTTGGTCCTTTGAAGTCCTTGGGCATTCCTTCGTTTCGAAGGGCCAGGGACAAGCAGGGCACCCCAACTCGCCCTCCGGTCCCCGCGGGAGGAGTTTGAGCCTCTTGAGTGTTGGGTGGACCTCCGCCCGGCGGGTTCCGCTCGGGCGAGTTGTCCTGCGGGAGGTGTCGCGGGGCGCTGTTTACGGCTGGCTGATCTTCCGGCCAACCCCTGGTATAGCTTGCCTGGGGGGTGGAGTGTAGCCGTTCGGGGCTGTGTGAGAACTGCGCGTTTTGGACCATCGCCGTTTTCAACATCTCAATGGCGTTCCTTGCTTCGATCTCAGCTGGGGTGTTGCCGTGGATCGGGAGGGACTCCAGATGGCGAGTTGCGGCAAGCACGTTATCCACCGGGTTAGAGAAGTGGCCTCGGGGGGTACGGAAACGAGGGATTTGACCCTCAGTCGGCTGAATCGGCGGGTTAGGAGGGCGGCCCATCCCTCCTGCTGGAGCGGCTCCCATCCCGGGCGTTTGGGGAGTGTCGAACAGGCGAGTCGGATTGAGACCATGGGGCAGGCGTCCCTGGTGCCTCCGCTGATGGACGGCGTCGGATGCACGCTGCTGTCTTTCGAGCCACCAATTGTCGGTGTTCAACCGCATCCTTTCGGCCGTAATCTGGGCCTGTCGAGTTTCCATCCTGGCGGACTCCGTCTCAGCATCCTGATGGGCCTTTGCCACCGCCTCCCTCAGTTTTGCTATCTCCGCATTTATCTCTTCTTGGTTCTCTGGCGTGAGGGGGGTTGACATTAGTCTTGTGATTTCTGCCGCTAAATCCACTAGGACTGCTGACGCACTTCTGGACGTCCCGCCGGTTCCATCGCCCCCGGCGGGGTTCGGTGCGGGTTGAGTCGCCCCAGCCATGTAGATGGCGATCTGGCGGCGGGTTCGATCGAGGATTTCCGGATCCATGGCCAATGATAAGCCCCCAAGACCGTCTCCGTGGAGGGACTGGATGGAATCGGAATCGCCCATGGATGACTCGTCGTCAGAGTTGACGGGGGTGACCTCCTGAGCCGCCGCGCGCTCTGGCTCCTCCGACCCCTGTGTGAAACCCACAAAGACCGAGCGGGTCAGATTCTGGGTTATGACTGGATGAACGTACCTGGCCGGCTCGACGATGTCGGAGGAGGTGTCCGGCTTAGGAACGGATGACCCGATCATGCCGATGAAGATGTTGATCTTGCCGAAGGGGACCCTGTAGCCTGATTCGAGAGAATTCGCTTCAGGTCCCCATCGCCGGTTGTCGATGTAGGCTATGCCGCGTCGGCTCCAAGTCATGAGCGCCACCGCATAACTCCCAGACCCTGGTAGGTCTCCCTTTGAGAACTCAACTCCACCGTGCGCAGGCCCCATGGTGGGCGCCAACTGTCGTGGTTTTGTCACGGCAGATGTCCTCGTGAAAGGACTTAGTACTGGAGCCATCGCACCTTGGTGGCGACTCAAAGGGGTTAAGCGGGAGAGACACGGCGATTTACCCAGGTTCGGCCCCTCGACAAGAGGTAATAGCCTACGTCCTGCTTTGTGTGTATTGATGTGGATTCGATTACAAGGAAGGCGTAACTCGCCCTAACCTAGCACTCGATGATTTCCAACCTGACCTCTCCCCCTCCAGACTCGCCTTTATATATAGGTCGAAGCCTTAGGGTTTACAAGAGTCCCTTCCTCTTTACAAACCGTGACCATCGCGGTCTCTAAGTCGCCGTCTTGCAAAACTCAGAGTCCTTCCGTAAGTCATAACCAACCTGCGACTTGGAACCGCCCAGGCTGAGGCCCAACTAGCCATGAAGGATGAATCGCCTTAACAGTAACCCGGCCCATATTCGGCGGGTCACTTAACAGGCAATATCCCCAACAGATCCTCCTTATCCTCCTCATCCTATTCATTGTCCTTTTCACTCGGTTGCCCTTCGCCGAACCCCTGGATCAGGAGGCGACACTGTCGAGTGGTATGCTTCGGATATATGGGGTTGCCCTCTTTATCCGTCTTCGTATGAATCGGACATGGTTGGTCCAGGTTGGGGTTATTGAACTGCTTCTTCTTGGGGGTGAACTGAGCCTTTCCTTTGCCCTTGAACTTGGCATTGGTTACAGCTACAGCTTTTGCCTGCGGAGTGGTCGGAGCTTTCTGCTTCTGCTTCCGAGTGTTACTCCCATCTCCATCGGCGACTGTTTTGTGCTTGCCGCTTCGGATGCGGTCCTCTTCTTCGCCATTTGCATAGTGTGCCGCTATCTCCATCATCTTGCTCATGGAGATGTCGCCTGTTCGTCCGAACTTCAGGTACAGATCCCTGTACCGCACGCCTGCCTTGAAAGCGCAGACTGCTTGATGCTTTGTGACGTTCTCCACCGTGTGGTAGAGGGTTGTTCAACGCTGAATGAAATCACGCAGGGGCTCATTCTACTCCTGGACGCAATGCTGGAGCTTCACGAGGTCAACAGGGCGCTTGCACGTCCCTTCGAAGGTCCTGATGAACACTCGGGCCAGGTCTGCCCAGCTGTAGATGCTTGAGGGGGCCAACTGGTTCAGCCATGCTCGCGCCGAGCCGTCGAGCATCAGAGGGAGGTGCTTCATGGCGACATGCTCATCTCCTCCTCCGATCTGGACCGCCACTCGGTAATCATCCAGCCACGTTTCTGGCTTGGACTCTCCTGTAAATTTGCTGATTCCCGTCGCCAATCGGAAGTTCGGAGGGATGTCAGCTAAACGGATGGCTCGACTGAAACACTCGGGGCCAGAGACGATGGTCCTGCTTCCACTAGGACGGTCAATATCGTAACCATCGCGGTGGGCTCGGCCCCTGTCGACCCTTCGCTGGGCGATATGCCCTCTCGCGTCGGGCCTTGGGTCGTAAGTGTCACCGACTGAACGCCGATCATCATGATGTCGGGGCCCGTAGGGCCCACCCCGCGGAGGGGTGCGTGAACGGCGACGATCTTCTTGATTCATGGAACGGCTGCCTCCCCTGTGTCGCTGATGAGAACCAGGGCTGTGAACTGACCGATGCGTATTCACATGAACAGAACTATTGTGGATCCTGTTGTGCGACTGGGAGACCGCCGAATTTTGCTGCTGCGCCGTGTGCAACAGGGCGCGGATTTGCTCGATCCCCGTGCCAGCCTCTGAATCAGTCGGCTGAAGGGAATCGGCTATCTTGGCAGCCGCAGCCAAGTTGAGGATGGGTGTGCGGAACAACTCCACGTTGCTCCGCCGAGTGTGCCGACTGGCAGAACGGCGAGGCGGACGACGCGCGTCAGACGTTTCGTCGATCTCGTGCTCGTTCCGGCCAGCTTGATGGGGATCTTCATGGGAGTTGGCCATGTGTACTTCTGCTGCAGGCCCGCGACCCGCGTACTCGGACGGAAACTCAGTCGGAACCGAGTCCGTGCACGGGGACGGCGGGGCAACCACAACCGACTCTAGGACCGCCACTTGCGAAGATGCGTTCTGGCGCGCCTGGGCGTGTTGCACCCGACGCTGGAGCCGCGGACGGCGGGACCGCTTGTTGCGGCGTGTGACGGCGGTGTAGGCCTGCACCGGAGCCGACTGCTGGATAAGAAGAATGCCGCGGGCGCCGGCACGGAAGTGCGTAGCCCCGCGGTGGGGACGCGCCTCGATGTCGAGAGGAGCGTCCTGAAGCCATGCCGAATCGTCGACGATGAAGGAGAGAGCGCCGAAGAGGATCTCGTGACCCGTGCTCGAATCTCCACCGAAAGACATGACGAAATGATGTAGTCGCAAACTCGCCGGAAGTCGCTTAGACGCCTGCCCCGAGGTGGGCGCCAACTGTCGTGCGTATAAATCTGACAGTAGATGTGTAGCATACGAAAGGATGGGCAGAGCCTTAGCTACGGCGAGGTTGTATGAGTTCAGGCCCCTCTGCGGTGGAGGTAATAGCCCTACGTCTCAGTGCTTTGGGAGCTTGTTGTCGAATGGAATATAGAATACAGTGAATTGCTAACCCCTGCACCAGTGGGGGAGGGTGGCTTATATAGAGTGCGTTGCCCTCCACAACGGTCCGGTGCACAGGGGTGGAGTAGTGGCGATTAAATGCCTACGTTACAGGTAACGTACGTTTTAAATGCTAATAAAGGCACATGGAAACGTATGATCGTTTCCCTCCAGGGGGGTTACGATGCACAGAGTGGAATCCAGTCGGTTAGTTTGATATACTCCGAATGCTAGTCTCCGACTGGATGATCGAGGATCGGTACCGACTGGATGATGGGAACTCCTTAGTTCAGTCAGAACTGACTAAGGGCCTTGTCCCTTATGAGGGGTAGTCCTTGGGTAGGACCTTCAGGGCAGGCCTATGACCCTACCCTAGGACTATAACCCCATCACTCTCCCACCAAGCCACAAGGGTTTTGTGCTGAATTACAACATGCAAGGGATGGATAAGACCATTCCTGAGTTGTACTCGATGCTCAAATCTACAGACGTAGAAATCAAGAAAGAGCATCAATTGTTGATGGTCAATAAGACCACCAGTTTCAAGAAGGGCAAGGGTAAGAAAAGCTTCAAGAAAGACGGCAAAGCTCTTGCCGCGCCTGGTAAGCAAGTTGCCGGGAAGAAGAAGAAAAATGGACCCAAGCCTGAGACTGAGTGCTACTACTGTAAGGGAACCGGTCACTGGAAGGGGAACAGCCCCAAGTACTTAGCGGATAAGAAGGCCGGCAATGTTAAAGGTATATATGATATACATGTTATTGATGTCTACCTTACCAGCGCTCGTAGTAGCTCCTGGGTATTTGATACCGGTGTTGTTGCTCACATTTGCAACTCAAAGCAGGAACTGCGAAATAAGCGGTGGCTGGCTAGGGACGAGGTGACGATGCGCGTATGGAATGGTTCCAAGGTCGATGTGATCGCCGTCGGCACACTACCTCTACATCTACCTTCTGGATTAGTTTTAAACCTTAATAATTGTTATTTAGTACCAGCTTTGAGCATGAACATTGTATCGGGGTCTTGCTTAATGCAAGACGGCTACTCATTTAAGTCCGAGAATAATGGTTGTTCTGTTTATATGATTGATATGTTCTATGGTCATGCTCCACTGGTGAATGGTTTATTCCTAATGACTCTCGATCGTGATGTTACGCATATTCATAGTGTGAGTACCAAAAGATGCAAAGTTGATAATGATAGTCCCACATACTTGGGGCACTGCCGCCTTGGTCATATCGGTGTCAAACGCATGAAGAAGCTCCATACTGATGGACTATTGGAGTCTCTTGATTTTGAATCATTTGACACATGCGAACCGTGCCTCATGGGCAAGATAACCAAGACTCCGTTCTCAGGAGTAATGGAGCGAGCAACCGACTTATTGGAAATAATACATACTGATGTATGCTGTCCAATGAATGTTGAAGCTCGCGGTGGCTATCGTTATGTTCTCACTCTCACTGATGATTTGAGTAGGTATGGATATATCTTCTTAATGAAACACAAGTCTGAAACATTTGAAAAGTTCAAAGAATTTCAGAGTGAGGTTGAGAATCAACGCGACAAGAAAATAAAGTGTCTATGATCTGATCGTGGAGGAGAATATTTGAGTCACGAGTTTGGCACATACCTAAGGAAATGTGGAATTGTTTCACAACTTACGCCGCCTCGCACGCCGCAACGTAATGGAGTGTCTGAACGTCATAATCGCACTTTATTAGATATGGTGTGATCTATGATGTCTCTTACCGACTTACCGCTATCATTTTGGGGATACGCTTTGGAAACTGCAGCATTCACTTTAAATAGGGCACCGTCTAAATCCGTTGAGACGACACCGTATGAATTATGGTTTGGCAAGAAACCTAAGTTGTCGTTTCTAAAAGTTTGGGGCTGCGATGCTTATGTGAAGAAACTTCAACCAGAAAAGCTCGAACCCAAAGCGTAGAAATGCATATTCATAGGAAACCCTAAGGAAACTATTGGGTATACCTTCTATCTTTGATCCGAAGGTAAAATCATTGTTGCCAAGAACGGATCCTTCCTAGAGAAAGAGTTTCTCCCGAAAGAAGTAAGTGGGAGGAAAGTAGAACTTGATGAGGTAGTTGTACCTCCTCTCGAACCGGAGAGTAGTGCAGCGCGGGAAATTGTTCCTGTGGCACCTACACCAACTGAAGAGGAAGTTAATGTTGGTGATCATGATACTTCGGATCAAGTTGCTACTGAGCCTCGAAGGTCCACAAGGGTACGCTCCGCACAAGAGTGGTACGACAACCCTGTGATGGAGATCATGTTGTTAGACAATGGTGAACCTTCGATCTATGAAGAAGCGATGGCGGTCCCGGATTCCAACAAATGGCTTGAGGCCATAAAATCCGAGATAGGATCCATGTATGAGAACAAAGTATGGACTTTGGTGGACTTGTCCGATGATCGGCGAGGCATAGAAAATAAATGGATCTTTAAGAAGAAGACTGACGCGAATGGTAAAGTGATAGTTTATAAAGCTCGACTTGTCGCAAAGGGTTTTCGACAAATTCAAGGAGTTGACTATGATGAGACTTTCTCTCCCGTAGCGAAGCTTAAGTCAGTCCGAATCATGTTAGCAATTGCTGCTTTTCATGATTATGAAATTTGGCAAATGGATATCAAAACAGCGTTCCTTAACGGGTATCTTAAGGAAGAGTTGTATATGATGCAACCGGACGGTTTTCTCGATCCCAAGAGTGCTAACAAGGTATGCAAGCTCCAGCGCTCCATCTATGGGCTGGTGCAAGCATCTCGGAGTTGTAACATTTGCTTTAATGAGGTGGTTAAAGCGTTTAGGTTCATACAGGTTTATAGAGAAACCTGTCCGTACAGGAAAGTGAGTGGGAGCTCTGTAGCTTTTCTCATACTATATGTGGATGACATATTATTGATGGGAAATGATATAGAGTTATTGGAGAGCATAAAGGCCTACTTGAATAAGAGTTTTTCAATGAACGACCTTGGAGAAGCTGCATACATATTAAGCATCAAGATCTATTGAGATAGATCGAGACGCCTCATAGGTCTTTCACAAAGTACATACATTGACAAGATATTGAAGAAGTTCAATATGGAAAAGTCGAAGAAGGGGTTCTTGCCAGTTTTGCAAGGTATGAGACTGAGTAAGACTGAGTCGCCGACCATGGCAGCAGATAGAGAGAAGATGAGTACTATCCCCTACGCTTCAGCCGTGGGCTCTCTAATGTATGCCATGTTGTGTACCAGACCTGATATAAACCTTGCCATAAGTTTGGTACGTCGGTACCAAAGTGATCCTGGTATGGAACACTGGACAACGGTCAAGAATATCCTTAAGTACCTAAAAAGGACTAAGGAGATGTTTCTCGTATATGGAGGTGCCGAAGAGCTCGTCGTAAAGGGTTACACCGATGCTAGCTTTGGCACAGATCCGGATGACTCTAATTCACAAACCGGATATGTGTATGTTCTGAATGGTGGGGCAGTGAGCTGGTGCAGCAGCAAGCAAGGGGTCGTGGCAGCATCGACATGTGAAGCGGAGTACATAGCTGCTTCGGAAGCGGCTCATGAAGGGATCTGGATGAAGGAGTTCATCACCGACCTTGGAGTGGTTCCAAGTGCGTCAGGTCCGATGACACTCTTATGTGATAACACTGGAGCCATTGCCATAGCCAAGGAGCCCAGATTTCACAGGAAGACCAAGCACATCCAACGCCGCTACAACTCCATCCAGGACAAGGTCTAGAGGGGAGTAATAGATATTTGTAAAGTACACACGGATCTGAATATTGCAGACCCATTGACTAAACCTCTTCCACGAGCAAAACATGATCAACACCACCATGCTATGGGTGTTCGATTCATCACAATGTAACTAGATTATTTACTCTAGTGCAAGTGGGGACTGTTGGAAATATGCCCTAGAGGCAATAATAAAGTGGTTATTATCATATTTCCTTGTTCATGATAATCATCTAGTGTTCATGCTATAATTGTATTAACAGGAAAGAGTAATACATGTGTGAATAAATAGATCACAATGTGTCCCTAGCAAGCCTCTAGTTGGCTAGCTCGTTGATCAATAGATAATCATGGTTTCCTGATCATGGACATTGGATGTCATTGATAACGGGATCACATCATTAGAAGAATGATGTGATGGACAAGACACAATCCTGAGCATAGCGCTAGATCGTGTTGTTCGTACGCTAAAGCTTTTATAATGTCAAAGTGTCTTTTCCTTCGACCGTGAGATTTTGCAACTCCCAGATACCGTAGGAGTGCTTTTGGTGTATCAAACTTCACAACGTAACTGGGTGACTATAAAGGTGCACTGCGGGTACCTCCGAAAGTATGTGTTCAGTTGGTACGAATCGAGATCGGGATTGTCACTCCGTTTGACAGAGAGGTATCTCTGGGCCCACTCGGTAGAACATCATCACAATGAGCTCAATGTGACTAAGGAGTTAGTCACGGGATGATGTGATACGGAACGAGTAAAGATACTTGCCGGTAACGAGATTAAACAAGGTATGGAGATATCGACGATCGAATCTCGGGCAAGTTCTATACCGGTAGACAAAGGGAATCGTATACGGGACTGATTGAATCCTTGACATCGTGGTTTATCCGGCGAGATCATCGTGGAGCAAGTGGGAGCCACCATGGGTATCCAGACCCCGCTGATGGTTATTGGCCGAAGAGGTGTCTCGGTCATGTCTGTCTCTTTCCTGAACCCGTAGGGTCTACACACTTAAGGTTCGATGACTCTAGGGTTATAGGGAATTGTTATACGAGGTTACCAAAAGTTGTTCGGAGTCCCGGATGAGATCCCGGACGTCATGAGGAGCTCCGAAATGGTCCGGAGGTAAAGATTGATATATAGGATGGATGGGTTTGGACACCGGAAATGTTTTGGGCGTCACCGGTAGCGTACCGAGACTACCGGGACCACCGGAAATGGTTCCGGGGGTCCACCGGGAGGGGCCACCAGCCCCAAGAGGTAGCGTGGGCCAAAAGGTGGAGGGCAACCAGCCCAAAGTAGGCTGGTGCGCCTCCCACATAGAGGCCCAAGGCACAGGAGGTGGAGAGAGGGGCAAACCCTGGCGCAGGTGGGCCTAAGGCCCACGAGGGGGTGCGCCACCCCCTCTCGTGCCCTGGCCGCCGCCCCACCGCCCATCTGAGAGGGCTTTCGCACCCTTAGGGGTGGGAACCCTAAGGGCTGCGCCCTCCTACCCTTCCCCCTATGTATATCGCTGGTTTTGGCCATTGGAGATACGGTTTTCCATCTCTCTCTCGGTGTAGCCGTGTTCTTCTTCCTCCTCATCTCCCTAGGTGCTTGGCGAAGCCCTGCCGGGAGACCTCGCTACTCCACGCCACCACGCCGTTGTGCTGCTGGAGTTCTTCCCCAACCTCTCCCTCCTCCTTGCTGGTTCAAGGCGCGGGAGACGTCATCGGGCTCCACGTGTGTTGAACGCGGAGGTGTTGTGGTTCGGCACTAGATCGGAATCACGCCGCGATTAGGATCGCATCGAGTACGACTCCATCAACCGCGTTCTAGCAACACTTCCGCTTAGCGATCTTGAAAGGCATGAAGATGCTCTCACCCCTCTCTTGTTGTTGGTTTCTACATAGGAATATCCTTGATGGCGTAGGAATTTTTTTTATTTTGCTACGTTATCCAACAGGAAGTAGGACGACTTAAATAGCCGGATATGGCCTTGGGCGGCAAGCAGGAGCGGTGCCACGGGGCGACGGTCGATGCACTCGTTGGACCTTGGGTTTCCGGACGAGTCTGTATAGGACCACGCCATGAGGAGGACGTAACGGGCGTGCGCGAGCATGTCAGGCTCTCTCATATACGCCACATATTTGGGCTGGATATGAGGGGTGACGGTCAACCCAAGTGTATGAGACCCGTTTGAAGGGTCCGTCTGGGTCGATTTACTGTGACCGATCATTCACCGGACAGCCTGTCCGGACGTTTGAGATGAATATAAAGGGTCCGGCTATATATGCTCTATGCGTCCGCCTCTAGTAGCGACTGGTTTTCATTTAATAAAAGGGTAGAGGCACGCTTTGGCACCGTAGCTAACATTATTTAGAAAAATCCTAAACATTTTACGAGCGGACGGACTTTCTTTTGAACTTGTGAATAAATTTCTCAAAAGAGAAACATTGTTTGAATTTCTGAACAGTTTTTTGTAACTCTTGAATTTTTTCAAATATTGCAAATATTTTTGGATTTGAGAAAACAATGAAAACAAGATTTTTTTTTAAATCTGAACATTTTTGCAAATACGTCAATATCTTATGAAATTCCAAATAATATTTTTGATAACATGAATATTTTTAGAAATTCCCAAGCATTTTTTATTTGGTGAATAATTTTGTAAACATGAACGTTTTTGATAAACGTAAACAATTTTTGAAATTGCAGATATTTTTAATTGGTCAACAAAATTTAAAAATGATGACGCATTTTGAAATTCTAAACATGTTTCAGATTTTTTTATTTCTTTTTGCGGGCAACATGTTTCACAGATTGTTGGACCAAAGTAGTTGAGAGACAAATATGTTTACTGGTACACAAAGAAAGTAAAATCCCTCGAAAGAACATAGAAGATTGTTTAATATTCTAAGAAGGTTGCTTTAGTTACACACATGATTGCCTCAGTTATTGATGTTACCCTACCGGCTATGCGGCATGTTATCTTTAACATCCGAATTCAACACAAAATTACCATCCCACGACGCACCTTTCCCTTTTTGTGTAAGAACCTCCCCCTCCCGCTCAGTTTTTTACCGTAGTGATATATTTCTCGTTGGAGGCACCCCTTTAAAATCAAAGGACGTCCATCTCATCTTCACGTGGATTGCAACAACGATATTTTTTTTTCATGTTACCAATATAATAGATTGGGTTAAAATAACACATAATATTGATAACAACAAATAATTACCGCCACCGACATTGGAAACACATGCCGACATTGGAAGTAAGTGGCAACATGAACATATTCGTATAGTCACCAATAAGTTTCACCTCCATCCCACCTATCATTCATTGCTAGAAGAGATAATTATCGTTCTTTTTTTACTCGTCCTATCCTACATCTTGTACTCCTAGCATATCCGGTAATCCGTTTCATTAGCGCCAACCAACACCACGTCAACATTAGTGTGGTCGTCATCGACGTCTCATCTTCTTCTTTCGCATTCCTATTTAAATGGAACTAATAAATTGCACTGAAGGTTTGATTTTCAAATCGATATAGTGCTTAACTTCTAAAATATTTTCGCATGAATGACTGCTATGAACGACGATGACAACGATCGAGTATTGTAGAAAACATTTTGTTAACGAATTTCTTGACATTTGAATGAACACATTTGATTTGTGAAGGTAGCATGTCTGGCTCTGTGTATGACTGAGAAGAAATATAATATGACCGCGTCCACGAACACCTATACGTAAGACATAGAATGACACGGTATGTAAACACTTCCAATACGATATAAGAACCTTACTTCATGTATTCCGTAGACACTTGAAGAAACCTAGTTCATGTAATCTGTAGAAAAATTAAGAAGGCAAGAAGGTAATAAATATTTAATATGAAGGTCCATAATTCCCTCATTGGTCTTGGCATATTTGATATTGGGTTCAAGCGCTCGATCTTTTCAAAAAAATACAACGATCTTCTAGGAGAGTTATCTGTTACCTTATATACAATGTAGCTGCAAGTGAGCTTAATACTGAACCGCGTATACCATGTACGTGATAGTACCTTCATCATATTCAAAGATTACCTCATCTCTAGCGTGTCCTCGTTCTTGGTGGATGTCAGGTCGGCGAGGGTGTAGATGGAGATCTAGCCGCTTTGCACCAAGAATCTTTGTAGCTCTAGAGCCTAGATCGTGTTGCACCATGCGACGACCACATCCCGACGCCCGAGCGCGGGCTTTCCCTTGTTGGTGGCCACCACGACATAGCCGATCCATTTGCACCCCCTACATTGATGCCTCGGATGGACACCCCTCATGTACGCAGCGGATGGTCAGGGTAGAGGGAGTGGTGTATAGGAACCGAATGACCCGGTATGCGGCAGCGTGGCCCATCAGCACATGTGGAGGGTTAGTGTCGGTGTTTACTCACGACATATACCATGGGTAGGCTAACGATGAGGGAAACCGTAGTAACACCAGAGGACGCTGGGGACGAGGTTGGCACAAGCGTGGGACGCACGATGTACCCAGGTCCAGGGCTCTCCGGAGAGATAACGCCCCTAATCCTGCTGTGTGTGTATGATGTATCAATATGCGTACAGGGTGCTCCTGGAGCTGTATGAGGAAGAGGAAGGGTGAGTAGCCGGCTCACCTCTTACTCTCTCAGGAGGTAAACTTTGCGTGGTGTAGTGTTGTGTTGTTGTGTTGACTGGCCCTCTGCATGGAGGGGGGCCGGGGGGTTTTATAGACGAACCCACCAACTTACAAATATGGATAAAAGGTACATAGGTGGGACCCGGCTGGCAGTCTCCGTGGATGGCCAGGGGTCCAGATAGGGTCTTGTCTTGTCGAGAGAGGGGTCCGCCGGCTGTCGGGTACCATCTGGCTGTGGGGCCCGCCGGTTGGCCAATGAGGCTCCCGCGTAAGGTTGACGCACGACACACGCGGTACGTCGGGTGTCGTCGAGTGAGATTCGTCATGGGCAGTCAGTACGGCCGTCTCCACTATTACCACGCCTAGTGTGGTAATGGAGTGGGTGTTAGACGGGCCGGCACTGTGCAGGGTGATGGATCACAGCCGGGGGAGGTCCGCGGCGTGGCCGCCAACGCTGTGCGTGCCAAGCGTCCTGATCTTGTACCCTTGCTGACGTGTTGTTAACTTTTATGGAAGGGTCCCATCATGGCCTATGGTATGATGTGACGGGTGCTCCTCAGCCGGCTGGACGACTGACCAGCCGGCCAAATAAGGTGCCCCCTCTTCCCGAGCCGGATGACTGGACCGAGCCGGCTGGAGAAGGAACCGCCTTGCCACCCAGCCGACAGATATTTCCTTGCCGGCCAAGGGGTTTGGTTTTTTTTGTAGGGGGGGTCTTGGTAGTACCTTTTTGTCAGAGGGCGAAGGAGCAGGCTTGTTGAGCCTACCCCGGGGTTATCCCCCGTCAGTAGTCCCCGAAGCAGGGGAGGTCCCCCGCTTTGGGGCGGGGCGACCTTGCCGGCTTCACCCGCCAAGCGATTGGGTTCCCGCTGCCACCTGAGGCAAGGAGCATCGGTTTGGGAGCCGGATGGCTTCCCGGTGACGCCTCGGCTTCACCGCAAGCGCAGGAGATCGTGCCACGTGTCGGGCCCGGCCTGGCGTAATGATGTCTTTAGAGAGGTGACGGGACGGGGCTTGAGCCCTGGGTCCCGCCACGACGCCCCCTCGGCCTCCGGGCGGGGGATCCTCTGCGGATTTCACCCCGCGACGTTTGGGCATCGGGAACGTAATGGCTCGTAATGCGCGGCATTAGTGGGGGGCCCGTGCGCACCGGATCCTCTCGCACGACCCTTCGTGGGGTTTAAATGGGGCGCGGGGGTTTCGAGGAGGCTATTCGCCCTCTCCGCCCTACACCAGTTCCTTCTTCCTCCCCGAGCCCAGAGAGAAAGAAAGCGTCCGTCGTCTCTTTCGTTTCCTCTGCTGCAGTCGCGCCCGCCCCTGCCGCAAACACCTCCCGTCGCTCGCCCTCTGCAGCCATGGCGGGCAGCTCTTCGTCGAAGAAGAGTCAGACGAGCGGGGCCTGGTTGGGCAGCAAGGTGAGCGAGGAGCACATCGAGGCTCTTCGTCATCATCGGCTACTGCCTCCAGCTTCCCTGGTGACGGCGCGGGTTCATGGGGCCAAGGCCGCTCCGATGCTGGAGGATGGGGAGTTCGTCGTCTTCGACGAGCACTTCTACCGGGGTTTCGGGCTCCCCGCAAGCCACTTCCTTTTCAACTTCTTGACCTTCTTCGGCTTGCAGCCACACCACCTCGCCCCGAACGCGATTCTGCAGCTCTCCGCGTTCGTGGTTGTGTGCGGGGGCTACCTGGGGGGCAGACCCCGCCTCGACCTTTGGCAGAGCCTCTACTTCCTCAAGCAACAGTCCATCCCTATGGACAAGGAGGAGGTGGCGAAGCTGGCCGGCGCCCGCCCAATGACGCTGTGTGGGGCCGCCCTGGTGCACCTTCGGCGGAAATGCACCGCCCTGTCGCTGCCCCTGCAAGACTCCCTCTAGCAGTGGCAGAGGGGCTCCTTCTTTGTGAAGAACACCACCTCCACTCGCGACGCCATCCGCCTACCGCCTTTTGCCGTCGCGCCTCCTACGGCGAGTAGGAATTGGGGGTTTAAGTTCCCGCAGTCGGCTCCCGAGGTGGCGCACATCGGCCAATACCTTGAGAGCTTGCAGACCCATGGCCTTCGGGGCCGGGACCTAATCACGTTCATGATCGACCGCAGAATCCTGCCCCTGCAGAGGCGACCCCATCTGATCTGCCAGATGGGGGGCCGACGCGATCCTTGCCGGCTTTCCACCAAGAGCTTCACTTTCGCCACAGTGGCCAAAGGAGTGAACCTTATCTCCACCGCCCGCCTGGACGTCAAGAGGAAGTGGAGATGGGGGTTGGCCCCCTATGATAGGGACCATTCTCCCCCGCAGGTAAGTATCTTGTTTTTCTCTTGCGTTTTTGAGCCGGCTGATACGTCCATTTTGCATCATGCTTTCATGTTGACATTTATCGCACTTTGGACTGTTATTACACTTTTTGGTACAATACTTATGCTTTTTCTCTGTTATTTTGTAAGGTTTACATGAAGAGGGAGAATGCCAACAGCTGAGATTCTGTACTGAAAAAGGAACAAGTCTGGGACACCTATTCCGCGCAACTCCAAAAGCCGTGAAAATCAACGGAGATTTATTTTGGAATATATAAAAAATACTAGGCGGAAGAAATACCCGAGGAGCGCCAGCAGGAGGCCACGAGCCTGCACGGCGCCCCCTAGCCGCGACGTGGTGGCTCGTGGCCCCCCTGCTGGCTCTCCGACGCCCATCTTCCTCTATATGAAGGGTTTCGTTCCAGAAAAAATCAATACAGAGCTTTGAGGAAGAAACACCGCCGCCACGAGGCGGAACTTGAGCAGAACCAATCTAGAGCTCCGGCAGGGCTGTCCTGCCGAGGAAATTTTCCTCCCGGAAGGGGAAATCGTCGCCATCGTCATCACCAACACCCCTCTCGTTGGAGGGGACTCATCTCCAGCAACATCTTCATCAGCACCATCTCATCTCCAAACCCTAGTCCATCTCGTGTATCCAATCTCCGTCTCACGACTCCGATTGGTACTTGTATGGTTGCTAGTAGTGTTAATTACTCCTTGTAGTTGATGCTAGTTGAATTACTTGGTGGAAGATTATATGTTCAGATCCTTGATGCTATTTAATACCTCTATGATTATGATCATATTTATGCTTTGTGAGTAGTTACTTTTGTTCCTGAGGACATGGGATAAGTCTTGCTAGAAATAGTCATGTGAATTTGGTATTCGTTCGGTATTTTGATATGATGTATGTTGTCTTTCCTCTAGTGGTGTTATGTGAACATCGACTACATAACACTTCACCATTATTTGGGCCTAGAGGAAGGCATTGGGAAGTAATAAGTAGATGATGGTTGCTAGAGTGACAGAAGCTTAAACCCTAGTTTATGCGTTGCTTTGCAAGGGGCTGATTTGGATCCACTAGTTTAATGCTATGGTTAGACTTTGTCTTAATACTTCTTTCGTAGTTGCGGATGCTTGCGCGAGGGGTTAATCATATGTGGGAGGTTTGTCCAAGTAAGGGAAGCACCCAAGCACCGGTCCACCCACATATCAAACTATCAAAGTAACGAACGCGAATCATATGAACGTGATGAAAACTAGCTAGACAGAAATTCCCATGTGTCCTCGGGAGCGCTTTACTTTATATTTGAGTTCGTTCAGACTTGTCCCTTGCTGCAAAAGGGATTGGGCCATCTTGCTGCACCATTTTTACTTTTGTTACTTGCTACCGGTTACGAATTATCTTATCACACAACTATCTGTTACCGACAATTTCAGTGCTTGCAGAGAATACCTTCCTGAAAATCACTTGTCATATCCTTCTGCTCCTCGTTGGGTTCGACACTCTTACTTATCGATAGGACTATGATAGATCCCCTATACTTGTGGGTCATCAAGACTCTTTTCTGGCGCCGTTGTCGGGGAGTGAAGCGCCTTTGGTAAGTGGAATTTGGTAAGGAAACATTTTATATCGTGTGCTGAAATTTATTGTCACTTGTTACTATTGAAACTACTACTTTGAGGAGCTTGTTCGGGGTATCTTCACCTCGACCGGAAGCACAAGGTATTGTTCCTCAACCCGATGCACCTACTGAAAATCTTTATTATGAAATTCCTTCGGGTATGCTAGAGAAACTGTTGGCTAATCCTTTTACAGGAGATGGAACATCACATCCCGACTTTCATCTAATCTATGTAGATGAAGTTTGTGGTTTATTTAAGATTGCAGGTTTGCCCGAGGATGAGGTTAAAAGGAAGGTATTTCCCTTATCTTTGAGGGATAAAGCATTGACATGCTATAGGCTATGTGATGATACTGGATCATGGAACTACAACCGATTGAAATTGGAATTCCATGAGAAGTTTTATCCTATGCATTTGGTAAATCGTGATCGGAATTATATCTATAATTTTTGGCCTCGTGACAGAGAAAGTATCGCTCAAGCTTGGGGAGGCTTAAGTCAATGTTATATTCATGCCCCAATCATGAGCTCTCGAGAGAAATTATTACTCAGAACTTCTATGCTCGGCTTTCTCATTACAATCGCACCATGCTCGATACTTCTTGTGTCGGTTCTTTTATAAAGAGAGATATTGATTTCAAATGGGATTTATTGGAAATAATAAAACGCAACTCTGAAGATTGGGAGCTTGATGAAGGTAAGGAGTCAGGTATGAATATTAAATTTGGTTGCGTTAAATCCTTTGTTGAAACAGATGCTTTTCGTGATTTTAGCGCTAAACATGGATTTGACTCTGAGATAGTAGCTTCTCTATGTGAATCATTTGCTACTCATATTAATCTCCCTGAGGAGAAGTGGTTTAAATATCATCCTCCTATAGAAGTCAATGTAGTAGAACCCGATGCAGTTGAAGAGAAAGTTATTGCTTACCATGATCCCATTGTTCCTAGTGCTTACATTGAGAAACCACCTTTCCCTGTGAGAATAAAGGATCATGCCAAAGCTTCAACTATGATACGTACGGGCTACACTAGAACACCTACACCCCTTGAGCAAATTATAGTTGAACCTAGTATTGCTATTATTAAAGATATCTTGACTGACAACATCGATGGGCATATTATTCACTTCTGTGAAGATGCTGCTAGAATTGCTAAACCTCATGCTAGAGACAAGCATCGACCTGTTTTTGGCACACGTGTCGTTTCTGTTAAGATAGGAGATCACTGTTATCATGGTTTATGTGATGTGGGTGCTAGTGTTAGTGCAATACCTGAATCATTATATAAAGATCTCAAGGATGAAATTGCACCTGCTCAGATGGATTTTATTGATGTCACTGTTCAACTTGCTAATAGGGACACTATATGTCCATTGGGAATTGTTAGAGGCGCTGAGGTCTTGTCTGGTAAAACTAAGTATCCTACTGATTTTCTTGTCCTTGCCACCACACAAGATAGCTTTTGCCCAATTATATTTGGTAGACCCTTCCTCAATACTGTCAATGCTCAAATTGACTGCGAGAAACAAACCGTTACTGTTGGCTTTGAGGGTGTGCTGCATGAATTTAATTTCTCTAAGTTTGGCAGACAACCCCATGAAAAACAATTGTCTAGTAGTGATGAAATCATTGATCTTGCTTCTATTGCTATGCCTCCCACCGATCCCTTAGAGCAATAATTGCTTGAGCGTGAAAAAAATATGCATATGGAAGAAAAGGATGAGATAGATAAAGTTATCTTTGAACAGCAGCCTCTCCTTAGGAACAATTTGCCTGTCGAATTGCTTGGAGATCCACCTCCACCTAAGGGTGATCCTGTGTTTGAGCTTAAACAGTTACCTGATACTCTTAAGTATGCTTATCTTGATGAGAAAGAGATATATCATGTTATAATTAGTGCTAAGCTTTCAGACCAAGAAGAAAAGAAATTATTGAAAACTCTGAGGAAGCACCGTGCTGCTATTGGATATACTCTTGATGATCTCAAGGGCATTAGTCCCACTCTATGTCAGCATAAGATTAAAACATATCCTGATTCCAAACCAGTTGCTGATCATCAACGTAGGTTAAATCCTAAGATAAAGGAGGTAGTAAGAAAAGAAATACTAAAGCTTCTGGAGGCAGGTATTATTTATCGTATTTCTCATAATGCTTGGGTAAGCCCAGTTCACTGCGTTCCTAAGAAAGGAGGTACTACCGTTGTCCCTAATGATAAAGATGAATTGATCCCGCAAAGGATTATCACTAGCTATAGGATGGTAATTGATTTTAGGAAGTTGAACAAGGCTAATAAGAAAGATCATTACCCCTTGCCCTTCATTGATCAAATGCTAGAGAGGTTGTCTAACACACACACTTCTGCTTCCTAGATGGCTATTCTGGTTTCTCCCAAATACCTGTTGCCCAATCTGATCAGGAGAAAACCAATTTCACTTGCCCTTTCGGTACCTTTGCTTATAGACGTATGCCTTTTGGCTTATGTAATGCACCTGCTACCTTTCAAAGATGTATGATGGCTATATTCTCTGACTTTTGTGAAAAGATTGTTGAGGTTTTCATGGATGATTTTCCTCTTTACGGATCATCTTTTGATTATTGCTTGAGCAACCTTGATCGAGTTTTGCAGAGTGTAAAGACACGAATCTTGTCTTGAATTGGGAGAAGTGCCACTTTATGGTTAATGAAGGCATTGCCTTAGGACACAAAATTTCTGAAGGAGGTATTGAAGTTGATAAGGCTAAGGTCGATGCTATCGAGAAAATGCCATGCCCTACAGATATCAAAGGTATAAGAAATTTCCTTCGTCATGCTGGGTTCTATAGAAGGCTTATTAAGGACTTCTCTAAGATTTCTAGGCCTCTCACTAATCTCTTGCAAAAGGATATTCCATTTGTTTTTTATGATGATTGTGTAAAAGCTTTTGAAATAATTAAGAAGGCCTTAATAACTGCACCTATTGTTCAACCACCTGATTGGAACTTACCTTTTGAAATCATGTGTGATGCTAGTGATTATGCTGTTGGTGTTGTCCTAGCACAAAGAGTTGACAAGACATTATATGTCATACATTACGCTAGAAAAACTCTAGACAGTGCCCAGAGAAACTATGCTACCACCTAGAAAGAATTTTTAGCAGTCGTGTTTGCTTGTGATAAGTTCAGATCTTATATCGTTGACTCAAAATCACTGTTCACACTGACCATGCTGCTATTAAGTATCTCACGGAAAAGAAAGATGCTAAGCCTAGACTCATTAGATGGGTTCTCTTGCTACAAGAGTTTGACTTGCATATCGTCGATAGGAAGGGAGTAGAAAATCTCGTAGCAGATAACATGTCTAGGTTAGAGAATGTTCTTGATGACCCACAACCTATCAATGATAGCTTTATTGATGAACAATTGAATGTCATCAATGCTTCACATAGTACACCATGGTATGCTGATTATGCTAACTTCATTGTGGCAAAATATATACCACCTAGTTTCACATACCAACAGAAGAAGAAATTCTTCTATGATTTGAGACATTATTCTTGGGATGACCCTCACCTTTATAAAGAAGGAGTAGATGCCGTTATTAGACATTGTGTACCTGAACATGAACAGGGACAGATCCTACAGAAGTGTCACTCCGAAGCTTACGGAGGACACCACGCGGGAGATAGAACTGCCCACAAGGTATTGCAATCCGGCTTTTATTGGCCTACTCTCTTCAAGGATGCCCGTAAGTTTGTCTTGTCTTGTGATGAGTGCCAAAGAATAGGTAATATCAGTAGGCGTCAGGAAATGCCTATGAACTACTCACTGGTGATTGAACCATGTCCAACGGGTATACTCACATTCTAGTTGCTGTGGATTACGTTACTAAGTGGGTAGAAGCTATTCCCACTAGTAGTGCTGATCACCACACCTCTATTAAGATGCTTAAAGAAGTCATTTTCCCGAGATTTGGAGTCCCTAGATATTTGATGACTGATGGTGGTTCACACTTTATTCATGGTGTTTTCCGTAAGATGCTTGCTAAGTATGACGTCAACCATAGAGTTGCATCTCCATATCATCCTCAGTCTAGTGGTCAGGTGGAGTTGAGTAATAGAGAGATCAAATTGATCTTGCAAAAGACTGTCAATAGGTCTAGAAATAATTGGTCTAGCAAACTTGATGATGCACTGTGGGCTTATAGGACTGCTTATAAGAATCCCATGGGCATGTCACCGTACAAAATGGTCTATGGTAAAGCGTTTCATTTACCTCTTGAGCTAGAGCATAAAGCTTATTGGGCGATCAAAGAGCTCAACTTTGATTTCAAACTTGCTGGTGAGAAGAGGTTATTTGACATTAGCTCGCTAGATGAATGGAGAACTCAGGCATATGAAAATGCCAAGCTAATTAAGGAAAAGGTTAAGAGATGGCACCATAGACGGATACAAAAACGTGAGTTCAATGTAGGTGATCATGTCTTGCTATATAATTCTCGTTTAAGATTTTTTGCAGGCAAAATTCTCTCTAAACGGGAAGGTCCTTACATTCTCGAACAAGTATATCGTTCCGGTGCCATCAAAATCAACAATGCAGACGGTAACTTTCCGAGGATTGTAAATGGGCAAAGAATCAAGCATTATATCTCACGTACTCGCATGAATGCTGAAAGCGATATTATTAATACCATAACCCCGGAGGAGTACATAAGAGATGTTTACTAGCCTGTTTCATACTCCAAAAACAAAGAGGCAGATCTAAATCGCTATAGCTTCCCCAAAAGTTCCCAAGGACAAGTTCTTCGAAAAGGTTATCAATCCCTACCTCGTGGAGGTGCTGCAACACCCTCAGTCTATTGAGATGCAGGAGGGGGTGCTACACATCCGCGATGTTGAGGGGCCCAAGAAGACCAGAAGCATAGAGGCAAGGCTCGAAGAAATGGAGCAGCAAGTTTTCTAATGCCAAAGTATGGTGGAACGGGGACTCAACGCCAACCACATGATGATCACGGAGTTCACCAACAAGCACAAGATCGACACCAAGGACATTGGGGACTGATACGTCTCCAACGTATCTATAATTTTTGAGTGTTCCTTGCTATTTTAGTATCAACTTTGTATGTTCCCTATGCATTTATATGATGTTTTATATCTTTTTGGGACTAACTTATTAACTCAGTGCCCAGTGCCAGTTCCTGTTTTTTTCCTTGTTTTGACCTCTTGCAGATAGGAATATCAAACGGAGTTCAAACGGAATAAAACTTTCGCCACGATTTTTTTCTGAAAATAAGACGAATACGAGACTTGAGAACCAAGGCAGCGGAGACCGTGGGAGGCCACGAGCCCCCAGGCCGCGGGCCCCCCTGGCCGCGCTGTGGGAGTTCGTGGGCCCCACGTGGCTCTGGTGCCCTACTTCTCCCGCCTATAAATTTCGATAAATCGTGCCACCGAAGAAAAGAGAGCCGCAATTACTTTTCCGCCGCCGCAAGCCTCTGCTTCCGCGAGATCCCATCTGAAGACCGTTCCGGTACTCTGCCGGAGAGGGATCCGGAGTTGGAGGGCTTCTACATCAACACCATTGCCCCTCCGATGATGCGTGAGTAGTTCACCACAGACCTTCGGGTCCATAGCTAGTAGCTAGATGGCTTCTTCTCTCTCTTGGATCTTCAATACAAAGTTCTCCATGATCTTCATGGAGATCTATCCGATGTAATTCTTCTTTGCGGTGTGTTTGTCGAGATCCGATGAATTGTGGATTCATGATCAGATTACCTATGATATATATTTGAGTCTTTGCTGATTTCTTATATGCATGATTTCATATCCTCGTAATTCTCTTCTAGTTATCGGTTTTGTTTGGCCAACTCGATCTATGATTCTTGCAATGGGAGAAGTGCTTGGTTTTGGGTTCATACCGTGCGGTGACGTCACCCAGTGACAGAAGGGGTACCGAGGCACGTATCGTGTGGTTGCCGTCAAGGGTAAAAAGATGGGGTTTTCATCATTGGTTTGAGTTTATCCCTCTACATCATGTCATCTTGTTTACGGATTTACTCTGTTTGCATGAACTTAATACACTAGATGCATGCTGGATAGCGATCGATGTTTGGAGTAATAAGAAGTAGATGCTAACAGTATCGGTCTACTTGTCTCGGACGTGATGCATATATGCATGATCATTGCTTAGATGACTTCATGACTTTGCGCGATTCTATCAATTGCTCGACAGTAATTTGTTTACCCGCCGTGATATTTGCTTTTATGAGAGAAGCCTCTAGTGAACACTATGGCCCCCGGGTCTATTTTCCATCCACTGTTTTCAGATATATATTACTTTCACTGTCAGATCTCACTTTTGCAAACAATCATGAAGGGATTGACAACCCATTTTGTCGCGTTGGGTGCAAGTTGTTGTTTCTTGTGCAGGTCACTTGGAGCTTTATCTTGGAGTTCCTACTGGTTCGATACCTTGGTTCTCAAACTGAGGGAAATACTTGATGTTGCTGTGCTACATCACCCTTTCCTCTTCAAGGGCAAAAACCAACGCAATCTCGAGTCAAATTGCCAAGTTATGGTGACGTGACTGGGAATTAGCAGGAAGGATTTCTGGCGCCGTTGCCGGGGAATTTCAATTTAAGCACATCTACCAAGTACCTCTCAAACTCATCTCTTGCATTTACTTTGTTTGCCAGTTGCCTCTCGTTTTCCTCTCCCCCACTTCACCCATTTGCCTTTTTCGTTTGCATTTCCTTTGCTTGTGTTGCCATGTGCATTCAAAATGCTTGCATCTTCGCTTGCTAAAAATCTAGTGACATGGATCCTCATCCACTTGCTAATCTTTTCAAGAGGTCCAACTATGTTGAACCAATTGCTAGTGAGTTTTGCTTACTAGATTATCTTTATGGAGTTTTGCTTGAGATGCGTGAATCTGAAAATTGTGAGGAATAAATTTATGAATTGATTCACGAGGGCTCCTTGGATGAAAAGCATGATTGCAATGGTTTCACTATAAATTCTATTAGTGACAATCATGCCAAAAATATGCAAAACCCTAAGCTTGGGGATGCTAGTTTTGCTATGTCTACTACTTGTTGCAATGATCATGATTGGGGTGATGATTTTTCTTATGATCTTGAAAATTTGTTTAAGCCTCATGATGATTGCAATAATAAAGAGTGTCAACTTTGCATGCATGTGGATCATGAATTTGAATATGATCCCACATGTAATTATTATGAGAGAGGAAAATGTTTTGGTAGAAACTTTCATGTTACTAAGTTAACTCTCGTCATGTTGAGATTGACATTGTCTCTTTCTTCTTCCTTGCATATGTCAATTATTGCTTGTCTTGATAATTTGTTTTCCTATAAAATGCCTACCCATAGGAAGTATGTTAGACTTAGATGTGATTTTCACATGGTTCATCATGCTCCCGTTATGTTTCAATTCTTATCTTCTATGTGAGCATCATTGAATTATCAATGCCTAACTAAGGGCGTTAAACAATAGCGCTTGTTGGGAGGCAACCCAATTTATTTTTGCTTTTTGCTTTTTGCTTTGTGTTTTCCACACTTTCATAATTCTGTTATGATGGTGTTCTTTGTGTTTTAATTAGCGTTTGTGCCAAGTGAAACCGTTATGATTAGTCTTGGTGATGCTTGTTTGATCACGCAGGAAAAGACAGAAACTTTCTGCTCATGAAAAGAATTTTAAGTTTTATTCTGTAAGAGCTTTTGAGTTGATTCTTTTTGCTGCTGATTGCTACGCAATTTTTCCAGACGTTCGTAATATTTCAGATTTTTTGAGGTAATGGAAGTATTCGGAGTATACAGATTGCTACAGACTATTCTGTTTTTGACAGATTCTGTTTTCATTGTGTTGATCGGTTGTTTTGATGAAACTATGGATAGTATCGGGGGGTACGACCCATGGAAAAGTTAGAATAGAGTAGTGTAACACCAATATGAATGGAATTCAAGTTCACTTCAGTACCTTTCAAGTTAGTAGTTTGTTTCCTTGTGCTAATGATATCACAAGTTTCTGTTTAAGTTTTGTGTTGTGAAGTTTTCAAGTTTTGGGTGATCTTCCTATGGACAATGGAACAATGAGTGGTAAGAGCCTAAATTGGGGATGCCCAAGGCATCCCAAGCCAAATTCAAGGACACCAAAAAGTCTAAGCTTGGGGATGCCCCGGGAAGGCATCCCCTCTTTCGTCTTCAATCCATCGGTATGTTACTTGGAGCTATATTTTTATACACCACATGATATGTGTTTTGCTTGGAGCGTCGTGTGTTATATTAGTTTTTGCTTTTAGTTGTGCCACACTTGTCCTTGCTGCACACCTATTTTTGAGAGAGACACGCACTCATCGTGTATTTGTAGAATACTCTTTGAGCTTCACTTATATCTTTTGAGCTAGACACTTTTGCTCCCATGAGCTTCACTTATATCTTTTGAGCTAGTTGATTTGTTGCTCTAGTGATTCACTTAAATCTTGTTAGAGCATGGCCGTGCCATATTTTGTAGAAATGGAAACTCTCGATCTTCACTTATATCTTTTTGAGAGTGCTCTCTTAAAGAACTTGGTAATTGGTGTGTGCTATGAAGTTAGTCCTATATGTGATAGGCATCCAAAGAGGATACAATAAAAAAAACCTCCATATTTAAGTGCATTGATTAGTAGGAGAAATTTTCTTCCTCATGCTTCGTTTTGAGATGTGCTTATGGTAATATTAGAGTTATGTTAGTAGGGTGTTGTGAATCTAGACATACTTGTGATAAAGTTAGTGATTCCCATAGCATGCACGTATGGTGAACCGCTATGTGATGAAGTTTGAGCATGATTAGTTTATTGATTGTCATCCTTTGTGTAGCGGTCTGGATCACGCGATGGTTTATACCTACCAACCCTTCCCCTAGGAGTATGCGTTGAATGCTTTGTTTCGATTACTACTAAAACTTTTGCAACAAGTATATGAGTTCTTCATGACTAATGTGAGTCCATGGTTTAGATGCACTTTTACCTTCCACCATTACCACCTTCTCTAGTACCGCACAACTTTCGCCGGTACATAAACCCACCATATAGCCTCCCTCAAAAAAGCCACCATACCTACCTATCATGGCATTTTCATAGCCATTCCGAGATATATTGCCATGCAACTACCACCGTTCCGTCTCATGACATGTGCCACCACTTCCACATTGCCATTGCATGATCGTAAGATAGCTAGCAAGATGTTGCTATGGTTTGTCCGTTTTTTGATGTCATTGCTATGCTAGATCATTAACACGGTACACTACCGAAGGCATTTCATATAGAGTCATCATTGCTCTAGTTTTGAGTTGTAAGTGTGATGATCATCATTAATAGAGCATTGTCCCTTGTGAGGAAATAAAAGAGGCCAGAGAAGCCCATTTACAAAAAAGAGGCCAAAGATGCCCACCAAAATAATAAAAAAGGCCAAAGAGCCCACAAAAAAATGAGAGAGAAGGGACAATTGCTACTATCCTTTTTCCACACTTGTGCTTCAAATAAGCACCATGATCTTCATGACACTTCCATTTACTAGTGGTAAATTATAACTTGGCTTGTATATTCCAATGATGGGCTTCCTCAAAATTGCCCTAGGTCTTCGTGAGCAAGCAAGTTGGGTGCACACCCACTAGTTTCCTTTGTGAGCTTTCATACACTTATAAGCTCAAGCGCATCCGTTGCATGGCAATCCCTACTCATTCACATTGATATCTATTGATGAGCATCTCCATAGCTCATTGATATGCCTAGTCAATGTGACCATCTTCTTCATTTTTGCCTCACAACCTCCACCATATTCCACTCCACCTATAGTGCTATAACCATGGCTCACACTCATATATTGCGTGAGAGTTGAAAAAGTTTGAAAAAGTAAAGGTGTGAAAACAACTACTTGGCCAATACCGAGGTTGTGCATGATTTAAATTCGTTGTGCAAGGATGATAGAGCATAGCCAGACTATATCATTTTGTAGGGATAACTTTCTCTTGGCCTTGTTACTTCGAAAGTTCATGACTACTTTGCTAGCATGCTTGAAGTATTATTGTTTTCATGTCAACATTGAACTATGATTTGGAATCTTATGGGTCTGAACATTCATGCCACAATGAAGGAGTTACAAAGAACAAAATATGCTAGGTAGCATTCCACCTCAAAAATTCAGTCTTTATCACTTCCCTACTCGAGGACGAGCAGGAGTTAAGCTTGGGGATGCTTGATACGTCTCCAACGTATCTATAATTTTTGAGTGTTCCATGCTGTTTTAGTATCATCTTTGGATGTTCCCTATGCATTTATATGATGTTTTATATCTTTTTTGGGACTAACTTATTAACTCAGTGCCTAGTGCCAGTTCCTGTTTTTTTCCTTGTTTTTGACCTCTTGCAGATAGGAATATCAAACGGAGTCCAAACGGAATAAAACTTTTGCCACGATTTTTTCCCGAAAATAAGACGAATACGAGTCTTTGAGAACCAAGGCAGTGGAGACCGTGGGAGGCCACGAGCCCCGAGGCCACCCCCTGGCCGCGCCGTGGGAGCTAGTGGGCCCCACATGGCTCCGGTGCCCTACTTCTTCCACCTATAAATTTCGATGAATCGTGCCACGGAAGAAAAGAGAGCCGCAATTACTTTTCCGCCGGCTCAAGCCTCTGCTTCTGCGAGATCCCATCTGGAGACCGTTCCGGTACTCTGCCGAAGAGGGATCCGGAGTTGGAGGGCTTCTACATCAACACCATTGCCCCTCCGATGATGCGTGTGTAGTTCACCACAGACCTTCGGGTCCATAGCTAGTAGCTAGATGGCTTCTTCTCTCTCTTGGATCTTCAATACAAAGTTCTCCATGATCTTCATGGAGATCTATCCGATGTAATTCTTCTTTATGGTGTGTTTTTCGAGATCCGATGAATTGCGGATTCATGATCAGATTATCTATGATATATATTTGAGTCTTTGCTTATTTCTTATATGCATGATTTCATATCCTTGTAATTCTCTTCAAGTTATTGGTTTTGTTTGGTCAACTCGATCTATGATTCTTGCAATGGGAGAAGTGCTTGGTTTTGGGTTCATACCGTGTGGTGACCTCACCAAGTGACAGAAGGGGTAGCGAGGCACGTATCGTGTTGTTGCCATCAAGGGTAAAAAGATGGGGTTTTCATCATTGGTTTGAGTTTATCCCTCTACATCATGTCATCTTGCTTAAGGCTTTACTCTGTTTGCATGAACTTAATACACTAGATGCATGTTGTATAGCGGTCGATGTGTGGAGTAATAAGAAGTAGATGCTCACAGTATCGGTCTACTTGTCTCGGACGTGATGCCTATATGAATGATCTTTGCTTAGATGACTTCATGACTTTGCGCGATTCTATCAATTGCTCGACAGTAATTTGTTTACCCGCCGTGATATTTGCTTTTATGAGAGAAGCCTCTAGTGAACACTATGTCCCCCAGGTCTATTTTCCATCCACTGTTTTCAGATCTATATTACTTTCTCTGTCAGATCTCACTTTTGCAAACAATCGTGAAGGGATTGACAACCCCTTTTGTCGCGTTGGGTGCAAGTTGTTGTTTCTTGTGCATGTCACTTGGAGCTTTATCTTGGAGTTCCTACTGGTTCGATACCTTGGTTCTCAAACTGGGGGAAATACTTGTTGTTGCTGTGCTACATCACCCTTTCCTCTTCAAGGGAAAAAACCAACGCAATCTTGAGTCAAATTTCCAAGTTCTGTTTACGTGACTGGGAAGTAGCAGGGACCACCTTTTCAAGCTTTATGACAGGATCGATCATCTCCAAGCCCAGATCTACGACATGCAAAATCAAAACTGTGAATATGAATATAGATTCAAAGCAATGATATTGGCTCCAAATTTGAGGATTCTGGACACTCGATCATCTTTCTATGATGGAGAGCCTATGCCTTGGAAGACGGAGCATCAGCCCCAGATTCCAACAACTCCACCACCATCACCTCCGAAGGAAGACAATTGAACACATGGGTATTGGCACTCCCTTGGCTTGTGCCAAGCTTGGGGAGTTTCCCCGGTATCGTATCACCATCATATCTTTTGCTTTTACTTTTGTTTCAGTTTTATCCTCTTTTTAGTTTTATCCTTTTCTAGTAGAATAGAGTTCTTAGTATGATCTTGGTTTTAGTTTTGCTTTTGGTTACCCCCTATGTAATCGTGCCCGTGAGTTATATATTAAGAAGTGTCTTAGTTTGCTTCATGACATGATCTTGAAAAAGAATAGTAAAACAACAAAAGCATGAAAGATCATATGATGATCTTATGGGAAGTGTTAGCTTCACATATAAGAAGAATGTTGATTGAAACTTGTTGCGGGTAGACAAACGTAGATCTTGGTCATTGTTGCAAATAATAGGAAGTAATAAAGAAAGAGAGGTTCACATATAAGTATATCATCTTTGACACCATCCATGATTGTGAACACTCATTAAACTATTACATGCTAAGAAGTAGATGTTGGACAAGGAAGACAACATAATGAATTATGCCTGCTTAATTCTGAACAATGCTATATGACTAGAGATCCCTTAACATGTGACGCTTGCTTCCACCTCATATTAGCCAAAACTCCCGCACTAAGTAGAGATACTACTTGTGCATCCATGAACCTTCAACCAAGTTTTGCCATGAGAGTCCACCATACCTACCTATGGATTGAATAAGATCCTTCAAGTAAGTTGTCATCGGTGCAAGCAATAAAAAAATGCTCTCTAAATATGTATGCTCTATTAGTTTTTGGAAAATAAGCTCTATACAAACCTGTGATGAAGAAGACATAAAAGCGACAGACTGCATAATAAAGTTCTTTATCACAGGGGGCAATACAAAGTGACGTTCCTTCACACTAAGAGATCACGCATCCAAACTTCAAAAAGCGCATGACAACCTATGCTTCCCTCTGCGAAGGGCCCTTCTTGTACCTTTACTTTTGATCTTTAAAAGAGTCATGGTGATCAACACCAATTCCTTTTTGGCGTTATCTTGGCAAGCGTCATGTGTTAGGGAAAGATCTATATCAATATTTCAGCTTGGAAACAGGTAATCATGAATTATTATTATTGGCATTACCCTTGAGGTAAATAGTTGGGAGGCAAAACTATAAGCCCCTATATTCCTCTGTGTCCGACTGAAACTTTGATTCCATGAGTACAATGTGAGTTTTAGCAATTGTGGAAGACTAAAAGATGATTGAGTATGTGGGTTTTCTTTATAAGCTCTTATTTGACTCTTTCCCATGTTATGATAGATTGCAATTGCTTCGATAACTAAATACTATTGGTTGTTGATTCTCAATAAGGTTCTTGATCCATGCTTTACATTGTGAAAGCATTATCACTTTAGCATAAGAGATTACATGCCTTTATTGCTCTTCTAATTGTGATCATGATGCCTTCATGCCCGTATTCTATTTTCTCGACACCTCTGTCTCTAAACATGTGGGCATATTTATTGATCTCGGCTTTCGCTTGAGGACAAGCGAGGTCTAAGCTTGGGGGAGTTGATACGTCCATTTTGCATCATGCTTTCATGTTGATATTTATCGCACTTTGGACTATTATTACACTTTTTGGTACAATACTTATGCCTTTTCTCTCTCATTTTGCAAGGTTTACATGAAGAGGGAGAATGCCGACAGCTGAGTTTCTAGACTGAAAAAGGAGCAAGTCTGGGACACCTATTCGGCGCAACTCCAAAATCCGTGAAAATAAACGAAGATTTATTTTGGAATATATAAAAAATACTGGGCGGAAGAAATACCCGAGGAGCGCCAGCAGGAGGCCACGAGCCGGCACGGTGTGCCCCCCTGGCCGCGCCGTGGTGGATCGTGGGCCCCCTGTTGGCTCTCCGACGCCCATCTTCCTCTATATGAACGCTTTCATTCCAGAAAAAATCAATACGGAGCTTTCGGGAAGAAACGCCGCCGCCACACGGCGGAACTTGAGCAGAACCAATCTAGAGCTCCGGCAGGGCTGTCCTGCCGGGGAAATTTTCCTCCCGGAAGGGGAAATCGTCCCATCGTCCTCACCAACACCCCTCTCATTGGAGGGGACTCATCTCCAGCAACATCTTCATCAGCACCGTCTCATCTCCAAACCCTAGTTCATCTCATGTATCCAATCTCCATCTCACGACTCCGATTACTTGTATGGTTGCTAGTAGTGTTAATTACTCCTTGTAGTTGATGCTAGTTGGATTACTTCGTGGAAGATTGTATGTTCAGATCCTTGACACTATTTAATACCTCTCTGATTAAGATCATATTTATGCTTTGTGAGTAGTTGCTTTTGTTCCTGAGGACATGGGATAAGTCTTGCTAGAAATAGTCATGTGAATTTGGTATTCATTCAGTATTGTGATATTACGTATGTTGTCTTTCCTATAATAGTGTTATGTGAACGTTGACTACATAGCACTTCAGCATTATTTGGGCCTAGAGGAAGGCATTGGGAAGTAATAAGTAGATGATGAGTTGCTAGAGTGACAGAAGCTTAAACCCTAGTTTATGCGTTGCTTTGCAAGGGGCTGATTCGGATTCACTAATTTAATGATATGGTTAGACTTTGTCTTAATACTTCTTTCATAGTTGCGGATGCTTAGGGGTTAATCATAAGTGGGAGGTTTGTCCAAGTAAGGGCAACACCCAAGCACCGGTCCACCCACATATCAAACTATCAAAGTAACGAACGCGAATCATATGAACGTGATGAAAACTAGCTAGACAGAAATTCCCATGTGTCGTTGGGAGCGCTTTACTTTATATTTGAGTTCGCTGAGGCTTGTCCCTTGCTGCAAAATGGATTGGGCTATCTTGCTGCACCATTGTTACTTTTGTTACTTGCTACCGGTTACGAATTATCTTATCACACAACTATCTGTTACCGACAATTACAGTGCTTGCAGAGAATACCTTGCTGAAAACCACTTGTCATATCCTTCTAATCCTTGTTGGGTTCGACACTCTTACTTATCGAAAGGACTACGATAGATCCCCTATACTTGTGGGTCATCACCGACCCCTTCTCCTTGCTGAGCCGGTGATACGTCTCCAACGTATCTATAATTTTTGATTGTTCCATGCTATTATAGTATCAACTTGGGATGTCTTATATGCATTTATATGCTATTTTATATCATTTTTGGGACTAATCTATTAACTCAGTGCCAAGTGCCAGCTTCTGTTTTTGACCCTTTTTCAGGCGGAGTCCAAATGGAACAGAACTTTGCGATGATTTTTTTTGGACCAAAAGAGACACCCGAAGCTCTGGAAGAAGGCCAGAAGAGCCACGAGGAAGTCACGAGCTTGCACGCTGCGGCCTACCCCCCTGACCGCGCCGTGCGGGCTTGTGACCTCCTCGTGTGCTTAAGTAATGCAATTCCACCGCCATAAATTCCTATAAATACAGAAACCTGCGAAAAGAAACCTATATCGGGAGTTCCGCTGCCGCAAGCCTCTATAGCCACCAATAACCAATCGGGAGCCCGTTCCGGCACCCTGCCCGAGCGGGAACCCATCTCTCGTGGCCATCTTCATCATCCCAGCGATCTCCTTGACGAGGACATGATCTACACCAACACCTCCATCACCTTCCCCCATCTATATTCAGCGGTCCATTCTCCCGCAACTCATTGTACCATCTACTTGAACATGGTGCTGTAAGCTTCATATTATTATCCAATGATGTGTTGCCATCCTATGATGTCAGAGTAGATTTTCGTTGTCCTATCAGTGATTGATGAATTGCTATGATTGGTTTAATTTGCTTGTGGTTATGTTGCTATCCTTTGGTGCCCATCATATGAGCGCGCGCGTGGATCACACCATAGGGTTAGTTGTATGTTGATAGGACTATGTATTGGAGGGCAAGAGTGAGAGAAGCTTCAGACTAGCATTGAAATTGATGCATATGGGATTGAAGGGGGACCAATACATCTTATTGCTATGGTTGGGTTTTACCTTAATGAACGTTAGTAGTTGCGGATGCTTGCTAATAGTTCCGATCATAAGTGCATAGAATTCCAAGTAAGGGATGACATGCTAGAAGTGGCCTCTCCCACATAAAACTTGTTATCGGTCTAGTAATGTAGTCAATTGCTTAGGGACAATTCCGCAACTCCTACCACCACTTTTCCACACTCGTTAGACACTCGTAATTGTTTCTTTATCTAACCAGACCCTAGTTTTTATTTACGTGTTCTTTACTTTCTTGCAAACCTTTCCTATCACTCCTACAAAATACTTCTAGTTTCATACTTGTTCTAGGTAAAGCGAACATAAAGTGTGCATAGAGTTGTATCGGTGGCTGATAGAACTTGAGGGAATATTTGTCCTACCTTTAGCTCCTCGTTGGGTTCGACACTCTTACTTATCGAGAAAGGCTACAATTGATCCCCTATACTTGTGGGTTATCAAGACCTTTTTCTGGCACCGTTGCCGGGGAAGCATAGCGTGGGGTGAATATTCTCGTGTGTGCTTGTTTGGTTTATCACTAAGTAGATTTATTTGCCGTTCTAAGTTGTTCTCTATCTTTAGTTATGGATATGGAACACGAAATACCAAAAAAATTAGGTGTACTTGCTACTCATGGAGATGGGGAACCTCCTAAAATCCTCGATGCTCTTTACGTGGAAAATATTATGCACTTCTTTAATAATCCCGAGAAAGCCCCATTCAATTATATAATGGGAGTCACATTGGATCAACGTGAATACTTTAGGGATTATCGCTTGACTCAAAAACGGAAACTATTATGGGATCAAATTCATTTGTTGAAATGGTATGCTTGGGAACTATGCTCGAGATATGATATTACTTCTTGCTCTAGGATAAAGGCTCAACACCTTCCCTTTTCTTGTAAATTTAATGATCTTGAAACCTTGGCTTCTTATGCTAATGGTATATATGATTACTATGACGTGGAACAAATAGAAGAGTTTGTTGCTTTTATGGGTGCTTATGAAATTGAAGCTATGTTTAAAAGGTGTGATGATAATGATGATGATGCTTACCGATCTGAAAATTTGGCTATGCTTCGTTATTGTAATACTAATTATGAATATAATGCCCATATTTATCGACTTATGGAGAAATTCTATAATGCCCAAGAAGAGACTAATATTTTGCAGGAAACTATGGAAGAAGAAAATGCTAAAACTGTGAGCTCATTAGATGAAAAAGATGACGAGGAGAGCGAAGAACAAAAGGAGGAAGAGCGGACTAGCTACCCGTGCCCACCTTCTAATGAGAGTAACTATTCAACTCATACATTGTTTAATTTCCCTTCGTTATTACCGAAGGATGAATGTTATGTTGATTGCTATGATCCCTTGGATTCGTTTGAAATATCCCTTTTTGATGAACTTGATGCTTGCTATGCTTGTGGCCATGATGCCAATATGAATGATGTTTATGAAGATGAACTAGCTATAGTTCCTTATGTTAAACATGATGATTTTGATGAATATAATATGCATGTGCTTGCTGCTCCGACTTGCAATTATTATGAGAGAGGAACTACATCTCCACCTCTCTATGTTTCCAATACGATAAAATTGCAAGAAACTTCTTATGCTATGTATTGGCCTTTACTTGATGTTCATGAATTGTTCTTTTATGACATGCCAATGCATAGGAAGAGAGTTAGACTTCGTCATTGCATGATATATGTGTGACGCCCCCGGTTTAATCGTACGCTAATCATACACGCAAATGCGTATGATCAAACCCAAGGACTCACGGGTAGATATCACAACATAACTCTAGACACAAATAAAATAACATCAGCTTCATATTACAAGCCAGGGGCCTCGAGGGCTAGAATACGGAAGCTCGATAAACACACGAGTCAGCGGAAGCAACAAATATCTGAGTACAGACATAAAACATGAGGTGCCTTAGAGAAGGCTAGCACAAAAGAAAACACGATCGAACGAGGCGAGGCCTCCTGCCTGGGAACCTCCTAACTACTCCTGATCATCAGCGGCCTCCACGAAGAAGACACCATCGGGACGGCAGGCATCGGCAGGAAACTCCACTCCTGGGCTCCATCATCTGGTCGCAGCAAACGGATCAAGGGAACAAGGGGGGAGCAAAGCAGCGGTGAGTACTCATCCAAAGTACTCGCAAGTCTTACATCAGATCTATTCTAAGTATGCATTAGTATCAAAGCAGGAGGATTATATGTGGACTGACTGCAGCAATGCGAGAATAGAGAGAGAAGGCCTAGTCCTATCGAAGACTACCATCTTCAGGGTCTTGCAGCAATAGACGAGAGTAGAACAGGGGGTAAAACAATAATAGTCATATTGTTGTAGCAAAATTAAAGTGAGGTCACGCCTAAAGATCCTCCCTCGACTCCCTGCGAGGAAGCAATCCCGAGACAAACTAAATCCAGTTAAGTAACAATTGTAGTTGTATAAGATCAGGGCATAACTCCAAGTCGTCCTGTAATAGTGGACACGGCTATCCGAATAGTTAATTTTCATCCCTGCAGGGGTGCACCACATGTCCCGTCACGCTCGATAACACTCTGGCCGGACATACTTTTCGGGGTCGTGCCCGGCCTCGGAATATCGACACGTCGCAGCCCCACCTAAGAATAGTCAGAGAGGCCAGCCCGTCGGTCTAACTCCTAAGCACAAAGGGTTCGTGGGCCCAGTTCCCCTTCGCGCTCCTGCACGTGGCGTGGGCGGCCGACGTCAGTCCTAGCATCCCTTAATCACAAGAGCGATGCATCTCGGGACCACTGGGCGTGCGCCGCTACATTGTTGGCATCTGAAAAGCTTCAGCTGATACCGCGACGCTGAGTACCCATAATTCTTCCCGCGTAGCCGGTTAGTGCGAAAAGGTCTCCGACCAACCCAGATCAAATACCCAAATCCATTAACATTTTAATTAGGCCAACAACACAGTCTCACGGGAATCCAACCGTCTTACAACTATTCACCAAAGATCCCAGTAACAAGGTCGAGTAACTGTGTGGTTGTAACATCGGGGGAATCCGAGATATCACCCTCGTTGGATTCCGAATGATGTACCCGTCAAGGTGGGCTTAGAGGAATCACCCTCGAGGGTCCCACACTTGAGGAGTTGCACGACAAAGGCGTCATCGGGAATGGTGAAAGAGGAATCACCCTCGATAACCACGACCGACTAGCTATACTACAGAGATATCATCAGGAGTACTTAGCGAGGTGTCACCCTCGGTACCTGATAGTATCCCTGTAGCGTCGTACAACGAAGGGGGTGTAAGTGCTGTGTCGGGTCTGCCTCGTCGATCAGAGATCGAGATTTGAAAACAAGCGGGGCAACTGAACTACGGGGTCACAGGGGATGACTGCTCCACCTATACTAAGCATATTAAAGGTACAGGAGTGAAAGTAGCAGTTCATCAAAAATAGGCTATGCATCAGATATAGGAGCTAACTACAATAGTAGAAAAATACTAATGCAAGCAGTAGGAAGAAAGACATAGGCGATATAGGAATGATCAAGGGGGGTTTGCTTGCCTTGCTGCTCTGCGGCAAAGAACTGATCGGCAGGGTCGTAGATGTATCCGGCAGCAGCGTCAGTCTTGGGGTCTACCGGTAAGAAGAGGGGGAAGAAACAATAAATAATAGCAACGACGCAACACAAAGCATGACATGGCAAGATGCAGGCTAGACATGAGCTAACGCAGCAACATCCATCATAGACGGGTCGGAAGAATATCTGACAATATTTTCCGGGTCTCGGGCTACTACCGATCAGACTGGAAACGATGAAAATGTTCCATGTTTGCTATGCTAGGGACGCGTGACAGACGAACGGGGCGTGTATCCGGGTTCGTCTCGTTCTGCTGATCAACTTTCATGTTGAAAATATTTTGATCTGACTTATGGATTATTTAATATTAATTTTTAAACTTTTATTCAATAATTCGGAATTAAAAACAGATTTAAATAATTTAATAAAAAACTATTATGACATCACCATCATGTCATGCTGACATCAACATTTGACTGGTCAACTGACCAGCGGGTCCCGAACGTCATGGGCACAAGTTTTAATTAAGATTAAATATTAATTAATCAGATTAATTTAGAGGGGACCCACGTGTCATATTCTAGTTATTCTAATTAATTAATTAACTAATATATCTATTTATTTATTTAATAAAAACATTATTTTTATTTTTATATTTTAATTTTCACTTTTCTTTAAAAGAGGTTGTGGGGCCCCCGTGTCATAGACAGCGGGGTGCGTTGGCCCCACCGGTAAGTGGCTTTAGGCCAAATACGCATTTTTACTCACAGATACATAACCAAACATTTAACGTATACCGACATATACCGAAATACATACATACATGCGTGCATCTCATACATACAAAATTCATACGCAATACATTAAATATTTTTATTTCTCTCAAAAACTTTCATCTCCCTCTCTTTGTTAACTTAACAAAGAGTCCTCGTCTCTGCTTCTCCTCTTCTCAACAAAGAAGAAAACTAACTTCAATCTGTCCTACGCGAACATCACGTCGTCGGAACGGGGCACCGTTCGTCGGAACGGAACCGGGACGGCGAGGGGAACAAGATGGTGGGAGGAGCCCGAGGAGGGGCTCACCGACGTTGACGGGAGGGCCCGGTGAAGCCGGAGTTCTCGTGAGGCGGAGGTGATGGCGAGGAGGACGAAGCGGTGACGGTGGTGACAGTGGTGGTGGTGCCGGAGAGGTCGTGCCGGCGAGGTCGTGCCGAGAGGGGCCCCGGTGAGGAGGGCCCCCGGGGATGGAGCCGTCGACGGGGAGGGGGCTCGACCGGCGCGGGGGCCGACAGGAGATGAGGCGGTTGGCCGGCGGGGGGCTCCTGGGGCCGATGGGGGAACCGGGGGCTCGGTCGCCGGAGGGAGGAAGTGGGGCTGGCCGGCGGGAGGTTGGTAGGCCGATGGGATGGGATCTGGGGGGCGAGGTGGGAGGCAGGGGCGTGGTGGATCGGGAGTTAGCAGGGGAGGGCCGGTCGGCGGGGCTCCCTGCCGATCAGGGAGGCGAGGTGGGAGTGGTGCCGTGGGGGAGAAGGAGCTGAGGGGATGGAGGTCGTGGAGCAAGCGGGGGGGGGGGGGGTCGGCAGGTTGGTGAGATCGAGCCAGGGGCCCGGTTGGTGAGCGGGGCTCGTGGGGTGGCGGCTGGGTGTCGGTGGGGGGGGGCAGGAGGGATCGATGGGTCGGATCCCTGGCGGCGGCGGGCGGGGGGTAGCGAGGGGAGCCGGTGCCTCGCTCGCCAGGGTTTGGCGCGCTGGGCTGGTGGCCTGGCTGGTTGGGCCACTAGGCCGAGTTAGGCGAGGGGTTCCTTTTTCTTTTTTTATTTAATACTTTCCTTTTTTATTATTACTATTTCTTTTCATCATTCTTTTTATTTACTTTCTTTTACAATTTAGTATATATATGTTTAACACTTTCTTTTATTCATTTCTTTTCTATTTACTATATTTCTTTTATTTATTTTATTCAAAGCTCCACTTTTAAATATATAGCGTTTACCGATAATTCCTAAGTGCCCGATTTGATATTATAATCAGCGAGGAAATTTTTTATAACTCCCCAAGTTATTATTTCAACAAACGAATTCTTTTCTCGTTTGACTTAATCTCAAAGCTCGGGTTTTGATTTGGTTTCAACCAACATGACAACATTGATATAATCCACGATGACGTGGCATCATTAGCGCGGGATCACTGTCGCTTAATTACAATCATCACTGTAGCAAAAGTCGAGGATGTCACAATTCTCCCCTACTAACAAGAATTCTCGTCCCGAGAATTAAGAGGTAGAAGGAAAGAGCCCGGGGTATTGATCACGAAGATGATCCTCGCATTCCCAAGTGGCCTCATCTTCAGAATGATTGGCTCACTGCACCTTGAGGAACTTGGTGACTTTGCGACGAGTTTTACGCTCAGCTTGGTCGAGAATGCGGAACGGATGCTCTTTATAAGGGAGGTCTTGTTGCAGCTCAAGCATACCATGATCCACTGCTCGAATAGGATTCTTGAAGCAGCGACGGAGCTGAGAAACATGGAAGAGATCGTGAACCTAAGAAAGGTTCGCCGACACTTCCAATTGATAAGCCACTCTCCCACGCGTTTCGAGAACAGTGAAAGGACCAATATAGTGAGGAGCTAACTTGCCCTTGATTACAAAACGGTTTGCCACTCTCATTGGTGTGACACGAAGATATGTCTTTTCGCCAGGTTGATAGACCATATCCTGAGGATGACGGTCATACTAGCTCTTCTGACGAGACTGAGCAGCCTTCAGATTGTCGTAATTAATGCGAACTTGGTCTTTAGCATGTTGGATAACATCTGACCAAAGAGTGATCAGTCCATTGAATGGTGGCTCGGGAATTCCATATGAGCCAAGTGCAAAGGATACTTTGGAGTCAAAGATGTACAGGAGAGCCAGGTTTCAATCCTGTGGAATTTTGGGTTATGGGTCCACCATATGGGCTGGGAGTAGGTAGAGGGGTGACATATGATACGATCTTGGTAGCATGACATGTCAGAGGATAGCCTTTCAGTTATGTTGGAACAACATATCGGTACCAAGGGCGGGGGACGAATAGAACCATCTTCCTGCTCGTTACAACGAGGCTGACCAATAGGCAAAGTTCTCGTCCACCGGCGGCTACCGGAATGTTATCCATAATAGTAACAGGGTTTTACTGACAGATTTATATACCGAGAATTTTACCTAAGCAGGGAATTAACACTGCTTAGATAAGTTATCCCACAAGAAAGTTCAAACAAACCAATGGGAATGAGAATGTGTTCACTCACACAAAGAATTTAAAGTATACCATTCTCGAGGAAAACATAGAGTATGGTATACATGATAGGTCATTAAGTGCCTATCCATCTGGATAAAGAGGCAAGAGGGACCATGAGGTTTACCCATACCATTCGGTTTGGATAACTGATCAGGAACAATTTAGCATTGCGCTTTCAATGTTCCTGTTGAAATTTGAAGTACCACATCCGTGCTTCGAGGTAGCATCGATATGGTCATCAGATGAAGGTCGGACTTATGGGTATACAAAGAGGATTCAGGAGGAGCAACTTATGACATAAGTCATATATTCTTCGCATGGAAGATGGCGAATCTTTCATATGGAAGAATTTATAACAATCGGTCCTTCGGCCTGGTGTGCCAGACAAGACATCACTATACCAGATTACCTAAGACCAAAGTTATAATTATTGGAAAATGTTCCAACCATCATATCTGCCCGAGATTCAGATCTGATTGGTGTCGGGACACCTCAGACTCAAAATGCCTGAGAAGAAAAATGAAGACGCAAGATTCTCATGATATGAATTACACAAGCAATTCTTGAAATATGAGTGTGATGGTAAGGCACATGAACACCATGTAAAGACATTCGTGTCCACGTGAAATTCTTTTCTCAAAAGGCAACTGGGTTCTCATTTTGGGAACCATCATCGAGGATGACAAGGTTCCATGTGTAAGTCTGGATTAGCTCTTATGAAATAACTTCTTTTCCCTTGATCAAATCAGCTAGTGGCTTGGCGTGCTAAGAGAAGTTATAAGAAGTGAAGATAGCAAATCTTCAAAACATATAACACTTCGCACATGCGTGAATGACTTGGGATTTCTCGAGAAGAAGCAAAACAAAACTTCCACATATTCACGGCGGAAAAAATGCACGTGAACTTTGGGAAAACATTTCTGCTACCAAACACATTCTTCATGAGCTAGGCACAAGGATAATGCCTGCAATAGCTTCATCACGAACCATGGAGAACTTGAGGGTGCGGCCGATGGGCTCAGCAACAAACCCTCAAGATTTTTACAGGGATGAATTTCTAAAATTACAATATGAAGGGGATAGCATTTTTGAAAACAAAAGGTACAATGTCGCATGCTCGAGGGAACAACATCAATTAAACATTGGTCGAGGGGTGCACTCGGGAATACAGACGGAGTAGCACAACCAATGTCAAAAATGCTGAGTCAACACCCAACTCACTAAGAATGAAACAATCAGTTGTTAACCTCAAGGAAATAGGGTTGCCAGAAGTATTGGGATCACACATCAGGGTTCACTTGTTGGTATTCCGGTTTGAAACGACACGGGACCAAGAAATGAATGGTGATGTCGAGAAGTATCACTATATCAAGAATTCTTAAGAGGTGCAATGATGCTCACAACATTATTGATAGAAAAGATAGTAAGACTCCAAGGTAGAAGATAACATAAGCTAAACTAGCAAGGAACTCAAGGGACAACACAAAACATGAACATGTTTGTGTTGGAGGGAAGGCAAAAGGTTGCCGATGAAAACATAAACCATCGAGGGGCAAGGATGGTGTTTTCTCATCATGCATTCAACTGATACCCTGCAAGAACTCAGAATGTTGATGATGATCACGACACTGTTGTCGAGAAACTTCACGAAGATGTAATCGTTCAGCGACGACATCAAGCAAGGGAATGATGAAGCAAGAGGTTGTCGGAATCATAGATAAGGCTGCTAGCTTAGAATTGAGATTGCCTTTCAGAACAACCAATATGATGTGGAAAGCTCAATGCAAGCTAAACACATAGTTGGAATTGTGTTCCAGGGATGAACGGTATAGGTAGCATGGTCAAGCTCCAATATGACGATGATGATGTAGCTTAACAGCTTGGATTGTTATGATCGAGTACAAACTCGTAATCAAGAAAGATTACTAAGAGTTGTTGAATTGCAATGTGTACTCGATTCAATTATCGATGTATTTGCGTGTCCAACAACTCAAACACGAGGAAACTAGAATTAATGAAAATATCATAGTTGATGAGGAGCTCATAAGAAGTTATATAGCTCCGCGATATCCTCGAGCTACAAGGAATAATACTCGGAGGTAGATCAACTTTAAGGTTTGGACCGGTGTGTTGATCTGAAGAGGACAAGTACTTTAACTCGTCTGAGAATGAAATTAGGGTAGGACAACATGGTCGGAACCACGATTACAAAGGACAAGATCACCGATACCAGATTAAACCACAGAATGAATGATTATTGATACGAGAAGTTTTTTTATGATAGGATCAACATCGCTTCCATGGGCATGAACACAAAGTTCAAGGTCGACTCCCACTTCATCAATGCATCACCTGCCATTTATTCCTCGCCTTTGATCAGGTTGTAGCTTTGAAAGAATATTCGGCATAACACCAGAAGAGTGAGACTCGTGAAAACTCTTCGGGTCATATTGATTTAGGAAGGCATAGGTTCAACCCATCGGGGCATCTTAGGAACATATACCACACACTCTAAGAGTAATTAACACATGCTTGAAGGGCATGGTTGACAAAAGCGTAGGTTACAATTCTATCGGAGGGAGAAGACACAATTTTCCAATGGCATCATGTGTTAGAGAAAGCAATCACAAGAATTTTCGAAAGCAAAAGATGTCGTTGGATAATAACCCAGGATGAGTCTGACAATCCACAAAGGACCTGATGTGGGTATCGGTACTCAATCAGAGGGAGACATGATGCAATGCATTAGTTAATAGAACGTCTGAAAAATATTGATATTTAATTACCAACGGAATTAGGATTTCCAGGTTGCTGTATAATAATCAGATGCTCCGATCAAATACAAGTAAGTTGAATAGATTTAGATGGAGAATCAATAAAAATTGATTTGTTGGGAACCAGTTCTGTTTGAAAGGACGTCTGAGTCCGAAAGAAAATTCATAAGTATCGTCAAATGATTGTGTTCATTCACACAGAGGATGAGTCAATAAGATCATAGGAAAATCACAAAGGATTTTAATGAATGCTGCTAGACATATGGATTTAACCATAATGCAAGTAGGTGAGAAAAGCCAAGAGCAATAGGCTACGGAGGATTTCGGAAGGCCGAATATTAGGTCGAAGAACTTTCGAAACCCATGACAACTAATGATGGACGAATCCCCGATAAGATAATTCGTTGCATCTCGTAAAACAAGAGAATTGGAAAAGAAAGTATGGACGACATTTGTATGTCGTCATCCATAGGGGTTGTCGGAGGAAGGGAAATCGCAGAAGCGATGATCACAAGTTCTTAAGAGAACATCAAAGAGTAACTGCAATTCTTCTGACGGATAATGCCATCGTCCGTAATACTCGGCTCCCTGGGAGGGAATATTTACGAGAGCCTAATGTTAGAGTTAGAAAAAACTTTAACCCGAAAGAGAAGAGAGAGTAGAACCCAGAGTATAGGAAAGGAGTAAAAGATACTAATACCACCCAATTGAGATGTGGGCCCATAACCCATAGGTCCCAGGATCGAAACCTGGCTCTGATACCAACTTGTGACGCCCCCGGTTTAATCGTACGCTAATCATACACGCAAATGCGTACGATCAAACCCAAGGACTCACGGGTAGATATCACAACATAACTCTAGACACAAATAAAATAACACCAGCTTCATATTACAAGCCAGGGGCCTCGAGGGCTAGAATACGGAAGATCGATAAACACACGAGTCAGCGGAAGCAACAAATATCTAAGTACAGACATAAAACATGAGGTGCCTTAGAGAAGGCTAGCACAAAAGAAAACACGATCAAACGAGGCGAGGCCTCCTGCCTGGGAACCACCTAACTACTCCTGATCATCAGCGGCCTCCACGAAGAAGACACCATTGGGACGGCAGGCGTCGGCAGGAAACTCCACTCCTGGGCTCCATCATCTGGTCGCAGCAAACGGATCAAGGGGACAAGGGGGGAGCAAAGCAGCGGTGAGTACTCATCCAAAGTACTCGCAAGTCTTACATCAGATCTATTCTAAGTATGCATCAGTATCAAAGCAGGAGGGTTATATGTGGACTGACTGCAGCAATGCAAGAATAGAGAGAGAAGGCCTAGTCCTATCGAAGACTAGCATCTTCAGGGTCTTGCAGCAATAGACGAGAGTAGAACAGGGGGGTAAAACAATAATAGTCATATTGTTGCAGCAAAATTAAAGTAAGGTCACGCCTAAAGATCCTCCCTCGACTCCCTGCGAGGAAGCAATCCCGAGGCAAACTAAATCCAGGTAAGTAACAATTGTAGTTGTATAAGATCAGGGCACAACTCCAAGTCGTCCTGTAACCGTGGACACGGCTATCCGAATAGTTAATTTTCATCCCTGCAGGGGTGCACCACATGTCCCGTCACGCTCGATAACACTCTGGCCGGACATACTTTTCCGGGTCCTGCCCGGCCTCGGAATATCGACACATCGCAGCCCCACCTAAGACTAATCAGAGAGGCCAGCCCGCCGGTCTAACTCCTAAGCACAAAGGGTTCGTGGGCCCAGTTCCCCTTCGCGCTCCTGCACGTGGCGTGGGCGGCCGACGTCAGTCCTAGCATCCCTTAATCACAAGAGCGATGCATCTCGGGACCACTCGGGCGTGCGTCGCTACATTGTTGGCATCTGAAAAGCTTCGGCTGATACCGCGACGCTGAGTACCCATAATTCTTCCCGCGTAGCCGGTTAGTGCGAAAAGGTCTCCGACCAACCCAGATCAAATACCCAAATCCATTAACATTTTAATTAGGCCAACAACACAGTCTCACGGGAATCCACCCGTCTTACAACTAATCACCAAAGATCCCAGTAACAAGGTCGAGTAACTGTGTGGTTGTAACATCGGGGGAATCCAAGGTATCACCCTCATTGGATTCCGAATGATGTACCCGTCAAGGTGGGCTTAGAGGAATCACCCTCGAGGGTCCCACACTTGAGGGGTTGTACGACAGAGGCGTCATCGGGAATGGTGAAAGAGGAATCACCCTCGATAACCACGACCGACTAGCTATACTACAGAGATATCATCAGGAGTACTTAGCGAGGTGTCACCCTCGGTACCCGATAGTATCCCTGTAGCGTCGTACAACGAAGGGGTGTAAGTGCTGTGTCGGGTCTAGCTCGTTGATCAGAGATCGAGATTTGAAAACAAGCGGGGCAACTGAACTACGGGGTCAGAGGGGATGACTGCTCCACCTATACTAAGCATATTAAAGGTACAGGACTGAAAGTAGCAGTTCATCAAAAATAGGCTATGCATCAAATATAGGAGCTAACTACAATAGTAGCAAAATACTAATGCAAGCAGTAGGAAGAAAGACATAGGCGATATAGGAATGATCAAGGGGGGTTTGCTTGCCTTGCTGCTCTGCGCCAAAGGACTGATCGGTAGGGTCGTAGATGTACCCGGCAGCAGCGTCAGTCTTGGGGTCTACCGGTAAGAAGAGGGGGAAGAAACAATAAATAATAGCAACGATGCAACACAAAGCATGACATGGCAAGATGCAGGCTAGACATCAGCTAACGCAGCAACATCTGTCATAGACGGGTCGGAAGAATATCTGACGATATTTTCCGGGTCTCGGGCTACTACCGGTCAGACCGGAAACGATGAAAATGTTCCATGTTTGCTATGCTAGGGACGCATGACAGACGAACGGGCCGTGTATCCGGGTTCGTCTCGTTCTGCTGATCAACTTTCATGTTGAAAATATTTTGATCTGACTTATGCATTATTTAATATTAATTTTTAAACTTTTATTCAATAATTAGGAATTCAAAACAGATTTAAATAATTTAATAAAAAGCTATTATGACATCAGCATCATGTCATGCTGACATCAACATTTGACTGGTCAACTGACCAGCGGGTCCCGAACGTCATGGGCACAAGTTTTAATTAAGATTAAATATTAATTAATCAGATTAATTTAGTGGGGGACCCACGTGTCATATTCTATTTATTCTAATTTATTAATTAACTAATATATCTATTTATTTATTTAATAAAAACATTATTTTTATTTTTATATTTTAATTTTCACTTTCTTTAAAAGAGGTTGTGGGGCCCCTGTGTCATAGACAGCGGGGTGCGTTGGCCCCACCGGTAAGTGGCTTTAGGCCAAATACGCATTTTTACTCACAGATACATAACCAAACATTTAACGTATACCGACATATACCGAAATACATACATACATACGTGCATCTCATACATACAAAATATATACGCAATACATTAAATATTTTTATTTCTCTCAAAAACTTTCATCTCCCTCTCTCTGTTAACTTAACAAAGAGTCTTCGTCTCTGCTTCTCCTCTTCTCAACAGAGAAGAAAACTAACTTCAATCTCTCCTACGCGAACATCACGTGGTCGGGACGGGGCACTGTTCGTCGAAACGGAACTGGGACGGCGAGGGGAACAAGATGGTGGGAGGAGCCCGAGGAGGGGCTCACCGACGTTGACGGGAGGGCCCGGTGAAGCCGGAGTTCTCGTGAGGCGGAGGTGATAGCGAGGAGGACAAAGCGGTGACGATGGTGACGGCGGTGGTGGTGCCGGAGAGGTCGTGCCGGCGAGGTCGTGCCGAGAGGGCCCCCGTTGAGGAGGGCCCCCGGGGATGGAGCCGTCAACCGGGAGGGGGCTCGGCCGGCGCGGGGGTCGACAGGAGATGAGGCGGTCGGCCGGCGGGGGGCTCCTAGGGCCGATGGGGGGAACCGGGGGCTCGGTCGCCGGAGGGAGGAAGTGGGGCTGGCCGGCGGGAGGTTGGTAGGCCGACGGGATGGGATCTCGGCGGCGAGGTGGGAGGCAGGGTTGTGGTGGATCGGGAGTTAGCAGGGGAGGGCCGGTCGGCGGGGCTCCCTGCCGATCTGGGAGGCGAGGTGGGGGTGGTGCCGTGGGGGAGAAGGAGCCAAGGGGATGGAGGTCGTGGAGCGAGCGGGGGGGGGGGGGTGTCGGCAGGTTGGTGAGATCGAGCCAGGGGCTCAGTTGGTGAGCGGGGCTCGTGGGGTGGCGGCTGGGTGTCGGTGAGGGGGGGGGGGGGCAGGAGGGATCGATGGGTGGGAGCCCTGGCGGTGGCTGGCAGGGCGTAGCGAGGGGAGCCGGTGCCTCGCTCGCTAGGGTTTGGCGCGGTGGGCTGGTGGCCTGGGCGGTTGGGCCACTAGGCCGAGTTAGGCCAGGGGGTTCCTTTTTTTATTTAATACTTTCCTTTTTTATTATTACTATTTCTTTTCATCATTCCTTTTATTTACTTTCTTTTACAATTTAGTATATATAGGTTTAACACTTTCTTTTATTCATTTCTTTTCTATTTACTATATTTCTTTTATTTATTTTATTCAAAGCTCCACTTTTAAATATATAGCGTTTAGCGATAATTCCTAAGTTTCCGATTTGATATTATAATCCGCGAGGAAATTTTTTATAACTCCCCAAGTTATTATTTCAACAAACGAATTCTTTTCTCGTTTGACTTAATCTCAAAGCTCGGATTTTGATTCGGTTTCAACCAACAAGACAACATTGATATAATCCACGATGACGTGGCATCATTAGCGCGGGATCACTGTCGCTTAATTACAATCATCACTGTAGCAAAAGTCGAGGATGTCACAATATGTTACCTTGTGCTCACTACTAAATTACAAATCACTGTTAATTATAATTGGCTTTGATATACCTTGGGATCCGGGTGGATCCATTACTTGAGCACTTTATGCCTAGCTTAATGGCTTTAAAGAAAGCGCTGCCTGGGAGACAGCCTGGAAGTTTTAGAGAGTCATTTATTTCTGTTTAGTGCTTTTATATAGTTTAAAAAACAAAAAATATATAGAGGGGAACTTAAAACTTTTTCAAAAAGAAAAGCGATTGAAAGGTGATGCATTGTGGAAGTGAGGGTCGACCTTGAACACTTGTGTTCATGCTCATGGAAACAATGTAGAATTTTTCATGGAAGTTTCTCTTTTTTTTGAGTGTAAGATAGTAGGATATAATCCTAGTGCATGTATATATAAAGCCAATAGTTACACATGTACAAGATAGGGAGGGGGGTCGAATGGGGATGGGGGGGAGGTGGGCAGGGTGGGGTTACATATTATGTGGTTTCATGGAAGTTTCTCGCAAAAATAATTATCCCTCGTACAATTCCTTTGTATTTTAAAAATAATATGCCAAGTAAAGCCTTTACGATTAGTTTGGGTGATAGTTGTTTGATCATGCTGAGAAAAGACAGAAACTTTCTGCTCACAAAATTAATTTTCATTTTTATTATGGAAGAGCTTTTGAGTTGATTCTTTTTTCTGCTGATTGATATGAAAATTTTCCAGACGTTCATAATGTTTCAGATTTTTTTGAGGTATGAGAGATATACAAAATATACAGATTACTACAGACTGTTCTGTTTTGACAGATTCGGTTTTCTATGCATTGATCTCTTATTTTGATGAATCTATGGGTAGGATCGGGGGGTATGAACCATGGTGAAGTTGGATTACAGTAGATATAATGCTAATATGAATTTAGAATGAGTTCACAACAGTACTTAAAGTGGTGATTTATTTTATTATATTAACAGATCTCACGAAGTTTTGTTGAGTTTTGTGTGATTGAAGTTTTCAAGTTTTGGGTGAGACCACGATGGATGAAGGAATAAGGAGAGACAAGAGCCTAAGCTTGGGGATGCCCTAGGCACCCCAAGGTAATATTCATGGAACACTCAAGTGTCTAAGCTTGGGGATGCCCCGGAAGGCATCCCCTCTTTCGTCTACAATCTATCGGTAATTTTACTCGGAGCTATATGTTTATTCGTCACATGATATGTGCAAATGCTTGGAGCTTCTTTTGTGTTTATTTTTCATTTTTCTTTTATGCACCATCTGGTATGAGATAGTCCTTGGTGGCTTTATAGAATGCTTCATGAGCTTCACTTATATCTTTTGAGCTAGATAATTTTGCTCTAGTGCTTGCTGCTGGCTACGCTTATAGGGACTTCCTTAGCAAATATGCTAAGGATACCCACGCGGCCTTGGAGCCTTGCGTTGGTGTTCCCTTGAAGAGAAAAGGGTGATGCAGCACAGCGGCAGTAAGTATTTCCCTCAGTTTGAGAACCAACGTATTAATCCAGTAGGAGGATCGCGCCAAGTCACAAGTACCTGCACAAACACAAAGAGCTTGCACCCAACGCTATGAAGGGGTTGTCAATCCCTTATAGATTGTTTGCAAGGTGAGAACTGAAAGCAAAAAAGCAAAGCAAAGTAAAAGTGTAAAGCTGAAATTATAATGGTGAGTAGACCCGGGGGGCATAGTGTTCACTAGAGGCTTCTCTCAAGATAGCAAGTAGACGGTGGGTGAACGAATTACTGTCGAGCAATTGATAGAACCGCGCAAAGTCGTGATGATAACTAAGGCAATGATCATACATATAGGCATCACGTATGAGACAAGTAGACCGATACTTTCTGCATCTACTACTATTACTCCACACATCGACCGCTATCCAGCATGCATCTAGTGTATTGAGTTCATAAGAACAGAGTAACGCCTTAAGCAAGATAACATGATGTAGAGGGATAATCGCAAACCAATGATGAAACCCCCATCTTTTTACCCTTGATGGCAACAACACGATACGTGCCTCACTACCTTTTCTGTCACTTGGTGAGTTCACCGCACGGTATGAATCCAAAACCAAGCACTTCTCCCATTGCAAGAATCATAGATCTAGTTGGCCAAACAAAACCCACAACTCGAATAGAATTACAATGATATCAAATCATGCATATAAGAGATCAGCAAGGACTCACATAATACTCATAGATAATCTGATCACAAATCCACAATTCATCGGATCTTGACAAACACACCGCCAAAGAGGATTACATCGGATAGATCTCCATGAAGATCATGGAGAAATTTGTATTGAAGATCCAAGAGAGAGAAGAAGCCATCTAGCTACTAACTATGGACCCGTAGGTCTGAAGTAGAGTACTCACGAGTCATTGGAGAGGCAATGGTGTTGATGTAGAAGCCCTCCAGCTCCAAAGTCCCCTCCGGCGGGGCACCGGGAAGGGTCTCCAGATGAGATCTCGTGGAAACGGAAGCTTGCGGGGGCGGAAAAGTGTTTTTCGTGGATGCCCTAATTATTTCTGTGATTTTAGGGAATATATAGGCCAAAGACCTAGGGCAGGGAGCGCTCACGGGGCCCACGAACCAGGGAGCCGCGGGCTCCCCCTGGTCGCGGCTAGGGGGCTCATGGGGCCCCTAGGGCTACCCTGCCTTGGCTATCAAGCCTCCCGATCTTCTTCTGTTTCGAAAAAAAAAATTTCAGGGATTTTATTCCGTTTGGACTCCGTTTGAAAATCAGATCTGAAAAGGGTCAAAAACATGGAAAAAACAGGAACTGGCACTTAGCACTAAATTAATAAGTTAGTCCCAAAAAAGATATAAAACATCCAAAGTTTGACAAGATAATAGCATGAAACCATCAAAAATTATAGAAACGTTTGAGACGTATCAAGCATCCCCAAGCTTAACTCCTGCTCGTCCTTGAGTAGGGAAGTGATAAAGAATGAATTTTTGATGTTGCATGCTACCTGGCATAGTTGTCGTTTGTAACTTCTCTTATGTGACATGAATGTTCAGATCCGTTAGATTCAAAACGATAGTTTGCTATTGACGTGGAAACAATAATACTTCAAGGAAACTAGCAAGGTAATCATGAACTTTCGAAATAACAAGGCCAGAAGAAAGTTATCCCTACAAAATCATATAGTCTAGCTATGCTCTATCATCCTTGCACAACGAATTTAAATCATGCACAACCTCGGTATTGGCCAAGTAATTGTTTTCACACCTTTATTTTCTCAAACCTTTTCAACTCTCACGCAATACATGAGCGTGAGCCATGGTTACAACACTATAGGTGGAATGGATTGTGGTGGAGGTTGTAAGGCAAAAAGGAGAAGATGGTCACATTGACTAGGCATATCAATGAGCTATGGAGATGCTCATCAATAGATATCAATGTGAATGAGTAGGGATTGCCATACAAGAGGTGCATTAGAGCTATGAGTATGTGAAAGCCTTTAAGGAAAACTAGTGGGTGTGCATCCAACTTGCTTGCTCACGAAGACTTAGGGCAATTTTGAGGAAGCCCATCATTGGAATATACAAGCCAAGTTATATAATGAAAATTTCCCACTAGTTATATGGTGGTGACAAAGCGAGAGACTCTCGATCATGAAGATCATGGTGCTATTAAGCACAAGTGTGGAAAGGAGATAGTATCATTGTCCCTTCTCTCTTTTTCTCTCATTTTTTGGTGGGCTCTTTGGCCACTCTTTTTTATTTTTTATTTATTTTGGTGGGCATCTTTGGCCTCTTTTTTATTTGTAAATGGGCTTTGGTGGCCTCTTTTATTTCCTCACATGGGACAATGTTCTATCATTTATGATCATCACATTACAACTCAAAACTTTAGAGCAATGATGACTCTATATGAAATGCCTTCGGTAGTGTACCGTGACAATGATCTAGCATAGTATTGACATCATGGAAACATCATGCTAGCTATCTTACGATCATGCAATGGCAATGTAGAAGTGGTGGCACATGTTATGAGACGGAACGGTGGTAGTTGCATGGCAATATATCTCGGAATGGCTATGAAAATGCCATAGTAGGTAGGTATGGTGGCTGTTTTGAGGGAGGCTATATGGTGGGTTTATGTACCGACGGAAGTTGCCCGGCACTAAAGAAGATAGCAATGGTGGAAGGTGAAAGTGCATCTAAACAATGGACTCAACATTAGTCATGAAGAACTCATATACTTGTTGCAAAAAATTTATTAGTAATTGAAACAAAGCATTCAACGCATACTCCTAGGGGAAGGGTTGGTAGGTATAAACCATCGCGCGGTCCCAACCGCTACATAAAGGATGACAATCAGTAAACTAATCATGCCCAAACTTCATCACATAGCAGTTCACCATACTTGCATGCTACGGAAATCACTAACTTCAACACAAGTATCTCTAGATTCACAACACCCTACTAACATAACTTTAATATTACCACAACCACATCTCAAAACTAATTGAGAGGAATCAAACTTCTCTTTCTACTCAATGCACATGAAGATGGAAGTTTTCGTATCCTCTTTGGATAACTACCACTTTAGGGACTACTTTCATAGCATAAACCAACTACCAAGACATGCACCATCATGCTCGAAAAAGATCTAAGTGAAGCACATAGAGAAAAATCAACTAGCTCTAAAGATAAACGTGAAACACATGTGAGCTGAATTGCCTAACTAAAAGGATATAAGTGAAGCTCGACAAAATCATGGTGAGCGCATGTCTCTCTCTCTAGGTGTGAAGCAAGGAAGGTTGTGACACAACAAAAATAAAAGACTCCTATGATACAATACGCTCCAAGCAAAACACATATCATGTGGTGAATAAAAATATAGCTCCAAGTAACGTTACCGATGGATTGAAGACGAAAGAGGGGATGCCTTCCCGGGGCATCCCCAAGCTGGCTTTTTGGTATCCTTGAATCAGCTTGGGGTGAGTTGGGAATCCCCAAGCTTGATCTCTTGCCACTCTTTATCTCTTTGTCCATAAGAACATCATCCAAAACTTGTAAACTTCACAACACAAAACTTAAACAGAAACTCATGATATCATTAGTATAAGAAAGCAAACCACCACTTCCTTAGGTACTGTAGTAGACTTGAATTCTACTTATGTTGGTGTTTGGGTTACTGTATTTTCATTTTTCCATGGCTAGTACCCCCCGATACTATCCATAGTTTCATCAAAATAAGCAACCAACTCAACAAAAACAGAATCTGTTAAAAACAGACCAGCCTGTAGCAATCTGTATACTTCGTATACTTATGGTACTTCAAAATTCTGAAAAATTACGACAACCTGAAGAAACTGCGTAGAAATCATCACCAAAAAGAATCAACTCAAAATATCTCACAGAAAAAAATGAAAATTCTTTTCGTGAGCAGCAAGTTTCTGTCTTTTCCAGCGTGATCAAACAATCATAACCAAGACTAATCATAACGGTTTCACTTGGCACAAACGCAAAAAGAAACACAAAAAACACAATCATAACAGAATTATGAAAGTGTGGAAAACACAAAACAGAAAGAAAAAGGATAAATTCGTTGGGTTGCCTCCCAACAAGCGTTATTTTTAACGCCCTTAGCTAGGCATAAGGTGATGGAATCACGTATAGTCATCTTTGGTGCTCAAACCATAAGTAGTGTGATCATTCATCATATTAAGATCTTCATCTTTCTTATTAGATGATTCACCACTAGATTTAGGAACAAAAACAGACTTGACGACCTTATTGTGAGTAAGATTTGGAGTATTTTGCACATCGGCAAAAACGGAACCCAAGTTGGTTATGACACGTTCTAGTTTGCCAATTCTAGAGGAATCATTAACTATGGGTTCCTTCTCCTTTAAATTTTTCAAAACCATTCCCTCTTTGGATCCGTACTGAGTAATTTGATTGTGTATCTTTTTATCCAAATTCTCGATAAGTTCAATCGTGGCAACTTTGTTTTCATGGTATCTAGCCTATGCATCCCATGTTCGAGAGTCAAGGTAGTTCCATTAACAATGAGCGGGGGTGAGCCTACCAAATTCATGATAGCTCCGTAAGAGTCAATAGTATGACTCCCCAAGAAATTCCCACCTACGATGGTGTCAACAATATACCTATTCCAAGGAGAGATTCCCACATAAAAACTGCGAAGAAGAACGGTAGTGGATTGCTTACGAGTAGATCTACTCTGAGCATTGCAAATCCTATACCAAGCATCCTTTAAATTTTCTTCCTCATTTTGCTTGAAATTGAGAACTTCGTTCTCGGGGGTATCGTTTGGAGTGGTTGGTCTATCCATTGATGGACTATCCCACACACAAACGAGCAAAAAGTAAGCGAGTAAAATGGGCGGAAAAAGGGCGAAAGAAAAAGGCAAATGAAAACGGCAAATGTGAAGTGGGGGAGAGGAAAACGAGAGGCAACTGGCAAATAAAGGTAAATGCAAGAGATGAGTTTGTGACACTTAATTGGATAAGATCTTGACTTGATCCTCCCCGGCAACGGCGCCAGAAATCCTTCTGCTGCTGGCTACGCCTATAGGGACTTCCTTGGCAAATATGCAAAGGATACCCCCGCGGCCTTGGAGCCTTGCATTGGTGTTCCCTTGAAGAGGAAAGGGTGATGTAGCACAGAGGCGGTAAGTATTTCCCTCAGTTTGAGAACCAAGGTATCAATCCAGTAGGAGGATCGCGCCAAGTCACAAGTACCTGCACAAACACAAAGAGCTTGCACCCAACGCTATGAAGGGGTTGTCAATCCCTTATAGATTGTTTGCAAGGTGAGAACCGAAAGCAAAAAACCAAAGCAAAGTAAAAGTGTAAAGCTGAAATTATAATGATGAGTAGACCCGGGGGCCATAGTGTTCACTAGAGGCTTCTCTCAAGATAGCAAGTAGACGGTGGGTGAACGAATTACTGTCGAGCAATTGATAGAACCGTGCAAAGTCATGACAATATCTAAGGCAATGATCATACATATAGGCATCACGTCCCAGACAAGTAGACCGATACTTTCTGCATCTACTACTATTACACATCAACCGCTATCCAGCATGCATCTAGTGTATTGAGTTCATAAGAACAGAGTAACGCCTTAAGCAAGATGACATGATGTAGAGGGATAATCTCAAACCAATGATGAAAACGCCATATTTTTACCCTTGATGGCAACAACACGATACGTGCCTCGCTACCCTTTCTGTCACTGGGTGAGGTCACCGCACGGTATGAACCAAAAACCAAGCACTTCTCCCATTGCAAGAATCATAGATCTAGTTGGCCAAACAAAACCCACAACTCGAAGAGAATTACAAAGATATCAAATCATCCATATAAGAGATCAGCAAGGAATCAAATAATACTCATAGATAATCTGATCACAAATCCACAATTCATCGAATCTCGACAAACACACCCCAAAGAGGATTGCATCGGATAGAGCTCCATGAAGATCAAGGAGAACTTTGTATTGAAGATCCAAGAGAGAGAAGAAGCTATCTAGCTACTAACTATGGACCCGTAGGTCTGAAGTAGACTACTCACGAGTCATTGGAGAGGCAATGGTGTTGATGTAGAAGCCCTCCAGCTCCAAAGTCCCCTCCGGCAGGGCATCGGGAAGGGTCTCTAGATGAGATCTCACGGAAACGGAAGCTTGCGGCGGTGGAAAAGTGTTTTCCATGGATGCCGTGATTTTTTCTGCGATTTTAGGGAATATATAGGCCAAAGACCTAGGGTAGGGAGCGCTCAGGGGGCCCACGAGCCAGGGAGCCGCGACTCCCCTCTGGCCGCGGCTAGGGGGCTCGTGGGGCCCCTGGGGCTCCCCTGCCTTGGCTCTCAAGCCTCTCGATCTTCTTCTGTTTTGGAAAAAATCATTTCGGGGATTTTATTCCGTTTGGACTCCGTTTCAAAATCATATCTCAAAAGGGTCTAAAACACGAAAAAAACAGGAACTGGTACTTGGCACTGAATTAATAAGTTAGTCCGAAAGAAGATATAAAAGGCATATAAAACATCCAAAGTTTGACAAGATAAGAGCATGGAACCATCAAAAATTATAGATACGTTTGAGACGTATCAATGCTTCACTTAAATCTTTTTAGAGCACGACGGTGGCATATTTTGTAGAAATAAAAACTCTTGATCTTCACTTATATCATTTTGAGAGTGCTCCCTCTAAGTAACTTCGTAATTGGCGTGTGCTATGAAATTAGTCCTAAATATGATAGGTATCCAAAGAGGATATAACAAAAACTTTCATATTCAAGTGCATTGATTAGTAAGAGAAGTTTGATTCCTCATGATTAGTTTTGAGATGTGTTTATGGTAATATTACAGTTATGTTAGTAGGGTGTTGTGAATCTAGAGATACTTGTGTTGAAGTTAGTGATTCCCGTAGCATGCACGTATGGTGAACCGCTATGTGATGAAGTGTGAGCATGATTAGTTTATTTATTGTTATCCTTTGTGTAGCGGTGGGGATCGCGTGATGGTTTATACCTACCAACCCTTCCCCTAGGAGTATGCGTTGAATGCTTTGTTTCGATTACTAATAAAACTTTTGCAACAAGTATATGAGTTCTTCATGACTAATGTGAGTTCATGGTTTATATGCACTTTCTCGTTTCACCATTACTATCTTCTCTAGTGTCGCGCAACTTTTGCCGGTGCATAAACCCACCATATAGACTCCCTCAAAACAGCCACCATACCTACCTATTATGGCATTTTCATAGCCATTCCGAGATATATTGCCATGCAACTACCACCGTTCCGTCTCATGACATGTGCCACCACTTCCATATTGCCATTGCATAATCGTAAGATAGCTAGCATGATGTTTCCATGGCTTGTCCGTTTTTTGATGTCATTGCTATGCTAGATCATTATCTCGGTACACTACCATAGGCATTTCATATAGAGTCATCATTGCTCTAAGGATTGAGTTGTAAGTGTGATGATCATCATTAATAGAGCATTGTCCCATGTGAGGAAATAAAAGAGTCCAGCGAAGCCCATATACAAAAAAGAGGCCAAAGATGCCCACCAAAATAAAAAAAAGAAAAAAAATAAAAAAAGAGGCCAAAGAGCCCACAAAAAAAATGAAAGAAAAGAGAGAAGGGACAATTGCTACTATCCTTTTTCCACACTTGTGCTTCAAATAGCACCATGATCTTCATGATAGAGAGTATCATATGTTGTCACTTCCATTTACTAGTGGGAATTTTCATCATATAACTTGGCTTGTATATTCCAATGATGGGTGCTACTTCCCAGTCACGTCACCAGAACTTGGCAATTTGACTCGAGATTGCGTCGGTTTTTGCCCTTGAAGAGGAAAGGGTGATGTAGCACAGCAACAACAAGTATTTCCCTCAGTTTGAGAACCAAGGTATCGAACCAGTAGGAACTCCAAGATAAAGTTCCAGGTGACCTGCACACGAAACAGCAACTTGCACCCAACGCGACAAAAGGGGTTGTCAATCCCTTCACGATTGTTTGCAAAAGTGAGATCTGACAGAGAAAGTAATATAGATCTGAAAACACTGGATGGAAAATAGACCCGAGGGCCATAGTGTTCACTAGAGGCTTCTCTCATAAAAGCAAATATCACGACGGGTTAACAAATTACTGCCGAGCAATTGATAGAATCGCGCAAAGTCATGAAGTCATCTAAGCAAAGGTCATGCATATAGGCATCACGTCCGAGACAAGTAGACCGATACTGTGAGCATCTAATTCTTATTACTCCACACGTCGACCGCTATACAACATGCATCTAGTGTATTAAGTTCATGCAAACAGAGTAAAGCCTTAAGCAAAATGACATGATGTAGAGGGATAAACTCGAACCAATGATGAAAACCCCATCTTTTTATCCTTGATGGCAACAACACGATACGTGCCTCGCTACCCCTTCTGTCACTGGGTGAGGTCCCCGCACGGTATGAACCCAAAACCAAGCACTTCTCCCATTGCAAGAATCATAGATCGAGTTGGCCAAACAAAACCGATAACTCAAAGAGAATTACAAGGTTATGAAATCATGCATATAAGAAATCAGCAAAGACTCAAATATACATCATAGATAATCTCATCATGAATCCACAATTCATCGGATCTCGACAAACACACCGCAAAGAAGAATTACATCGGATAGATCTCCATGAAGATCATGGAGAACTTTGTATTGAAGATCCAAGAGAGAGAAGAAGCCATCTAGCTACTAGCTATGGACCCGAAGGTCTGTGGTGAACTACTCACGCATCATCGGAGGGGCAATGGTGCTGATGTAGAAGCCCTCCAACTCCGCATCCCTCTCCGGCCGAGTACCGGAACGGTCTCCAGATGGGATCTCGCGGAAAGAGAGGCTTGCGGCGGCGGAAAAGTAATTGCGGCTCTCTTTTCTTCCGTGGCACGATTTATCGAAATTTATAGGCGGAAGAAGTAGGGCACCGGAGCCACGTGGGGCCCACGATCTCCCACGACGCGGCCAGGGGGCGCGACCTGGGGGCTCGTGGCCTCCCACGGTCTATGCTGCCTTGGTTCTCAAGTCTCGTATTCGTCGTATTTTCGGAAAAAAAAATCATGGCGAAAGTTTTATTCCGTTTGGACTCCGTTTGATATTCCTATCTACAAGAGGTCAAAAACAAGGAAAAAACAGGAACTGGCACTGGGCACTGAGTTAATAAGTTAGTCCCAAAAAAGATATAAAACATCATATAAATGCATAGGGAACATCGAAAGTTGATACTAAAACAACATGGAACACTCAAAAATTATAGATACGTTGGAGATGTATCAATGGGCTTCCTCAAAATTGCCCTAGGTCTTCGTGAGCAAGCAAGTTGGGTGCACACCCACTAGTTTCCTTTGTGAGCTTTCATACACTTATAAGCTCAAAGTGCATCCGTTGCATGGCAATCCCTACTCATTCACATTGATATCTATTGATGAGCATCTCCATAGCTCATTGATATGCCTAGTCAATGTGACCATCTTCTCCTTTTTGCCTCACAACCTCCACCACATTCTATTCCACGTATAGTGCTATAACCATGGCTCGCGCTCATGTATTGTGTGAGAGTTGAAAAAGTTTGAGAAAGTAAAGGTGTGAAAACAATTATTAGGCCAATACCGAGGTTGTGCATGATTTAAATTCGTTGTGCAAGGATGATAGAGCATAGCC